>NC_091761.1:34156250-34861875 GCF_029378745.1 Bos indicus
CATGACCACTAGAAAAACCGCAGCTTTGACTATACAGACCTTTGTTAGCAAAGTGATGTCTCTGCTTTTTAATATGTTGTTTAGGTTTGTCATAGCTTTCCTTTCCAGGAGCAAGTGTCTTTGAATTTCATGGGTGCAGTCACTGTCCAAAATGATTTTGAGGCCCAAGAAAGTGAAATCTGTCATTGCTTCCACTTTCCCCCTTCTGTTTGCCATGAAGTGGTAGAAATAGATGCCATGATCTCAGTTTTTTGTTTTGTTTTTTTTTAGCTTCAAGCCAGCTTTTTCACTCTCCTCTTTCACCCTCATTAACAGGCTCTCTAGTTCCCTGAAAAAGTAGGGAAAACCAGTAGGCCATTCAGTTATGACCTAAATCAAATCCCATATGATTATACAGTGGAGGTGATGAATAGATTCAGGGTTTTAGATATGGTAGACAGAGTGACTGAAGAACTATGGATGGAGGTTTGTGACTTTGTACAGGAAGCAGTGACCAAAAACATCCCAAAGAAAAAGAAATGCAAGAAAGCAAAGTGGTTGTCTGAGGAGCCTTTACAAATAGCTAAGGGAAGAAGAGAAATGAAAGGGAAGGGAGCAAGGGAAAGATATATTCAATTAAATGCAGAGTTCCAGAGAATAGCAAGATGAGATTAAGGCCTTTACAAATGAGCAAGGCAAAGAAACAGAGGAAAACAATAGAATGAAAAAGACTAGAGATCTCTTCAAGAAAACTGGAGATATCAAGGGAACATTTCATGTAAGAATGGACATGATAAAGGCCAGAAGTGGTAAGGACTTAACAGAAGCAGAAGAGATGAAGAAAAGTTGGCGATAATACAGAAGAATGACACAAGAAGGTCTTAATGACCAGATAACCCTTATGGTGTAAGCACTCACCTAAAACTGGACATCTTGGAGTATGAAGTCAAGTGGGCCTTAGGAAGAAATACTATGAACAAAGCTAATGGGCCTGATGGAATTCCAGTTGAATTATTTAAAATTCTAAAAGATGATGCTGCTAAAGTGCTGTACTCAATACACAGCAAGTTTAGAAAACTCAGCAGTGGCCACAGGACTGGAAAAGATAAGTTTTCATTCCAGCTCCAAAGAAAGGCAATGCTAATGGATGTTCAAACTACTGTACAATTGCATTTATTTCACATGCTAGCAAGGTTAGGCTCAAAATCCTTCAAGTTAGGCATAAGCAGTATGTAAACCAAGAACTTCCAGATGTACAAACTGGATTTAGAAGAGGCAGAGGAACTAGAGATCAAATTGCCAACACTCATTGGATCATGGATAAAGCAAAGGAATTCCAGAAAAACACCTACTTTTCTTTCATTGACTACAGTAAAGCCTTTGATTGTATGGGCCACAAATAATGTGGGAAATTCTTAACAAGATTGTAGTACCAGACCACCTTACCTGTCTCCTGAGAAACCTGTATGTTGGTCAAGAAGCAACAGTTAGAACCAGACATGAAACAGCTGACTCGTTCCAAACAGGGAAAAGAGTATGTCAAGGCTATACGTTGTCACCTTGCTTATTTAACTTATATGCAAAGTACATCATGAGCCATGCCATGTAGGGCCATCCAAGATGGACGGGTCATGGTAGACAGTTCAGACAAAATGTGGTCCACTGGGGAAGGAAATGGCAAACCCCCTCAGAATTCTTGCCTTGAGAACCCCATGAAAAGGCAAAAAGATAGGACACTGAAAGATGAACTCCCCAGGTTGGTAGGTACCCCATATGCTACAGCAGATCAGTGGAGAAATAACTCCAGAAAGAACGAAGAGGTGAAGCCAAAGCAAAAACAACAACCAGCTGTGGATATGACTGGTGATGGAAGTAAAGTCTGATGCTGTAAAGAGCAATATTGCATAGGAACCTGGAATGTTAGGTCCATGAATCAAGGCAAATTGGAAGTGGTCAAACAGGAGATGATAAGAGTGAACATCAACATTTTAGGAATCAGTGAACTAAAATGGACTGGGATGGATGAATTTAACTCAGATGACCATCATATCTACTACTGTGAGCAAGAATCCCTTAGAAGAAATGGAGTAGCCCTCATAGTCAACAAAAGAGTCTGAAATGCAGTATTTGGATACATTCTCAAAGACAACAGAATGGTCTCTGTTCATTTCCAAGGCAAACCATTCAATACCACAGTAATCCAAGTCTGTGCCCTGACCAGTAATGCAGAAGAAGCTGAAGTTGAATGGTTCTATGAAGACCTGTAAGACCTTCTAGAACACCCCCAAAAGATGCCCTTTTCATTGGAAGGGACTGGAATGCAAAAGTAGGAAGTCAAGAGATACCTGGAGTAATAGGCAAGTTTGGCCTTGGAGTATAAAACAAAGCAGGGCAAAGGTTAACAGAGTTTTGCCAAGAGAATACACTGGTCATAGGAAACACCTGCTTCTAACAACACAGGAGAAGACTCTACACATGGACATCACCAGATGGTCAATACCGAAATCAGATTGATTATATTCTTTGCAGCCAAAGATGGAGAAGCTCTATACAGTCAGCAAAAACAAGCCTGAGAGCCAACTGTGGCTCAGATCACGAACTCCTTATTGCCAAATTCAGACTGAAATTGAAGAAAGTAGGGAAAACCACTACACCTTTCAGGTATGTCCTAAATCAAACCCCTTATGATTTTACAATGGAAGTAACAAACAGATTAAAGGGATTAGATCTGATAGACAGAGTGCCTGATGAACTATGGACAGAGGTTTGTGACATTGTACAAGAGGCAGTGATCAAATCCATCCCCCAAAAAGGAAAGCAAAAAGGCAAAATGGTTGTCTGAGGAGGCCTTACATATAGCTGAGAAAAAAAGAGAAGCTAAGTGAAGTGAAGTGAAATCGCTCAGTCATATCCGACTCTATGCGACCCCATGGACTGTAGCCAATCAGGCTCCTCCGTCCATGGGATTTTCCAGGCAAGAGTGCTGGAGTGGATTGCCATTTCCTTCTCCAGGGGATCTTCCCAACCCAGGAATTGACCCTGGGTCTCCCACATTGCAGGCAGATGCTTTACCGTCTGAGCCACCAGAGAAGCCCTAAAAGGAAAGACATACCCATTTAAATGCAAAGTTCCAGAGAACAGCAAGGAGAGATTAGAAAGCCTTCCTCAGTGATCAATGCAAAGAAATAGAGAAAAACAATAGAATGGGAAAGACTAGAGATCTCTTCAAGAAAATGAGAGATATCAAGGGAACATTTCATGCAAAGATGAGCACAATAAATGACAGAAATGGTATGGACCTAACAGAAGCAGAAGATATTAAGAAGAGGTGGCAAGAATACACAGAAAAACTGTACAAAAAGATCTTCATGACCCAGATAACCGTGATGGTGTGATCACTCACCTAGAGCCAGACATCCTGGCATGTGAAGTCAAGTGGACCTTACGAAGCATCACTAAGAACAAAACTAGTGGAGGTGATGGAATTCCAGTTGAGCTATTTCAAATCCTGAAAGATGATGCTGTGAAAGTGCTGCACTCAACATGCCAGAAAATTTGGAAAACTCAGCAGTGGCCACAGGACTGGAAAAGGTCAGTTTTCATTCCAATCCCAAAGAAAGGCAATGCCAAAGAATGCTCAAACTACCACACAATTGCACTCATCTCACACGCTGGTAAAGTAATTCTCAAAATTCTCCAAGCCGGGCTTCAATAGTACATGAATTGTGAATTTCCAAATGTTAGGTGGATTTAGAAGAGGCAGGGGAACCAGAGATCAAATCGCCAACATCCACTGGATCATCAAAAAAGCAAGAGAGTTCCAGAAAAACATCTACTTCTGCTTTACTGACTACACCAAAGCCTTTGACTGTGTGGACACAACAAACTGGGAAATTCTTAAAGAGATGGGAATACCAGACCACCTGACCTGCCTCCTGAGAAATCTGTATGCAGATCAAGAAGCAACAGTTAGAACTGGACATGGAACAACAGACTGGTTCCAAATCAGGAAAGGAGTATGTCAAGGCTGTATATTGTCACCCTGCTTATTAAACTTATATGCAGAGTACATCATGTAAAACGCCAGGCTGGATAAAGCATAGGCTGGAATCAAGATTGCTGGGAGAAATATCAATAACCTCAGATATGCTGATGATACCACCTTTATGACTGAAAGTGAAGAACTAAAGAGCCTCTTGAAAGTGAAAGAGGAGAGTGAAAAAGTTGACTTAAAACTCAACAATCAGCAAACTAAGGTCATGGCATCCAGTCCCATCACTTCATGGCACAGAGGTGGGGAAACAATGGAAACAGTGAACGACTTTATTTTGGGGGACTCCAAAATCATTGCAGATGGTGACAGCAGACATGAAATTAAAAGATGCTTGCTCCTTGGAAGAAAAACTATGACCAAGCTAGACACATATTAAAAAGCAGAGGCATTACTTTTCCAACAAAGGTCCATCTAATTAAAGCTAACTTTTTTTCCAGTAGTCATGAATGGATGTGAGAGTTGGACTATAAAGAAAGTTGAGTGCTGAAGAATTGATGCTTTTGAACTGTGGTGTTGAAGACTCTTGAGAGTCCCTTGGACTGCAAGGAGATTCAACCAGTCCATCCTAAAGGAAATCAGTCCTGAATATTCATTGGAAGGACTGATGCTGAAGCTGAAACTCCAATACTTTGGCCACCTGATGTGATGAACTGACTCATTGGAGAAGTCCCTGATGCTAGGACTGATTAAAGGTGGAAGGAGAAGGGGATGACAGAAGATGAGATGGTTGGATGGCATCACTGACTAGATGGACATGAGTTTGAATAAGCTCCAGGAGTTGGTGATGGTGAGGGAAGCCTGGCGTGCTGCAGTCCAGGGGGTGGCAAAGAGTCAGACACGACTGAGACTGAACTGAACCGAACTGAAAGTTCATTATGCAAATGCCTGGCTGGATGAAGCTGGAATCAACAACTTCAGATATGCTGATGATACCACTCTAATGGCAGAAAGAAAAAAGCAACTAAAGAGCCTACAACTCGTAAGGTATTATATTTTAGGCACAGAAAACAGTGAGTAAAATAAGGATGTTTTACCCAATAGAGAGGCTTTTTTACTCCGTAATGAGTAACATAAGAATTTTGCTTTTAAGATTTACTTGCCACATTCACAAATCATAAATTAGCCATATCATAAATATCAATAATATATGAAACACAGTGATCAATGCCATAAATGAGAGGTTACTTCCAACAGGTGTCACTGAACTGTGGAGTGTCCAGGAGGTTTTTCAAAATCTTTTTGTGGATTATCCTACCTCGGGGAGGGTGTGCAGGGCAGACATAAGAAAAAAGGAGAACACGTAACAATTTAGGAAAGAGAATTTTACCATCAAGTAGGGTTAGATAACCTCCTATTAGAAAAGAAAAGGTTGTTCTGTTCAGAAAAAAAAAAATTTGCCTTAAAATGTATAATAAGTTTGAGAGAGTTTTTATAGATAACATAGTATTTAATTTTAAAACATTATGCTTTATTGAAGTAATTATAAAATAGCTGAATTGTTTCAAAAGATTCAGTGCCTCTGTAAAAGTGTGAAATGGAACTGAATTGATTTAAGAGGATGCCAACTGTTGGTATAGCAGTAATGGGGAGAGGTCAGGACTTCTCTGAATGGAGTTATATACAAGAAAAGAATTGTAAGATGCCTGTGTTCTGATCATATCCATCCTGTTCAGAAGATGCCTAGAGAAGCAGTACTACTTTTCCAGCATTCTCCTAGACAAAGGTCTTAGCAAGTGGACCAGCAGAGTCATCTTCTGGCCCAGGTAAGGTCATAAGCATAACCTCATAATCATTCTGAGGAAAAGAATGCCCAGACAATCATAACTTGCTCTGGGACTATGATGGTGGATGAAGGGATGGATACTTAATGCCACATACATCTTTGTTTACAATATCCAGTGATTGGGATGCAGTAAAAATGTTCTTTAAAATGCTTTGTGATGAGTGCTCAGTTTGATTTAATTATGTGTTTGGCTGAAGGAAAACTGACCTATAACAAGTGAACCTAGTAAATGCTCTTCAACAGAGAGAATTTGCGGAGGTGAAAAAATGGATGTAATGAGAATAGATGATCTCTGAATAGGAATTGTAAAAAAAAAAATTGCAAAAAGAGGGAAGAGATGGGAAGAACATTTTGAAAGGGAATCTAAAGTTTCAAGACTGTTTACAGGACAAGGAGTAAGAGTCAAAAAACAAGGAGAGATTCAAGACTCAAGAGGGATAAATGAGAGTGTAATTGTTGAAACAAAAGCCTAGGAAGAAGGAAGAGGATGAAGCCAGAGCCCAGGAAAGACTAAGGTTGGCAGCATGAGAGAATCAGGAGAATTCCAGGAGAATCAGGAAAAAAGTAAATATAAATAAAAGATACAGCTTAGAGTAAAGGAGCATGAAAGATACAGCTTAGCACAGAAGGAGGAGGTTGATGGAAATATTCTCTGACATCAATTACCAGGCTATCTGCTGAGCTGAGTTTGAAATTTAAGGATGGACATGGAGACATTAAATAGAAGGGATTTTCAAACATGCTTTGATAAAGGCAAAATAAATAATTAGAAACCAAGAAGAAGATGGTCATTCAGTAACTGAATTGAAAATAATAAATGTAGAAATAATAATTTAATAAATAATTATGTGCAGGATATTAGACTAAGTTCCCTTATATGTATTCTCTGGTATGTAAGAGGAAAAAATCTGGATGTTTATGATGGGTTTGAAAACTTTAAAATGTTATGGTCAGTGTAACACAAAGCTGGTTCTGTTTGTAGCTTCCATTAGCATGAAGTTATATTACAAGAAACATAACATCAATATCCAGACTAATTAAAAATTAATTTAATATTTTTCTGGCACCCCCAAAAAATCCAAATGGAAACTGCATATTATAAAAATGCCTTCAAACCTTTTAAACTTGGTGTTTCCCTAAGAATTATACATTATATATCAGAACTGCTTCACAACCTCTTTTCCTCTTTCCAAAACTCCTCAAAATTATCTCCCTAAATCATCCTGTATTACTTTTTATCTCATCTATTCCTTCTCCCAGTCTCTTCCTTTTAATGTAAATCAACATGGATTTTTTTTTTCCTCTCAATTTCTTTTCCTCTCTTTATTATCCTAGGTTTGATGGATGCCTGAACTACAATTGGTTATTCCACCCTGGAAGTATGAATTTGGAGGTGGGAAATTTTTGTGAATATCCATATTAGTATTTTTAGTCCCTGGAATATCTGAAAGTAACAGTAACAGTTATCAGTTTATTGCCTTTTATCTCAAAATTCAACCTTTCTATCTGCTCCTTTAAAGATAGGTCTGGGTCCTTTGAATATTTTTGATTTGCCTGCTGCCGTGATGTTATAAGTTCCCCTGGAGAGGATGCTGGAGAGGCAGTACAGGAAGAAAGGGTTTATTTCCTGGTTCTGGTGTGCTTATACGACAGCCTTCTGCAATCTGAGTAGTTTCTCCAGTGTCCAGTTACTACAGAACCTGTGACTTTCTCCAGTATCAGTGTGTTGCATGGCAGCCAGCAGTACTCCATGGCCAGCAACTGCATATTCCCAGACAGTTTTGTTTAAAGTACCTCCAATAAGACACACCTCCTTAAATAGCTTTCCCTGGTCCCCAGAGAGCACAATTCCAGCAAGCTCCAACAGGCAGACTACTGGCAAGTTCTGATGGCACCATGGCAACTTCCTTGCTCTCCAATAAAGTCTGAATCAACCTTGGGTGCTCTATCTCAACCACAAGAGAAGCAGCTGTTTCATGTCTCTGTTGTTCAGTTGCTAAGTCATGTCTGACTCTGCGACCCCATGGACTGCAACATGCCAGGCTTCCCTATCCTTCATTACCTCCCAGAGTTTGCTCAAACTCGTGTCCATTGAGTCAGTGATGCCATGCAATCATCTCATTCTCTGTCACCCACTTCTCCTGCCTTCAATCTTTCCCAGCATCAGGGTCTTTTCCAATGAGTTGGTTCCTCATATCAGGAGGCCAAAATATTGGAACTTTAGCTCCAGCATCAGTCTTTCCAATAAATCTTCAGGGTTGATTTCCTTTCAGACTGACTGGTTTGGTCTACTATTTCTATATTCTTTAAGATTCTTTATACTTCTTCTTAGCTAATTCTCTGTTACTTCAAACCCATTGTAGTAAGTCATTATCTATATTAAAATTTGTAAGTTCAAATTACTCTGTGGTTTTTCTCCCAGCAGACTGAACTCAGATTCACACAACAATATGTAAAGGAATATTGGAAATAGTTCATAAGAAGTTATCATTTTCAAACATCCGGTTATGTTCTCTTAAGTTTAAGCATTGGATTTCACATTGGAATTACTCAAATGCATCTAACCAAAAATTTAGAAACCAAAAAGTCTCTAACCAAAAATTTAGAAACAGGACAGAATGCATTTTATAACTAGATAATTTCCTTTTCTGAATCTAAACTATCCACTTTATAATACCAATAACTGAACTCCAAATCTCTATCTTACATGAAAGACCATGAAATGAGTTGTGGAGAGGATATAATGAGAAAATGTGTGTATAACATATTTTTAAATACTTGAAACTCACCAGAATAACTCTCAGAGAGAGAGAGCAAGAGAAAACTACTTTTGTAGAACCCTTGCTAATATATTTGCTTATTTTTGAAGATGAGACTTTCTTAGGGCACTGGTAATGAGTCAAAGAAATAGTTTAAATGTTTTGCATTAAACAGAATCAGTTTAGTAGGAGCTAAAGAGGAAGGGAAAAAAAAAAAATGAAGAGAGAGGGAATCCCAGAGGCAAGGCAGGAAGCTGCAGCCTGAGTTAAAATTACCAATGGAAATTCAACCATCATTGTCCCAAAACACAAGTAAACCTGCTTATTACATACTTGAGTTGGTGTTATTTGGCATCAGACATCAGGGCGGCCTGGCAGGGAAGTATGGAAACAACGAAGGGAGAGCACATACACAAAGAAAAGTGGAGACAGAGAAATTCTGGATAACAACCGTTGAACATATTTTACAGTGACCAACACTAAGCAGGCATTCAATAAATATTAATCTCCTTTCCTGACTTGAAGTATTAATATAAAGTGTAATTTCTGACCTTAGGGAGTTAACAAATTGGTTGAGAGTTCAGTGACTATAGGTACAAAATTGTCAGAAAAAATATTGGTATACAACAACTGTGTGGTATACAAACTATAGGTATTCTATACTTCTGAAAAGTCAGGGATTGAGAAAAGCTTCTAAATTAGAGTAATAAGGAATTTGAATAATGCCTTGTGTAGAATAGATGTTCATAGTTCTTTAAAATAATTTTAAAAGGGAAGGAGTAGGACATACGTTCTAAATGGAGGTAATGAGGAAGAAGGGGGAAGAAAAATGAATGCGTTTTGCACATCTATTGTGAAGCCAGACTGAGTCTGGGCTTGACTGGGTAACCAGTACAAATGAAGTCATTCTAGTTTTTTGAGCAGTGGAGTAACGTGTTTTAGACAAGATGATCTACAGAAAGTTAAGCTAAGTCATACTGAAGAAATAAAAACCGGAAGGAGAAAAGATTAAGGAAGGAGCTGGTTGCAGTCATTCGGGCTGAGGTGGTGAAAATCTGGACTTGATCTTTGGCAGTGACAGTGAGAGAAATGACTGGTCCTAGATGATGCTGAAATAACATCACGAGCTGAGGAAAACATGGCTGGCATCGAATTGACGGCAGCTAGCAAAGAAATACAAAAGGACAACAGAGTTGGTGACAGAAAGAAATACAAGTCATTTCTTTACATTACCTTATTTTTGTTCTCAGTGTGACTCATAATTCTGTTTGGTTATCATCTAGTGCCACGTGTGGTCATGTTCCTGGCACATGGAGTAATTGTTTCATTGCATCCAGGAACTTGCTCACTGGGCTCCAGCTGTTCCCTGGTCCACCCACACGGATCACGGAGCTGTGGTGGATACAATTCCTTTGTCCTGAGGAAAAGGTTTGAAATGAGTCAGAATCTCTTGATTTGTGAATAAAGCAAACTTTTTGTTTCCCTAAGGCTCTGGTTACCATGGAGGATAGCACAATGCATCTTGGTTACTTCCTCCATCCATTCCCACTGTACCAGTGGGGGCACACTGGCTATATGACCCATGTGCAATCTTGGTCTCTTAAAAGCTAAATAAGGTGCTTTGGGGCACCTCCCATTTTGCTGAGGCCAGGGAAATGAATTTCTGATAATGTGGAGGAGATTGTTCTATACTCTTTATTCTGCAGCCCTTTCAAGCGCTGCTCTCTCTGAGGCTATGGCTTGAGATCATGACATCTTTGTTAGACTTTAAGATTTTTCTAGACCAGCTCTGTCCAATACCCGTGAAACACATAATCAATCTAAAATTTGTCAATACTGAGTGCCAAAGAATTGATGCATTTGAACTGTGGTGTTGGAGAAGACTCTTGAGAGTCCCTTGGATTGCAAGGAGATCCAACCAGTCCATTCTGAAGGAGATCAGTCCTGGGTGTTCATTGGAACGACTGATGCTGAAGACGAAACTCCAATACTTTGGCCACCTCATGTGAAGAGTTGACTTATTGGAAAAGGCTCTGATTCTGGGAGGGATGGGGGCAGGAGGAGAAGGGGACGACAGAAGATGAGATGGCTGGATAGCATCACCGACTTGATGGATGTGAGTTTGAGTGAACTCCGGGAGTTGGTGATAGACAGGGAGGCCTGGCATGCTGTGATTCATGGGGTCGCAAAAAGTTGGACATGACTGAGTGAACTGAACTGAATCCAATAAATGGTTCCCAGGTGACACTAGTGGAAAAGAATCTGCCTGTCAATGCAGGAGACTCAGGTTCGATCCCTGCGTTGGAAAGATGTCCTGGAGAAGGAAATGGCAACCCACTCCAGTTTTCTTGCCTGGAGAATCCCATGGGTAAAAGAGCCTGGCAGGCTACAGTCCATGGGGTTGCAAAGAGTCAGACTCAAATACAATAAATAAAAAATATACATTTGGTTATGTAATTTTAAATTTCTTTGATTTCTATCAAATTTAGCATCATGTTTATATTTTTATCACTTGTGAATTTGCCTGAGTAAACTGCTTTGTTTGTTTTGTTTTACCATTTATCCACTTTTCCCTATTGTGCTGCAGAATAAATGTTCTGAAAGAGGAACAAAAGATGGGAAGCACAAATGTCACCTCAATCTTATTCAGCTTATAGCTGAAAGTTTGTATCCTTTACCAAGCTCTCCCTGTTTCCCCCAGCAACCACTTTTCTACTCTATTTCCGAGTCTGACTTTTTTTAAAAAAAGATTTCATATATAAATGAAAACACAACATATATGTCTTTCTTTATTGGGTTATTTCACTTTGCATAACACCCCTCAGATCCATCCATGTTGTTAACAGTAAGTGTCAGGATCCCCGATTTCTCATGGATGAATAATATTCCATTGTATATGTTGTGTGCTTAGTCACTCAGTCATGTCCAACTGTTTTCAGCCCCCCATGGATAGTAGCCTGCCCAGGCTCCTCTGTCCATGGGGATTCTCCAGCCAAGAATACTGGAGTGGGTTGCCACGCCCTCCTCCAGAGGATCTTCCCAACCCAGGAACTGAACCCAGTTCTCCTGCATTGCAGGCAGATTCTTTACCATCAGAGTCGCCAGGGAAGCCCATTGTATATGTATACCCATAATTCCTTATCCATTCATCTGTTGACGTGACACTTAGGTTGTTTCTATATCTTGGCTATTGTAAATAGTGCTGCAATGAACATGGGAATGAAGATACCTCTTTGATATCTGTCTTCACTTCTTTGGACATCAACCAGAGAGGGATTACTGAATTCAAGCTTAAATGGTTGTCTTCTGTTCTCATAATTATCTTTGTGGTCATTTTTCCCGATTCTTCTTGAGTTTTTTTTTTTTTTTTTCCCCTTACTTCTTTTTCTTAGTGTCTTTACATTTTCTTTAACATTTTAAGATTTTGGTCTTTTTTAAAAAAAAAAAAATATTATTCTTCTCTACTTATTCTTGGTTTTCATAGTAGATATAAGAATGAGGGAAGATCAGAGAGACCTTGGTATGCAGGTGGTGCTTGTTGGCTGGTGAGTTTTGTTTAAGGATAAGTGGTCAGGAATCCATTGAATTGAAGAATTAAATTTACTTTGTCGCACTGACTCCTAGCAAGTTCCTCTCACAGTCCCCACAGATAGTTTACTATCTCTTAAATCTTTTATTTTTTTCAGTTCAGTTCAGTTCAGTTGCTCAGTCGTGTCCGACTCTTTGCGATGCCATGAATCACATCACGCCAGGCCTCCCATCCACCACCAACTCCCGGAGTTCACTCAGACTTACATCCATCGAGTCAGTGATGCCATCCAGCCATCTCATCCTCTGTCGTCCCCTTCTCCTCCTGCCCCCATTCCCTCCCAGCATCAGAGTCTTTTCCAATGAGTCAACTCTTCTCATGAGGTGGCCAAAGTACTGGACTTTCAGCTTTAGCATCATTCCTTCCAAAGAAATCCCAGGGCTGATCTCCTTCAGAATGGACTGGTTGGATCTCCTTGCAGTCCAAGGGACTCTCAAGAGTCTTCTGCAACACCACAGTTCAAAAGCATCAATTCTTTGGCGCTCAGCTTTCTTCACAATCCAACTCTCACATCCATACATGACCACTGGAAAAACCATAGCCTTGACTAGACGGACCTTTGTTGGCAAAATAATGTCTCTGCTTTTCAATATGCTATCTAGGTTGGTCATAACTTTTCTTCCAAGAGTAAGTGTCTTTTAATTTCATGGCTGCAGTCACCTTCTGCAGTGATTTTGGAGCCCAAAAAATAAAGTCTGACACTGTTTCCACTGTTTCCCCATCTATTTCCCATGAAGTGATGGGACCAGATGCCATGATCTTCATTTTCTGAATGTTGAGCTTTAAGCCAACTTTTTCACACTCCACTTTCACTTTCATCAAGAGGCTTTTTAGTTCCTCTTCACTTCCTGCCTGGAATAAATGCTCAGCTGCAGATTGTTTTGCATCCAGAGGTGAAGAATCCATACATGCATATCTAACTGCTGCTGCTAAGTCGCTTCAGTCGTGTCTGACTCCATGCGACCCCACAGACGGCAGCCCACCAGGCTCCCCCATCCCTGGGATTCTCCAGGCAAGAATACTGGAGTGGGCTGCCATTTCCTTCTCCAGCCTTCCTTTTTTCCCAGTGCCAGTTCTCTCTCCTACCCTCAGTGGTAAATGTCATTTCAATTCTGGAACCATTCCATGCAAGTCCCATTGGAGGTGTGTCCCAGACAGTTGCTATTTCTGCTCTGCTATCCCATGCTCTCTGCATCTCTCCATTGTTACATGTCTTATCCTTTTCTTCCTTTTCCAATCAGTTTAATGGTATTTTAGAAAGCAAAGAAATTGATGTATATGTTCATTCTACCATTTTGACCTGACGTGAAATGAAGTGACCTGAGAATCTCTATAATTCTTTTATAAACAGTTTAGAATGTGACTCAATGTATTTCTTTCCCCTCCTCAATTATTGCCATAATATGGAATCAATTAAGCTCCCATATACATCCCAAATGTTTCCCTCACTTCTCATTGTTTTGGCAACTATAGTATAGATACCTTCACCTCTTTCCTCTACCATAGCCACCTGCTTCTGTATCCACACCCACACTTTGTCAGCACCTTGCACTGAAATCATAAACTAAAACCTGCTCATTTCTGATAACAACTTCTTTATGTCCTATTCTATCACTGGTCTCATCAAGATAACCAGCTTATTAGACCATCTAATTTCTTCCTTCTGTTTCACCTTCTCCTAGATCCAGTCTTGATTACACACGCCAGTCACTACACCTATATATATATATAGGTGAAACCTATACACACACACACACACACACACACACATATATATATATACACATATATATATATACCCTCCTAGCAGAAACTTAAACATGGACCAATCAAATTGTGTTATAGGATAGGACTGTTTGGGTTCATGTGGTGTCTCTACCACCCACATAGCTCATGAACACATAATCATAAGCTACGTAACTTTGAGGGAGTTACTAAATTTTCTTTGCATCCATGCCCTTGTGTTTCAAATGAAGAACATAATGGTACTAATGTTTTGAAGGTGGAATGAGAAAGTACAAATAAAGTGCTTAGAAAAATGTCAGGATTAATATGTATTCATTAAGCATTACCTATTAATAGTAATATTCTCTACTGTAAAAATACTAGTGAAATTGCAGTCTAGTAAGTTTTATCAAAGTGTGTAAAACACACACTCAATTTAAACTATTTAATATAATCAAGCCTACTGATTTATTACTTCTAGGAAAATGTAATATTTGCATTTTTAACCTGCATCTAAACACCCAAAGAAATAGGTTATTTCTCTACTGTTTATTTCCTAATCCAACTTTATTGTTAACTTTCTGGGCCACCAAGGAGACCTTCCCCTAATTATTAGAGGATAATAAACACTGACATCTAATTACAACATTTATTAAGACAGTAGGTATCAATTACAAACCAGGAGGCATGTTGCTTCATATTCTCCCTCATGTAACAACTGGAGTTTTAGAAAATAGATCAGATTCAAAAGTAATTTAAGCTGTATCATTTGTCATCGATGCTGTTACATCACATCTTCCACATCTATCATTATGTGACAGTTGCCCTGAGCTTTGACGATATTAGCTCTTCTTAGCTTAGATCTCATATCTTTGATGATGGATATTCTGATGAATCCCTTAATTTAAACAGGTCCCTGGAGGGATATCTTCTGATCCTAGGCATTCTGTAACTATTGCTCTGATTACTAGACCTCAATTCTATTAAAACTCTAACCAAGCTGATATTTTGGACGCAGACCCTGTAGAGTAAGACGGAGATCTTTGGAGTCACGCATAACAGTGTTCTCTGAAGATGTGAGGACTGCACGTATTTTACCTCTAATTATTCTACCATCATACTCGGATGCCTTTCAACAGAAAACTCAGTAAGATATTAATTAAAATTTTTACTTATTATTTTTTTAATTTTTAAAAATATATTTATTACTTTGGAATCAATATATTTTTAAAAATTAAAAAAATAACTAAGCTTTGGAATCAACTTCAAGACTTACCACAAAGACTCAATATACCATAGTAACAATGTTTCCTGCTGGAATCTTGGGCAAGTTACCTAATTTTTCAGGACTCCATTTCCTAATCATTAAAATGGGTTTTGTATGAGTTAAAGGAAATGTATTAATGCACTTTGTACAAAACAGTTGGCAGGAAATTTTTACTGAATGTGAGAAGACAAATGGACAGGCATGGCCTTCTTGGGAGCAAACTTTTATTTTCGAGTTATTGCCCAACCTTAATAATATGTTTTAGCTTTTGACTAATGAAAGCATCTTTCTTTATCTCCCTACCCCAAATTAAAAAGACAAAATCCTTATTTATGCTTTCAACATTGTCTTAACCTTCACACTCAAGGAATATACAGCTGAATGTGTTTTCTGGGAAAACATCTAAATCAAAATCATTTTTGGCAGACACAGTAGCTATTACTAAATAGTTCTATTGCTACTAAATAGCAAGCTAAGGATTTATGTTATAGTTAACTTATTCAGTGGGCTTACTAAAATGCAGTCATATTTTAAATTAAAACATGTAAGTTCCATCTCTGGAAAAAGCTCACTTTAGTCTCTAGTATCCTAATACTTGCTCTTAATCGTTTATAGGCCAAAGTCATACTTTCCATTTTATCAGCAATGAATAGGTCCAGAATTGCTAAATGAGGAAAGTCTCCGTCTCGATAAAAATAAGACTTAGACTTGAATTAAGGATCACAAACATGTGCCATGTTGACTTTCTGTCTCTCCTCCTGGGTCCATGTAGCAATCAACAAACCCACCAGGGAGCTCTTGGGCACTTTTTTCTACTAAACACAAGGCCAGCTTCAGGTTCATTCTCAGCAAGGGCTCCAGGAAAGCAAAAGAAACAAATATGTAAGGACTCACCTGCCAGGTGGCGGAGTGGTAAAGAATACACTTGCCAATGCAGGAGAGGCAAGAAACACAGGTTCAATCCCTGGGTTCGGAAGATTCCCTTGGAGGAGGAGATGGCAACCCACTCCAGTCTTCTTGCCTGGAAAATTCTATAGACAGAGGAGCCTGATGGGCTATATAGTCCAGGGGGTCCTGAAGAGTCAGACATGACTAAGCATAAGCACACACACATACACACAGACAGTTGCCAGGCTTGTAGGAGAATGTAAGTTTCCTGAAGACACAGACCATAGCTTATTCATAATTATTTCCACCCCCTGGCTTATTCATAATTATTTTCCCCCAAAAATGTTAACTGGATGTTAACTAACTATATAAAATAAGGATATATTGAGTTTCCTTAATGTTTAAAAAATGTTAGCATTAGAATTTGCATTTTGACTCTAAAAGGAGAAAAAGTCAGTAAAGATGCTATAATATTAAAAGAATGTTAAGTTATTTTTGTGGGAGTACTTGTTTGGATGAAAATTAGAACACTTACACATTATCTCAAAGGGATGGATATGTGTAGTTCTGTTATAAGCACTGTATCCCTAACTCCCCTTTATTTCTGTAGTCAGTCTCATTTTTCTTGAAACCTTTCAAACTAGTCAGAATCTTCCAAAATTTGCAGTTTGAATTACCCAACCATCCAAGGAAAAAACAAACAAAATTAAAGAAACATGTTT
Organism: Bos indicus; assembly: GCF_029378745.1. Lineage (NCBI taxonomy): Eukaryota > Metazoa > Chordata > Mammalia > Artiodactyla > Bovidae > Bos > Bos indicus. The sequence continues at coordinate 34,173,017 of NC_091761.1, forward strand.
TAGCCTCATATTTTCCCTTCTCACTAAAAGTTTCAATCAAAACTTTTTCTTCTTAAAGCACTCAGATTTCTTCTTAGATTCTGTCAAATGAGTTTCTTATAGACACCCACACTTAACTGAAGTCCTAAGTGGTACCCAGGCAAGTCACATGTCAGTACATTTTTAATTGCTAAAGCCAAGAGTAACCATTTTAATTATGCCCTAATCATTTACTACAGTCAGTTCCTCTTCAGGATGTAAAGTCGTGGAAATAACTCACTAAAAAGCACTTGGAGACTTTGGAGCCTTGGCAGCTGGAACAGAACTTCTGAGAATGCGCTGTGTGAACTTTCCAAAGAAGGCAATACATGTGAGAGGACCCACATGGTAGCAGCAGTTCATTTGGAACCTGGCTGGTGGCTTTTAGCTTGAATTTGAGGATTTCACAAGCACACGGAGATGCCTACATGTATATAGCACAACTTGGATGTTTATCTCAATGATTGCTCCAGTTTGCAAAGAGCTGGCCCCATCAACTGCAAAGGAGGGAGGGCCGCCTCTCCAACCTGGGGTGGCTACATCTCGCTGCCAGTAAGTGCTTCATGACTCATTTTCCTCAACAGAATTTTCATAAGGCTGGAATTCAGGGAGGGATGTCTGGAGAATGTCTGAAAGGAAGTTCACAAGCCACTGTCCTGCGCTTTGCTGGAGAAAACCTTCCATGGTAGTCAGACCGGTTGACTAAAGCAAACAGCAAATGATTTCAGAAACATTTCCTCATTACTGTTCATGAAAAATCCATGAAAGTTCACCATGAAGTTTGTTTTAGTCAGGTTGAGACCCATGAGTGGGGGAAAAAACACACAGTAGGTTAACAACTGTATTTATGAGGAACAACAGAATCTATCCAAAGGAGTTACATTGAAGCAGCCAACATACGCTAATAAACTGGTATGTGTGTGCATGTGGACGTGTGTGTGTGTTAATTCAGACTGATGTCAGATGATGTCAGGTTGACCGATTGCTTGGGATTTATGCAAATTTAGCCAAAATGAAATTATACATATGACTTACTTCTTTTTTCAAATGCTTTTTATTTATTTTAAAGGCTTTATAATTACTGTTCTCTCTCAGAATATATTCTGAGAGGGAAGCAAAAATATCACTTTTGCAAAGCCATGTTCATTCTTTCAAAGGTCTGCTGGTAAATTATTCTTACTGATCTTTCCATCTTTCTGGCCTGTGCATACACACCTAACCCATACTAAATTTCACCAGATGGCATTTTAATTCTTTAAAGTAAAGCAGTCGTGGGTTTAGACAGTTGAATTTTTAAACTTCTGTATTTACTGAAAGTGCATATGGTGCTATATGGACAAAGAAATTGTGCTGAAAGAAAAACATTTCTGTCTGCAGTACCTCATAATCTCCCAGAGAAAGAAAAATTGCAGTAACATGGAGTCTGTCTTACAAAATCTTATGTGGCTTTAATCTTCTTCCTCTGCTAAAAGTTAGATATATGTATATTATACACACCTTAAAGTTATATTTTAAATTCTTCTTTTGGTTGCAAATAGAAAGGTTATCCAAAACCCCATGACTTTCCAATATGATTCATAAGTGATTTCTAGAAGAAAATGAAACATAAACCTAAACTTGTTAAAAAAATGTTTTAAAAAAACCTCTGTATGTCAACGTAAGCAGATGTTGGTGTAGAATTTACAAGGATAAGAAGGCTATAAAACCTCCCTTGAGCCACTCACAGTTCATTTCAAGGCCAAGAACGCCCCCAAAATCTGTTTCTAATTTTACAGAAATCTTTTGAAATTTGGCACGGTTTTCGAAAGTCCGTGGAAAGAAAAAAAAAAAACTTGCCCCAGCTTCGACTTCCAACTACGAAGACAGACCTGCTTCTTTCAACGGTTTTCACAGATCTGTTGACCCACGCTCTGAAGTCAGAATTAGCTAACTTTCAAAAACATCTGGAAAAATGAAGGTTAGTATATGTAGCCTCAGATACTGCTAAATGATGGGGGCTGGCTGAGTTGAGCACAATCAAGAGTTTTCTGTTGTTTAGAAAGTGAGGATTTGTACATAAGTATGTACTTCCTGGAGTGAGTTAGGATAGGGGAATTGTTCTAAATATACTGTGGAAACATTTCTCCTTGCAGGGCTGGAAGAATTCCAGCAATTATAGCCAGATCAGTGGAAGACAATCAAAAGCTTTATGGGGAGGGAGAAAGCGGATTTAAATGTAAACAAAATCTTGCCATTTCTACTATTTAGCAGAAACCATTCATATGTCTAATTTTCTTTATTTTATGTAGACATGGTTAAAAATTGTATTTGGAGTTGCCACCTCTGCCGTGCTTGCTTTACTGGTGATGTGTATTGTCTTACGTCCTTCAAGAGGTAAGAATTTTCTCTATTTTGCTCGGTCTGCCTAGAACAGTTTGGAAAAAGCAGTAGTGCATGGTGACAAGAGATTGAACATTTCCTAAGTGCTTATTTTCCAAAGTAACTCTGTTATTTCTAAGAAGACATATAAGCTCCCAGGTATGTTGTTGAGCAACCAGAATCACTGAGGAATTGAAGGCATAAGTAGCAAGAGATTTCCAGTATTACTTCTGCAATAGAAAAACCCGAGCACTCTCTGTAACACCCCGACGTCTCTCCAAAATACATGCTAAATTCCAAGCTTTGACAGGCCTTTAGAGACAGTATTTTTAACTAACATTGCTTTTCATTATTGGATTGCCTCATGGAAAGTAAAGATGAGTAAGAATGGAAAAGTTAAAACAGAATCTATGGAAATTTTTATTATGAGTCTTTCCAAAAATTTAGGGAGGCAGTCAAGAATAGAGATCTCAGGAATAGCTGCATAGAAAAAGTGAAATTGTTGTTCTAGATGCAAAAGCCAAGAAAATAAAATTAGAAGACTAAATATTATTAAGCAAGCATTATGTTTAGTTTTTAAATTGACCCTTTTTAAACAGGCTTAGATAACATTGATCTCACTTTGCTGAAATTCAGGAGACTGATGTTGGGACTAGTTTGGATTTAAATTAAGACTTTGTTTATAAACCTTTCTGTGATATCAAGGACATAGGTTTTTATGAAACTATGTAAAGAAGCTTACGATCTAAAACAGGAAAAATGTACAATAATAACATGTCTAGCTTTGGAGTCTAGGGAAAGGAAAAATGTTTGCACCAACATTAAAAGCTTATGATAGCTTGTGATAACTTATGATAGCTGAAGTGGGAAATACCTCTGGTTAAAAGCTAACTGACAATAATGGAAGAACAGTGGCAAGCCTTTAGCTGAAGAAAGTGTGAGTTCTGAATTATTTATTGCTTTAAAAATGAAATATAGGAAAATACTTTGAAAAATTAAGAATGCTCATGAGATTTTCACAGAATTGCAAAATGAGAAGGTTAACCAATAAGATAAAGGCAATATGTCTTCAGTGTAGATCTTCAATACTCATTCCTCTCTGCGAGCACAAGATTATTCTGAGGCTGTTGATTGAAAGAGATTGTGTGAGTCTGTATTTTTTGTACTTTGTCAAGTTAAAATTGTTTTCAGACCAGTGTCTCACCTCATTTTGGGCCCATATTTTCCTCAAAGCAGCAGTGGTCAGGCAGTGCATTAAGTCCTATCCTATTGATTCCTTGAATGCTAATACATGCAAAAATAACACCTAATTTTTAAAGGAAACTCCCCAATACTTGAAATGGACATTTTGCTCCATCAGAAACAAATGTGCGGGAAACACAAGTGTGTGGATTTTAGGGGGACTAAGATCCCACATGCTGCTCAGTGTGGCCTAAAAAAAAGTCAAGGAAAAGTATGTGGATTTTATGGCGAACCTGCCTCCATGTCTAGAGGCAAGGGTGAGTTGCATTTGCACTTTGGAATTTGAGTCATTATTTCCAGTAAGAAATATATGACAGTTATAGTATATAAAAGTGAGAACATTTTGAGAAACTTAAAGACCCACTTACCAGACACTCGTTCATTTGTTTGTTGTTTAGTGGCTCAGTCATGTCCGGCTCCTTGTGACCCCATGGATTGCAGCACGCCAGGTTTCCCTATCCTTCACCATCTTCTGGAGCTTGCTCAAACTCATGTCCATTGAGTCAGTGATGCCATCCAACTATATCATCCAATGTCATCCCCTTCTCCTGCTTCAATCTTTCCCAGGATCAGGGTCTTTTCCAGTGAGTCAGCTCTTTGCATCAGGTGGCCAAAGTGTTGGAGCTTCAGCTTCATCATTGTTACATATAAACAAATGAAGTCCCACTCGTTAGTCCCACTCAGTTAATTGAGTTTCACCTCTGCCCATCATTGTGCTAGTTGGGGAAATAAGGGTACTGCATTTAGACTTTCGTCTGAAAGCATGATTAAGAACGCAGTATGGATGCTCAGTCATTACCACCAGTGTGGGATCAGGCATTCACTTAGACCCCTGGGCCACTTAAATCACTAGGTCTAAGTGAAATAAGCAGAGGAAGGGCTTTTTCCAAGGAGAGGGTAGGTCCCAGGAACATCAGTATGAGAATTAAAAGAGCTTTGGGGGAATTAGGCAGGATTTTAGGAACAAATAGGGTAATGGGGTGATAAAATGAGAAAGATCCATCTAGCTCACTCAAATAATCATAAAAATAACAGATAACTATTTGGGGACTTCCTAATTTTCCCATTTTTTATTTTTACCCAATGAGAAACACGTGTGAGTTCCCACACCTTAGACTCAAGCTGTCCTCATTGGCCTCAGCTTACTCCCCTCCAACCAATTCCTTTTCTTTTCTCCTGTGTCTATTTTTTCTCTTGAGGTTCTTCCCAAGCATCATTCCTCTTCCTATGTGAAGATACAACCACACCAAGAGTAGAAAGTAAGCTTCTCATCTTTCCCTCATTTTCACCAACCCTGAAGACAAACACAAGACTTTTTTATTTAAGAGATATGCAGAAGTGACAAAATAAAAGCCAGACAAGCAAAAGCTAGAATTGGAAAGTAACAGAGGCTCCAGAATTTTGCAAGTAAATTCTATATGGCCTTGCTTCATGATTTACAGTTTCTGAATTCCTGAACATTTGTGAAAGGACTTAGGGGAGCTATCTGCACTTTTCTTGATTTCAATTGAGTATAGAGTTCACTACATGAGCAAACACTCAATAAACATTAACTATTTTTTTTTCTAAAATTGCTAACATTTTGTGGCAGCTTAATAAATGGTAGCAAGCATCTTATTGTGTTCTCCATCCTAGTTCACAAAGATGACAGCTCCCTCTGTGTGATGTATTTTTTTTTTTTCTCAACAACGCTCTTCTTAAGTCTGAGAGTAGGGAGCAGTTATCCCTGAGTAGCACCCATGTTCCTATCCTCCACCTTTTTGGATCAGAAACAAATTTTTTCAGGAATTTTGGTTGCAAGGCAAGGATATTGGCAGCTGTAAGGCAAAAGCAGGAGAGAAGAAATGAAGAAGAAAGGAAAAGGAAGCTGAGGTGGATGGGAGTAGAGACTAAGGCTGAGCGAGGGAGAAAGAAAAGAGAGATTATATAGTGTGGAGAAGTCGGGTTCTTCTGGGCAGGGCCTCCAGTGCCTGCATTGAAAGGAGCTCCACCTTTAGCTAGCGTAGCTTCAGATCTCCTTGAAAGCCTCTTGTCGACTTCTGCATACTTTTCCTTTTATTATTTTTTTATTGTTGGTTTTGGCCTGCAGTATTTTATACAAATTTGCATTAGTTGTCAATTTTTTTAAATCATAAGATTTCACATAAAAATATAGATTTTTTTTTTACTTCTTTTTAAATATTAGATCTGACAACATTGGGCCCATGGGGATAGTTGACTCAGAAGCAGGTGTTGTCTTTAGGTTGGCAATGCATTCTCCAGTTTGCTATGTACCCCAATATAAAATAGAAAATGGAGAAAAACTTTCAGTTTTATTTGCATAAAGTAACATATTCACTTACAACATCTACTTGACTCCTATAAACACTTGGATTTTTAACTCGTGAGCTGAAGAAGTTATAGTGTTCCTCTTGTGATTAAAAATAACCATCTACTGAATTAGAAAAAAAAAAAAACAGAGATTAGCATCCCATAGTTATCCATTATCCACAATGCCTAGTCCACTGTGGCTTTTGGATACTTTGGTTATTTGTTCAACAGTTATTTATTGAGTACATTCCAGATACCAGGCACAGGTATATGGCATGAATGAAAATTCTCTGACCTTACAAAAGGACAGTCTGACAATAAACAAGTAAATAGTGAATTAATAGAATATTTAAAATTTGTAAAAGTGCTACAGAAGACAACTGGAGTGGGGCTGTGTTAGACATCCAGGGTTGCCATAACAAAATATCACCTGGGTGATAATAATAAAAAACAAAATAAAGCCTGGGTGGCTTGAATAACAGAAATTTCTATTCTCACAGTTCTGGAGACTGGAAGTCTCAGATCAAGGTGTAACTGGGTTTAGTTTTTCTGGGGGCTTCCCTCCTTGGCTTGTAGATGGATGCCTTAAGCTTTGTCCTCACATGACTTTTTCTCTGTGTATGTGCTTTCCTGGTATCTCTTCCTCTTTCAGTAAGGACACCACTAGCTTCATCAGATTAGGGCTCCGCTGTGTGTTCTTGTATAATCATAATTACTTTGTTAAAGCACCTATTTCCAAATACAGTTCCATTGAGGATTGGAGCTTCAATTTATGTATTTTGAGAGGACAAAATTCAGTTCATAACAAAAGTGGCTAGGGAAGGCTTCTCTGAGATGATATTTGAGCCAAGACCTAAAGGACAGGAAGGATGCAAACTGGAGGCTAGATCCTCACTGCAGAGGGAAATGCAGATACAAAGTCTCTGACGTAGGCAAGTACCTGGGAAGTTCAACCTGTGCGGCCAAAATTATGTACCCAATGAACACAGGAAAAAAAAAAATGTGCATATAGACTTATGAGTATACATACACATTTATAAAATTTATAGTGATTGCTTACTTAGGTAAGTAATAACCTTATATAATTATTTCAGAAGGTAATCTGAATTCACAGATGATTTAGACAGAATATGGATCAATATTTTATAAAGACAAGTATCATTTAGAATGCCTATATTTTCAGCAGAAATCCATTGTTATTGTTACTATTATTGTAACTATTACTAGTACTGTAATCTCAACAACAATTTTTTGTAAAGTAAGATATATGTGAGACCAAATTATCATCAAAGGAGATGTGAATTTGTTTTTAAGGCTTAAAATGTTCCCAGTATCAACATTCAGAACTGTGAAACAGAATATTCACTGTTCTTTTGGAGGAAATATGGGGAAGTCTAAAGGGCTGAATAAAAGATTCAGAAAGTTCATGGACCTAAAAGAGTTTTTAGTTGAGTGTAAATATCAGCCTTGCAGATTATATTTCTCTACTTTGCTCTTGGATTTTAAAGTCACAGAGGATGAATCTTGGCAAATTCTTTTTGAGTTTTGTCAAATTCTAAATAATTTGAAAACAATCCAAGTTTTTGGATGATTCCCATATTGCAGAGGAGTTTACCTGTCTCTGATTTCCAAAGTGAATTGTGTTACAACTACACAAGAATTTACAGTCATGCATACACCTTGAAAAAAACAGGTTCTAAAGCTCTAATTTGGAATATGAAATCAAGGCCAAAGGTTTTTTTAACAACAAGAGACAGTCAAACTGAGCCTTAAAATCTAGGAACATGCTAGGGTAAATTAAAATAATATTTCCATGGGATAATCAATATTAATGAGTCTTTTATTTACTTATTGCTTATTTTATGTAAAGCAAAGAACTTACTTTTTATTTCAGTATCCTTGTGAATTAACAAAAATTATGTAGTAAAAATGGAATAGCTTACAATCCTTATTAACCTTTATCCCTGTGAATAATAAACAAATAGAGTTGCTTCATATCTAAATTAAAATTTTCTCCAACAGATTATGGTTTTTATACTTGGTAGAAAAACTGATGAGATAGTACTCCTTAAAGGAACAGGTTAGAAAGACTGTATATCAAAAAAAAATCAGACAACTTAGATGAAAAGAACAAATTCCTGTAAAGATAAAAACTACCACAATTCACTCAAGAGTAAACAGAAAACCTGAATAGAACTATAACAACTGAGAAAATTGTTTTAATGATTTTAAAACTTCCCACAAAGAAAACCCCAAGCCCAGTTGACTTCACTGGTAAACTCTAGAGAACATTTTAAGAATTATTACCAACCCTTCACAAACTCTTTCAAACTATAAAATAGAACACTTATCAATTCATCTTTAAGGCCAGATGCTGTGATACCAAAACCATACTTCTTTACATTACAAGTAAAGAAGTTACAGACCAATAGTAGTTACAGACCAATATCTATTATGAATATAAATGGAAAGACCCTCATCATCTACTAGCAAGCCAAATCCAGTAATGTATAAAAAGGATTATTCACCAAGATCAAGTGAGATTTATCCCAAGAATATAAGGTTTAACATCCAAAAATCAATTACTATAATGAGTTATATTAATAGAAAAAGAGACCAAAAAAAAATATGGTGATTTCAATAGATACAGAAAAAGGATTTAACAAAATACAGCCCCCTTTCATTATAAAAACACTCAGCAGACTGGAAATAGGAGGAATTTCCTCTATCTGATAAAGGGCATCCACACACACACACACAAAATCAGGGTTAATATCACACTGGTGAAAGTCAGTGCTCTTTCCCTAAGATCAAGAATAAGATAGCATGTTAGTTCTTATTTCTATTAAATGTCTTATTGACAGTTGTATGGGCTTCCCTTGTGGCTCAGCTGGTAAAGAATCCACTTGCGATGTGGGAGACCTGGTTTTGATCCCTGGGTTGGGAAGATCCCCTGGAGAAGGAAAAGGCTACCCATTCCAGTACTTTGGCTTGGAGAATTCCATGGGCTGTATAGTCCATGGGGTCGCAAAGAGTTGGACATGACTGAGAGATTTTCTCTTTCACTTTTTGGCAGTTGTATCCAGGGCAATTAGATAAAGAAAGAAAGAAAAAGTATCCAGATTGGGAAGGAAGAAGCAAAACTATATTTACAGATGACATGATCTTGTTTATGGAAAATCCTAAGGAATTCACTAAAAAATAATGGAACTAACAAGCAAGTTGAGTAAATTTGCAAAACACAAGATTAATATATATAAATCGTTTTCCTATACATTAGCAATAAATAATACAAAAAGATATAAATAAATGAAAATAAATCCTATATTTATAGATCACAAAACAGCATTTTAAAGAAGGCAATATTCTCTAAATATGTCTGCAAACTAAATATGACCCCTATCCAAATCCCAGACCATACTTTCTGCAGAAATTTATAAGGTGATTCCAAAATTCACATGGAAATACAAAGGGTCAAGAATAGCTATCTTGAAATGGAAGACTGAATCTGCCTGCACTACAGGTAGATTCTTTTCTCACTGAGTCATTAGAGAAGCCCACAGCTTCTGGGAAGCCAAAGGACAGACATATCCCCTAAAGAAGATATTGTGCTTGTTGCTGAGTCACTAAGCCGTGTCTCTTTGTGACCCTATGGACTCAACATGCCAGGCTTCCCTATCTCCTAGAGTTTGTTCAAACTCATGTTCATTGAGTCAGTGAGCCATCCAAATATCTCATTCCCTGTCACCCTCTTCTTCCCCTGCCGTCTTTATTTTCCAGCATCAGGGTCTTTTCCAATGAGTTGGCTCTTCCCATCAGGTGGCCAAAGTATTGGAGCTTCAGCTTCAGCATCAGTCCTTCCCATTAATTTCCTTTACGACTGGTTTGATCTCCTTGCTGTCCAAGGGACTCTCAAGAGTCTTCTCTAGCATCACAGTTCAAAGTCATCAATTCTTCAGTGCTCAACCTCCCTTATGGTCCTACTCTCATGTCCATACATAACTACTGGAAAGTAAGCAATAACTTATGAAGAGACTCAACATCATTAGTCATTAGAAAAATGTAATTCAAATTCACAATGAAGGGATTTCCCTGGTGATCCAGTGGTTAAGAATGTGGGCTTTCACTGCAAGGGGCCCAGGTTTGATCCAAGGGAATTAAGATCTTGGGTGCCAAGAGATGTGGCCAAAAAAAAACAAAAAACAAAAAAAACCCGCAGTGAAATACTAGAAATGAAATTGCAGGTGTAGCAAACAGATATCCATTACAGCCTACCTAGTGAGACATAGCTTGGCCTTGGAGGTTGTAGTAGAAATAGAGAGGGTAGAGAGAGATTTTGGACATAGAATTGTCAGACCTGGGTGCTACACAAAGGCGGTAAGCAAAGAGGGAAGGCAAAGATAAATCACGGGTATTTGAATTGAACAACGAAGTGGATGATAGTGCCATTGACTTGGAGAAATCTGGAGCAGCAGGATGGAATTCCTGTTTTTCTGAGCTTTAGACATACTGATTTTGAAGTGCTTGTGAAATACGCAAGTGGAAATATCATCTAGGATTCAAAGAAGAAATCCAAGTAAATTCAATAAAAGTTACATCACAATTTAAAACAGAGATTAGAGGAAGATGAGATGGCAAAGGAGACCGAGTGGTCCTTCAAATATAGACCGGGTTTACTTTCATCTTCAGGGTCACCAAAACATTTGTCATTTAACACCATATGGCGCTAGTGATAAAGAACTCACCTGCCAATGGAGGAGACTTAAGAGATGAAGGTTCAATTCCTGGGTTGGGAAGATCCCCTTTAGGATGGCATGGCAACCCACTTCAGTACTTATGCCCTGAGAATCCCACATAGAGAAGAGCCTGGTGAGCTACAGTCCATAGCATTGCAGAGTCTCCCACGACTGAGGTGACTTAGCATGCACGCAAAGTCGTAAAGATCACAGGGTATGGTCAACATAAAGCATAAGAACATGGTGCATGCATATATTCTCAGTCACTTCAGTTGTGTCCAACTCTGTGACCCCATGGACTGTGGCCTGCCAGGTTCCTCTGACCATGGGATTCTCTACGCAAGGATATTAGAGTGGGTTGCCATGCCCTTCTCCAGGGGATGTTCCTGACCCAGGGATTGGACCCGCATCTGTTATATCTCCTGCATCGGGAGGTGGATTCTTTACCACTAAGCCACTTGGGAAGCCCCTTACTGCTCTAGAGATCGGGGGGGTGGGGGGAAAGCCCCATTTAACATAGCACAAAAATAACATAATACACAAAATGAACTTTTAAAAACCTGACAATTCCTTTGAATAACTTATATTGTTTAGTGTTATCTACAGAAAGAACCTTGCAATATTCTTTCAAAACCAAGAGCTACTATATTTTTCAGTGAGACGTTAAAAGCTTTATAGCAATCTCTTTGCTAATATTTGACGAAGATCAAATTGTCTCATTTTCTCTTAATGTTCATTTTGAGGTATAATTATCCTACCTCCCCTTGTGTGCTGTTGGATTTTTGTGTTTGTTTTGTTTTGTTGGTGTTTTATTACAGTGTGCATTCACTTTAAACCAAAAGGTAGTGGTAAAGCGCCCAGTCTCTAAAATCAGATGGAGCTGGATTTAAACCCCAGCTCTGTTATATATTAGCAAGTTATTTTAACTCTCTAGTTTCCATTTCCTAATCTTCAAAATGGTGTTGATAATAGTACTTATGTATCAGAGAGTTGCTGTGAGCGTTTCATAGGACTATACATGTAGAGTGCCCCGTACATAGAACTTAGTATAACACTTTTTGTTACTGGTCTAAAGCTACCACAGTCCCATTTCTTCAAAATTGTCAGCCTTTGCCCAAATGTAATATTAGTTTGAAATAGTTTGTTCCCCACCCTTTTATTTCCAGCATTTACTCCTGTGGTGCTCACGCCAGAAATAAACATGACTTGATGCGATGGCTGGACATACTGCCTATTGAGGACAGTATCATTGTAGAGCAAGCAGAGACACAGATGCGGTGTGCTTGGAAGTCCATGTCACTCCGCTGAGATGGCCTCATAAGCATCAGTTTCAAAATCAGTATGAAAGTGAGAACAAAAAGACCTACCAGCCATTTATGAGCCCACTATAATAAACCATGTTTTCTCATTTAGTTTATGATGAATATTAGAACTGACATCTGATGTCTCTGCTCTGACAGTTATTGTCAGTTTTTCAAGACTAGAAAATTAAATGACAAAAACAGAATCCTAATAAAGAATAAATACAAAATTTTAAGAAAGAATTAGGAGAATAGTGAATCATTACTTGTGAATTATTTCTGTGAATTGTAATTTTTTGGATTAGTAATTGAAATAATTGCCATCTTTGTTTCACTAAGTTGAAAATGCAAATAATTATTGTTAATTAGAGTGTTTAAGCAGTGTATGAGTAATTGTAAAGATGAGCCAAATTGACTCTAAGGGCACTATCAGGAATTAAGTGTTAAGCGAGTGTCAGTTACCAGTGGAAGAATGATACGCTCTCAGAATTCATTTATACTTCTGCTCAACTACTTTGAGTTTAAAAATTTCAGATGGCAAAACTAAACTTTCAAAATAATCAGGAGATTATAATTCAATATTAAAACATTATTTAGAAAAAGTAATGAAAATCCACGCATTCAATTTTTTAGGTGACTAGAACTTGTTTGGTGTGATTGATGCCATAGTGATGCATTTTATACTGATTTACACATACAAACACAAATAGAAGTCAGCAGAGAGAACGTACCTAAAGAAGAATCCATCTGGCGATGAGCAAGAGGACTGAATAGAGACATAAACATTACAAGAGACTTTGAACATTCCTTGAAAGCCATGATCAACATTAGCTGTGGGGAGTCTGTCCATGAGATGTAAATTGCTATGCAGGCCAGACCCATCCACCTACCAGGAGTTCATAGGCTGTGAGAAATTCAACTGATAGGTACAGGAGAACACTGAACCAAGTAGATTCAGTGAAATCACTAAATTTGGATTCTTTGAAGAAGACTCACCAGTGGGACTTGAACAAAAATGAAAATCAGGGCCTTATCCCTAATTCTGAATCAGTAGATTTGAGATAAGAACTAGGAATCTGTTTTTCAAACAAGTGCTCCAGCTAACTCCAAGGACAAAATTTTGATATATTTTAAAATGATGTCCAGGTAGAAGAGTTTATATATGAAATTTACAACATGGACAGGATGGTAAAAAGTAAGGGCAGGTGTATCTTTGGGGGAGGATTAGTTAAAAAAAAAACACACACACCTAAAATAAAATCTGTACAGTTGATTTATTTTTTCATTCGACAAATATTTATTATTCTTTCACTATATGCCAAACACGGTCCTAGCTGGTACAAAGAACCAGAGATTAGATTGGAAATTCTAAGTACATGTTTTATTACTCTTAATATGTGATCTAATCCATCATCTTAGAGCAGGTACATTATTCTATTATGAACGTGTGGTCATTTTAAGCAGAAAGAAAAGAATGCCTAATGTAAATTTTCCCCCATCTGATTCAGTAGAATCAGCCCGACTTCAGGACAGGCTGACACCTTTTGACCCCTGGCTACACCCCATGCAAGGTTAGGAGTAATCACCTATCCCAAAGCTCTATTTCCCCTATTTCCACAAACCCTATTTCCAGATAAATACAGCTGGCTCCTCTTGATGTGTTCAGTATAACACCTTATCTCTTCCTGAGTGCTGGTGAGGCTTATTATCATTATGATAATTAGCAGTATAATTAATGCATATTTAAATTGTTCCACAGATATTGAGTCAATGTGACATATGTTAAGTTCTCTAGATCATTAGCATTTATAGCTACTATCAGTTCAGTTCAGTCGCTCAGTTGTGTCTGACTCTTTGTGACCCCATGGACTGCAGCATGCCAGGCTTCCCTATCCATCACCAACTCCCGGAGCTTATTCAAACTCATGTCCATCAAGTCAGTGATGCCATCCAACCATCTCATCCTCTGTCATCCCCTTCTCCTCCCACCTTCAATCTTTCCCAGCATCAGGTTCTTTTCCAATGAGTCAGTTCTTCACATCAGGTGGCCAAAGTATTGGAGTTTCAGCTTCAGCATCAGTCCTTCCAGTGAATATTCAGGACTGATTTCCTTTAGGAATGACTGATTGGATCTCCTTGGGACTCTGAAGAGTCTTCTCCAACACCACAGTTGCATAGCTACTATGCACCCATTTAAAATAAATGACTGGCTGAGAAGTAATATGACATATACCCTTACTCTCACATAACTTTCCTGGATAATCTAAATTAGAGGTTACAAAGAGTAAATAACTAATCCTTGATATTTTCTTGAGAAATCTGATAAGAATCAGCATGATTGTTAATGTTAAAGGAAAATGAGTAGGAATTTTAAAATAATTTGAAATTCTTATTTTTTAATAAATTTTATTTATCCATATGTGTGATATCAGTACTAACTGTACTTATGATCATGATTGGACTATTTCAGTTATGGAGCCCTAGGATAACCAAGATGTTCCAAGTATAACTGATGAATTCCATTACATTAGAATAAAAATTAACCTTTATATACTAATAGCTTAATCTGAAACTACATTTCCTATATTGTCAGGGGATGTTCAACTTTAAAGAATCCAATATGTTGCACTTTTTTTCCTTTGTGTGCCATTTCTCAAGGATTCTCTGTTCCTTATCAGTTCCTATTCCAGGAACAAGTAGAGCTGGATGCAGTTCTCAGGACTGAGATCATGGGAAATGGTACCTGCCTGGATTCCTCTCAGTGGCTCCCTTCAATGACTTTTCAGTGTCAGCAACCTTGTGTGTATTAGACTATCCATTTTCATCCTTTGTAATGACTAATTACTTTACTAAAGATATATAACCTGCATTTCTGCTAATAAAATACCCTTGTTCCACTAGAGACCCCATGTCGTTCTTTCTCTCTCTCCCTCTGGCTAATTCTCTGGAGTGCAGAAACCTGCTGAGCTCACTTTCCTGCCTGGGCTTTCAAGACCTCTTCGAGAGGATGCCCTGTGCCTCCATGAGTGGTACAAGCCCTGTCCTAGGGCTTTATTGGTTCTCTGCGTAATCCAGGGAATATTAGCCTCTTTCTCTCTTTTGCTTTCTTATCAGCGACTCCAGACCACCAGGTTCCGGTCCATTAAAGGACCGCAACACTACATTGTGATTTTGTGTGTTTGTGCTTACTCAGTTGCATTCAATTCTTTGCAACCCCATGGACTGTATGTAGCCCACTGGGCTCCTCTGTCCATGGGGATTCTCCAGGCAAGAATACTGGAGTGAATTGTCATGCCCTCCTTGCTGTGATTTTAGTAGATATTTTTTTTAAATCTCAGTGACCAAATTAGTTTGTAAAATACAGATCAAAAATATTTATTTCAAGAATATGATGAGCTATAACAATAACAAAAGCTAACATTTGTTGACTGCCAAGCATAGTTAAATGTTTCACTTGAATTAGCTCATTTAATTTAACCTTCTATAAAAATGAAGACTAATTATAGCTAAGAACTTCTCAATTAAACATAATTGCAAGTAAGGAAAATTATATTCAAGGATACTTAAACAGGAAAATCTATTATATAAGTCATTAGCCATAATCAAAGCATTATTCATGCTAGACAAAAAAGATGTCACCAAGATTATATTAATTTATTGAATTAATAACTAAAAAAGTTTTTAAAAAGCAGTTACCTAAGTTTTCTTAGTATTCATAGTACAGGGATTCACTAAGGTAAATTTTTTTCATCTGTAAGTTCAGTATTGTAAAGACACAAATTAAATATATCTCAAAAGAAAATAATTTCCACTTTAAATAGTACTAGAATTTTCCCTTGATTATTTAGAAACAGATTGCAATTTACTCTTGAAAGTTAAATAAAATCAAATTAAAATACTTAGCAATTATACTAATGCTATTGTAGTAAAATGGTATTTTATTCATTGAATGGGAATTACCAAATCAGTGGTATGAATTTTGTACAAGATCATTTAATTAATTAGAAGCACTTTCATTACAAATAATTGTATAGCATGTAGAACTTTATTTAGGATACAAAGTACCTGTACAAATGTGATTATTAGAATAATCTAATTTCATTCATTAAGTTATTTAGTGTCTGGTTGCAAAAGGGTTCATTAGTCACTCATGTTCTTCTAGCTACCAGGATAATGTTTAGTAAATTAAGATAACTCATGGTCCTAATAAAAAGTTGGAGCATACTTACTTCAGTGTGAATCAGTTAAAACCTCCAAAAATGCTATTATCCAGTTGGTCCCTTGGACCTTATCATATGGCAGTTTACTTATGTGATTGTATAGTTAATAGAGCATATTTTTTCTCAAATCCCAAAATTTAAAGTGGTAGACCTGGAAAGTATTATCAACATTTTCTAGTCTGGTCCTTTACATTATAGGTGAGCAAGCTCTGATGCCAGAGATTGTCTTACCCAGTATAGGAAATTGGTAGTAGAAACATTCTGTAAAGAAGAGGGCACAGATCTCATCCATCCACCCATCAATCCTTCATTTCATGTATTCATTCATTCAACAAGTATTTATTAAATGCCTATTATGTTCTAGACCCTGGGGATATGGTGGTGATCAAAACTAGACATGGTCCCTGGCCTTACATGACTCTCTTGAGAATACAGTGGGAGGTAATGAAATGTGAATAAAATAATCACTCAAATGCATACAAGATAACAAACCAAGACAAGTATCCTTTGAAAGGGGAACCTGACCTATGGTACTGTATAACAAGGGAACCAGACCTAAACCAGGGGGTCAGGAAGGGCTTGCTAGAGGACGTGGCTCTTATTAAGCACAAAGGGCTGAAAGTAAGTTATAAGGAGAAGGGAGAAGGTGAAACGAGGTGCAATGGCTCTAGAGAAAGAAGTAAATATTTGAGGAACAGAAAGTCCAGCATGTTTGGAATCTAGAAGTAGTGAGAGAAGGGCAAGAAAGGGCTGGAGAGATAGATCATCCCAGATCAGCCAGTGCCTATTGTCCAGACTAATGGTTTTGTTCTTTATCTTGAGAGTCTTGAAAACGTTGTGGAAGAGTTTAGCAGGAAGATAAAGTTAAAGCTCATCTTTGACAGTTTTATTTTTACATGAGCAAATACCAGATTTGTATATCCTATCCAGGGCATAGGACACTTTCCTACGTTTTGGTTCTATAAGTGATGGTCTGGAGAAGGGGTAAGATAGGAGAAATGGAGGACAGGAATATGGATGTGAAGAAGGATTGGAAGTTGGTCACCATAGTTTCTGGTGTAGCAGACCGTTGCCAGGCTCTACAATGAATTTGGTCTGAGAATGGAAATCACATTTGAAACATATAATTGTCTTGGAGGGTTCAAATACACCTGAGTTTTGCTTGTGGTTTGCGAACTACTTTAGATTAGTTTTTATATGGAAAACCTCTACTCTTGGAATTTCCAAGGTCAATTGTATAGATGATGTGGTTTTCTTTTCTTCTGGTCCACTTTGTCTTTATAAAAATCCCTAGCCAGGATAAGAAATTATCTGCATTCATTAATGTCTCTCTTGAGATGTCTGAAGGTAGGGATTCTGGCTGATGTCACCTGACCAATTGGGATGCTAAAATACATCATTTATAAGTCAATAGAAATCTAAGTCAAGCATGTGTGAGGAACTACAAAGAACTGCTTAAAAGACTGAGTTTTTAGTCAAATGTGCATGGGCTTCCCCTGTGGCTCAGTGGTAGAAAAACCACCTGCAATGCAGGAGCTGCAGGAGATGTGGAGCCGATCCCTGGGTTGGAAAGATCCCCTGGAGGAGGAAATGCAACCCTACCCAGTATTCTTGCTTTGAGAACCCCATGACAGAGAAGCCTGGTGGGCTACAGTTCATGGCGTCTCCAGAGTCAGACACGACTGAAGCAACTAAGCATGCGTGGTCTGCAATCTCAGTTTTGTAAGACCTAGAGTTGTTGGAGCCTCATCTCATCTTCCTTCTTAAAAACCTCTATGACCCACCTCCCAGAATATTGGAAATAAAAGCAAAAATAAACAAATGGGACCATATTAAACTTAAAAGCTTCTGCATAACAAAGGAAACTATAAGCAAGGTGAAAAGACAGCCTTCAGAATGGGAGAAAATAATAGCAAATGAAGCAACTGACAAACAACTAATCTCAAAAATATACAAGCAACTCCTACAGCTCAATTCCAGAAAAATAAATGACCCAATCAAAAAATGGGCCAAAGAACTAAATAGACATTTCTCCAAAGAAGACATACAGATGGCTAACAAACACATGAAAAGATGCTCAACATCACTCATTATCAGAGAAATGCAAATCAAAACCACTATGAGGTACCATTTCACGCCAGTCAGAATGGCTGCGATCCAAAAGTCTACAAGTAATAAATGCTGGAGAGGATGTGGAGAAAAGGGAACCCTCTTACACTGTTGGTGGGAATGCAAACTAATACAGCCACTATGGAGAACAGTGTGGAGATTCCTTAAAAAACTGGAAATAGAACTGCCTTATGATCCAGCAATCCCACTGCTGGGCATACACACTGAGGAAACCAGAAGGAAAAGAGACACTTCTTGTGTACCCCAGTGTTCATCGCAGCACTGTTTATAATAGCCAGGACATGGAAGCAACCTAGATGTCCATCAGCAGATGAATGGATAAGAAAGCGATGGTACATATACACAATGGAGTATTACTCAGCCATTAAAAAGAATACATTTGAATCAGTTCTAATGAGGTGGATGAAACTGGAGCCTATTATACAGAGTGAAGTAAGCCAGAAAGAAAAACACCAATACAGTATACTAACGCATGTATATGGAATTTAGAAAGATGGTAACAATAACCCTGTGTAAGAGACAGCAAAAGAGACACTGATGTATAGAACAATCTTTTGGACTCTGTGGGAGAGGGAGAGGGTGAGATGATTTGGGAGAATGGCATTTAAATATGTATAATATAATATAAAAAACGAGTCGCCAGTCCAGGTTCGATGCACGATACTGGATGCTTGGGGCTGGTGCACTGGGACGACCCAGAGGGATGGTGTGGGGAATGAGGAGGGAGGAGGGTTCAGGATGGGAAACACATGTATGCCCGTGGCGGATTCATTTCTATATATGGCAGAACCAATACAATATTGTAAAGTTTAAAAATAAAAAAAAATAAAAAAAAAATCTCTGAAAGTTCTTCACTGCCTGAAGAATAATGTCTCTGATGTTCAGCGTGGTCTCCTTCACACTTCTCAAGTTTTTCCCACAACATGTTCCTTTCGGGCAATCAAACTACTTCTCTAAGCCTCATTATTCTCTCTATAAAAAAGGAAATAACACTGGTAGTCATTAGGACAAAAGTTAATGGTGCTGGTGGTAAAGAATCTGCCTGCCAGTACAGGAGACATGAGATGTGGGTTCAATCCCTGGGTCAGGAAGATCCCTTGAAGGAAGAAATGGCAACCTACTACAGTATTCTTGTCAGGAGAATCCCACGGACAGAGCAGCCTTAGTGGGCTACAGTCCATAGGGTCACAAAGAGTAGGACGTGACGGAGCATCTGATCAAACACACAAAAAACAAGGATTTAGCAATGGCAGATCTTTTCTTTATATGATATCTGAGAGATATCTGAGTTATTAATCTTCTTTTAAGTAATGATATGTTTCCTCCTTCCCCAAAGTTCACAACTCTGAAGAGAGTACAACACGAGCACTCACACTGAAGGATATTTTAAATGGGACATTTTCTTATAAAACATTTTTTCCAAATTGGATTTCAGGTAAGTGAATTATTTTTTACATTTTTTTAAATGTGTGATTTTAGTGTTTTTAGTGCCAGCACATCTCTATTGTAACATAAGCCACCTTAGTTGAAATGGATTAAAAGAGCAATTATTTAGATAAGTCAAGTGGCCACCAAAGCATTTTTGACAGAACTACTTAGACAGGATTTGCTCAATAATAATGATGCCAGTTGTAGTTTTAGCAGAACAGTAAAATCTGAGAATGCATTGTTAGAATAAGCTGAGCATAGGCTATAGCTTTTCAGAATGGGAAATAAGCACCTATTTAAAAGAGGTCATGAGAATTTTACAAAGAGAAATTCCATTGTTAATCTAGATAATCTAAGAAATGAACAGATCCTACCCTGAAGACAAATCCTTTAAGGGCCATAAAATTGATATTTGCATATAGTTTTTCAAAATAGTGTGTTGTTAAATGAATCTAATCAAACAAATGGTAAGAGAAACTAATTGTGTACATTATAATTTATATCCAAAATGCCACTAAAAATTGAATATTTTTTTCTCTTTAGAAAATAACATGCATATAAATAGGTTTTAAACTAAGTCAAAAACAGCCTAAATGGAATGTGTATATATATATATATATATATATTTGCGAAAGAAACATGCCATTTTAACTAGTTTATTCTCCTTATAATGAATAATTGAAAAAGACTCTGATGCTGGGAGGGATTGGGGGCAGGAGGAGAAGGGGACGACAGAGGATGAGATGGCTCGATGGCATCACCAACTCGACGGACATGGGTTTGGGTGAACTTCTGGAGCTGGTGATGGACAGAGAGGCCTGGTGTACTACAGTTCATGGAGTCCCAAAGAGTCGGACACAACTGAGCGACTGAACTAATTAATGCAGAGAAAATCCAAGTTTATTCCTAATCATCCTGAACTGGTAAAATAAGGCTTCTACTGGTAAATACAGTATTTTTGTATAAAGTAGAGGAAAGCATCCTTTCCTGTCTTCCACCATCAACGTACTGGTTTTTTTTTTTTCAACTTATTTTAAATTTGACAAAGCAATGTGTAGTGGACAGAGAGGAAAAAAAATAGTCTGTCTATAAAATAAGAGAGGTGTTTCTTTGTTATAAATATATTTCTTGCTACGGGAGATCATTTCAAGTTTTGTTTTCCTTCTTGTTTAAAGGACAAGAATATCTTCATCAATCTACAGATAATAATGTAGTATTTTATAATATTGAAACAGGAGAATCATATACCATTTTGAGTAATACCACCATGGTATGTATCCACCATCATCTTCCTCCTCAAAAACCTCTGCCAGCTCTTCACTGACCAAGGAACAGAGTTCAAACTCGGAGCACTTGATCTGGACCCAACTTGCCTTCTCAGCTGTCTCCCACCATAGTTATCCTCCAATTCTCTCTTCTAGTCACACTAGGTTACTATCCTTGCCTCCTCAATTACTAGCATTTTTCTTCCTCTGTAGAACTGGTATCCCGTGAGATAAGAGGTACAAACTCAGTTCTTCTGGCCAGGCAAATTGAGTTCAGATCCTCGCTCTCATTTACTAGTTATGGGGCCTTGGGGTTCCACATTCTACCATCCTCACTGTGCCTCAGATTCTTAGGAATAATAATACCACTTTGGGTTAGTATAAGAATTAAATAAAGGAACATTTGAAAGTGCTTAGAACAGTGCTGAGTAAGAGCTCAGTGACTAGTCCTATGGTACATACGCACACACTGCTCTGTCCTAGACCCTCGGACCTCCTGCTTTCTCTACCCTCAATAGCCTAGTAATCTTTTAGTCAAGCTTGGCTGATATTTCTCCTTCTCTGGGCAACTAATGATCCTCTCATTTGCATTTAATCACTTCTTCCTCAAAATTTTTGCAGTGTTGTATTTACCTCTCTCTTATAAAACTGTCTAAATTATAATGTTATTTATTTACAAGTTTAATATTATAAGCCTCTTAAAATCACAAAGTGTATCTTATTTATCACACCGTCATCCCTTAAAGTGTAGTAAATTTCTTTGTATATGGTAGGTATTACCTAAACTTCTAAAAAATTACTTTTAATGTATATGTGGCACTATATTAATGATATAATATTCTCTTAGAACTATAAATGTATATGGCTCTGTTATTTTTTCTGTATTCTAATCAATTTCTTCATAATTTCAGAAAAGTGTGAATGCTTCAAATTATGGTTTATCACCTGATCGGCAATTTGCATACCTAGAAAGTGATTATTCAAAGGTATTGGCAATTTAATTTGGATTTGTCTGATTACATCTCCTATTAACCCACAGACTGGTCTATAAAAGAGGAAACAAAAGTCTCTTTATCTCTAAATATTTGAGAAATTAATGCAATTCTAGTTGAATCCCCAAAGCATAACAGTAACATACAAGTAATTCAGAATTTGGTATTCTTGTCTGGCTATCATCAAGTATTAAAAATTACTTTCATGCTGAGGGAAAAATTTATTTTGGGGGCACTGATATTCATCATAAAAATGTTATTTGCCATCATAAATCACTAGTCAATTCTCACTTATTTTAACCTTTTAAATATTTATTATTATTGAAAATGGAACTATCACAGTGTATCTTATTTAACTCACTTGCTCAAGCACAATAATATACAGTCAGTGGTTAGACCACAGTTTAATCTGTGTCTTTGAAAGCCTAGTGTAGTGTAGCAGTATCCATAGCTGGACTGTTTAGCCTTACTTAATTTCCCCTTCCTGGATGAGGTTGTGGAGGGAAGATAATCAACTTATTTTTTTCTACTTTTACTGGCAAAAGAATTTATTTCAAATTCAACTTCTAATAATTACTTTGAGATCAAGAACCTTTTGTTTTAACTGCCATTTTTCAAATTTAGTTGAGATGCAAAACTCCCTCAGTGCAGAGAATGAAAAGTCAAGCTTGCCCCTCCTCCACTGTTCTGACAGCTGATTATTTTCCAGTGGACCAGGTCTTGGTCACCTGCAATCTTCAGAAAGACATGTTTCAACATGCTGGAGTTTCTTTGCCAAAAGGTTGAAAACCCTTTAAGAAATAAAATCCAAAATAATACTTGATTTGTTCACTTAACTACAGTACAGATGCATGTCAGGAAGCAACAGTTAGAACTGGACATGGAACAACAGACTGGTTCCAAATAGGAAAAGGAATACGTCAAGGCTGTATATTGTCACCCTGCTTATTTAACTTACATGCAGAGTTCATCATGAGAAACACTGGGCTGGAAGAAGCACAAGCTGGAATCAAGAGTGCTGGGAGAAATATCAATAACCTCAGATATGCATATGATATGACCCTTATGGCAGGAGGCAAAAAACTAAAAAACCTCTTGATGAAAGTGAAAGAGGAGAATGAAAAAGTTGGCTTAAAACTCAACATTCAGAAAACTAAGATCATGGCATCTGGTCCCATCACTTCATGGCAAATAGATGGGGAAACAATGGAAACAGTGACAGACTCCAAAATCACTGCAGATGGTGATTGCAGCCATGAAATTAAAAGATGCTTGCTCCTTGGAAGAAAAGTTATGACCAATCTAGATAGCATATTAAAAAGCAGAGACATTATTTCGCCAACAAGGTCCATGTAGTCAAAGCTATAGTTTTTCCAGTCATCATGTATGGATGTGAGAGTTAAACTATAAAGAAAGTTGAGTGCCGAAGAATTGATGCTTTTGAACTGTGGTGTTGGAGAAGACTCTTGAGAGTCCCTTGGACTACAAGGAGATCCAACCAGTCATTCCTAAAGGAAATCAGTCCTGAATATTCATAGGAAGGACTGATGCTGAAGCTGAAACTCCAATACTTTGGCCACCTGATATGAAGAACTGACTCATTTGAAAGGACACTGATGCTGGAAAAGATTGAAGGTGGCAGGAGAAGAGGACCACAGAGGATGAGATGGTTGGCTGGCATCACTGACTCAATGGACATGAGTTTGAGTAAACTCTGGGAGTTGGTGGTGGCCAGGAAGGCCTGGTGTGCTGCAGTCCATGGGGTCAGACACGACTGAGAAACTGAACTGAACAGTACAGATAAACAATGAAAAAAGAGCAGTTTTCTTTTTTTCCCGGAGGAATTACAGCTGTATATCTTTTATTTATTTTTTCAATATCTATTATTAAAAAAAAAACTATGCTCAAAAAAGCAAGCATTTTACAAGAAACTATATGATGTTTAAAAATAAAATAAAATTTAAAAAGAATAAATAAATAAAGTGAGTTTGATACATTGATGACAAAAAAAAAAAAGAAACTATATGATGGAGAAAATTAGCTTTACCCAGTTTTATGGGATATTATAATTATTACTCAGGTACAGGGTAATCCTTACAGGACTTGGGAATTGTAGTGATTTTACTTCAATCAAGGTTAAGTAGAAAGGGAACAAATTTAGAATACAGAGTGTTAGAGAAAAGCTTTTTATATTAAGAAATGTCTTTGGATATACTTTTTATGGAGTAAGGGTTGAATCACTGCTGAGATTAGTTCTGGAATTTGGATGAACAGCACAGAAGTCTACAGTAAAACTCTTTAAATGACACTCATTTGGAATTGAAACATCTCTTTCCTAGTGCTTTGTGAAAACAGTTCTTTTATAATTCTGAACCTTGAACTGAGTGATCTATGATTCTACCTTATTGACCTGAGCCTCTTGTGAATCATAATTTGTCTTTGCCTCTTTTCTTCCTGACAGCTTTGGAGATACTCTTACACAGCAACATATCACATCTACGACCTTACAAACGGGTAAAATGTCATGTCTTTTTATTAACACAACTTCAATCTCATATAGAGCCTCCAGACTCTAATTTGAGATTGACTGTGTTATCTTATTTCTAATCTTAGTTTCTTATGTCTTTATAATAAACATATACCTATGCAACTTAAGAAATTCAAAGAAATATTTCCTTGGAATATTCACCTGTTTTTATTTGACTGATATCTTACATTTTTATACAAAACATAGTTTTGTTTTTCCTACTTTTGAACACCTAATTATAAATTTCTAGTTTATGAAAGTAAACATATCTATAAAAGTACCAAAAATGCATGGGAATGATACATGGGGAGAGGGGCTCCTTCAATGGAATGAAGCAGAACAGAGGGAAATGTAGCATTTAATCTAAATTTAATTAATTTTATGCTCTTTTTAAATGTAAAATGTTAATATTTTTAATTTAGATGAGTAAATTATCATCTATTATATTCTTTTCTGTATCTCTGAGTTTAATTTTTTGAAATATTTACAGCTTAAAAAAAATTAAAAGAATGAGTAGGTAGGCAAAGGACTGAGGGAGAGAATTTCTGACAGAAGCAACAACATGAAAGACCTAAAAAGAAAGGGAGAGCACAGAGTGTTCAGGAAATTCAAAGTAGGTCAGTTGAGTTGAAATTGGAGGAGGGCATGCTTACTAATAGGAGGTGGTGTAAGGTTGGGAAGGAATTGAGGCCAGAAATCACGCGCCAAATAATAATAAGGAAACCATTAAGAAGAGTTTAGTTCTCATCCTGATGACAATAGGGAATCACTGAATGGTTTTAAATGGGAAATGACATGATCAGATTTGCACTTAAGAAAAATCACTCTAAATATGGGCAATGAATTGGTTTAGTTACTCATCTTAATGTGATATCCTATTTGCTGTTATATAAAAGGGAAAATAATTATACGGCTTGAAAAGGTATTAAAAATCTTACAGCCTATTTCCTCTTTTGTCCAGTAAAAGCACAAAAGTTTAAAGACAACTATCTTTCTACTTCTTTTAAATTCTTTCTACTTCTTTTAGAAAAGAATAACTCTGATCTTCTTAAACTGTCAAATTAAGAAATAGGATCTGCTATATAATGTAGACTCTAAATCCATCCAATACACTCTTGAGTCTTTTCCTCTGTATCCCCATTGTTACCAAAGTCAAGAAGTGTTTATTGAGCAACTCTTAGATGGGCTTCTCCAATGGCTCACTGGGTGAAGAATCTGCCTGCAATGCAGGAGACAGAGGAGTCAGTCCCTGGATAGGGAAGATCCCCTGAGTAAGGAAATGCAACCCACTCCAGTATTCTTACCTGGAAAATCCCATGGTCAGAGGAGCCTGGTGGGCTACAGTTCAAAGGGTGGAAAAGGATCAGACGCAAGTGAGCTCAAGCACAGACGGCATATGACAGGGAGACACAAATGAGTTTGAGGTGGTAACCCTATTACCAAAATCTTTAGACTAGTGAAATGGAAACCTTACCCTTTCAGTAGACTTTCTCAAGGCTTTAATCATTTCCTTGTTTTTCTTTTAATCATTTTAAAGTTCTCCAAGTCCTATCTCTGTGGAGGTTCACCGAATTAAATAACATTCCAAAAGAAGATGACAATACTAGTATTTTAATCATGGTTTCTATAAACTTCATGGCCTAGAAGCATTTTAAATATTTAGCTTTTGTGCAGTGAATTTAATCAAGCCATTGTCTGTTTGTTTTCCTGCACAACTATCTAATTTGCCAGATTGTTTTTTGGTCAGGTAAATACACCATAATTTAAGGAGTGAAGAATGACAAATTTGTTGAAATTCAAGGCAAGACTGAATATCATTCATTCCAAGTCTTCTATGTGCCTCTGAAAATTTTATTTAAAAAATCTACCTTAGAGAAGATGAGGATAGTTCTGGTTTCAAGCAAGGGAAGGGTAACTGAAGAGATGAAAGCCTTTGTAAAGAACCGTCCTCCATTTTCTCTCATACTGTAAAACAGACAATGGCTGCTGTGGTGGCTTGCCAGCTGTGAAGAGACTGTGGGCTGAGATTTTCAGCTTGTCTGCATGATTGCATAGATGATTCCATGGGATATGGAAACCTAAAGCAATGTTACGATGTTAAGGTAACATGGACACTGATTTGAGACAGAGCAGTAAATTGGGGCAAATGTCTTCTCTTCTGAGACATTCTTTTTCCTCTGCCCTCCTATGTTGATCTGTTCCGAACATTCTAGTGGCCTGGTGCTTATAAAATGCCTTCTACGATCAGGATCCCCACTGCAACACCAACATTCTTCCTCTGTGGGCATCACTTTTTCTACAGTCAAAGCTGATCTGTCCAGTGCCGTGTTCCCTCATTGTTTGCTAGGCCGCAGCATACTTTATGTTTGCTAGGCCGCATCATACTTTGTGATGTAGTAAGTTAAATCAAGGTAACATGTGTTATAAGTGTTCACAAGAGTCCAAACTTTAAAATGATGGGAAAAATAGAAACAGCAAGCCTATGTCAGGTTGGAGAGATGTTTTTGGAGGGGGCAAACAAGGAGTCTTCCTTCAGATGCCTCACATTATACCTTGGAGGCAGGTCTTGTTTTGCATCTCCACACAAGCATTCTTGATGAAACTATTCATTTCAAGAAGATAATAGTCAAAATTTAAACAAGACATCCTATGACTCCAACACTTATAAAAGTCTGAACATATTCTTGCTGAAGAACTACAAAGTCTCCATGGTGCAAGTCAGTCAACTGAGTATTTGCAGGATGACTTAAGCATCAAAGTGAGATTTTGGGCCAATAGTATATTTGAAATTGGGCTTCCCAGGGGGCGCTAGTGGGAAAGAACACGCCTGCCAATGCGGGAGACATAAGAGATGTGGGTTTGATCCTTGGGTTGAGAATATCCCCTGAAGGACAGCATGGAAACTCACTCCAGTATTCTTGCATGGAGAATCCCATGGACAGATGGAGGCTGGCAGGCTACAGTCCATAGGGTCACAAAGAGTCGGACATGACTAAAGCGACTTAGCGCACAAGCATGCATATTTGAAATTTCCCCATGGGGGGAGGACTTTCAAGCTTAAGGCATACTGCCCAGTATATGATCTGTTTTTCAGTTTAGCTTGAGATCAGATGTTCCTTTCCTTTTCTGATTTCAAGTCAGATCCCTGGGGAGATTGTCAAATGGCATCTTATTTTCAAAAATTTGAAATGCATATGCATTCACAGGGATGGGGGTTGTGAATGAAAATGTGGAAGAGTACATATTAAACTTTAGCACAATTATAGAATTTCAGAGCTGGAAGTCTCTTCAGCGACCATTTCAGCCTGGTGTGTACAAATTTTACAGTTCTGAGGGTTAAGAGACTTGAGTTTAATGAGGGGTCTGCCAAGAACTAGCAATGTTATTTTTTAAAAGTCCTATCATTTCTCTAATCTTAAGTTTATTTTCACAAGACTAGGGAGATTCAATTAGATAATTTCTAGAGGTATTTCCACTTAGTCTATAAACATTTAATCCATTCACCTCAGTATAAAAGGTCAGAAAACTGAGATCCAGAGACATTAAATGACCTGTGAACTAGTTAAGAACTGCAACTACTGCCCCATGTCTTCTGTCTCATGTTATATCACATTCTTTCTATAGGTTTGCAGAAGCATAGATGATGATGCATTATTTTTATTTTTTTAAATTTTTTCTTTTTATACCTATTATTTGCACTGAACAGCAAAATTCATTTATTTGTTTTTTTTCTTTCTTTCTTTTCTTCCAGGGAGTTTATAAGAAGAAATGAGCTTCCTCGTCCAATTCAGTATTTATGCTGGTCGCCTGTTGGGAGTAAATTAGTAAGTGTTTAAATTATAGAAGTGTTTAATCATTTAAATAAAAGAGGAGCCATTTGATTTTGGCCTTTGTTAAATTTCCCTGCCTGAAAAAAAATACATTTATGACTATTTTAAGTGGTTAAAAATGGGAAGAGTTTAGATAAATTGAAACCCATCTGAGAATTCCGCAAAATCTCAAGCTCATGGATAGACTTCTTTAAATATCGCAGTCAAAAACTTTATCCTCATACCCAGCCAGAATGCGTTGTGCCAGAAAGCTCAGGAAAAATATGGTTTTCACAAGTTTCCCAGACTAGCTTCAGACAACATGAAATTTTGTCCAAGCTCTTATTTAAGGACTCTAAATAAAGATTAGATCTGGCTAGCTATTAATATTCAGAGATTTATTTGACTTTCTGTTAATATACACAATTATTTATTTACTTAATAAAAGCAACTAATATAATAGCAGACATTATTCTTTATTTAATATATAGACTTTAAAATCATAACTTTTATATGTTAAAAATCATAATGTTAATGTGAGTTGGTTGGTATTTTTTGACCTGTTAAAATGGTATCTTAGTTGCAAGTCTTTTCATATCTGGATTATCACTCTTTTTAAAAGTATTAGGTGAATAATTAACACAAATATGCAAACTTTATTGTGTTTCTTATGAAATTTCTCCTTATTAACTAACTTACCACCACTTCTAGGCATATGTCTATCAAAACAATATCTATCTGAAACAAAGACCAGAAGACCCACCTTTTCAAATAACATATAATGGAAAAGAAAATAAAATATTTAATGGAATCCCAGACTGGGTTTACGAAGGTACATCGTATTCTTTTTCTTCTGCTGCTGTTAGGCTTTTAATTGAAAATAATCACACGCATTTAGTAACATTTAGATGAGTGGTATGTTACTGTGATGAGGGTGGCATTTCTGAAAGCTGTTATCAGGTTATGAACAGGACGTGCATATTCTGAAAGAACGAAATCTTGTTATCAGACTGGTGGAATTTATTTTCATGAGCATTATAAAGCAGTAGTAATAATTTATATTCTAAGAAGTATATGGTCCTTAGAAGCAGTGTGAGTATATTTTTCTCAGGTTTATTTTTTCTTGCAAAATAAACCTTTTATCCAAAACTAAAGAGCTGTCTATATTATTGTGCAGGAAAATTTTCTTAGTTCTCAATGCTGTCATGAATTTTGTCCTCTTTCTTAGTTCATGTAGGATCCAGGACTTAACTGGACTTTAAAAGGTCTTCTAGTCCTTGCCTTTGTTAAAAAAAAAAAAAAAAGATATATATATATATATATATATATATATATATATATATATATATAACTAAATTAACTGGGTTTTTTTTAATATTCCTAGAACAGAAAGTTAACTTTCAAATTTATGTTGCTCTGTAGTATAAGTATGGTTTTCCTTGTCTTGGCTACTTTAGATGACTATAAAGAAGCTCCCCCCAATGGGAAAATTAATTATTGTTGAGATTTTATTTTAAAAAATACATTCCTGATTAATGTCAATTCCCTAGTACACTAATTGATGTTTGATATAGGGTATAAGGTTACACTATTCCTCTATACCCAGATTATTCATCTTTTGATAACCAAAGCATGATATATATCACATCCACATTATTAAATTATTTCAGTTAATAAATGGCTATATACAATGTATTTTGAAGTATTTACAATTATTTTGAGTAAGCCATCTTAGTAACTAATAATAATATGCTAGTATTTATTTTTCAGAGGAAATGCTTGCTACAAAATATGCTCTCTGGTGGTCTCCTAATGGAAAATTTTTGGCGTATGCAGAATTTAATGACACAGAGATACCAGTTATTGCCTATTCCTATTATGGTGATGAACAATATCCTAGAACAATAAATATTCCATACCCAAAGGTATGTGGAATACTTTTAGCAGATGCTTCCGTTTCCCTGCTGTCAAAATGAGCAACCAATACCGTGAATAGAGGTGGGATCAACAAGTTTGGAGAGCTTCTTATCCTTGTGCATTGTAAGGCAAACATTGTACTGTGCTCTATTATTTATGTGGACATCTGTTGCTTTGGACATCTGGTTGTGCTGGATGAAGTAGTCTTTGCAAAATCCATTGCAGTCTTTGAAAAACATATGGTCTAGATCATGGAGGAAAAACAAGCTTAACTTAATTTTAATTTTTTTCTTACTTCATGCTCCAAATTCAGGGTAAAGTTCTGTTTTGCAATTCCTTCTGAATTCTGATCTAAATGCAAACTAGAATGGGAAATTAAGACGTTGAATGTGATGTTCCTGTCAGGTCAAAGCAAGTAGGAGTTATGGTCTTTTCTGGACATTTATAGCGACTTCACTTTCCCTTTTCCCTTTCATGCATTGGAGAAGGAAATGGCAACCCGCTCCAGTGTTCTTGTCTGGAGGATCCGAGGGACGGGGGAACCTGGTGGGCTGCCGTCTATGGGGTCGCACAGAGTTGGACACGACTGAAGTGACTTAGCAGCAGCAGCATGGTAGTTTAAGTTTATAAGCCTAGGTTCTTCTTTGAGGGAATTAGGCATGCTGTGAGCCAATGTTTCTTACATAAACATTCTAAAATTCTTAGCTTATGTACTTCACATGCAGTCCCACCTCTCAAGAGAGGCCTCCTGAAAATAAGAGGCCTCATGAAAATAAATTCCACCAGAATGGCCATGTCACAGTGGAGAAATGTCGTAGTCTGAGTTAATTTAGAAAGGAAATCTGAAAGATCAAATCACAAATTCTCCTCTGGCATGAGAAGTAGAAGTGATTTTAGAAGGTAATTTGTTCTTAAGTCACTATTGTTTTTCCTTGCCAAAGGGAACCCTGTTATAGAGGTCCCTATATTGACAAAGATGGGAAGGACATGCATAGACACAAGTGGATTCTGAAGCAAGTCAAAGTGGCCATAGTGAGAGAAATAGAAATTCCAGATAGTCTAAAATTTATATTAAAAATCATATGAGAAAAGGAAATGAGTATGGGGGAGGGTGTCTGTTTAGGTAGAAGATCCTTCAAAGGCTGTGTATTAAATCTGAAAGCTGGAGGTATTTGGAAGTGAGAGGTATGATCCTTGGAACCCAAAAGATGGAAAAGAAGTTGGATCTTTAGAAGGTTGTATGGAGCAGGAAGAGATGAAGAAACCCAGACGTCAGAGCAACTCACACTGACAGAGAAGTCAGGACCCAAATTCTCCTGTTTCTTTGAAGCTGAAGCTACTGAACATCTGACACTGGACTGAGAAGTGAGGCAACTATATATATAGCCTATATGCCTAATTTTTGTGGATTTAAATTATTTGACAATTTTAAGGATCTCTTTTTCTGTGGTAAAATAACAGAACTCTAAGAAGATATGTGAACATGAACTACACTGCCATGTAAACCTAGGGCATATGCTAAGGCAAAAAGCACAAAGCAAGAACAGTGTAAACCACATGACATTTTATTTTGGGGTGGAATTTTCCTAATCTGGGGGCATTGAAAGCAGTAATAATTTAAGCAGCTACTAGACTGTTTGGTAATTGTCCTAGATCAAATTACAGAGTAAAAGCAAAAAGTATCTTTCATTATTTATTCTTTACACTCCCTTCCCCAAATCAAGCTCCCTCTGCACTCCCCTTGGCACATGGAGAAATTATTACAATTATCCTAATAACAATAATAATAGTGTGAACTATCTGTCTTAAAAGTCAGAAAAGAGAGTATTGATTATGGAACTGCATTTTTAAATCCCTAATAGTTTTCCTTATGAATTAAAGCTCCCATTAATCACTAAGAGTATGTATTTTCACTCTGGCTGCACAATATTTGTAATTACACTGCAATGAAATTTGTAAACGTTATAATTAGAATGTTTTCAACAGTAATATACCTAACAATTACTAGCTTATAAAAATACGCCTAAATTCCAAAAGTGTCTTTAAAATGTTGGTGATAATTAGAATTTTGTGAGTTTATCTATCTCCACTTTCTTTACAGGCTGGAGCTAAGAATCCTGTTGTTCGGATCTTTATCATTGATGCCACTTACCCTGAGCATATAGGTCCCAGAGAAGTGCCAGTACCAGCAATGATAGCCTCAAGGTATATTTATCTCTGATGCTCCCCACCTTTTAAACTGAATTTTAGCACTGAAATTTCTTCATCAGGGTTTACATTTCTTTTCTAGCAAGTTTGCAATGACTATTGTACAACAAAAATAAATAAATAAATTAGCATGCCAAGCTAAACACATAGCAAAATTAAAATTCACAAATAAGTTTTCTAAACTGATGTGAACATACTAACCCTTGACATACATATAAAGATGACCAGAGTACTCAGTCTAAGTGCTGCTTCCCTTGGATATGTGAGTGTAAGCTAGGGACAAACAAGGAGATAGTAAAATTTATGCATGCTCTCAGCCTGGCTTCCTTCAAGTCTGGCCTACTTTTTCCCAGTGTTTGTGGATCATGCTTATTATATGTGCACCTCAAATAGGAGAAGATAAGCCAACCCCCTCCAAATATTAGTGTTTTTCACTAGGATGCAGTCTATTTGAAGTGACCTGGTTGTAGCATTATCTGTTTGTGGATGAACTGCAGGCAGACCTGGACAGAAGCATTTTCATTTCTGTGAAAGGTACCAGCATGGTACCCATTGAGATCTTGTCTAATTGATCCTGGTCATTCTGGTTGACATGGAAAACGGGGAGGGGTCCATAAGCCCTGTCTGGCTGGCATCCTTACTCCTTCCTATATTCTCTCAGAACAAGGCTTGACTCCTCTTCTCCTGCCTCAGCAGGTAGGTCAGCCAGGGCCAGATGATTGATTAATAGGAAAAAAACACCTCATCAGAGGCCTCTGCCGGATTTTGCCAAGGTGAATCCACTCTTGGATAATCATTCTTTTTTTTTTTTTTCAATTATCCATTATTCCCCACCCTAATCTGGTTGATGAAAACTGGACTAAATATATCTGATTTTTTTATGCATCATTCTCCTCCAGAGGCAAGTGGAACAAAAGAAAGCATCATTTGTGCATCCGTAATATACTAACTATGTAATAATATCTAACATTTTTTGAGCACTCACTATGTTGTATGTATAGTTTGTAGGCACTTTAAGCATTCTTAGTAAATCTTTACAGCAACCTTTCATACTGGTAATGTTATTATTCCCATATTATATAGAAACAGAGGCACAGATATGTTAGTCAAGGTAGTATAACTAGTAGGAGATAAAGCCAGACTCTGAACCAGAGATCCCTTGTAGCTCTGTGATTCCTTTTACAACAAGGTCCAACATTTTGTGGTTTATTTACATTGTTGTTCTCTACACATTCACCCTCAGAGCCAAGTAATCATTGCTTCCTTTCACCAACATCCACTTTGTGCCAAGCACTGTTTGAGTTACTTCGCATACACTATCTCTGATTATTATACTAACCCAAATTTCAACCCCTGACCTGTAGCTAAAACAGCTTCCAACACAAACCTGCCTGGAAATAAAGGTGGTCTTTTATCCACTTAGCTCTCTGTTAATTAGTTAAAAAGTGAAAACTTGAGTTCAGCTATGGAAAAATAGGCAATTTAATGCTTTTGTCCTGTAAGTTGGCCAATAACTTTGGCCTTGTGTATTAATTTTTTTCCTAAGATATTAAAATCCCAACTGGGGAGAAAATTCAATTATAAAATCATTCTATTAGATCAGTGAACTCTTATATGTTCTCTAAAACTTAGCAGGTGTATTTAAATTTTTAATGTTTAAAAGAATATTTTGCCTTCCTTACCTGTGGCTTAAGTGTTTCAGAATAATAAAATATGTCCTTTAGAAAACACAAATTAAGAAATTATTTGAATGTGATATTGATTTATAGTTGTGACTTTCTGTTTTGATTTGTTTGCAGTGATTATTATTTCAGTTGGCTCACATGGGTTACTGATGATCGAATATGTTTGCAGTGGCTAAAAAGAATCCAAAATGTTTCAGTGTTGTCTACATGTGATTTCAGGGAAGACTGGCAGACATGGAACTGTCCAAAGGTATGTTGCATTAAAACCACAGAGGTATATTTCTGAAGATAAAAGTACAAGAGTGGGGACTTATCTATAGCTAATATTTTGTATTATAAAGCAGAATTACTGCATTCAACTCCTGATTGCTTTGCAAAAAACACTATTTGAAGGTTCGTTATTTTTATTAAACCAGTAAGATACTTTTTGTTTTCTTGAATGACTGTGCATTGAAACTGAATAGAGAAAAAGATTAAATGACAATGCCATACTGGGAAAATCAGGTATCTGGTTTTGAATTAGGATGGAAGTCCATCCTTTTAAGATTATAAAATTGTCAGTCCAAAAAAGCAAAATAATGATGATAAAAATAAAAGATGGGTCCATTAAAGAAGTAGATGTGTTCTATTCAAAAGAATTAGAGAAAAATGCAAATGGTGATGTTTGCATTTGCAAATGCAAACGTTCTATTCAATGTCAAAATTGAAAAATAAGAATTCCAAAGTAAACAAATATTATCAAAGGAAAGCCAAACACTTCTATTTGAAAATCAAAAGTAGGTAACTGAGAATGATATGAAACAGCTTTAATTATCCTGCTATCCTGTTATCTTTGCAGAATACTCAATACTGTGCTAATTTTAGGGAGAAAAAAACTAGGCACAGATTTATTGTTGAGTTTTAATTGTTTTTATTGCTCAAATCCAAACATAATCTGTTGAATTAATGAGTCAGAAAGCTACTTCTCCAATCGGAAAGCTTCAAAATAGGCCTGTTCTTAAGTACTCATATTAGAGACTAAGAAACACAAAATGTTTTCTTTAAATAGGAAATTTGATGGGTACATTTCATGAGACATCTAATTATGAAGAAATGTTTCATTAAACCAAATATAGAATAAACCTATTTTATAAAGTAAGAAAAAAAGCACAGAGCAATCAAAGTAAAACACTAAATTCCATCTAGAAATTAGGACATTATGTTTTGCAAGAAAAAAGTCATATGAATCTGTTTGGAAATATATCAGGACTATAATAGTCAACATTACTCAGGCTAAAAATATTTTTAAATCACTACTGTGTCTGTAAGAAGCTTGACTAATTTTGATGGAATATGCTAGAAGCTTATTTTTATCTTATTTATGTTTTGATATACAAAGCAGGAAGATTTTTGGCATTAATGCAGTGTCATAGGCAAAAAGAAAAGATAGAATAAATTTAATTTTTCTAGGTAAATAGAAACAACTGGATGAATATATTGTTAATATCTTCATTGAATCTCAATACTAGGAATTATTGATTTAATTATATTAGTTTATAAGATTGGTCATTTAGATAAAATTTTTAGCTCTTAAAACTAAGCATTTAAAACTATAATTGCTTTGGAATTTGAATTTCTAATTTATCAAATCTGAGACAACTTAATCCAAACTGACAGAACGTATAAGATGCTCATTCAATGAGATGTGGAATTCCCTGGAATATAAACTTTAGTTTTATGGCCAAAATCAATGATTAAGTTTAGAATACCAGGTTTGAATAACCTTAAAATTTCAAAACAACTGCAGTTTCGAAATAGTCTGGTAAACACATGGAACATATTTTTTAGATTTAAGAACAATAGAGTTGAATTTTCCAGTAACCATACTTATGACTGATGTGTATGTGTGTGTTTAGTTTTGAAAACAAACAACATTTAAGGTTAAGAGACTTGGCAACACTTTATTCATGTTGGGAGTCATACCCAAAATAAGCAAAGGAAACTGGCAATAATTACTTGTAATATAACTGTATTAATAAATTTGTAGTTTGAGGGAGGAACATCCTTCATCATATTATTCTCTGCAAGAGAATTAAAATTAATTTTATCTTAATAGCTAGAAATGAATAAAACACTTCACTCTATTAAGTCTTATCTTATTTTTTCTGAAACACTGGCCTATCCCTATAAGAGAAAATCCAAACTATGCTTTCAAATTTTATTATTCTTTTGCTTTTTATGACAATACACTCTCTCATGTTTCTCTTTCTAGTTTACTGTTTCTTTCTAGCTCTTCCTCTTCTGACTTTTCTAGAAATCTTATTATTCTCCAAGTTAATGCATTTAACCCCTCCAAAAGTTCAGCAGGTTAATACAATAGGTTTGCACATTCATGTAACCATCTAATAGTGAGTCCAGGTAAGTGGGTGAGGAAATGAGTGCTCTGCTCCACAGAGTCATTCAGGAACCCAGGTTGATAACATTTCTGTCTTCATCCAGTAACTTCTAAGGATATTCCAAGGTTATTCAAAGCTGGTCATCAACATCCAGCTAGGGAGTGAAAAAAGAATGGAGGA
Source organism: Bos indicus (assembly GCF_029378745.1). Lineage (NCBI taxonomy): Eukaryota > Metazoa > Chordata > Mammalia > Artiodactyla > Bovidae > Bos > Bos indicus. The sequence goes on from NC_091761.1 coordinate 34,209,718, forward strand.
TATGTATGAAAGGGTTTTGTAGGTTAGACATAGAAGTAGCATGAGTTACTTTTGCTCAAAAGCTATGGGTTAGAACTTACACATGACCACATCCAAGTGGATGGGGGCCTGGGAAATGTAGCCTACCTGAAGTTCTAGGAAAACCAGGAAGTAAATGATTGCTAATTATCTTAAGTCTCTATTCCAACACTCTGTTACTCTCCTAGGTGATTTTTATCTAATGCAAGAAAGTTTCAATTACCACTTGACCCACAAATTCATTCTGAGGATTTGAACTTTTATGTATCTCTGGCTACATCTGCTCTACTCCACCCTCACTACCACTACCCAGATTTGGGTCTTCAGCATCTTTTTTCCAAACATTACAACGTCGTTGTTTAGTCACTAAGTCGTGGCTGACTTTTTTTGTGACCCCCAAAGACTGTAACCCGCCATCTGTCTTACATCTGTCTGACAGATGTAAACTCATCTGTCCATGGGATTCTCCAGGCAAGAATACTGGAGCGGGTTGCCATTTCTTTCTCCAGGGCATCTTACTAACCCAGAGATCAAATCTACATCTCCTGTATTGCAGGCAGATTTTTTACTGCTGAGCCACCAGGGAAGCCTCCCACTATGTTACCCACTTCTCATCTATTCTCTTATCATGTTCACAATTATATTTTTCAAATTGTGATTTTGAAAACTTTCAAAGGATTTATTATCCACCGGAGAAATCCAAATTTCCTAATTGTGGCATAAAATTTTCTCCAAGATTTTGCTGATGCCCCTACATTCTCCCTTATCTTCTAATTCTTTCCCACGGTCAGCCCTCACTCAGCCATACTGAGCCACCTGTGCTTTTCTAAGCTAGCCTCATCTCTATGCTATTTATTCCATCTAGAATACTTTTCATTTAACTGTTTATAAAATTCTATTCATTTTTAGGCTTATTAAGTATTTGTTCAATAAATTTGTTGTACTATCCTCAGTTCAGTTCAGTTCAGTCGCTCAGTCGTGTCCAACTCTTTGCGACCCCATGAATCGCAGCACGCCAGGCCTCCCTGTCCATCACCAACACCCAGAGTTCACTGAGACTCACGTCCATCGAGTCAGTGATGCCATCCAGCCATCTCATCCTCTGTCGTCCCCTTCTCCTCCTGCCCCCAATCCCTCCCAGCATCAGAGTCTTTTCCAATGAGTCAACTCTTTGCGTGAGGTGGCCAAAGTACTGGACTTTCAGCTTTAGCATCATTCCTTCCAAAGAAATCCCAGGGCCGTTCTCCTTCAGAATGGACTGGTTGGATCTCCTTGCAGTCCAAGGGACTCTCAAAAGTCTTCTCCAACACCACAGTTCAAAAGCATCAATTCTTCGGCGCTCAGCCTTCTTCACAGTCCAACTCTCACATCCATACATGACCACTGGAAAAACCATAGCCTTGACTAGACGGGCCTTTGTTGGCAAAGTAATGTCTCTGCTTTTGAATATGCTATCTAGGTTGGTCATAACTTTCCTTCCAAGAAGTAAGCGTCTTTTAATTTCATGGCTGCAGTCAAGTATATACCAAAAATAAGATTCAGTGCAAACTTTAAGATTTCTAGATACTTTATAAGATTGAGGAAAGAAAAAAAAATTAACCTAAATTCCACTGGGAAATGCCTTTTTACCTAAATGACAACGGTTTGGTTTGTGGTAGGTCTCCATGGATGTTGTTATAATTCCAGTCACTGACTTGTGGAAAATTTAACCAGAATTATGAATGATTTGCAATAAGACACAGCCCTCAGATCATCCTTATGTACGCAATAGTGATGTTGCATACGATTTTGAATCTAGTCATCTTCAACTCAAGTGTATAGTTGGTTGACTAACAGTAGTACACTCTGACCAGCCAGCTTAACTTGTTCAACTGTCCAGAGTAAAAAACTGTCCTCTTAATACTATGTTTCATTTGATCTTTTTTTTTTTTTTTTTTTTTTTGCCTCTTAGACCCAGGAGCATATAGAAGAAAGCAGAACTGGATGGGCTGGTGGAGTATGATTGCTATCTTTTCCTTATCTTTTAATTAAATTCTCAGCTATTAAAGGACTATTTGAAATGTATGCAAACTGGCACTACTTGATTTTATAGAAAAATAACAAGGTAAAAAACACAAAGGTAGTGATCCCTTCAGCAATTTTGTGCCAGACAATTTTAATGTCTATATATCTAGAATTCTATTGAGAATGAATCATATACCTCATGTTCATTTCTTAACTTTTTCAACCAACTCTCTGATATCTATAATTAGTATTGCTTCTTTAAAAATGTAATAAATATCATTTTTCAAAAGGGAACACAACCCCTGATTTACTTAAAATAATCTTGATAACTTTTAGCCATTTGAATCCAGGGAAAATAATTACATTTGGTATCCTTGGTTTAGAGACAACCCTACCTCTCATTATATTTTATATAAACAAGTGAGTAGATTAATTTCATACATACCCATATTTATTCTAGTTTTTAAGTAAAGTGGTATCAGTTAGGGAAGTGTGTGTTTTGTTACAGTTTGTAATCATATATATCTGGATTATTTTGGATAGATTTATTCAGTGATTTTTAAGGATTTTTGTGTAAAACTAAATCGTGTTTTAGGAAAACATCAATTGTATCTTATATCTTATACGAAGAACACAAAATAAGACAAATAATAAATGAATATTGTAAGGATGCTACCATTTATCACAAATATGGCATTGAATTCAACTAACATTTGGGTAAAAAAAAGAAAGACTACTTCTGAGATTTGGACACATGCAAAGAAAAAAGAAACTCTTATATAGTTTAACACATTAACCCAAGACAAGGGACAATAAAGAATTCAGAAGTAAATTCTGAGATGATAAGTCTTATAAAAATTTAAATTAAGATGGAGAGTGAAGTAAACATCTTCAGGTATTGAAAATTATTTTTTGTATACTTTCCTAGATCCAGCAATTTTAGCTTACATATATTTACTTTCTATCTTCAGTTAAAGATACTTCAGTTTTATTCATTTGGAGAATTTAGTTGTGTTAGTCGCTCAGTCTTATCCAACTCTTTGCATCCCCATGGACTGTAGCCCACCAGGTTCCTCTGTCCATGGTCTTCTCCAGGCAAGAATACTGGAGTGGATGGTCATTTCCTTCTCCAGGGGATCCTCCTGACCCAGGGATTGAACCCCAGTCTCCCATATTGCAGGCAAATTCTTACTGTCTGTGCCACCAGGGAAGCCCCTAACTAGAGAATAGTTATTACTTTATTTTTTTATGCAGGTAAATGTACATGGGTGCAGGCTAAGTCACTTCAGTTATGTCCAACCCTATGGACTGTAGCCCATCAGGCTCCTCTGCCCATGGAATTTTCCAGGCAAGAATACTGGAGTGGGTTGCCCTGCCCTCCTCAGCATGCTCATAAAATCAGCATCTCTTATGTCTTCTGCATTGGCAGGCATCATCTTTACCACTAGTACCACCTAACAAGGTAACAAGGATAAGTGTGTAATTCAGAAAAAAAAAGAAAAAGAAAATCCTATTTTATTTCACTCTTTAACATTGTATAAGTAACAGGAAAAAAGAGAAGAAGTCAGTGAAAGAACAGGATTTTCTAAATTTTTTGGATTCTAGGTCAACCAGAAGCTTGCCTTCCAGAAAGGTAATTCCTAGATCAGCATTTGAAAACTTGAGAAAAGAGAAAATTTTAATTTATGAGTTCACTGTCATTATAGAGATTTCCTATAAAGACTGAGAGAGGAAAGAATACTTGAAAATATCTTTAGTTATGTTCTCCATGATAATGATATAGCTAGAGTTTCTATAAAGTAATATGAATGATGTGATTTTACAAATAGACAAACCATGATACCAGCAATCTTATCAAAGACATGATCTTAGGAATCCATATACATTTATTCTGAAAATACTGGCACCATTCAGAACACTCTGAAATGCTTTAAAACACATCTTTTGAAATCTGTTTATAAGCAGGTTGAGAACAATTTTATCTTGTAAATTTTTATAGTCTGTATAGCATAAGTCTTGTAATCCCAGCAAACAATAGCTGAATGAATGAATGAATTGACTTCTAAAGTTTTAGAACATTGTTTAAATACCCTCAGTGGAAGCACATACATGCCCTTTGAGGGAGAATGAGGTCTCTACATTAAATCAAAAATCATGCCAAAATAAATCTAGTGAATAAATGAAATATGCATCTGCAAAATATGATTTTACACTAGATCATTATAGTATCTACAGTTTTAGAATTCTAATGGAAAAAATTAGTTTTCCTGTGTACTAATCTCAATTTCTCCAAATGTATCCAATAGTGATTAACTTTCTGAATATTAGAAGAATTGTGGAAAATTTTTTGAAGTGAGTTTTCAAGAGTAAGTTCACACTTCCCCAAGGCAGCTATTTTCAAGGGGGCCATTCATTAGATTTTATAAGTCCTGACAAGCTTTTTGGAGTCATGACTTTGTATAGTCATAACTCATATGTCATAATGTGCTGCATAGCTTCCTTTGACCCATAATCAAACCAGTGGCTTAATAAAATTACCTAGAAATAACCCAGAAATATTTGTTTTTCAGACATCTGTTCAAATAATATTTATGAGGGTTTTAGATAAAGTGTATAGGCTAGTCATATTAATATAAATTTAAAGAGCAATTTTAGACCAGTTTTTCCTTTAGTATTTGTCAAAGAGGTTTAAAATGAAAAAGGCCTTCAGAGATCACCTATGAACTAGAAAAGAGACTAAATGACAGTTAACCTATTAATTGAGGCAGAGAACTAGCAAATACTTCCTTGAGAACTTTAAGGAAGTTCTTAAAGTCACTTCCTTTTCTTCCGCATGAGATATTGTGTCTTAATTTGGGGGAAATGCTCTAATTTCTTCTTTGGTATTTTATCAGAAAAATAACAACAAATTCACTTAAAAAAATTTTTTTTTTTTGTCCTGTGGAGAGCAGACAAAAAAGGAAGATTTAATCAAAGACTCTATTAATAGTATTTAATCACTAAAATGTGAAGAACAAATACTAAACACATAATGCTTAGAATGCAAAGCCACATTTAAATCATTTAAAAATAATTAAGCCATACACCGCATCACATTTGAGTTGTTGGTGAAATCCTATGGCTTAGATAAATGGATGCTCTACTTGATGCCTGAAAGTCTGTGCCTTTGACTAAATGTGGGCTCAGTTTAGGCATCAGCCTTCCATAAGCAGGTTATTTACCATCTGTGGCAAAAAATTAACTGGTGTTACATCATCTTACCTTCCAAGAAAAATATTTTCAATGACTTTGTAAGTAGAGATGAGGAGTTTATCAGTACATCTAAGCATGATAAAGGGAGCTGTGAGGATGTCTTGTTAAACTGAGGACCACCTAGTGACATGTGGTTATCTAGGGCCCAGGCGTGACTTGCTGCCGGAGCACTTAACTCAGGATGCATTATGGATCTCACTCTGGCAGTGTGAATGCGGAAATATTTTACACTCTCTTTACCTCACCCAAGTTACCTGTTCATCTAAAGCATCTGTCTTGGATGTGTGCAATTAAAGGAGAGAAGATAACAGTCTTTGCCTAACAAAAATACTCTTCCTGTTTGCCTGATTCCACTATCTTGAAACATAATGTTCTGCCCTCTTACTTTCTGTTTTCAATGAAAATGAAGTTTTCTATTTTAATCTGGAACTAAGCCGTTTTTAGAGTTCCTTAACTCTCTGCAGATGTAAAGTGAGTACTTTTTTCACTAAGGTACCTTATAGTATTTGTGACCCCAGTTCCATTACAGTGGTTGAGAAAATGTGGAGCCAATTTTCATCTTTCATCTTGATGGGGAGAGGGAGACACTGTAAAGTATTCAGTAATAAGGAATCACTTGGCTAAGAGGGTGAAGCCTCGTTCTAAAATGAAAGAATGATTTTTCAGACCACTACTAATGAAATTCCTTCCACAAAATTGCAAATCAGAATTTCCTATTCAGGGGCCTCATGGCTTTCAATTTCAATGAGTCAATACCCAGAATCCTGCCAGAACTGGTGTTATGATTAGTGTCTCATGTAAGGAGACAGAAGTTTCTCATTATTCCATTTTTTATTTTATTAAAAACATCAATTTTATGCCAAAGAGATAAGGACACCATATTAGTTTCCTAGTGTATCTGTAAAAAAATTACCACAAACTTGGCTTAAAACAACAAAAATTCATTCTTTCATCATTCTGGAGGCTAGAAGTCCAAAGTCAAGGGGTTGATGGGGCCATACTTAGATGTCTCCAGGGAAGAATCCTTTCTCACTTCTTCCAGCTTCTGGTCTCCTGGCAATCCTTGGCCTTTCTTGGCTGGAGCTCCACCAGCTCCAACCCCTGCTTTCATCGTCACATGACCTACTCCCCTGGGTCTCTTTGACCCTCATCTCTTCTGATGAGGACACCAATCATTGGCTCTAGGGCCAACTTGGATCCACTATGATCACATCTCAGTTCTTAACCTTGATTACACCTTGAAAATGCTATTTTCAAATAGGTCATTATCCTACTCTGAGCTGTTATAACAATGTATCCTACACTGAGTGGCTTATAAACAACAGAAAATCATTTCTCACAGTTCCAGAGGCTGGAAGTCTGAGGTGAGGATGCCAGCATCGTCAGGTTCTGGTGAGAGCTCTCTTCTGTCAACTTCTTGTTGTATCCTCCATGGCGGAGAGCAGAGCAGGGGGAGGACACGCTCCGGTAATTCTTGGAAATGGGCTAATCCCATTCGTGAGAGCTGTACCCTTATGACCTCATCGAATCCTAATTACTTCCCAAGGCCCCCACGTCTTGATACCAAATACCATCTTAATAGGGGTTGAGTTTCAATATATGAATTTGGGGGAACAGAAACATTCAATCCATAGCAGTTATCTTCTGGGTTAGGTGGAAAAGAATTTGGGGGACACTAGTTAGACCCCTGGAGAAGGCAATGGCACCCCACTCCAGTACTCTTGCCTGGAAAATCCCATGGACGGAGGAGCCTGGTAGGCTGCAGTGCATGGGGTCGCTAAGAGTCGGACACGACTGAGCGACTTCACTTTCACTTTTCCCTTTCATGCATTGGAGAAGGAAATGGCACCCACTCCAGTGTTCTTGCCTGGAGAATCCCAGGGACGGGGGAGCCTGGTGGGCTGCTGTCTATGGGGTCGAACAGAGTCGGACACAACTGAAGCGACTTAGCAGCAGCAGGAGCAGCAGTTAGACCCCAGAGATACCACATCAAAAAGTTACATTTTAATATCATTCAATCATAATCATGACTTTTATTAAAAAACATTATGTCAGATTACACACAGGATCATCATTAAAAATACTTACAACTACTTCCCTTTGCTGTAAAGTGTGTCCCGGCAAGATGAGTGTCAGCAAATTAGGTGTTTGTAGCTGAAACTACTGGTAGTCTTTTGATTGTTGTTGCTTGGACAATTGTGAAGGGTCTGAATGTTTTAACACTGTCATGTGGAAGCACTCTTGCTAAGAAATCTAGTTTGGAATAACTTGCGGGAATATCTACTCTGTATGATGTAGAATAGATCTTTCCTTATGGAGCCCCTTCACCATGCTACCATCCTTCCTCCACCCAATGACCAGGATAAAAATGGAAACCAGCAAATGTACAATGAGTCTCTTTTTCTAATGGGAGAAACTACTAGCTAAAATCTGATGTCAGGACATTTACAGGACTTTAATTATCTGTACCTTTCAGGATGCTGAGTTGTAGCTTGCTCTGTTCAGGACACACTAGACCTGTGGCAGAAACTCCTTAGGTTCTTCAGCAATTCCCTACAGGTGGTGAGCATGGGCCCTGGGAAGAGGTCAGAGGTGAACAGTGAGGTTTGGTCTGTTCCCTAAGCTCAAGGAGTACACCTTTCATTGTCTTGTTATTGGTTACATTTTTCTCTCAAGTCCAGAAGTCCCTTTCTGCCATTAAAAGCTGTGACTAGCAGTTTGTGATATTTTAATATTTAAAATGTCTTTATTGCATCATCAGTATTAGGTGCTTGATATCAAACAAATCAAGAATTAAAAGAGGCTATCAGCATTCAGAAAAGTCACATTTTGGTCAAATATAACATTTTGAAGTTTGACTTAGTTAAACATCAACATTCATTTGTGAATTTTTTTTAACTATGTCAAACCACATAACCTCAGAATACAGAAATTCAAACTAAGCAATATAAACCCAAGGATATGTAGTAGCAATTAAGCAGCAGTTGGAATGTATAAGTGCCTGTTAGAAGCACGAGAAAAGCTGTCCATTTGAAAGGAAGGAATCTAGGGTGTGAGTGCGGGAAGGAAGGGGAGGCAAGACTTTGTGGTTCCGATACTTGTAACTACACATGGCTTTTAAAAAATCAATCATTTTAGTTTGGTTTGTCTCCTGAACATAACCTCTGTTCATTTCTTTCAGTTCTTTGTTTCAACACCAGTGTTCAGCCATGATACCATTTCATACTACAAAATATTTAGTGACAAGGATGGCTACAAACATATTCACTATATCAGAGACACTGTGGTATGTTCCTTCCAAGATTTATCTCCTGAAAGATCATTCACTTGAGGTTGCTCAAATAACGCTCAGCTTCACACAACATAATGTTTGTCTTTTTATAGGAAAATGCTATTCAAATTACAAGTGGCAAGTGGGAGGCCATAAATATATTCAGAGTAACACAGGATTCACTGTAAGTATTGCATGAAGCTTGATACACCATTCAGGTTTTAATTGGCACTGATGGATGGATGAAATCTACAGCATCACTGCTTTCAGTTAAGAGCATTTTTGTTACTTATTCTAAAGTGTAGTTCCGACAGCTGTGGTTTCATTGAATTACACATTCTTTAATAATTAGTCAACACAATTTCCTTTTTTGGAAAGAACATTTAGTAGGTGGTAATTTCTCTTCTGATAGTTGGTATATAATTACATTAAAAGTATAAAAGTTTTAAAATAGTAACTGGTCCTAAAGACCAATTTTCCCTCTAGCACTTGAAGCAATAAGCTAGATTCAGAAGTCCATGAGGGCAGCCCCTTGATAAGAAACATTCTTGCAGTGATTCATTGTTGTATACATTTGAGATTATTATCTGTAATAGCTATTATTGATTAAGTGATTGCTGTGTACCACATAATATAAAGTAGAAATGATAATCCCAGTTTTACAGATGAGAAAGCTGATACTTGGAAATTTAATTAACTTGGGCAAGGCTACATAGTTAGTGGTAGAACTAGGATTTAAACCTAAAATATATTAAATCTAAGATTCTTATTATTAACCTCAACATGGGGCTTCTTTCTTCTAGGTCTTTCCTTTTCAGTCCATCTTAAATAGATGGCTAAATAGACCATCTTAAAATAAGCATTTTTGATCAAACATTTCTAATCAAGAATGTGTAGTTTTTTTTCCCCTTTATTTCTAATAAAGTCCAAATCTAGGGCACTCTCTTGTAACTTCCCTGCCATTAGCTTGAATTCTAAGAGCAAAAGAGGAAGATTAGTCCAGCTTCACTGGATAAAATTTGTTTAGAAACCTGTTGCCAATCCATGGAATTCTTTGAACTGTCAGCAAAGGAGTTTAGCCATTACATGGAGCAGCCATTAAAACTGCCCGTGTAAGATGAGTGACAAGATAAAACCTAATGGGAGATTTCAGGAATAATATATTTAGGAGGTTGGGGAAAACTGAAGGCAGAAGAAGACCCTGGTATGGTCATAATCTAGGCCTGAGGGGACTGAAGCCTGAACTAGAATAGTGGCAATGAAATGCAGACGCTGAGAGAAAACTATGTCTCCATTTTTTTAAATCTTTGGAACATGGGATAGTGCCTGGCACAAAATAGTTAAATGAATGAGAGGAAGGGCAGACAGACAGTGAAGAGAGACAGAGGCTGAAAAGGTAAGTCAGTGGCTGTGAGGGAAAAGGGAAGGGAAAGAGGGAATGTGGACTCTGTTCTAAGTGTTAGAGACAAAGACAATTGAGAAACCTTTGACATAACAAAAAAACTATAGGAGGCAGTTTGGAAAAATCTGAGTAGTTTATTCACAGGTAGTTTGAGATGATGTGGGAAAAGCGAGTATAGTGATGTTTGGAGTCCTATGAAGTCAGTAAGACATTTAGGAGGATGCTGGTTTAGAAGGTAAAGTTAATAGTAGGAATCAGGTGTATCCTGTTGCCTTTTCCTTTTACTGGGGGTTTTCCCAGGTGACTCAGTGGTAAAGAATCCACCTGCCAACGCAGAAGACACAAGTTCTATCCATGGGCTGGAAAATCCCCTGGAAGAGGAAATGGCAACCCACTTCCGAGTTCTCACCTAGAAAATCCCATGGACAGAGAGCCTGGCAGCTACAGTCCATGGGGCCCCAAAGATTCAGACACAATGACCGTGCACACTGGTGCCTTTTACTGGGAATAACAAGGTTGTTGTTTCAGTGAGGATATACAAGTACTTGGGTGAATGAAAAGTTCTGAGAATTAAAAATAAGAAACCAAACCTAAAACTTTTAACATTTTATTGTGCTCTTTCTAAAAATTAAATGTCAGTTATTTTGTTATATTCAGATGAACTCACAGAGGAGAAAATCATGCCCATTAAATTGGATTTCCCACTTTGTTAAGACAGGTTAGAACTGGGACCGAGATACTTAAGTAACAAGCATGCTCTCTTGTGACTTGTTTTGCTTCTGGGTATTTAGCATGCCCCTTTGTGTGGTATCCTTGGGTAGATGAGTTTCCTGATTTATAAAAAAGTGATCTACTGTCAGTGCTTCTGTAAACTAAATTCAAAACATTCAAAAATCATAGAAAAAATTAAATAGTATAGCACAAAGAAATCAGTAAACTGTTAATTATGGATTGGAAAGAAGTGATATTAATCAAACATCCTAGCTTAACCAAAAAAGAGTACTCAACATAATTTAATATTTTGCCTATAATTTATACATATATTTGTGTAAATATATTTTATATATGTATAAGTCAGAGTACATAAAATTCAGAAGTATGAACAGCAACAGTTTGTGTACATAAGCGCCAATTAATTGCTTCATTCCATTAAAGTTGGACTATATTGTTTACTATATATGAGGATGAGATGGCTGGACGGCATCACTGACTCGATGGATGTGAGTCTGAGTGAACTCCGGGAGTTGGTGATGGACAGGGAGGCCTGGCGTTCTGCGATTCATGGGGTCGCAAAGAGTTGGACACGACTTAGAGACTGAACTAAACTGAACAATTCTATCACCATTTAGCCATCAATAATTATCTGGTAACTTCTGAATGTATTTTCAGGTTTTATTCTAGCAATGAATTTGAAGGCTACCCTGGAAGAAGAAATATCTATAGGTAACTTATGTCAATTCATTCTAATATTTTTATATATTGAAATTTGAATAAAAATCTATCAGAGTCCTCAGAATGTATAAAATATTTTTAAAAAGCTGAAATGTAATAAAATTAATTTATGAATTAAAATATTCAGAGAATGTGTATACTACATCACTATAAAAATATATGCCCTAACATACTAGCTAACCAAATGTTTTCAAAAAGAAAAATTAAGGAATTTTAATGCTGATGTAAACATGGCATTAAACATTTCAACTAAATTTAGAGGTAATTGAGAAAATTCATGTAACCCTCGTTCATCAAGTTACTGCTGTATACCATGCATTGTGTTTATTCCTGTAATGCGTGATTTCTTTTAACATGACTTGCTTTGAGACTATTATGATTAGAAGGAATTCATCTCTGTTCATATGGTGATTGGAATAGTGCCCTGAATAGTCCCTTCTGGATATGGAAGTGAAAACAATAGCTTCCATGGGTTGGTGGTCTGCTATAGGCCTTGCACATTTTTATCTGCTTGATACATGTAATTTCATTTAATCACGACAACAACTCTATGCAGTCAGTGATGTTGCTGGGCCAGGATTTATACCTGGGCATTCTGAACTTGACCCCTTATTGCTAACTGCCTACCTAATGTTTTCCAAGATCACACCAAAATATAAATGTGATTACTACTAACTGTAGTGAGAAAATAAATTTTTCCTTCTGCTGCATTCCTCTGTTCTCTTCTGGGTCATAGCTTTTCATATGTTGAGAAAAATCCCCCTCTGAGGATAGCAATGACTGATCACCCTCTACCATGCTCAAGGCAAGTCGGGGCAGCAGTAGAAGGAACACTGCAGTGGCCACAGGTACACTTACCAGCCACATCAGGACTCCACCTCTGGCTGCATCCTGGCATAAAACCACCTGGTCCTCCCCAAATGAGACTCTGAGGGTTTGGGGTAAGGTCTGGGAGTTGTATGTTAAAGCCAACTACTCAGAGAGTTTCCCCAGAGTGGTAGGTACAGGTTGGCTTGTGTAGGGCCATTTTGAGGGGGCATTTCCAAGAAGAGCTTCCATGAACCCAGATTTCCTGCCAAATAAAATGAAAGGCATGAGATCTACTGAGAACCATGTTTGTTTGGCTTTTTTCCTCCCCTTCTAGATATATGATAAGGACAAGAGATCCCCTTTTTGGTGATACTGTCAAATCTTTATTGTCTGTTTTGCCATGGGAGCACACATTATAGGAGGTATTGAGAAAATTCATGTAATACACATTCATTAAGTTAGTACTGTATACCAGCCATTGTATTTATTCCTATAATGTGTGATTTATTTTAACATGACTTGCTTTGAGCAGATGGGAGAGAGATGGTACATGGGACATGAAAGAACTATGCATTCTCAACCACTTTGTAAAGTAAGAGATTGATAGCTATGAGAAGTGACTACCTCGCTCCCATTTGAGGTGCTAGATATTTCTCCCACCGCCAGAAAACCGCCGAGGGCTTCTCCCTCAACGTCTGTGCCTATTCAGGCAAAGATGGATTGAAGATCAGATAAATCAAAATACTGTGATTCTCCCTTTACTTTAAATGATGTTGGCAACAGAAAAATAGTGAGCTTGATGTTAATATGTAAATCAGTCATTTTGCACAGAGTAGTACATTTTGATAAATACAATCTCAAAATTTCAGCTTTTAGTTTTATTTTCATTTCCCTCCAGAATTAGCATTGGAAGCCATTCTCCAAGCAAGAAGTGCATTACTTGCCATCTAAGGAAAAAAAGGTGCCAATATTACACAGCAAGTTTCAGCGACTATGCCAAGTACTACGCACTCGTCTGCTATGGTAGGTAACGGACCTAACACACGCTCTACCTCCTCTGCCTCTTTCCTTGTTCTTGTCACCATTATCTGATCAATCCTTAGCTACAGGTTATTGAGCACCTGTTATATGTGAGGACCTTATCTGCCTTATCTTATCTAATGCTTACGGGAAAAAATGTAAGGAGGTTAGGAAGGTATTATTATCTCCATTTTTTGCAGTTGAGGAAACAGACCTTTTGTAAAAGGTCCACACTGCTGGTAAGCATCAGAGCCAGATGGGAGCAAGAGTTTCTTGGCTGTAAATCCCAACCTCATACCCACCATGTACCACAGCACCATGACGTTGTATTGTGAGAGCAATATCATAAAAAGAAGCATCCTCTGATAAAATGGTTCCTGGACTTCAGCCCCATTTGCTTGGAGAAATGACAATCTCCTATAGCCAGGGAAAGAAATCTGAGCTGTTTGTCTTGGAGGCCAGCAATTCTTTGAACTATAGCTTCCATGGGTATGGAAAATAAGCTTTTGTCACCTAGTATATCCTTTCTGAATTTGAGAAACATGAAAAGTAATTCATTCAAGTATTAAAAAAAAAAAAGCCCATAAAATATACCAGATGTTTCTTGGTTGTTTAGGTTACATGTCCATTTAACAAATAATTTCTATCCAGATAATTTTATTTTATGCATAACCTTTCATCTGTATCTTGAACGCATAGCAAAGCTGGGTTAGGCAACCAATAAATCATTGAGATATGTTAGGTCCTTGCTAGTCATTATGGGGATTTTGGAAAACTGATCTGAAACGTATCTACCCCTCCATTCTTTGTTCTGACACCCCTTCCCCCACCGTTATTAATCCCTGAGTTTCCCTGAGAGTTCAGGGTGGACAGAAAACAAAAGGGAGTTATTACAAAACATAATGCCTTTCTTATTTCTGGTGTCAACTGCTGATATTCAGGTGGGCAGCTCAGAATATAAACAGAATCTCTGACTGATTTCAATCCCTGCTCAGTGTAGAGGACCCTGAGGTTCCCTTTACTTGCCAAAAGAAAGGTTACCCTGACATGCCACTTCTTCAGTCCAATCACCTGGGCCCAGACCCTCACCCCAGCTCTTTTGACTATGTGAAAATGAGTAAGCATTTTAATTCAAATGCTCCCTTCAAGATGGCACAAGATACCACTTTAATACAACACTTTCACAAAAGGTTTGGTCTGTGGCATCTCTGTAAAGTCAAAAGATTGTTGTTCATGACCATATGTGCTGATTGTGGCTACAGCATTTCAAGGTATACGTTAAATGTCCCTCTCAATTTATGTGCAACATTTTTCATCCCAAGCTATGTATTCGTGCAGCATATATTGAAGCTTACATGCCAGGCACAGGGTATCATTGAAATAACTGTCCTGAATCATCTGGTTGTCTATTTTCTCTCCTGGAGGCAGAATAAACTTTCTTTTCATCTTTATATTCATAAGGCCAAAAAAGAATGGTTAGTGCATGATAGACGTAGAATGTTTGTGGAACGAACTTAGGTAACTAGGGGAGATCAAAACATTGCTGCCTTTTGCAAAGCACACCCCAAGCCTCATTTTTATGCTGATATTTGTTGTTGTTCAGTTGCTAAGTTGTGTCTGTCTCTATGCAACCCATGGACTACAGCAACACCAGGCTCCTCTGTCCATGGGTTTTCCCGGACAAGAATACTAGAGTGGGTTGCCAATTCCTTCTCCAGGGGATCTTCCCGACCCAGGGATCAAACCTGCATCTCCTGCATTGACAGAGAGATTCTGTATTTCTGAGCCACTAGGGAAGCCCTTTATGCTGATATATTTACTGATAAAGACATCAGTGACCCTACTCATACAAACACATTTATAGTTTATGTATTCTGCATTTGTACAGTGCTTTAATGCTTTTTGAAAGCACTATACCACTTCTTAGTGTCTTCCTAAGATCTTCTTGAGCCTAAGTACCCCCTGAAGAGTAAGAAATCAAATACTAATCTCTCATCAAAAGTTGGTGAAAGACTCCTTTCTGGAACTTGAATCGCCTGACTTTTCCACACTCACTCTTCCTCGGCAGTATGGTAATTTCCCATTTAGCAAAAAATATACTGTGTGGGAAGCATCACATCGTCTGGTGTTTTTGAAGCTCCAGTAAAATGAGTCACTGCACCATCATAGGAAAAACCTTGAAATCTTCCCCTTTAGGACTAAGAGTAAAGCTTCATTATGTAACTTCAAACTCTCTGAGAGAGATGGTGAGTAAATCCCAGATAATAGGACTGAAGTAGGTAAAATCATATTGATGATGCTAATGGAACAAAAGCAGGGCAAAGAATACTCTGCCACTAGGGCCACACCTTCAGGCCACTTGTGTCAAGGGCAGTCGGTCATTAGTTTGTCTCATAGTTTGGACAAAAGATATATGCTAGTTATCCCTACTGGAACTGCACACCTATGAACATCCCATAAGGTGGGTGCTGTTTGACTAAAGTTTAGAAATTCAGATTCATGTCTCATTTTCTTCAGTTTAGTTCAGTTCAGTTGTTCAGTCGTGTCTGACTCCTTGTGACCCCATGAATCGCAGCACACCAGGCCTCCCTGTCCATCGCCATCTCCTGGAGTTCACTCAAACTCACGTCCATCGAGTCAGTGATGCCATCCAGCCATCTCATCCTCTGTTGTCCCCTTCTCCTCCTGCCCCCAATCCCTCCCAGCACCAGAGTCTTTTCCAATGAGTCAACTCTTTGCATGAGGTGGCCAAAGTATTGGAGTTTCAGCTTTAGCATCATTCCTTCCAAAGAACACCTAGGGCTGATCTCCTTTAGAATGAACTGGTTGGATCTCCTCGCAGTCCAAGGGACTCTCAAGAGTCTTCTCCAACACACAGTTCAAAAGCATCAATTCTTCGGTGCTCAGCCTTCTTCACAGTCCAACTCTCACATCCATACATGACCTTACATGCTAACAAAAATTACAATGTGTATTTGTACATTTTAATAATGTTGAAGAAAATCTAATCAAAATGAAAATCTCTGAAATTAAATTCTATAAAATTGAGACTCCACACAGTAAGTATTGCTGGTTTTTGAGGGAGCCTAATAAATGATATCCTTTCTCCTCACTCTCAGGTCAGATTGAGGAGTCAGGCAGGAAATCAAAATATAAAGGTTAACTGGAAAGGTTAACTGCCTATAAAGGTTAATTGGAAAATGGGACTAAGACCCCAGAATCACAATTACTCATACAAATGTGGGTGTAACCAGACAGCCTCTGGCTTCGCCCGTGGGGCCTGCCACTTTTAACACTTATAGCACACTGAGAAGCAAGTCAAAAGCATTTTCTCTGTAGGCCAAAAGATGTCAGGTGCAAGGCAGAAGAAGGCACTACTCACATCCAGGGTTTCTAATAACTTTACAAACATATTTTTAGGTATTATTTATTCTATAGTTCAAGTAATAGTTTTTTTTTTAAATATTTACAGATATTGTTAAAATGACCAATTTTTGGACTTCCCTGGCAGTCCAGTGACTGGGACTCCATGCTTCCGCTGCACTGCAGGAGAGAAAAAATTAGATCCCTGGTTGGGGAATTAAGATCAAAAAAAAAAAAAAAGAAAGGGGGCCAATTTCTGCACAGAGAACCTGAATTCCATGTCAAAATATATGGTGGACACTGGTTTGCCACTCAGACCTCCTACCTTCAGGACTGAGTCATTTCTCCAGCTGCTGAAAGAGCTGGTGGCTAAAAGCTTACAGCTGGGCCCGCTGCACCCAAGCCAGAGATCACTTGTCTCTCAGGCCAAAACCAAGAATCACTCCATTCTTGGAGATAAAAGGCAAACTAGTTGGTTCCATTCAAGACAGCGCCAAAGGCCAGCCAGCTCCAGAGCTCCCAGTGAGGTTGGCTGAGGTCTCTGTTGTGACTGCATCCCGCCCCACTTTCCCTCAGTACCCCCCCTTTTTTTCTCTTCCCCCACAGCTGGGATCCTAATACAGCACCCCAGACGAACTTTTGGTGCACAAAACAGACCTCCTTCTAGGTCTGTTTCATAGGGAATGTGTCCTGTCACAGCATTTTGAACAGGAAATATTTTCTGTATAAATTAATTTCTGCCTATAGCAATTAAGGGGGCTTTCCTAGAGAACCAGCTGGTAAAGAATCTGCCTGAAATGCAGGAGACCCGGGTTCGATCCATGGGTCAGGAAGATCCCCTGGAGAAGGAAATGGCAACCCACTCCAGTACTCTTGCCTGGAGAATTCCACGGACGGAGAAGCTGGACAGGCTGCAGTCCACGGAATTGCAAAGAGTCGGACACAACTGTGCGACTAATTTCATAGCAATTAAGTGAAAGCAAAAAAAAGTTGCTGAGCTCAACCTACCATAATAAACTGAACATTGAACCAGGAAGCAAAATTGAAAATATAATCTGAGTATTGGTGAAGTTAAAGACACAGCTAAAACTGGCCCATACAGCATATCTTCCCAGAAGGCCATTTATCACTGCCGCTTCCCATTTGTGTAATTAGATACTGACTATTTAGGATCACTCTTGGAAATATATACAAGCAACTATTCTCCTATGACTGTTCTTTGACTGGGCTCTGGTCTCATGTATTGTTTGAATGTAACTTAAAAGGGAATGTTTACTTCTTTATGGGAGAAAAAAAAATAGTTGCATAATTAAAAGAGGTAATTGAGCTTGACAGCAATCATAAATACAACCAGCAATTCTTACTGAAAGCTAAATGTTATTTGAAAGCTAAGCCATGCTTTTGTTTCATCCTCTGCACAGGCCCAGGCCTCCCCATTTCCACCCTTCATGATGGCCGCACCGACCAAGGTACTGTCTCCTACATGCTGTAGTCTTAAGAAATCCTGGACTCTTGTGACACTAGAGAAAGCAAGACAGCTTCCCCACACCAGCAAGGGGAACAGTGACATATAGCTTATTGCATAGCTTTTGATTATATTGATCAACCTATTCTTTGTCAAACCTGACCAGATGAAAGTTTATTATTTGCAGTAAGAACCTGGCATAAAGCAGATGAGTTATGTAAGACGAATTAATCCTGTCTTCGCCAATCACCCTTATAAAAACACAGAAGCTTAAAATTGGAAGGAAACTGAAGATTTTTAGTACACTCTCCCTCCCAAATAAGGAGGCCTGTTTTTTTTTTGTTTTTTTTTTAACATCCCGAACTGGAGATAAGTTCCGGATATAACTCCAGTTCGAAGCAGAGGGTGACTATCATGCTAGCTTTTTTGTTTTAACAGCTACATCACACTGTTGCCACGTATGAGAGCCCTGAAATTTGGAGGCTCTTTCCATTTGCAACTGCTATCAAGGCAGATCTCCTCCATCCTGTATTCGTGATATTGGTTCAAAAATAGTTCACAGCTCAAAGATGACCATTTTTACTCTCGACGGAGATATACAAGTGTATAATTGCCCTGAGACTCTTCCTGCGGTTCTCTGTTACCTTTTGATTTACTATGAGACATTGTGGGGTTGAAGTTGATGGAATCTAAGGGCAAAAAGGGACTTCAGCACTCAAGCCTGTGATTGTCCTTGGACAGCTTTGGTGACAAGTCAGGAGACTGACTGCTTTGGAATTAGTTTGGCTGCCAGCTCAATGGCCTACGCACAGGTGAAAATAAGGCAATGAGGAAAATCAGAGTCCATTCAGGAGCTCAGGACAGGACAAGCATTGAAATAATGAAACTGTGAATTTAGTTTCGTTTTGAAGTTTTGGGGGTTTTGTTGTTTTTTTTAACCTTGTGTCTAATAATGAAATACTTTAAAGAATAACAGATTGTATTTCTGAGTTTGGCTCATTTCAACCTTCAGTGAGAGAAATTTTAAAGCAAGACTAGTTTCAAATTTCTAAGTCTTTGTTTTAATGGAAATCACCATAAATGTGTAATTCTCATTTGTTCTCAAAAGAGAACAGAATCTCTGATTTGCATAAAATAATCTTGATAACTTTTAGCCATTTGAATCCGGGGAAAATAATTGCATGACTGCAAAGTAAAGGTCAGCTTCTCTTTTTTAATGAATTTCCACTTTCTTACTATTCTTCTCATATTTCTGCTAGATACCAATTTTTGTACTGATTACAAAACTTTTATCACCTCATTCAGTACTTACAAAATAGGTACAATGTTCATGTGTCTATATATGTTATATGTATTTACATGTTTTTAACTCTCAAAACCAATGAAAATTCTTTTATAGTGCAGTTCTGCAAACTTGCCCCATGATGAAATTCTCCAGAGAGGTTTATTATAAATATAGGTTCTCAGGCCCGCCTCCAAAATTCCAGTTTAATAAGTCTTATATTGGGCTAGGGAATCTGTATTTTTAATCAATTACGAGATAAGTTTTAGAGTAGCTTTTCAGAGCAGATTCTATGTCTTCTATTTATTTGTAGTTTCTTTTTGCATTTGGTGCCAAAATTTTTCATTCAATACACATTTATTAAGCACCTATTAAACCAGGCACTTTGCTAGAAAATACATCCTAAAAGTGAACAGATATTGCATTAGAGATGGTCCTGTTCTCAGGAGATTACAGGTCAGTGGGGAATGCAAAAGTGTGAACAGACAGTTACAACACAGTGGGATTAAAGTATTAAGATAGGGAAAGTAGAGATTCATGAGAGCATATTAGCAGGGCTCCTCCTCTGGAATAGGGGGTTAAGAAATGTTTCCTAATGATGACTACGTCAATCTTAAGACTCATAAATATAAGGGAGAGGTTGATGCTGTTTGGATGTCTAACTTGGTCAAATGGATTCACAATGATGCTTTTTCTTGAAATACGGGACCCACAATGGAGAGAACGTTTTTGGAGAGGTGATGAATTTTGTTTTGAATATTGAGTTTGAGGTGCTGATGACATGTATCCAAAAGGAGCTGTCCTGGAGTGACATACTTTTGGATCTGGATGTTGGAGGATTAGTTTGAGTTGAAGATAACTATCGGAAAGTTATTCATTTATGGAATACCTGGTTACTTTGTGGAAATGGATAAGAGAGCAGAGTGGGGAAAGTGAGAGTGGGCAAGGGTAGTAAAGAATGAGCCTAGAGTAAAATTGTGCAGAACACCAACATGAGAAATGGAAAGAGAAAATGAACCTATAAAGGAGACTGAGGGCGGAGAGAAGGAGAAGGACACCCTTGAGAGTATGGACTCATGGCATGCAGGGGAGAAGAGGATCTCAAGAAAAGGGAGTGCTCGACTGTGTCAAGCACTTCAGAGTGAAACAAGACTTGCCCTAAATCAATGAGCTTAACAAAGTAATGATGAGCATTAGCTTAGTCAGAACAGTTTCAGTGGAGCAGTGGAGGTAGAAGCAAGACTGAAGTAAATTTAGGTTTGCATAGGAGGTAAGTAAATAAAAAGAGACTATTTTCAATAGGTCTGACTGATGAGTGGAGGAAAGAGGTGAATAATCCTGGAAGAGATTGATAGAGGTTTAAATTAGCTTTTGAAAGCTGATAAACATTTGAGAATGGTTGAATGCTGATGGAAGAAATGTGGAGACCATGGTTGAAGACATAAAGGAGTGGATGTCCCTCCACTCTGGGTAAAGTGGAGTCCAGAGACAGGTGAGGAAATTAATCTCTGGCCTTGTGATGAGAGACAGTGAGGAAATTTCTGATGTAATTCTATGAAAGTTTGCAGAAAATAGGGCTTTCCTGATAGTTGAGTTGGTAAAGAATCCACCTGCCACAGTTTGTAGAAAACAGTGCAATGGCTATATTTTCTCTGCAAAGTGAAGTAAAGTCATTGGACAATAACAGATAGCACTTGACCCAGATGCTAAAAAAACATAGAAGAGTTGACACTTGACATGGAGGACCCATTTGAGGCTTAGGAACTTCAGACACAGCAGATTTTCATTAAAATTGCTCAGCTGATTGAATAGCCTTATTTATCAGGTTTCCTGAAGATTCTTCACATAATTTAATCAATGAATAATATATCATAGTTAACATGATTTTAACAAATAAATCAGATGTGATCTATCATTCTTACACCTTGATTTCATCATAATGAAGAGTCTCCAAATATACGGAGAACACAACCACATATCATGTATTTGGTACCCTGGGCATCGAGTATACAATGATGAGTAAAAGAAGGTAAAAGGTATAGTCTGGGCTGTATCAATCCTTGCCATATTATATACTTCCAAGGCAAAACCACATAGAGAAGTCCAATTGCAACTCCTCCCTCTCTTCACAGCCCTATGAAATTCTATTTTGCTCCATGAGGTAGGAAAATTGCTCATCTACTATCCATAAAGATGCAACTCTGGACTGTAGAAGCATTAATAATCTTTTCTATTCAACTTGTCATTTCAGTAAGTCCTTAACTGGAAACAGACTAGAGAAGGAATCAAGGTCAACCCAATCAGGCAACATCCGTGGATTGTCTCAGACTTCCAGCATCTGTTGGCAAAATGATAAACATGGTCTAAGTAAATATTACAGCCACTCTGTGTGCTTGTTCCACATAGATTCCCTTTATCCTTGACAGTTCCACAATCAGAACCCGCACACAGAGAATGAAGGACTGGCTCCATTGTACTTAAGAACTGAGTATTCATTTAACTCATTATTTTAGTTTTGAGTTTTTAATTGAAATATAGTTCATCTACAATGCTGTGTTAGTTTCAGGTGAATAGCAAAGTGATTCAGTTATGTATGCAAGCTAAGTCACTTCCGTTGTGCCCAACTCTTTTCGACCTCGTGGATTGTAGCCTGCCAGGTTCCTCTGTGCATGGGATTCTCCAGGCAAGAGTACTGGAGTGGGTTGCCTTTTTCTCCTCCCAACCCAAGGATCAAACCCACACCTTTTACATCTCCTGCATTGGCAGGAGCATTCTTTACCCCTAGCACCACCTGGAAAGTCCTTAAAGTGAAAGTGAAATTCGCTCAGTTCTGTCTGAGTCTTTGTGACCCCAAGGACTGTAGCCCGCCAGGGTTCTCTGTTCATGGAATTTTCCAGGCAAGAATACAGGAGTAGGGGCCCATTCCCTTCTCCAGGGATCTTCCCGACCCAGGGATCAAATTTAGGTCTCCTGCATTGCAGGCAGATTCTTTACCTTCTGAGTCACCAGGGAAGTCCATATATATATATATATATATATATATATATATATATATATATATATATTCTCTTTCATATTCCTTTCCATTATAAGGTGTTACAAGATACTGAATGTATTGATAGTTCCCTGTGCCATACACTAGGTCCTTGTTATTTATCTATTTATACACAGTAGTACATATATGTAAATCCCGGCCTCCTAATTTATCTCTCCCCATCTCCTGCTATTCCCTTTTTTAGTTTTAACTTTTAAATTGCCACAACTATCTCTTTCCTGATGGATTATCCAAAGTTAAAATGAAATGTATTATGTATCTTATACAACTCATACCAAAACATCTATCCTTGTTCTAAGATTAAATGTAACACGTTGGAGCAAAATGCCATGAGTACATGAAAACTGAGAGTTAAAAGAGAAGTGGTTTGGCAAACTTAGTGTAGTTACAAGTACTCCCCCAGCTCCCCATCTTTAAGGACCACTTCTTTAAAAAAGCACAAAAACAAGGAGTCCACAGGCCTGCTGTATCTCAGAAGTCATCCAGACCCTCTTTTTAAAAATAAAGCTACAAACGTCACTTATTATTCAAAAACCTAACTTTTCTCAGGAGATCAATGGATTTGTTCAGTTAAACAGCAGTTTTTTAGGAGATCTTTTCCAGGTTCCCCCTTTGAGAGTTCTCTTTAGGAGTCTTGGGTTGGCTCAGATGGTAAAGAATCTGCCTGCAATGCAGGAGAACCAGGTTCACTCCCTGGGTTGGGAAGATCCCTTGGAGAAGGAAATGTCACTCCACTCTAGTATTCTTGCCTGGAGAATTCCATGGACAGAGGAGCCTGGAGTGCTACAATCCATGGGGTCACAAAGAATCAGACATGACTGAGTGACTAACACTTTATGATGAATGACAAAGATCATAGTGTGTATATATGGTTGTCCTACTAAGATATATAACTACCTTGAAAGAAAGGATTTGAAGGAATTGATTGCACAGTAATTTAATTACAAAAAAAAAAAAAAAAAAGAATATCCTATATTAAGCAAGTACAGCAGGAAGAGTTTAAGAAAGAAACAGATATGAAAAAATCACAGACTTAATATTTGATCTTGTGCACTGAAGATTTAAAAACAAACTTTATAGCTATATACTTAATTGCTTTAAATATGAAGTATCAGCAATATGGATTTTATTTCTACCACTTTTGTTTTAGTGAATATTTTTTTC
This sequence comes from Bos indicus, assembly GCF_029378745.1. Classification (NCBI taxonomy): domain Eukaryota; kingdom Metazoa; phylum Chordata; class Mammalia; order Artiodactyla; family Bovidae; genus Bos; species Bos indicus. The sequence continues at coordinate 34,233,276 of NC_091761.1, forward strand.
AAAATGCTACCTACTCAGGGTACTTATTAAAAAAAAGGTTGAACACAGGAAAATGTGGCTGAAAAAGCATTGTTACTTCTGTGATTCTGCTCAAAATGTGTTTTGATGCCATCAGGGTCAGTTTAGGAGACAATGATTGAGGTCTTTTACAAGGTCATCCCTGCTTTAAAGCCTGTATTAAAAATCTGCTTGTCAATATGAAAATCCTTAAGCAATCCATATACCATTTCAGTTTCATGCATAGTAAATTCAAAGACATTTTAAGAAAGAAATTTTTTATAGAACTTCTATTAATTAAAAATGAACTTTTTTTTTTAAGAAATTAAAATCCTGGAAGACAACAAGGAATTGGAAAATGCTTTGAAAAACATTCAGCTGCCCAAAGAAGAAATTAAGAAACTTAAAGTGGATGATATTAGTAAGATCTTTAAAAACTTCTCATGAATAAATATGAAGCTGAGCACTTATCTTGCTTTTTAAAAACAAAATTGTAGGGTAAATATTATAGTACAACCCTATAATATTACAGGATCTTAATTTAAAAGTCTTACTGTAGCAGTAAGGTTTTATGAAATATCTTTCATATGTTTGTGAATAAGGTTGATATTTTTTCTATAGCTCCATTTCAACACTGTTTTTTTAAAAGTTTATCTAATTTTAATTTTAGAATGCATGCTTCTAGAAAAACAATAGTTCGATATTTCTAATAACTTGTAAATTAGACAAAATACATAATAAAAATCAAGAAAAACATAGTCTTGATTCTTCACAATTTACTAATTATAAGTTGATTTTATATTATATATTATTATTAAAGAAAATAAATAATGCTGAGTATAGTGGAATGAAGATTTTTCTCTGTTTTTGTTTTTCAAGCATTGTGGTACAAGATGATTCTTCCTCCTCAGTTTGACAAATCAAAGAAGTATCCCTTGCTAATTCAAGTGTATGTAATATTTTCTTTGGTTTAAAAACTATTTATTGAAAGCATGCTGTATTAAATACACATTTGTGAGATAGAATGAACCATTCTCCTCGGTAACAGTTCCTATTGATGCTGTTTTATATATTCCCCAACTAATCAGAGTAAATAAAATATGGCTATTTAAAATAGCTTGAGAAAGTTTTGAGATTTTTAGATGGACTTGCTTGCATTTGCTGTTTTGAATTTCCTTTGTGTGGCAAATTGCCTAATGTGTCAGAATACCTTTGAGATAGAGAAATTGCAGCCAAAAAAATATTGTAAATCATCTTCACATCTTATGTAATTGAGTTAGAAATGAAATAAGGGAATGGAATACATTTTGTGGAATCACACCCCAAATCAGTGCTGACCTACACACAATTTGCTTAAAACACCATGCATTTTTTTTAGTATATCTTATGCCTGCTTTTAGCAAGTGGCAGGTGGCAGAAATGACGAAAAACCCACACATATTCCTTGAAATGCCAACCCTAGATGTATCCGTTTTGGGGAATAGGAGGGGCTGTGTCCCAGAACAACTTCCTTGTAGCAAACCTCTGGGAAAAGCCTGGTCCTCTCTTGATTCTGAGCCAGTTCTAATGCCGCTGGTATTGAAATTTTATCATACAAATGTACTGGGAAATACTAAAGGCAATTCTTGGCCCCGATGGGAAGTTGAGTTTCACAAAAACATCAGAGATTCTCTTTCTTTTTCCCCCTTAGGTATGGTGGTCCCTGCAGTCAGAGTGTAAGGTCTATATTCGCTGTTAGTTGGATATCTTATCTTGCAAGTAAGGAAGGGATAGTCATTGCCTTGGTGGATGGTCGAGGAACAGCTTTCCAAGGTGACAAACTCCTGTATGCAGTGTATCGAAAGCTGGGTGTTTATGAAGTTGAGGACCAGATCACAGCTGTCAGGTGAGCGCCTTCTCATTCAAACAGAAACTGATGTCAGCAAAAGTTATGCAATAACTTCTGGGTTTCTCCATCCTTAATGCCTTAATGCTTTTTGTCTGTTTTCCTAACATCATCTAAAGCTATCATTAATCATCAAGGGATATTTTTACCCAATATGAGAAAAAAATTATTCACGGAAAAGAGTAGAAAAATAATTCGTAGTGAAAGATGATAAATACTCTCTTTCCATGGTTTAGTCATTCTAATAGCCTTTCATTAACATGGCTCACAATTAACAGAAAAATTTGTATAACTCTAGGAATGGTCTGTAGAAAACCGGACATCTGAGTGCTCAAGCCTTGTGGATTCTACCTCATAAATTCAGAAATGGCTCAAGATTTCATCGGCACTATGCACTTACAGATATCAGACATTCATTTGTAATTAAACTATCATATTAACAAGAAAGTGTTTTCCTACTTTCACTTGACCAAAAAAAAATTATTTTATGTAATGGAAATTACATTATGAAAACATTTAGAGGAAATACAGATTTATAATCTGACTTCTTCCCAATTACATTCTCAACCACAATTTATGGCTCAATCATTTCTTCCTGAAAAAAAAAAAAGAAAAGAGTCACCAAAATTGTTCCTAATTTGGAAGCACTGTGCAGGATTCTTCTGGATATTTCTTATAGCTGTCAGGTTTCTGTTATTATGGTATGAGTAGGTGACATTAGAGAATAGTAGCTTGTAAATGTAAAAACTAACAGTCTGATTGCACTCTTGGTCATGGATATACGTGCATGCATGACAGCTAAAGGTCAAACAATGCTTCACAGAAAGAGCAATTTAGAAAATTAATTAGTATGTTTCTTTTATCATCTTAATATCACTAATGGTTATTGATTTCAGTGTAGCACACAGAACACAGACTGTATTTAACAAATAGGAGCCAGGCCCAGACAACACTTTTCTGTATTTTTTGTCTCTAATCAAAGCAGAAGAGTTTAGACTCACAAGTGATATTTTTTTAAAATAGAAAAGTAATCATATGCTTTTAAACTTTCATTCTGTGGACACTAATTACACACACACACACACACAAAAACCATTCAATTAAAAGCAAAGTCTATTTGGATAAAATCTAACAAATTAATAAGTAAATTATTAAATAATGTTACACAATCTGTAGGCATTATTCACACTTAACTTCTAGGAGGCTCTGTCTTTCCTACTCACCCAGATTTTTGGCCTTTCCACTGTTTCAACTTTTTTGAGAGATACTTCTGTGTGACAGAGAGTCATAGGAAAGGTAATTCAAAGAAAAATCCCAAGATACAATGTCTTATAGAAGACTATGGTATGCCTTACAAATATTAACGCAGCTATCAGCATTATAGACTTAATTCTTTTTTGGCTGTGTGTCACACTTGTTTGTATTAAACCATGCAATAAAACACCAGGGACACGTAATCATGGGACAATATCAAAGGACAGAGCTGTAAACTGCGGTTTATAATTCAACTTTCCAAAGTTGGTAGAGCTAAAAAGTGATTTGTTTGGTGTTGATTAAAAACAATCATTACCATCATACATCATTATATGTTTGTGCATTTATTTATCACCAAAAATGTGGCATTCAAATTTAAGAGGAATACCTCAAGAAATGGAAGAGATAGAATAGATAACTTCTGAAAGTTTTTCTTTGGATGAATTGAAAATTTAAACCTGATATCCATGCATTGACCTTAACATAAATTGTTATTTCTGTTCAACACATAGAACAGGAAGCCACAAATTCTATTGATTTTTCACAATAACATAAATGACGCTTAGAACTGAAATGAAGATTGGACCAGAGGCTGTAACTGTCTACCTTTACCTCCTCTGAGCCATTTTTGGATGGAACCTGAAGAAAGTTTTTGTACTGTAGATCAGACATATGTTCACTCATTGACTCAGCCATTCAAGAGCAGGTGAAGTAGTATATGCAATTACAATACTCTGTATAAAATCATGCAATTTACAATCTCAGCTTTCAGTGCACTTGCAGTTTCTGAAGAGAGAATAAACCACATGGAGCTTTCTGTATTTGCCTCAGTGAACAGGGGTGTCTGTGTGGCCCATGCAAAGTGCATCTGCAGCAGTGGAGATGCCAACTGGCCTTCACCTTGCTTGAAGCCACTATTCTGCCAAAGTACAAGGGAGGCCTGGAAGCCTGATGTTTTGAGAAGACAAAAGCTAGAGAATAGATTCATAGTGATAATTCTGGAAAGAATTCAATCACATATTTTCCAGAGAAATATTTTAGGAATCAGACCCTGAATGTCTGACCTGAAGACTTGGGATTGTAATCCCTCTATGGTAGCCCTCCAACTCTTGTTGCTGTCTTTCAGTCACTAAACTGTGTCTGATTCTGCAACCCCACCAGGACCGTAGTCCTGGTGGGGTTGCAGTCCCCAGACCGTAGTCCACCAGGCTTCTCTGTCCATGGTCCTCAAATTACCTCTTCCTGCAAAAAAAAAAAAGAAAGAAAATGAAATTTGTTTCCTTGAATCTCTTAGCAAATGCAATCAGGCTAAATTTTTTACATAGCAAAAAAATCATATGTACATATTTGAAAATACTAGTAAATTCTAGTCAAGGTTGAGAAATAAATTCAACGAAGCAAAGCAGGGGAAAAAAAAGCCCTACAGCTGCACAAATTTTGAATGCCCCAAAGGAAATGCATTTGAGGTCAAAGCTTAAGTAAAACTGAGACCTATGTTCTTCAGTCTCCTTTGCAAGTGGTACACATGCAAAGTGGTACACATTCAGTAGTTACAGGGTCAAATCTGGTCATTTGGGGTAAGTTCGGCACTTTAGACATTCCCACAATTTTGAAACTTTATATAACTTCAGGGATAGTGGTAAGAAAGAATTATATGAGAAACAATATACTGTTATACATGATACCAATAAAAACATTTCCAAAATAGAATAATAATCAATCAATAGGGTTTCAAACTGATCTTTAGCCTAGGGTTATTTTTAAGAGAGAAAATTTGTAATGTCCAGACCAGTCTCCAAAATTAGAAAAACATGCTTTTTCCCCTGTTATTAACATTTGTTGATTTAACTACATTATTGGCAGTATTTCTGATAACCCTCCTGAAAGCTCTTCAGAATTTTGGAGGTAAATTTTATAAAGCTTGGTTGGTCTCAAAGTGCTCAGATTATCTAGCTAACCTTTAACCTAGTCTTGCCACATTAAGTGTTAATGTTTCATTTCCATGTTAACTATTGCGCTATCATTTCCTGTAAATGTCATCCTTTTGGAATAAACCTAGGAAGGGAGCTGTTAAGAATTTCCTGTTCCCATGTATCACCTGTTATTTGCTTTTACCCCAGATGCAAGGCAATATGATTGCTAGCTTCTGGGAGATCATAAAATCATGATTGATTTTATGGCTTCGAACTGGCTTCAAGCACTAGCAGCAAGATTGCTTTGTTTGGTTTTTTGTGTGTGTGTTTTTTTTTTTGACAAAGAAAGTGAACCTTCTTTTCTTCCATTTGGCTTTTGAAGTTTGTGGGCAAATTGCCAAAATACCACAGTTGACAGCCCGTTTTCTCTACCTACTGTGAACAAGCATCCACACAGGTAGCAACTCTCCGATTGCTACTGCATTTCTCCCCTGAAGACGCCTCAGTGTCCTTCAGAATTAGTGTCGAGTAAGCTGTGACTGACGGGGCTTCTTCCCATCTGTTTGTCCCGGGCATCTGCCCAACTCCTCTGTGCAGCAGAAACGTGCATTTTGAATACATGCAATGAGCAAAATGGTTGCTGTGAAATCCCTTTAAGAAATTCCATTATTCAACTAACGCAAATCACTCCATTCTAGTTCCAGAGAAGAATGAGGAAGGACATTAATGTCACTTAAGGCAACCAAAAAAAAAAAAGTTTTTCTGGTCATGAGTGTCACTTTGGTCTCATCCCCTTCTTTTCCTTCACTGTCCCATCCAGGCCTCTGTAATGGCTCATTCACTTTGCTTTTTTCTTCCACTGCTTCTGTTTCTTTGAGAGTTTCTTCTATCAAAACACTCCCTAAGTAAATCACAATGGCTCTCGAACACCAGCCTTCAGGTAAGCATGGAGTAAATTAGCCCAAAACACTCTTGCTTTGCAGCAATGCACTTAGATTTCTGAGAGTTTCCCAGGACTTTCTGAAGGTCACCATTAAGCATGGCCCTTTGCTCCTAAGGAGAGATTTGTCTTCAAACTTGATTTCAAATGGAGGGTCTTTTGTGATGGAGCTTGAATGAATCATGTTCATATTCTAAAAGATACATGTAGTTGTCCAAACCATGATAAACAGAGGGTATCTAAATATGATATGAGAGAGGGATAGATATTTTTCCATGGATGGATGTGACCAAAAATGAGACAGAGATTATAATGTGTGCGTGTGTACTAAGGCTTCAGTCGTGTCCAACTCTTTGCTACCCTATGGACTGTAGCCTGCCAGGCTCCTCTGTCCATAGGATGCTCCAGGCAAGAATATTAGAGTGGGTTGCCGTGCCCTTCTCCAATTATAATGCATGTCAACTTAAATAAAAGGTTAAAATGAGGCAAACTCAAAATTGTTTAAAAATGAGTTTATTCAGGTATAGCAGAGGAACTGCAGTTCTAGACTCACAAACTATTTTAGCAAGCTATAGGCCAGTTCATTGAGGGTTTGGGATAGGCTGTATTATAGGCAGGGAATATAAGGAGGGAAGAGTTCAGTGAGAGTCTGTTAAAATCAAAAACAGAGACAAACTTTGACTACTACCTGGGCAGATAAAACTAGTCCCATCACACAAAGCTCAATTCAATGTATTTTGAGGAACTAACCTGACTTGGGTTATTTCTTGTTCTGGTCTCTGGAAACCATAAGCAAAACTTTCCAAGGTTGATATGAGGCCAACTCTCTATCATTTAAGAAAATTTCAGTAATATCAGTTTTCTGTACATCAGGCATATATGGAAATCAGTCTCTTGCAGTCCTGAGGGCACTTGTGTGTGATTTTCATTTTTATTTTTCAGTCCCATTTTAGATTGAAATTCTTTCACATTAACACGTAAGCAAACAAAATCATAAGAAATTAATAAAATTTAAAACAGGAACAACAAACCCTCTTTTTTTTTCCCCAAAAACTTGCAGATTTGGAAATTTGGTTCCACTCAAAATACTATTTCTTCTGGTGTTACTATGAGCCTGTCTCTCTCTCTTTTTTACTTATAAATAATTTAACTACATTTAATATCAAACTCAAAAACAGGTAGCTGTAGTCTGAGAACCTGAACTAACCATTTACTTCTTCAGTGCATTAAAAAATTATTTCCCCTTTTGATCAATATTCATTTGCTGACTATGAGCTTCTTCACCTGAGCCCCAAGTAACACCAGGACAATTAGGGTAGGAGGCCTTACAGCCAGGAGAGTACTACTCAATAGATGTACCAGAGAGTTTAACAGCTCCTTTTATCCTTTGCAGAAAACACAATAATATTATTTTAATTATTTGTAAATGCAACCTTATTATGCATGTGTTTAAACAAAGAAAATGTAGCATTTCTATTAAATCTTTGGATTAAATATGCTTGTGTAATGAAGTAAATGTCATGTGTACACACTTAAAATTCTAAAAATTTGTTTCTTTTACTTTAGAAAATTCATAGAAATGGGTTTCATTGATGAAAAAAGAATAGCCATATGGGGCTGGGTGAGTTGTTTTATATGTTTTATGCCTGTTATTTGGTTCAGCAATCATCATTTTCTAAAGTGTTCGCTTATAAGATTTCTCATGAAATGTTAATGTTGCAACATAATTTGATCTGTCAATGGAAACAGTCAATTTGGATAATCTGGGCTTCAAAGTGGTGGCTTTCAGCGTTTGTTCCTTTTTTAAAAATCATTTTATTTCTCCTTTGTATAGAAAATTAACTCATAATTGATACTCTTTCACTTAATTTCTGCTATTAGAGTATATAAAACTAAATCATATTTATCAGAAGTTTAATTCCCTTTGTTTTTTTAGAGTTAACATATTTCTTTTATACCTCATCATTTCATTTTAATGAAAAGCTACAATAAAGTTGAAAATTACAGGAAATTTCAAAGTATAAATTCCTTAGGACCCAGTCTATCCTAGTCATATCTTGGCTATTTGATTCTTATTTTTGTAATCAAAATTTTCCCCTGAACTAATGTTAATTTCTGCTAACTGGAAAGAAATAATTATTTATTACTAGTTATAGGTCGTGGAGATCATTTCTCAAGTTTGAGAAACTATACTGGTTTTCTAAATACATACTGAAAAAAAGTGGCGACATTTACCAGTCTTGGGCAATAAAGTCACTGGAAAGTTCAGAGAATTATGGGAAAGAGTTTAGAATCGCCTATTATAAATTATGATAATCACCCTTCAAAGATTTCCTGTTTCACGTTTTGGTCTGAATTTGTACATTTGCAAGTCAATTTGCAGCCATTTGTGCTTGGGTTGTTTTTCTTGGCTGTTTTCTGAGAGCGGCCTGCACAAGATGGAGGGAATGAAACCCAATATTGAAGGGAATCTGCAGGATTCCTCTCAGCTCAGTGACCAGATGAAGAGCTGTTATGAATTTGTAAAAAGTTTTTACTTCAAGCCATTTGGTCCTTCTTAAAACTATCAAGTGTTAAGTATCAAAACATAATGGAATTCAAATGGGTGGAAATAAATGAAATATTTTATACTGAAACATTTCAGATAAGACTTTTCTTACCATCCATTTTTATAAAATTTCCTAAAGTAAATTCTTGAAAGATTCACATTTTGAACTGAACCCTTACATATAATCATGAACATTTCTTTCAGAGTTTCACTTTGCTTTTACTTCAGGCTTTGAAATAACCATAAAGTGAACTTTTAATTTCATTTCTAGAACATTCTAGGTTGAAGTACTTTGGTAGAGAACCACATATGTAGATGATTTAAGAAACCCACTCATCACATAAAGGAGAGTGGGCTTTATCCATGACTCTGTAACATGTTTCTCTTCTTAGTTTTCTGTTTCTGTGATCATTATACTCTATTCATCCTTTAAATGTTGGTGTTTTTCTGGATCTGGTCTTGATTCTCATTGTTCTTCACTTTCTTGGGGAAATCCACATGGTTTCAAAGACGAGGCCAACTGCCAGATGCCTGCCACTAGCCCCCACCTCTCTCTTCTGAGCACCACATTTCAAATGCCCGCTGATCATGTTTCCCAAATGTCTTACCGAGGCCTCAAGCTTAACTTGCTGAAGTTAAACATACTACGTTGGTGTTGTTCAGTCTCTAAGTCATGTCTGACTCTTTTGCTGCCCCTTGGACCATAACCTGCCAGGCTCCTCTCTCCATGGGATTTTCCAAGCAAGAATATTGGAATGGTTGCTATTTCCTTCTCCAGGGGATATTCCCAACCCCAGGGTTGAACCCGCATCTCCTGCATTGGTAAGTGTATTCTTTACTGCTGAGCCACCAGGGAAGCCCTAAACAGATAATAGTCTACTTTAAAACAAATCTTCATCTTTAATAAGGACCTTACCACATACCTGAGCTTCCCAGGTGGCTCAGTGGTAAGGAATCTGCCTATATACTGCCTAAATACCTGTGCAGGAAACACAGGTTTGAGAAGATCCCCTGGAAGAGGGCATGGCGACCCACTACAGTATTCTAGCCTGGAGAATCCCATGGGCAGAGTGGCCTGGTGGGTTACAGTCTATAGGGTTGCAAAGAATCAGACACGACTGAAGCCACTGAGCATGCACAGTGTATACCAAGTCACCCAAATTCATAACTCTAGAGATGCTTTCAACTTCTCCAGCTCCCTGACTCCAATATTCGATTGATTAGTGAATTCTGTCAATTCTGCCTCCAAATATCTGAGTCTATTCTCATCATCCTCACTGACATTATTTTAGTTCAAGTTTCTTTATATGTAATTTAAACCAGAGCTTCTCAAACCTTAGCTTATATAAGCATCACCTGGAGAACATGTTAAAGCAGTTCCCAGGGCCCTCACACCAGGGCATCTGATTCTGTACTCCAGAGTGGGGTATGAAAGTCCACTTGCATGGACCATAGGCTGGGAGGTACAGGTTTAAATCTTGCAGTTGTACCTTAACTAGCCTCCTTGCTTTAGTTTCGTAAGCTCCAATGTTGCTGATGAAATTATTGTTCTAAAACACAACTCTTTCCATGTTGCTTTTTCGTTTATATTGCTCATATATATTCTAGGGCTACCTGCTGACTTCAGCCTAGGGCCCAAACACATTTACTTGCATGCAAAGCCCTTGACAATCTGATTGCAACCTACTTTCTCAGTCTCATCTCCCTCTACTTTTCCCCAGACCTTATAAATAATTTGATTTGTCTGTTCCCATGAGTCAATCACGCCTGTTCAATGCACCTCAGTGGCCATCCTCTTCTTCCCCCCCATGTCTTCCTCTCTCCAAAATGCAAAATTTCTATTTATTCTTTTAAGACCCAACTCAGATATGACCTTTGTATGCTCCAATAGCTCTTTATTACCGCTCTTATAGGAATTACCATTTTATCTTATTTGTGCATTGTTTTCTCTCACAAGGATGTAAGCTCATCAATGGAATGGACTTTGTTTTTCAACTTTGTTTCTCAAATGCTTAGCACAGTATTGGCCATCTCACATATCTATGAGGCTGTTTAAGCTGAATTTAATCCTGTAAGTTAACGTACCTCCAATGTGTCGTACCATGAAATTTGGGGGCAAACGTTCTCTGGTCTAATAATTTGGTAAATTATGAAGTCTATATAATAGTGCATATAGGTTCCATGAAGAACAGTAAAGAAATCTGTTAATTTTTTTTAATATAGTATTACCAAAAAGTATTTGATTCCATGGATACCTCTTTGAGATGTGGTCTTGAAGTCAATAGGGAGTGAAACTGGAGTCTTAGAAAGATACTTTGGCTGCAGAATGAAGAATAGCCTGATCTTGGGAGAGGGAGTGGTTCAAAGGAGTAGGAGGGATGTAATATTGGCAACAAATACCAAGGGCCTGAATTTATGCAGTGAAGAAAGGGGCAAAAATAGGTCATAGTTTTGTGTGCTCTTTTATAATATAATAAGCAGACATCTATGGGAAATTGGAGAAGGGAAAGAGAAAGATGTTGAGAATGACCATTTGGGTTTGTCTGTCTATTACTGTGTTCTGTAAACATCTGTTTCCACAAAGTATTAGATACCTTTCTAAACTGAGAAATACACTAAAGCTAACTATACAATTTTTTCTTTGGCCAGTTGGTCAGTAAGTTACAAATCATACATTTCCCTCCATTATCCAGATTAAGAAGGGGAGAGAAGACATTTTCATTGTACCTTTTCATTTTTCTGGCACACAAACCAAATTCTAGTAGCCTGGATTTTAGCTACTTAATAGATATGTACTATGCACTATGTACTCAGCCCTGTGCTTAGGAAGTGTCTGTTATGACAGTGGTTCTGACCTGGCAATTTTGCCACTCAGGGGACATTGGCAACGTCTGGAGACACTGGGTTGTCAGAACTGGGGGAGCACTACTAGCATCTAATGAGAAGAGGCCAGAGATGCTGTCAAATATCCCACAGTGCACAGGACAGCCTCCAACAGAAAAGAACTATCCAGCCCCCAATGTCAATAGTGCCAAGGTTGAAAAACCTTGATTTATATGAAGAAAAATTAAAGCAATTATTCTGACAATTGAAGAGCAGCAGGGGTTTTGCTAAATTATTAGAATAACAACCTCATTTATGGGCTTTGCTTTGTTAATATAGACCTAGCCAGGTGGTGTTGAATAAGCATTAGTTCGTGATTTAATCTTAGTTCCTTTCTCTTCCAGCGACTAATTATAAGCAATTTGAATTGCTATGTGTGATCAACGATGTAAAAGTAGGACAAATGCACCTCTATTGAGACTATATTAGACTGAATTTAAAACTTCCCAACAAGGTTGCTCTAATGTAGGGATATAGAGGAAGTGGCTTGTTGTCAGATGTCCTGCGGTTGAGTCTCAGCTCCGCTTACTCTAAATTTATTCTGAGCCTCAGTTTCCTCATCATGAAATGCAACAATAATTTCCCCCCAAATCACTGTGAGAGTTAGATGAGTTAATAGGAAAGTCATATATTAAACAAATATTGATTCTATTCCCAATGTGTTTCAGATTGCATCATCAGTGCTAGGGGGGACATTCATTAACAAGATGGACAAAAATCTCTACCTTTATCAAGTTGGGAATGGTTGGGGAACAAGGCAATACGCAAGAAAAATAAATAGCACAGATAGAATGTTAAATAATGATTGATGAAATGGAGAAAAGCAAAACAAGAAAGGAGTAAGGAGCGTCATACAAGATTGATGCAGTTTTAGATTAGAAGGACAGGTGAGACATTTACTTATTTATTTATTTATTTGAGTTAAGACTTGAAAAAGGAAAGAAGTAAGCCATGCCAATTTTGGAGACAAGAAAATTCCAAGCAGGGGGTGGTGGCATTTGCAGAAGTCCTGGGGCTAGATCATGCTTGGAGAGTTCAAAGAACATTAAGAGAGCCAGTGAGCAAAGAGAAGTGGGATGGGGGAGAAAGGAGACAGAGCCTGTAGGACCACAAAGACTGTTGCAATGACCTTAGCCCCACAAATGTTAACTAGTTATTATTATTGCCTGTAAGCAAAATAGTCCAGTCCGATTTATAGCTCCCATCAGAATACTATTCCATAAATCCCTCAAAATTCTGTGCCGTTCTAAGAAAGTTTTTAAAGATATCCTCCATTTAAACAAAATGGCAAGGCATCTAAGTGCAAAGGACAAAATTCTAGAATTCTCATGGCCAATCTGCTCCGTGGGTTCTTTTCTTACTGCATCCACCCACTCTGCCTTGGAGCCCCACCCATGGGAGAACAGAAAAAAGTCAACTCGGGTGTTTTTTTTTTTTTCCTCTCTTTATTTCTACAATAGAAACAGCTTTTCTAAGCTGCCTGAGAATTTAAAGTACACCTTCTTTTGTTGTGCTGCTGCTATACTAGTTTTGCTTTTACAAATTTCTGGAGACAATGTGTTCATATCGAAAAGGTGACGATTTTATTCAGATACCACACTCTTATCTAATCAGTGAACAAATACAGATTAATATTTTTATAATTTCTAGGATTTGGGACAGAGATGTTCAAAACCCTTTTTACTATATGCAAATGCTCTAATTTCAAATATCATTCTGTGCTTTTTTGTGTTATGGGGCATACAAGAGGAAAAGCAGAACCCAGTATTATAATTTGCAGTGAACGTACTTTTCCAATAAAACCGTAAACAATCAAATTTCTAAAGGACTCAGGCTTACTCTACATGCATTTAAATCTAAAATTAAGAACAAAGAAGAAATCTTTCATTTCAGTAATAGTTGCTGCTAACCTACTAATCCAAACAGATTATTTTTATAAGTAAAAATTTGATCCTGATGAGAATTTTCACTTATCAAAATGATTTTAAAACCCACATTTTCCTTCTGTTTTTAAAATATATTTTTCCTCTATTAAAATACGTTTTAGTTCTCCTCCAAGTATAATGAAAGGAGGCCACGGTATAATTGGAGCTGCCTCTTTTAGTCTGTGTTTTGTAGCCAAGGGTCCTCAGTAAGATTCCCTGGAGATGGAAACATAAAACTGTAAACTAGTTAGAGCATTCTTTTTCTAACAATTGAATTCAGCAAGAGGGTTTAGCTGATCCCTGCGGACCATGTATTTCGTGGATTAAGACTAGACCCCGGCCACTGACCTGCTGCCTGATTTCACCCTGTCTGTCTGCTGTCTCTCCCTCGCTCTGTAGGGCTCTCACTCCCACCCTGTCTTAAGACTGACTTTTCTGTGACAAAAGATGATATGATCTCTCCTGACCTGAGGGCAGATCATTCCCAGAAGTTTGTGGTAATAACAGGGCACACCCTTAGTTAGAGAGCCGTATTGTCCTCTTTTGATTTTTAGGGATGTCCTGTGTTGGGGCAAGAATAATCACATCCTAATCTAGCACAGACATTGGTGGGGGTGAGGGTGGGTTTTGAGCAGGACACTGCTTAATCCATGTGCCCAGAGGAAGCATCTCTCTCCCAACAGGTAGACAAATTTGCCTTCTGGGGGAAGATGCAGCTTTATTATGAAGTTCTCTGTTCATTTTTTCATTTTCAGGAAAAGGTTCAAATTTCCAAGTGACACAGACACACATCTCCTTCTGTTATCAGAGTCACATTTCTGAATCACCTACTGATTCCATGGTAAAGAAAAGTGATGAGTGCGAAACCTGCTTCAGACTCTGCAATTTGTATCTCCTTTTGTGTTTGTGTTCCCATTAAGTTGAGGTCGTAGGGGCAAGTAAGATTTGTTAAGGCACCAATGGCTTTTCCTCCTTTGAGCTGCTATGCCAGAAATCCTCAAAACAGAATACGTGTATACAAACTCTGGCCATCTCTTCAGTTCAGTTCAGTTCAGTCGCTCAGTCGTGTCCGACTCTGCGACCCCATGAATCACAGCACGCCAGGCCTCCCTGTCCATCACCAACTCCCGGAGTTCACTCAGACTCACATCCGTCGAGTCAGTGATGCCATCCAGCCATCTCATCCTCTGTCGTCCCCTTCTCCTCCTGCCCCCAATCCCTCCCAGCATCAGAGTCTTTTCCAGTGAGTCCAGTCTTCGCATGAGGTGGCCAAAGTACTGGAGTTTCAGCTTTAGCATCATTCCTTCCAAAGAAATCCCAGGGCTGATCTCCTTCAGAATGGACTGGTTGGATCTCCTTCTCTTAAACTACACAAAAGGTTCTTGTGTCATTCCCTTGACGTTCTCTTTTGAAAACAAATTAAGTAAATACACAGATATAAGTTTTGCCTCACATTACTGTTGTACATTGTGGAATGTATCTTGCTTTTACATTTGGAAATGATCTTTTTTGTGTGCACTTTTTAAGAGTAAAATTCTGCTTTTGCCATAGCAAGGTCCTGGTGGAAAAACACAGAGGCATAGGTAAAGAAATTTTTGCAGAAAAATTGCAGTTGTATCTATCTCTTAAACTGCCCCCTCCATATTCTGATCAGCACACCAAGTCTTTGTAATTGACTAGGATGAAATTGTTGGAACTTGCTGCCAAGAGTGCAAGATAGACATTTAATCTACCCAATCCATATTCCCCAGCTCCCATCAGCACTATTGTGAGTAGAATCATTATACAAATATGTTGGAGAGTTTAGGAGAGTGAATCTGGGACTGACTCCTAACAATGTCTCCACAGTCCTATGGAGGTTATGTTTCATCGCTGGCCCTTGCTTCAGGAACTGGTCTTTTCAAATGTGGGATAGCCGTGGCTCCGGTCTCCAGCTGGGAATATTACGGTATGGAAACATTTCATAAATGTTGCTGCAAAAACATTTAACACATAATTACTCTATATTTAAGGTTGCTAGGAAAACAAATTATGCAGTAAAATTCACCCCAGCATCACTGGGAAAAATATAATCTATAAATGAGGTTGTTTATATGATTCATTATAATCATGTTGCAACAATCAAAGAAATCTTAAGACGAAAAAGGACTCTTCCAAAACCCAATGAATGTTATTCTCTCCTAGAAACCTTGTGCCCCCTGATAAACCAAATCTTTAAAAATCGGAGCTAACTCTGTTTTTGCAGACACACAGGTGTAGCCAAACTGGCTTTTAAGCAGTTCTTAGGGAAAATCAAGCCAAGCCAAGTAATTCACCACCACACAATAGTTTGCAGCTGCCTGATACATTACTCCAGAAGTCAAAGAAACAAAAAATTTGTTCGAGAAGTATACCTTCCATGTGTGCCTATTTTTATGATTAACATCAATGCAGGATGACTATTTGGAGTTAATTATAATAAACGCACAAAAATTAGCTTTCATTAGATCTTCTTCCCTGTGTTGAGATGAAAATGAGGCAATTGTGACTTGGGAATCTTTATTCAGAGGAAACTATCCCAAATTAAGAGACCAGTGAGAGTACTAGAGGTGGCTGCATTTGTGATTTCTTTTAAAATGTAATGAGGTCATTCCTAGCTCAACATTTCCCCCATCAAAGAACTTTGGGCAGAAGTGAAAAAACTGAAGAGCTGTCCTTTCTATTGTTAGGTGCTCCTGTTTCCACAATCTTCTCCTGCATCTCTTCTCCAGGCTTGTTGAGACAACTAGCAGAGCAAATGACTAGGGTGGAGCATTACAGAAAGGAAAGCAAGAACCTTTCCTCAGCAGCTCCCCCTGGGAGACTAAGGAGCTGGCTCAGACAGTAAAGAATCTACCTGCGATGGAGGAGATCAGAGTTTCAATCCCTGTATTGGGAGGATCCCCTGGAGTAGGGAATGGCTACCTACTCCAGTACTCTTGCCAGGAGAATTCCATTGACAGGAACCTAGCAGGGATGCAAGAAATCAGACATGACTGAGAGACTAATACATTCACTATCCAGCCTGAGTTATCATATGCAAACCTCATGCTCTTACATATTTTACAGCATCTATCTACACAGAGCGATTCATGGGCCTCCCAACAAAGGATGATAATCTCAAGCACTATAAAGTAAGCATTTTCTGTTTTATATATATATGAAATATATATATAATAATATATTTCATATGTGCTAAATAATTGTAAAGCAGTCATTCAGAGTTTACACTGCTGCTGGGTCCACAAGCAAATATGATGATCTTTTGTCAGCTGTAAAACACCTTACTAGAAGGAATTAACTCCCTTTGGATTCTACTTTTTCTTTCCTCATCCTCCTCCCCACCCCCAACCCCTACACAGCTTGAGCGGGCATCATTTATGCCTAAGGTCTCACTCATATGTAACATATGACACATAAACTTTCAGTTTTTCAAACTAAGAATCAGATGGAAGTAATGCAAATGATGATGAAAATGTGTTGCTCTGACTCTTAAATATTTATCAACCAAAGCAATACATAATTTCAGTATTGGTGCTAAGTCCATTGCACAATGATTTAGCTAGTTTTCTATTAGAACTTGCAGCAACTAAAATGTTAATTTTTCCCCTTTTCCAGAATTCAACTGTGATGGCAAGAGCAGAATATTTCAGAAATGTAGACTATCTTCTCATCCACGGAACAGCAGATGGTGAGGTTTAAGCAAGACTCTTACACATAAAAATACTGAGCCAGCATCACTTTGTTTAAGAAACATTAAGCATCCTCCTATGCCTGTGCTCAGGGTCAGTACCTAAGAGTCAGGGACATTTCCATAAGCGAGTGTGATTACTCACTGCTGACAATGTCAACTGCATGACTAGATAATTGTTGGTGTTCATTTCCAGGCAGTACATTGTCACTCTGCTTTCTGGTATTTAACAGCACTTTAACTCTCTCTCTTTGTTGCAGATAATGTGCACTTTCAAAACTCAGCGCAGATTGCTAAAGCTCTGGTTAATGCACAAGTGGATTTCCAGGCAATGGTACATAATTTCATTTTATTCAGGTTGATGGCCTTAGACCCCTAAGCTAAAAGGAGGACTCTTCTTCTTCTTCTCTTTTTTTTTTTTTGCTAAAACCTGACAAGAAGGCTATTCAATAGAGTAGGCAGAACATTAGCAAATGACTCTTGGATCTTCCATGAACTCCCTGAGGGACACTAGGCAAACCACGCCACCTTTGCTGACCCCAGTCGAGTCATATATTAAATAAAGGCATCCACAAGATTAGAGGCTCTTCTAGCTCAAACATCCAACAGTTCTATGGTCCTACATACTGACTGCAGCTTCGTGCTTCAAATCCCTGTAAAACCTCAAAGCAGCCAGAAGATTCTGTGTATTCAGTAAGAAGCCATCACAGAAGGCTGTCAGAGACCTCAGAGGCTCCCAGAAATCATGCGGTTCCACTCAGAGCTAGAGAATCCTTCTATCTCTGTGTTTTCTATGCCTGACATGCACTTGGCCCACCACAGAAGCTCATATTTTCACTGACTGAATGAATGAATGAGCTAGCTGTGAAATCCAGTTGCTTGAGGAGTGGGAAATGGAGACAGAGAGGAAAATAAGGCAAAATCCAAGTCGAGGGAGACAATCCTTGATGGTTCCATCCCCCTTCTCCACTTTTCCCTCACTTGCTTATGTTGCACAAGAACCTAGAAAAGGAAACCCTCCTTCTTTCAGAAATTTGGCTTCTTAAAATAATTTACAGAGGGTGAGGTGAGACTTTTCTGGTCTTTTTTTATCCCCTTTACCATTTTTTAAACTGTGACTCCTAAAGTGCATTCAACTCATAAGAATATAGTATTACATCAATAACCACTAGCCAACTTTATTCAGTGAAAATCATCTTACTGGCATCTCTCCAGCAATAAAATTTAAATCCATAATACCATCTCCCTGTTTTTTTTTTAATAATACTATTTTTAACTCCTATGAAGGATGTTTATGGTTATACGTATTATGGATTTTCTACAATAGAGAGGAATTAGATTCAGGGGCTAAAAGCCTCATGGAATTTTTTAGCTAGAAGGCGCCTTAGAGGAAGTGAAATCCAACCCCCTCATTTTTCAAATGAGGAAACCAAGCTCTGGAAATTCAAAGTAACCAACCCACCACCCCAGTTCTGGAACCCAGGCCCGGAATCCCAGGGTGCTGGCCGCTGTGAGAGCTCAACCACCCCAATGCGATCTCACATATAGGTTTAAAAAATATGAAACAATGGTGAAAGTTAGTAAAAGGGCTTTAAATCTTCTTGTTCTTCAAGTATACATGTAAATTATTTTATTTATGCAAGTATTCTTAGGTATTTCAATGGTAATATTAGAAAAATTACCAGGTTCTGAGAGCACAAAAAAGTCAAAGCCGGATGCACTGTGGGTTTGCAGGAATAAAATAAGTTTCTTCCCTTTGTGTTTCAGTGGTACTCGGACCAGAACCATGGCCTATCCGGCCTATCTACGAAGCACTTATACACTCACATGACCCACTTCCTAAAGCAGTGTTTTTCTTTGTCAGACTAAAACAATACAGATACAAGACTGTATCACAATCTGAACACTTCCTATAAATGCCTCAGACCGTTTACTTGTTTCACTCTTTATGCTGTTAAATGTTGGTATAAACAAACACACGAATGTTGTTCTGAAGGCTGACAGAAGATTCAGAGGACTCAGAAGTTCAACCTAAATATTGTTTACATATTCTGGCACTCTGTGAAAGAAGAGAAAAGGAGGCCCTGCCTTTTGCTTTGGACACAAACAGTGTTTTGTTACCTGTTCATTTGCAGGGAAAAGAATAAAATCAGAAGTTAAAATGCTATTATTTTCTCTGTGTTCCTTCCTTTCAGGTTCCAGTTTCTATCAGAGAAAGAAATGCTTGTGTTAGGCAAATGCTTGAATAATAGGGTGGTCATGGAGGAGAAGAATCTAGAAGCAGTTTGGGATTTTTGTAAATAGAATTCCAAATGCTGGAAAAACATAGCTCAGAGTGTGCGAAAGCATTGTTCAGAAATCAGGTTGGCAATACATTTTGTAGAGGCACCCTGACGTTTGCTCTCTGTGCTGTCCCTCCAAGAAATGTTTATTAAATTTCTCCCAGAAGATTTCTTATTGTCAAAAGCATTTGATAAAGATAAAGTCAGAATGTTGAATCCAGGCTCCTTTTAAGAAATGCTTCAAATTTGGAAATGTTCCTATTTTAGATTCCTTTTTAGAATGAGTAATGGTAACTGTTTTCAGATTGCTACGCCACACCAAACTAAATAAAACAAAAAATTAAACAAAATGGACATCAATAGCTAGAGAAGGAAAATGTTACGTCTATGAGATTATTCTGGGGTTTTTGTTCTATAAGTTTATTTGAAAAAGAAAAAAATACCAGAAGTACCATAACGTCTGCAATCCCAAAGGCAACGCTCTGCCAGTAACTGTCCCTGTCAATTAGAAACACAGCTAGTGTGCCATCTCTGTGATGACCATAGAATTAAAAAGGTCCACACCAGGTCACCATAAGATATCTCTTATATGAATGTTGAAAGTATCCATGAAACCACCGCTGAGGGGACTTTTCATTGGCATGGTTTCCAGCATTGGATTACCCTGGATGATTTCTCCCCACCCTTGGCTTGATCCTGCCCAGTGGTAGACAGGAGACCCTCAACCTCTGTCAGGCTATGTAACCATAAGAGGCATGGAAACTTACAGCTCCAAGGGGCCTCAAAGGTCATATACCATAGCATCTTCTAGAGTTTTCTGATCTTTCTTAGTCCAGAACTCTTTCTCCTATGACTTTCTGAAATCATGCTCCCATTCAGGTCACAGAGTCCCACCTCATCTGTCAGGAAGGGCACGTTGTGGATGTCAGGGGGCCTGAGCAACACCCCTACAGATTCAGGACTGGCCATAGCCCCTCTGCACATCTATGCAACAGCTGATGCTCTGAGGGTCAGAGGGAAGCTATTGCTGTTGTCTTTTCTTCCACAGGGAGCAGTCTGCAAAGCAAACCCAAGACATTTCTGCATAATTTACTCCCC
Organism: Bos indicus; assembly: GCF_029378745.1. Classification (NCBI taxonomy): domain Eukaryota; kingdom Metazoa; phylum Chordata; class Mammalia; order Artiodactyla; family Bovidae; genus Bos; species Bos indicus. The sequence continues at coordinate 34,253,710 of NC_091761.1, forward strand.
ATTTGCTCTATACAACTAGGAAATGAAGAATAGCCAATAGTCATTGCCTGACACTCTATCAAGGGAGATACCAGGGCAATTACAAATAATAAGGAAGTCTTATTACCTTCACTTATTTTCTGTCTTTGTGAAATGTGTGAAGCTGACATTTAATATCAATGTGCAAAAAGTCATATCCAGTCTCAAGCCTTGGCTCCCACTACTGTAGAGGTAACTTCTATAAGACAGATTGCCATTTTCTCCAAGTAGAAATCTCTAAGGATTCTCCATGGTCTGTGAAATAATATTGTGGATATTCGATGTAGAACATTGTCATCATCACAGAAAGTGCTATTCAGTGGTGCTGTCCTAGAGGAATCTTCACAGACCATATCTTGGAACATAGCATATTGCATAGGCTCGCCAACTGGTGAATGATTGACCAACTCAACTCTGTTCATGGGAGACTCAGGCTTTCTACATCACTGTTAATGCAACCTTCCCTAACTCCTCAGGCAGAATTATGCAGCAGCTCCTTGGGACCGTGTGTGTTTATGTACTTATCTATCCATTCAAAAAACATCTGTCCAGTTTGTCTATATACCGGACACTATGCAAGGCTTTGAGGACGTAGAGCAGAACAAGGAAGCAATGAGAGTGACAAGGTTATTTTGTAAAATTTTTTTTTTAACATTCACATTTTGTACAGATTTACCAGATTTTTCTTTTGGCTTAGAAAATAAGAGGTACATAAAGTACAAAGATTTTAGTAGAAAATACCAAACTAAAAGGGATAATTAAACATCTTATCATTTCTATTTGCAGAAAGTGAATCAAAATAACAACTATCATTTGCCACACTTTATTCTTGCATATGGGATTTGGGAAGGAGGATGTCCCACTATATTAATTCACCCTACAGGGTATAATAATCTTTCATACATTGCAAACTCGAGATTTTCCTGCATTCATTCAACAAATGCAATTGCAAGTCCCTGATTTAGGTACTATAGGTGACCTTCTCCCAAAAAAAGATATGTATGTTAAACAGTATGCATATCTTTATGCTATGCTATACTAAGTCACTTCAGTCGTGTCCGACTCTGTGCGACCCCATAGATGGCAGCCCACCAGGCTCCCCCGTCCCTGAGATTCTCCAGGCAAGAACACTGGAGTGGGTTGCCATTTCCTTCTCCAATGCATATCTTTAGGCAGAGCTTAAAGTCTGTAAAGATAAGAAATGATTGTAACTACATTGCAAGTTTAAATGAGATCAGGACTCTGGGGGTGAGATTCTTGTATGTGTTAGAGGAAAACCATAAAAAAAATGATGCCATTTCAAAATAATCTCAAATTTTAATCCTGCCATGCTGGCTTTAGAGGTATTTCAAGAGGTTTCAAAATTCTGAGTGACCATCGTATATTTGTTAGCATGAATGAGAAAGAAGCAATAAGAAAATGGGTATCTTACTAAATTTGATACAAATGAGGGAACCTTTATTGAGGCTTAATTTTTTTTCAAATCTTCTTCAAAGTATGACATGTATGATTTATTTCCTTCAATAAACATTTTTTGAGTACCTATGTTATGCACAACAGTATTCTGTGTCCTGCAGGGGTTACAAAGATGAGTTTTTGTGACAAGTTCTCAATTTCTAGACTGTTTCAGTGAAGGCGACTTAACGAATCTGATTTTCCCAACATTTGAGCATTTTTCAGAAACTGACAGATCTTTATGCAAATGTTGTTGCCAAGCTGTTTGTAATGGTGAAATTATACTTTGACAGTAACTCTTTAAAATACATTAAACCCAGCTAAGGTTTTCTTTGAAATGTTGCCAATTAAGTGACTTTAATGAGCTTCTTGATGGTAATGTAATTAAAATTCAGATGTTCTAATTGTAAAAAAAAAAAAATACAGTTCTGGGAAACTTAACAGTAAAATAAGCAAATGTGAAATGAAGTAAGGCTAATTTAAATGGTGATTATGTGGTCTTCTGAGAAGATTCTACGAAAACAATGCTTTCAATTATCCTGTTTGTAAAGAAGAAAGATGGCACCTAACAGATATTTTAAATGTATCCCGTAAAGTAGATACTTTGAGTTTATCTAATAAGACAGATTAAAAAATTCTGAACACAGGCAGTCATTCCCACCTTGTGAAAGAACTGCTAAAACACTTCCTTGGTTTTAGGAACAGGTATCCTGGCAATCTGAAGTGAAATAATTTCTAATTCAGGGAGAAATTAGTGCCTGAACCTTACCAAGCTATTCACGGGGGAATAGATCTGGCTCCTAGTGAAAGTCTCTACTGACCACCTGCTCAGATTATTGGCATGCAATACTAGCATGCTGGTCACAGACACTTCTTTTTGACACACAGGTAATATCGTTGGCAAGCTAGAGCAGTATGATTTCATTCTATTGGCCTCTAATAAATACTCCATTACTTTATCCACCCACTTGAAAAATGGCCTGACAACATGTGAGTGAAGTGAAAGTTACACACTCGTGTTTGACTCTTTGCAACCCCATGAACTGGAGCCTGCCAGGCTCCTCTGTCCTTGGGGATTCTCCAGGCAAGAATAGTGGAGTGGGTTGCCATGCCCTCCTCCAGGGGATCTTTCCAACCCAGGGATCGAACCCAGATCTTCCTCACTGCAGGTGGATTCTTTACCATCTGAGCCACCAGGGAAGCCCAACTATACTGGAGTGGGTAAACTATCCCTTCTCCAGGAGATCTTCCAAACCCAGGAATCGAATCGGGGTCTCCTGCTTTGCAGGTGGATTCTTTACCAGCTGAGATACCATGATTTACAAATATTCTTTGGTGCGGCATTACATCTTTTGCTCTGTGGTTACAGAGTCCATATTATGTGCATAAGAGGGAGGGGTAATCAAGCCAAGATAATGCCACCATCGTTTGACAGTTCATCTTCCTTCTTTCATAATTACTGTTTATAGACCAGCAAAGACAGGAGCATCTTTGCTAACCATGAATTAATAAGGTTAGGCATTTTTTTTGTGTTATAGAAAGCAAATTGTTGAAAGAAATGTCTTAATGAAATATGTAAAAATATATAAAAGTTATTTCTTTGCTAAAAAGCTACTATCTATTCACTCATGATTCAATTTGTTATGGAAACATCCTTTCTGATAAAAGACATAATAGAAAATTTATATAGGTCAAAAAATTTGCTTTTATCACACTGACATTTTGCTGAATTTCCAGCTTTAAGGGACAATGTTTTACTATATGCAAGTGCTTTTTATACCAACAGGAGACAATGCTGCTCACTTTGCAAAATTGCCTTCCTTTCAAATGAATTGGCTCACATGCCAGTTCTTTTAAAGATAATATGTTCATTGTAACTTATTTTAGAGGTAATTGACTGTAACAGATTAGGGCACAAATACTAAAGTTAGATTACCTGGTTTGAATCCCAGTTCAGCCACATACTAGCTGCCTAACTGTGGTCAGCTTTCACACATTCTTTCTGCTTCCTCTTCCTTACACGTGAAATGGGGAATAATAATACTTCCTACCCCATGGCATTTTGGAGATTTAATTTAGTTGCTATTGATACAGTTCATAGTGTCTGGCATATAGTAAGTATTTGGTAGGAGTCTGCCTAGATACATAAAGTAAACCACTTTTTAGTTGGCTTCTTCAGTAAATTAATTCTCAATAAATTAATAGTTTAATCAGAAACCAATAATTTCTTCCCAGTATTAGTGAGTTTAGTAGAAATATCAGAATCATTCATCAGTTAAAAATGAATTTCTGTCTTTTTCTGAATCAATACGGCCCTTTAAAAAAAACCAATATGATGGGGAAACTCATCGACCCTAATGAATCATTTGACAATAGTAATATTGTCAATATTTGACGGTAGTAACGAAAACACCTTTGGGGAAAGCAGACCACCAAGGAAAAGTGTGCTTGAAGGACACAGACAGTTCCCTCAGCCAGCTTCACACACAGCCACAAAGCACCACACCATTCCTTCCATTCTGGTTCTGTCCTCACCTGCTGCCCTCCAAACGCCACACACCAAGTCTCCTTGCTTTTATGCAGTCCAAACTCATTCCTGTTTCAGGGCCTCGAATGTGGATTTCTTGCATTTTTCATTTGGCTGTGTCCTTGCCATCTAAGTCTCAGGCCAAGTATCACAACCTTAGAGAGAACTTCTCTGGATTCAACAGTCACTGGATTTAAAGTTTCTTCTTCCACAGCCAGACTTCCAATCACAATATCTAACTTTGTTGGCTTGATCGCACATATAACCATCAGAAATTTATATAGATATATGTTTGGAACCTAGTTCTCCTACTCAAATATAAGCTCTCTGTTAGCAGTGACCTTATCTGTGCACCCAGGAACTTGATAGCCTTTGGAATAAGGTGGAAGGATCTTGATAAACCATTGCTGAACGAATTTCTACATTTTGCAGATAGAAAGGCCTATGAAACTAGAATCCTTATGTGTGATCTCACAGTGGAAACAGATCTCACCCTTTCTGGAAATGAGCGTGTAATAGAAACTTGTCTTTTCCCCTTCAAAGTGAAGAAAAAAAAAAAAAAAATCCCTGAGTTGCAGGTGATTCACAGTCAGGAGAATGCAGGTCGGGAGGACATGAATCTTAGCCAGAGATCTAAAGAGTTGGCCTTTGGAACAAACATTAATTGGCTTAGGAAATAGAAACCAGCCCAGTGCATTGTCCTACCTCCAACTCTCACTGCCCTTAGATGACACCACAGACCAAGTTTAGCACAAAACGTTCAGACTGAAAAAAGTCATAGAAGTCTCTGGAATGCGATCGATTATTTTAGCATCTTTCACTTTTTTTAAGTATTTTTAAGAATATATTTTACTTAATAAATATATTTTAAGTACTAGTGGTTTCTTTCACATTATAAAACAAGCATGTTTTACACTGTTTCTTTCTCCTGATCAGATAAATCATAAGTTCAAACCCAGAACGTTTGACTGGTTGGTTCTTTTAAATTCAAATTATAAACATGGAGTTATCAAAAATAAGCCAAACAAATATGTCTTTCAAAAGTTGTAAATTAAAGATCATATTTTTCTAGTTGATCATTCAACATGGGTGAATTGAACTTTCTAGGGTCCTATTGATACAGCAGAGTATGGCCTTGTATATCTGCAAAGCTGCCAAACAGAATCAAGACAACTGAATTCTAATTCTTATGATTTGAACAAGCTCCTTCTTTTCCTGAGTTTCATTTCTCTCTCTTTACCACAGTTACTGGGCTAAAGCCATGGTTTGTAAGTCCTAAGAATTAGTCTGTATTCCATTAGGTGATGGTACAAGGTAATTGCTAAGTGCTAAATCATATTCCTAAAACTGAGACCCATAAATTGGACAACTGGAGTCAATCTTGTGTTTTAATTCATTCTTCCCTCCCCTGGATCCTATCACCTTCTGGGATTAAAGTAGTTACATTTAGGATTTTTGTTTCCTCTCAATATAGATCTCTCATGGTCTCTTTTCAGGCTCTACTTGTAGATATGGGGTGAGATAATGATGCTTTATTATTTTTGGCCACATGGCACATGGGATCTCAGTTCCCCAAACAGGGATTGAACCCATGTCCCCAGCACTGGAAGCATAGAATCTTAACCACTTGACTGCTAGGGATGTCCTTTTTTTTTTTTTTTTTTTTGACGAAAAATCTCATATCCCCTAGAAACACTGAGATTGAAGTGTTCTGCCTGACTTGGATGATGAAAGTGAAGTCAATGACCCAACATGGCACTTTGATTGGTGCTAATACAGTATAATGGCAGAACTAAAGAGCCTCTTGATGAGGGTGAAAGAGAAGAGTGAAAGTTGACTTAAAACTCAACATTCAAAAACTAAGATCATGGCATCTAGTCTCATCACTTCATGCAAATGGAAAAGTGGAATCAGTGACAGATTTTATTTTCTTGGGTTCCAAAATCTCTGTGGACAGTGACTGAAGTCATGAAATTAAAGGACACTTACTCCTTGGAAGGAAAGCTATGACAAACCTAGACAGTGTGTTAAAAAAGCAGATACACCATTTCACGGACAAAGGTCCGTAGAGTCAAAGTTTTTCCAGTAGTCATGTATGGATGTGAGAGTTGGACCATAAAGAAGTCTGAGCACTGAAGAATTGATGCTTTCAAATTGTGGTGCTGGAGAACACTCTTGAGAGTCCCTTGGACTACAAGGAAATGAAACCAGTTAATCCTAAAGGAAATCACTCTGAATATTCATTGGAAGGACTCATGCTGAAGCTGAAGCTCCAAGAGTTTGGCCACCTGATGCGAAGAGCTGACCCACTGGAAAAGACCCTGATGCTGGGAAAGATTGAAGGCAGGAGAAGTGGGCAGCAGAGGATGAGATGGTTAGGTAGCATCACTGACTCAGGGGACAGGAATTTGAGCAAACTTTGGGAGATAGTGAAGGATAGAGGAGCCAGCATGCTACAGTCCATGGGGTCACAAATAGACATGACTTAGCAACTGAGCAACAGCAACAACAATATGGTAATATTCACAAAGGAATTGCCATGACCACTCACCATCTTCCTTAGTGAGATTGATTTTATATGAATTAAATTGATAGTTGAGAATCTTGTATTGGACAAGTGCAACAGATGCCTTGGAGTAGAGTTCTGCATCTCAACCAACTGCTGAGGTCAGCTAGGCTATCAGAATAAATGAAGCAAACCAAAGAGGGGGTGAGCAGGGTCTCAGTAACCTAAGGATGGGACTCAAACAAGCTGGTATGTGCTTCTAAAAGGATAACCAGTACTGACTCAAACTGTTGCTAGTGACAATATGGGCCTATTATTTCCCAACTTGATTTTTGTCAAGAGAAGCCAGAAAACTGAACTGTTAAGTGTAAACTCTCTCTCAATTTTGAACCCTTGATAACTAATTTATGAGTAAAGAAAATTCGTCTGTGTGCCAGATTTGGTCTATGAGTATTAATTTCTATTTAAAGTAATAATTTAGTTGCCTATTTTTGAATGTCAATTACATATCAAGTACTCCATATACATTATTCCACTTAATTCTCCTAACTGTAAAGTTATAATTTTAAATTAAAAAATTAAAATATGTGTATTTCTTATTAGGAAAATTAAATCAAGTTACAGAGTCCACTGAATATTCCTAAATTCAAATCTGCTGGGCCATGGTCTTCCTACAACTCCATGGAACAAGGACAGTGCCATTTATCAGGTATTCCAGAGGAGCAAGCGGAATACCTTTTCAGGTGGCTTTGTTACATATTACTGCCATCAATCAATGTTCAATATAGATTATCAATAAACACAACCCTAGTGGCAGGCCCTCAGTCACTGTTAGAATTTAAGTACAGTTAATGGAGTAGCCATTAAGTGACTGCTTAAATAAACATTGGTAGGGTGGCTTGGAAAATGGAGTATGGTGCCCCTCTCTATAATTCGATGATTTCTACAGTGTTTCCATCTTGTTTCTGTCCCCGGCAAAATTTTGTGTATGTAGAGGAAAGCCGTCCAATATGTAAATCCAATTCGTGACTGGACTTAAAATGTCGTTAGCATTCCAATCTCCCCATCACCTCTCCTCCACTCATCAGTATTTCTTCTGGATATCTTCTCTCTGCCGTTACCCCTGCTTTGTATCTTCCCACACCTGTCCTCCTACCAGCTCCCACACTATGGCCATGGAGCCGCAGAAGGGGGCAGAACAAGGGGGAAGCTCCTAAGAGACCACACAAGAATGGGCCCCAAATTGGAATCGGGTGTATCTTGCCAACAGCACTCAGGCTGCCAAAGCAGAGGCTCCAAAAATAAACAATGGAAGTCTAAACCTGAGATTTATTCCTTCAGATTAGGTTTTTAGAAAAAAAAAAAATGGAAACTTCAAAGTTCCATGAAAATAAGCATTTTCTCTCTCTCTTGTTTTTAGTTAGTGGCTATCAGTGTATGTTTTAAAAAAAATATATATCACATGGGCCTCCAGGTTGCCAAAGCACCTTCAACATATCCGGAGTACTTTTGTTATTTACTTTCTCAAGTTACAGTATCAGGAGCCATAAAACATTGTTTACTTAATCTTTGGTGAAAAAGCTGTGCCTAGTGAAACCTGCTACCCTAGTATCATTTCCTTGACATAGAGTCTTTTGCATAGTGTTTCCTCTTAACAAGTATTAGTAATTTGTCATCAAAGTGTTAAAGATGTGTGGTAAACCTTATATCTTAGATATTCAATATTCACATATTCCTGTGTCATAGCTCCCAGAAAATAAGTAAAGTCATGGAAACTATGTCTGCAACTGTTAATATGTATAATTTATTGAAATGCATAATCTTTTCATTGAAATTTTATTCATTTTTAAAAAAGAACTTCATATATCATATACATAGTTTGTTTATATGTTTATAAGTATAATGTACATATTTAAATATACATATGCACATACGTATATACATACATATCTATATTTTTAAGGTTCAGTATCTAGAATATATAAGGAACACTTGCAATTCAACAACACAATTTAAAAATGAGCAAAGGACTTGAATAGACATTTTTCCAAAGAAGTTATGCAAATGATCAATAAGCACATGAAAAAAAAGTTCCATATCCTTAGTCTTTAGGGAAATGTAGATCAAAACCACAATGAGATACCACTTAATACTTAGCAAGTTGGCATTAAAGAAAAGAAGTGTCAGCAAAGATATGGATACCCTAATATATCGCTGGCAGGAATGTAAAATGGTTCAGCTGCTGTGAAAAACAGTTTAGTAGCTCTCCTAAAAGTTAAACATAGAATTACCGTACAACCCAGCAATTCCACTTCTAGCTGTATAGTCAAAAGAATTGAAAACAGGTTCTCAAACAAATACTTATATAGGCATATTCTTTGCAGCACTGATTCATGATAGTCAAAGGATGGAAACAGCCCAAACATCCATCAATAGATGAACAGACAAATGAATTGTTCTATATACACATAATGAATATTATTCAGCAATAGAAAGAAATGAAGTACTGATACAGGCTACAATGTGAATGAACCTCGAAAACAAGCTACGTGAAAGAAGCCCAGACTCAAAAGGCTACTGTATGATTCCATTTTTATAAAGTATTCAGAATAGGTAAGTCCACAAGACAGAATGCAAATTAGTAGTTGCCTGAGGATGAGAAGACTCTGCTTAATGAATAAGGCGTATTTTCTCTTGGAGTGATTGAAATGTTTTGGTACTAGGTGGAGTTGGTGGTTGCACAATATTGTGAATGTACTAAATGCCACTGAATTGTTCACTTTAAACAGTTTGATTTTGTCATACAATTTAATTTCAATAAATGATTTAAAAATCTAGTTTAAGAAACTCCATTTGTAAAGATTTTCAGCATAAGTAACATAATAATTATGACATCCTTTCTAGAATCAATAGACTCAAGTTTTTCATCTAAGAGAAGAGTATATTTCAGGAAATTAGGCTCTTGGATACTTTATAAGTATTTGTTTTGATTCATCCTCTTTGCTGATAAAAGGAATATTCCGAATCTCAATTTAAAAACTTAAAATTTGTTATACTTATTTAACTGCTTGTCATTCACACTTCCATACCTCTGGACACAGAAGAGAGGAACCCATAGAATTCACTCCCTTCAGTCATACCTTACACCTTATGAGCATTCAAAACACTTAGGCTTTCCAAATACCAGATATTCGCTTCTCTGCATCTTAAATTCTGTTCTTCCAACTTCCTGCTCAACTGCACTGAGCATAGCAGTTCTTCCAAAATGACTTTTTCAAATAGCCAACCTCAAGCTGCCTCCTACTTTGCTCCTCCCATTCTGTTTTCACATCAATCTACAGAAAACTATAAGAACAAGCTCTGTTTGCCAAGACCTGTCCCATTTCCATACTCTGCTCTCAATCCTATGCTCTTTCAGTGTTCCAGCTTCTTCAGCAGAAAGTGAAATCTGTAGCTGTTGAAAAGGGTGAAAAGTCAATTGGGTGACATCTCCAAAACTCATGGAACTGATTCTTAAAAAATGAACCTCCACAGTCACTTTGGAAAGCAATTTGGCAGTCTCTCAGTAAGTTAAACATAACCCATCAATTCTACTTCTAGACTTCTTCTTTAGAATTCTAGAATTCTACTTTGCCTGAGAGAATTAAAAATAGAACCAAATAAAAACTTGCACTCAAATATTTATAGCAGCATTATTCATAATAGCTCAAAAGTGGAAACAACCCAAGTGTTCATCAATTGATGAATAGTTAAACAAAAAGTGTTATAAACACATAATGGAATATTATGCAACCATAAAAAGCAATGATATACTGATACATGCTGCAGCATGGATGAACTTTGAAAATACTATGCTAAGTAAAAGAAATCAGATTCAAAAGTCCATGTACTGAGTGATTCTATTTATATGAGAGGTTCACAGAATAGGCAAATTTACAGAGAGAAAGTAGATGAGTGGTTGTCAGGGCTTGGAAAGGGGCAATGGGGAACAACTGCTAAGGGTACAGGGATTATTTTGAGAGTAATGAAAATGTTCTGGAAGCAGACAGTGGCAATGGTTATACAACACAGTGAATAAACCAAAACTAGTGCATCAGGGAGCCTGGTGGGCTGCCGTCTATGGGGTCACACAGGGCCGGACACGACTGAAGCGACTTAGCAGCAGCAGCAGCAGTGAATCATACAGTTTTAAAATAAAAGCTAAACTATAAAATATCTGGAATTGCCAATTGTTTGTATTTTAGACCTCTTGCTGTCTTGGCCATCTGGTGGTTGTAAATGGATTCAGACAGAAGCAAAGGCAGATTCTGAGGGGGTTAGGAGATCCCGCCTGGACTCCCACCACTGCTTTGCAGAGTCTTCCTCTAGAAAGGCCGTATGATCTGGATTCTTAGCAAGTGGCTTTAACCAACTTGGTTGCCTATTCTAAGCCCCTGAATCAGTATTTGTAATATAGAGGCAAAAATATTTAACTTATTGTGTTAACTTAGGAGGATTAGACAGTGATATATTGAGAGATTTTTGCTTTTAGTAGACATTCATACATGGTAGCTATCTCTATTATCTTAGAGGACTTGCTCCTCATCTCTAAAATATTAAAAACAATCTGTCCTTAAACAATAGAAATATTTTCAAATTATCATTATTTTCTAAATCTGTTGTCTATAATTAAGCCTATATATGAATTTCGAATGAAAATGAAAAAAAAAAAAAAAAGCAATCACCTAATTAGGTGGTTGGTACCCAACGAAATGAATGCCTATTACACTTTCATCCAGGTATGAAATCAAACATTGCCCTGAAATCATAATTTATACATGATTGTTTTCATTAATGTCAACTATCCTAAGGGATACATTTATGCAGGATAATTGTCCAGAAAGACATTAAATCAAATTGGTGCTTAATAAATCAAAGCAAAAGTTAAGATACTCAGCGAGTCACCTTTTTTCAATGTATTTTGCCTAGTGTTAAGAGAAAGAGGTGGAGAAAAAGGTATAAGATCCAGACTTTGACTCCTAGAGTTAGCTGATCAATGTTTATGAAAGAGGATGCTGGTGACCATGGACTAGATTTATGAGAAAGTAAGGGAGAATCAATGGCACCCCACTCCAGTACTCCTGCCTAGAAAATCCCATGGATGGAGGAGCCTGGTGGGCTGCAGTCCATGGGGTCGCTGAGGGTCGGACATGACTGTGCGACTTCACTTTCACTTTTCACTTTCATGCATTGGAGAAGGAAATGGCAACCCACTCCAGTGTTCTTGCTTGGAGAATCCCAGGGACGGGGGAGCCTGGTGGGCTGCCGTCTATGGGGTCGCACACGACTGAAGTGACTTAGCAGCAGCAGCAGCAAGGGAGAATCTATCTTTATAAAACATTAGGAAGGGGTTCACAGTTAATGCTCTGGTGTGCTCTGTAAAGATTAAAAAATCTTTAATTAAAATGGAAGTGAGAAATCAGTGTTTACTTCCTTTCCTCTGACAATATGGCAACAAAGAAACAATTTACTTTTCAGCCAGAAAGAGTTAGGATGAGAACACAGTACTGAGGCCATAGATTTGTTTATGAGAGCAAAGATAAATTTGAGGGGTGATTTATTACAAAATGAAATTGTAGAAATTAATTCTGTATGTTTGAAGAATAAAATAGTGAAACAATGAATTCTTCTAAATTAGATAAAAATTCTACTTAAAAATAAGAAAATAGCCTAGAGGACTTTATAAATTAGCCTTCAGTCTATGATTATATCATTTCAATATCACCAAAAAAAAAAAAAAAACTGGGCATATCTTTACAATATATCTGATAAAATATGAGTTGGCAGCACCAGCACTGAGCAAATTTCAGGCAGGGGGCAAGAATGATTACAAGACATCATGAATAAGAAAAAGTGTTTATAACTCCATTTTGCATTTTATGCATTTTTTAGTATAGAGATTTCAAATTTTAAATATTTTAATGACTGAAGTTACTTCCTTTTACAGAAGCCTTTGAAAAATTGCAATGTTTTAATTGGTTCACATTAAACACTCTTAGAAGCTTGAGGGAAAAAAGTCTTTCCAGATGAGCAAGAGGTTGGATAAATGTAATGACATATGGTTTGTTTTTTATAGCTACAATATGCAAAAAATAGAAGCATAACACATGTATTCAATGATATATATGTATTTATACATATAAATATATATTCTGATATAAATTATGAGATATGATTATTTTGTATCAGTGTGATTTTGTTTTTCTCTTTCTTGTTCCCTTTATGAATAAAAATAACAACTGAAACTTAGAACAATTTTAAACATCTCATTATACCCAGGATCTAACGAAAGATAAAATCAACGTATGCAAAACCATGATGTTGCTTGGTCCTCTCCAACTTGTGAGCTAGGCTGTTGGAACAGCAACAGCTAGGCTGTAGGTCTTGGAACCTTGGGGTTGTAGTGGGATGGTGGGGGGCGGATACTGAGGAACTGTCTGCTGATCTTATTACAGAATTTTCCCCCACCCAGCAGGATTCCACAGAATCACTCCAGATGAATGGGTCACCAACTGTTTCTTAAATATCTCTCAGTAACAATGTATCTCACATCCTTTGGCAACAACACCCCCCCAACACACACTGCAGTGTTCTTCTTTTATTGCCCCTGGACTCCTGAACTCATCAAGACACTCAGGAGACTTGAAAGGCATCTGATCATTATGTGCTATATACTTAATTTCAAAAGTTTCAAAGGCTTTTGTTAAATGGCTACATTTTTTTCTTCAAAGTTAAAAAAAATCTGAGTTAATGTAAAGTTTCCTTTCACATGCTATAGACAATTTTGGGGGGTAAGGGGGAGTGAGTTTTTTGCAGGCTCACAGACTATTTTCAGAAGATCCTTCTTATGGAGTCTGCATGCATATTGAGAGGATCACCTCTGAGAAACCAAAATGGACCTCAAACCAAAATTTTCCTCATCGGTAAAGTGTTAGCGGTCACTATTAAGCCTTTCGTGACAGGGCAGAGGCATACTCTCAAGACAGGCCTTAAAAATGGTGGAGAAGGAGCTGGGATCACTATCCCATTACCTCTGAATGGTGGTTCTCACGTCCTGCCTTCATTGCAGTGGTTTTTCTGTTACCAAGACCTGGGCCTGTGCTACCTTTTTACCTTCAACTTTGAGGCCGCCATGAGTCCCTGAACTTCACTTACTTTACCCAGCTCATGTTTGATAACGAAGGGTCAAACTCTTTTACTTCCAGAGTAACTGATTGCTGCTGCTGTGCTGTGCTCAGTCACGTCCAACTCTTTGTGATCCCGTAGATTGCAGCCCACCAGGCTTCTCTGTCCATAGGGTTTTCCAGGCTAGAATACCAGAGTAGGTTTCCATTTCCTCCTCTAGGGGATCTTCCTGACCCAGGGATCCAATCGGCATCTCCTGTGTCTCCTGCATTGCAAATGAATTCTTTATCCACTGAGCCATCTGGAAAGCCCGGAGTAACTGGTGCTAATGGCCCACCCCTCCAAACTTATTTTTTTATAGTTTTGATTTAACTTTTTAGCTTGGAAATTCCGATCATGTATAAATACAATTACATAATAAAACTTCACAGTAATAACTCATCAATTTCAAAAATTATTGATATTCTGCCATGCTCTCTACCCACATATCATGCTCCTTTTTAATTTTACTATTCTTTTTCTTAGATAGAATTTTCATAAATTGAAATCACAACTCTTGGCTGTACTATTTTGACAACTGGGCATTCTTGGTAAAGCATTGGCCTTTCACAACATGGAATACTTCCACCTCCCCAGAAAGTTACCCCCAGATGATTCTCCTCTTCTGAGAGAAAACCATAATTCTGCATTTTATTTAACTTTAGTTTTGCTTCTGAACTTCTATGAATGGATTCATACTGTATGTAGTGTTTTGAGTCTAGCTTCTTTCACTCAGCATCATATCTATGACAGAGAAGGCAATGGCACCCCACTCCAGTCTCTTGCCTGGAAAATCCCATGGATGGAGGAGCCTGGTAGGCTGTAGTCCATGGGGTCGCTAAGAGTCGGACACAACTGAGCAACTTCACTTTCACTTTTCACTTTCATGCACTGGAGAAGAAAATGGCAACCCCCTCCAGTGTTCTTGCCTGGAGAATCCCAGGGACAGGGGAGCCTGGTGGGCTGCCATCTCTGGGGTCGCAGAGTTGGATACGACTGAAGTGACTTAGCAGCATATCTATGAAATTCACCCATATTGCAAACAATATCAGTTATTGTTCAGTAGAATTTCATGTTATGAATTCTGTACCACAATTTGTTCATTTTTCCTTTTGTTGATAAATAATTTGGTTCTTTCCAGCTTCTAAAAGTTTTAAATAAAGCTGTTGTGAATATTTTTGTACAAGTCTTTTTGTGGATATATTTTTTCATTTCTTTTGGGTAAAACACTTAGAAGTAGGATTACTAGGTCAAAGCATAGCTGTACATTTAGCTCTAAAGCTTAACCTTTTCCCTAAGTGGGAAAATCAGTATTTATTTTTTTTATTTTTTTTTTAAATTTTATTTTATTTTTAAACTTTACATAATTGTATTAGTTTTGACAAATATCAAAATGAATCCACCACAGGTATACATGTGTTCCCCATCCTGAACCCTCCTCCCTCCTCCCTCCCCATACCATCCCTCTGGGTCGTCCCAGTGCACCAGCCCCAAGCATCCAGTATCGTGGATCGAACCTGGAAAGACTCTAAGATATGTTGTTAGGTAAAAATAGGACAGTTTATGGATATATAGTAGGTTACCTTTTTGTGTGGGTTAGAAGACAGAAAGGGACAAATAGATATTTATTTACTCATCACTGTAATTTTAAAAATTGGAAGCATGCACAAGAATTTAATAAAAGTGCTTACCTGTAGGAGGCAGTGTGGAGTAGTGGGCCACTATTTGTACTCTGGTCTTGTCTGGCCCACTACTCCACACTGCCTCCTACAGGTAAGCACTTTTATTAAATTCTTGTACATGCTTCCAATTTTTAAAATTACAGTGATGAGTAAATAAATATCTATTTGTCCCTTTCTGTCTTCTAACCCACACAAAAAGGTAACCTACTATATATCCATAAACTGTCCTATTTTTACCTAACAACATATCTTAGAGTCTTTCCATATTGACTAATCATTAATAATAAACGGCTTCCTCTTTCTTTTTCTAGAAACTGCTCTATTGATGGCCCCTTATAGTACTTCCAACCTGTTTCTACTATACATATGCTGCAATAAAGAACACTGTATGCCCCCCACCCCCACCCCGCTGGCCTCCCAGCCCAGCTCCCGTTGTGGCCGAAGCCAAGAGCCAGCATGTCGATGCCCCTCCATCACTGCAATTTTGTATTTAGCTTCAAGGAAAGAGTACTTTGTGCCATTGCAGCAGCTCCCTGGGCCTGGAAAGGCCCCGCTCTCCCTCATGGCTGGGGGGACACGTGCTTGCTGCCTCTGTGCTGGCCCAGACCAAGTTGGGGAAGAGGGACTAGGCGGTGCAGTCTTTCAGTGCCAAACACAGAGCCAAGGGTCGGGGGACACCTCGTGATGCCCCAGGACTTGAGGTTGGCAGAGGTCGGGCTGGGCTGGGCAGAATCCAGTGACCTGGGCAGGAGTGCAACCCATGGAGATGTTTGGGGCAGGAACTCCAGCTCTCCGAGCCTTTGGTGGCAACACAACTGCCAAACTCATTGAGCCTATGGGCCAGGCGACCATGCACACAGACACGTGCCAGGCACACGTCTGTGCTCACGGTGAGCCCAGGCACAACTCCACCCCAGGCACGTCCAGGGAGGGATGCAGGCCCTGCACCCGGTTCCTGTGGTTCTGGGGAACCACCAGGTAGATGTGAACAGTTGACCAAAGTGGCCAAAACCTGGGCTTCCAGAAGCTCCCTGGACAGAGCACCCTTCCCAGTCCTCTGGTCTCTGTGGGCACTAATTGGGTGCACCTCAGGCTTCTGTGCCCCAGTCTTGGGGGGTGAGGCTTGGGGGTGGGGACAGCCCCCCAAGAACAGTTTCATTTCTCAGGATTCTCTCAGCTGAGAAAGAGCCAGGGAGCAGAGCCTAGCCCCCTCCCTCCTCGGGGGCCTGATATTTCTGGAGCTTCTAAGCCACAGAGCCCACTGGCTGTGGCAGATGGGGGTGGGGCCACCCCACCTAGACCATCTTGGGGTGGGGGTGCCCGCACCCCACCTGGCATCTGAACGAATGTTGATTGAGAGAAGGGACTGACTGCTGAGCGTGGGGTCACCAAGGCCGGGCCAGAGGCCACTGGTGGGTGATGCCGTGTGTCTGTGTCCACCCTTAACGGATGTGGAGCCCAAGGCCCAGGTGCTGTGCCCCTCCCCGATGCTTGTGTGTGTCAGTGGGGCCTGTGCCCTGCCCCACCCACGAGTCTGCTGTGTCCACATGGAGAAGGTGCTAGTCCTGGTGCCCCCTCCCGTATGCCCCACACAGCTGTCCCCTGGAAACAAGCAGTTACCAGTCCATTCACCTCACCTGGGTCCACACCCCCACCACCACCACCTGTCCCCCGCCCCCCATGGTGATCACTGTACAACTTTTTTATTCACAAATTCCTGCTCCTCTCCCCCTTCAGCCTTCACCCTGAGGGATCGGTAACTTATTTGTCTGGATTCTTGGAGGTACCTCTGTGCATTTGTCCTCAGGTGGTCTTACGGATGTCTTTCAAAAGATGGTTATTTTATATGATTTGTCATGGAATTTATTCTAATAAATCATTCTTCTATCATGTGGCAAAAAAAAAAAAGCTTTGTACCTTCGTCATTACATATAGATGGGATAAATTTCCAGAATGGTGCTTCAGCTTTACTGGGCTGAAGGGTGAGAGGTATTTGTACTTTTGTTTACTATTGCCAAATAGTGCCTCAAACATATTGTGATGTGTTTTACTCCCATCAGCAATGCATGAGCATTCCCCTGGTCCATCCGCTTGCCACCAGAGTGCACTGTGAACCTGGATCTTTGCCATTTGCAAACATTTCAACCCAAGTTTCATGGGCAACTGATGAAACTAAACATGTGAAACCCCTGAACCCTGTGATTTTGTGAGGTGAGATCCTAAGAGGAATTTGCTACTTAATTTGTGGCATCAACTGAAAAACAAAAATGTGGAGTCTTTGTTCAAAAATTATTAAGAATTTCAAGATGGTATGAGTAGAACATTAAGCCAAGTGTGTGGCTCCATGCAATGGCCCAGGCTGAGAATCTTAAACATCATAAAAAAAAAAAAAAATCATAAAGAAAATAAGAGATCTTTGAGTAGACATTTACTTTACCTGAAAACTTGATGTATGTTTTTGCACACTGCTCCATATAATACTCATATTTTAAACGACTTACATCAAGTTAAAGGATGTTTCAGAAAGGCATATTGTAGCTATCCTGTGGCCATCCCCAGGTACTCTCCACACAGCCTGATGGGAGAACTCTAGATGACATCTCCCAGGACTTTCCTGCTCCCAGACAAGCTGTTTAATACTAGTTACATAAATATAGGGTCACCACTTTTCCTGCCTGAGTAACTGCAATGATAGGAACTGAATACCAAGTGGAGGTTGATTTTGGGACAGTCATTGGAAGAAGATCCCCTAGTCCAAGTGGCACTTGATGTTCGTCTTAATTTCTGACAATACAATGTCCATGAGGGAGCCTGAGTTCCCCTTCCAGGGGAGGAGAGCGGTGCCTTATTCAGTGGGACTCAGTGCTT
The DNA here is from genome assembly GCF_029378745.1 of Bos indicus. Lineage (NCBI taxonomy): Eukaryota > Metazoa > Chordata > Mammalia > Artiodactyla > Bovidae > Bos > Bos indicus. Next base: position 34,271,969 of record NC_091761.1, read on the forward strand.
CTATACTCTCAGAACGCTTGCCATTAATGGTATTGGGACCCCCAAGAATTAGTCTTGTTGGGCTGGAGATAGATGACACTAGAGGAAATTTTCTGAAAGAAGTGAGGATAGTCATTTCTGAAATAATAGAAAGCAAGTAGAGTGGAAGGCTAAAAAGGAGTTTTTTGGTGAGCTATCGGAAGAGGGAATTTACTGAGATGCCAGATGCCATGTTAAGACCCTTACATACAGCATCACAGGGCCCCCTTCTTAGGGCTGCTCCCACAAACAAATAGCATCTGCAAAGGAAAGAGAGACAGACGGACTGACAGAGACAGAAAGAGGGTAAGAAACCTCTATTCAAAGAGGCAAATGGAAAAAAATAAAACTGAATGTCAAGCAATTCAAGAGAAATATAGCCGATATACTCATGAAGATTGAGGCCAGAGGGAAGAACAATTTGCTCCTGTGTCAACCTAATCCACAGTGTCCAGTCATTACAGTCTGTATCAGAGATAATCCAGCCGGCCCTGAGGTGAGCCACAGTTCTTTGCTCTTTCACCCCCTCTGCTGGTGAAAGGAGTCCTCAGGTCAAAACACCAGCAAGCATAGGGAGAAGGTGAAGAAAATGAGATCGGTATTTTATACAGCCGTGCTTCTCAAACTTTAACATGCACATGAATCGCTAGGAAGCTTGGTAAAATGCAACTTACTCTGTAAGTCTGGGCTTGGGCCTGAGAGTCTGCATTTTTGGTAAACTCCCAGGTTATACTGGGGTGCTTGGACCACACTTCTAATAGCAAAGCTAACATTAATGATATACCACCAGCAATTACCAGCACGAATACCGCTTCCTGAGGTTACCTAATTTCACAGAGAACTGATCTCTTATGGTGTTTAAATAGCTCTACATCCAACAGTGGGTCCAATCCACAAAGGGAACTGTTTAAGTTCATTGGGAATATTTCTATAGTTGTCTCTGATTTACTCCTGTGCAAGTTTCATCATGCAGTTGATTATATTAAAGTGTTGGAATCTAGTTAGCAAAGGTTGCAAGGCTTTTGTTGAATGAAAGCACATTTTTAGTTTAGAAGATTCATTTAATCAACACTCATTTCTGAACAGGAAGCTGAGGCATAAACAGAGTATGTGACTTGACTGAAGCCACACAGCTTATTGATAGCAGCCAGACTAAAATCTAATTACACTAACACTGTCTCATGCTGTCTGTCCAGATGATTTCCCATTTTCCCGTTCCTCGAAGGGCATCAGACTCATAACTGCTAAATCCCATAGATCACTGAAGTCTTAAGTGGCAGATCACAAAGCTCAGTAATATGACATATACATAGTAACTCATTCTTTTGAAAATTAGTGTCCAGCTCTCTTATCAATAGAGTTAGCCTTTAAATATGCATTGGAAGAAAGAAGAAATATTAGACCTTGTCTTATTAGCATCACCCATCTTGGATGTTTAATCCTCACTTTGCTTTATCTTTTCTTCCTGAATCCCATTTTAAACAACAGTCTTAATTGGCATTCTTAATTGAAAAGTCTTAATTGGTATTCTTTAAAATTCCTCACGAAAATAATACAAATTAATTTCACATAACGTTGATGAGAAGATCCCTAATGTTTTGAGTGAGTGATTTATTATTTGGGTAGATGAAAGAATGAATTGATTATTCTATTAAGATAAATTCATTATCACTAAAGAGCAAAAAAGGGCTTCTAAGACCCTGAAATAAGGCTATGCTCAAAGAGGTTGGCCACGGACTATATAACTTCACATTCTTTTGTTCTGCAACCTAAAAATTCACATCAGAGTACTTAAGTGATTTTCTTTCCCGATCAAGAGTGAAGGTGAATTTCCAAACTTCCCTTTCCATTCTCAGCCAAAAAAAAAAAGCAAGAGTAAATAAAAAGTTTCCTGGTCTCTGAGTTCCCACCCAATATAAGCTTATTATGCAGATGAGCAAAGTGAGTGGGCGAGTGAAATCGTTTGTAACAAAAACCCATTATTCACAGATGAAAAATTTATATTGTCAGCGTAATATCTGCAAGGCTAAACACCACTGGAGAGTATATAAAGGCAGTGAGCTTTGGTGCACAACTACAGAGCTCAGGACACTGCACACCCAAACGAGGGCTCACTCTCTCTTCACCTGCTCTGTTCCACCTCCTGGTGTCAGAAGGTAAGGTTAATATTGAGTGATTGTAAGACTGTACATTCTGTTTAGGGTACAGTTAAGTGTTCATAAGGGGGCAAAGTATTATGAATTAAAGTGCTGTTTTTTCAACTTATACTTTGTTATTATACTACGCGAGGCAGAATTGAAATGAAAAAGTGATGTAAAATGCATTTAAATAAACTTTAACATAATAAAGCCTCAAAGCGAGTCAAAGAAATAATTCAATGAAAAGATATAAGATAGAAAGAAAAACAAAGATTCAAATCAAGGCACTTATTACAAAATTTAACTAATGAAAATTGCATTTTAAAACCAGTGGTGACATTTTGAAAAACAAATATTTTTCTTCGGATTCGATAAATGTGTATACCATTTTGAACAGAAGGCGCCTTTTAAACAGCAGAAATGTGCCCATTTAGAGAGGTTATAATAGTAATTGATCCTTACCAATGAAAACGTATGGTTTTCCAGAAAAGCAAAATCAACATCATCATTCAAATATTCAAATTTCTGATAAGGCTATCAAAAAATCAAAGTCCATGAAATCAGCTCTTTGTAGATAAGACATAGCGTATTCAGGGCAGAGAAGTAATGTCATCAGTTATTGGGAATTCTGTGGATGGAGCTGAGTAAAAGCACAGATTAATAATTACTATGTTTTGGGGACCAATAGTAATAAATAAACTATCTAAAATGTCTACATTCCAAAATGAAATTTTAGTAAATACCTTAAGAAAAAAAATCAGATGGTCTAAAGTACCTATTTAAGCTCTTAAGGACAAGGAACAATTTTACAAAGATCTTCAGGGGAGAAAATGATTTCATCGTGTTTTTTTGTGTTTGTTGGTTTTCACACCTCCCCATCAAATTCAGGATCTTAGTTTCCCGACCAGGGTCAAACCTGTGGCCCCTGTATTGGGAGCACAGTGTCTTAACCACTGGACCACCGGGGAAGTTCCATGTGGTATGTTTTCTTTCACACATACTAATTAATACCTGTGAGAAGAAATTACCTAGCCAGTTTTAAAAGAATTTATTTGGCCTATGGCCCCAGTATACTTAGGGATATACTATATAATATATGTCACCTTGCCTAGATCAAAGATTAATCTTTGCAAAAGACTTCCTATTTAGGAGGTATGATTGGTACCACATCTCCTTTGAAATTTGAGTGGAAATGTATAGGTTTTATTAAAGTGCAGACTCTCTCTGTAGGCTAAAGCAGGGGTGGGAGAGTAATTGGAAAGTCTCTCCTCACTGAATAAGATTTTGATACCAAAATGATGCAAATGTTTGCTTTCTCAAGTAGCAGTATTCAAAAATCCTTATTCTTAAATATTTCACAATTCTGTTGACTTTTACACAATGAATAAATAAAGTTTCAAAAATCAGTTATTTATTTAAATAGAAATATTCTACTGCCTGGGGAGGACTTCAAACACTGACTTCTCTATGGTTGTTTCTTATACCAGCTCTCCCAGAAACTACATGTCCCATATCTGCCATATCCATATCCTAATAGAAGATAGTGTAAAACCTTTAGGGACATTACATGAAAGCAATTATAGTTTTCAGTTGACTTTCCAACAATGATGTAATCCTAAAGAGGAATGTTTGCTTTAATTTTTTATGTTTCTGAATTTTATGAATGTATAATTAAAAATTGCAGTCAAAGACCCTGCCTATATATTTGGCAAGGTTTCCCAAGTTTTCCAACTGTATAAACTGAAGCACAGAAACACACCAAATTAGTAATTGAATATTGGTGAATAAAGGGTGAACATGTAACGCCTATTGTGTTGCTTTATCTAATTGATCACTTAGTCTAAAAGGCAATATTTTAAAGGGAAAAAAAAATACCACTGCAGGTATTTCCAGTCCTCATGTTTTAGTGCCAAAGAAAGATAGGAAGTATGGCTAAGATGTTAAAGACAAGGTTGATAGTTTAAAAGGATAATATTTGTAAAATACTCATTTCAAACCAAATGCCATTTGCTAAAAATACTCAGTCAAATTTTTAACAAATAAGCATAATCAAACTTGGATTGAAATCCCCACTTCTCAAAGTAAATATGGTCGGATTTGAAAGAAGCAGAGAGAAGTTTACAAGAAACACTGGATTTGAGATTTTCATTCAGAAAATAGAGGTGCTTGTCCTGTGGGGTCATTCTGCCCCACACTCATGCTGGTTCCACCCCACCCCATCCACAGTACATTATCATGTCCTTGGCATCCTATGGCCTCACGGGGCATCTGCTTATGATGCAAGGTATCTTGCAACATGGTCTAGGGTGTCACTAGCAGTGAATGACACATCCTGGACTCAGTCCAATTATAAAACAACCTGGGGACTTTCAAGACTTCAGAAGCAAGCATTAATTTTCTTTATGACAGTGATCTCTTAGTTTCTTAGTTGTGATTGTTCAAGTTGCCAGAAGCATTAGTTCTTGTTGCAAATTGCTTGTCTTTAAAATGATTTTTTTCCTTTAATTTAGAATAGGTCAAAGCACCCTAAAATACCTCAAATCTGTTGGCCGCTTTATAATTACAAAGTCTAGACCAAGTTACACTATTTAAAATATAAATGAATAATACATCTGAACCGACAGCTGGTATGCCAAGTTGTAGCCTGAGGCTGCTTTAAGATGGTTGAAATGCAGTATAATGTAAACGCTTGGAAGTGAAGGACTATTAATTGAAAGCCAGACTGATAGTGGAGAGGGTGGGATCATGGATAAGGTGCCATTCAAGCTAACCATATGTAGCATATCATCTACAGTGGGTATTTTCAATGTTTATCATGGACAATTTTAATTTCAAGTCTGGAAATGAGCCTTCCAATTATTAACAGAAGTGTCCTACACTAATGAAGAAATTTCATAGTGCTGCACATCTTTTGTATTCTTTTTAGCCACCAAAAAAAAAAACTGCAAGAAAAATACATTATAATATTTTAAATTAAACTAGAAATATAATCAGAATAAAATTGATGACTAGTGTTTTCTTTCTACTCTCAATATTTACTTAGTCAAAACTGAACTGGGCACTCTTTCTGCCCCCTTCTGATGCCTATGTCAGAAGCTTTCTCCATCTCCTTTATACTTTAATAAAACTTTATTACACACACACAAAAAAAAAACTGAACTAATTCACCTGACACTTTTAATATGGTTGAGTGTCTTTATGTCTCCCCTGACTCTGTGTTTCAACAGGCAGCAAAAATGAAAAGCCTTTACTTTGTGGCTGGATTGTTTGTAATGCTGGTACAAGGCAGCTGGCAACGTTCCCTTCAGAACACAGAGGAGAAATCCAGGTATTAAATCTTTAGATTTGAGCTAACATAGCACTATGCTTATAATACAGCCCAAGATAAGTGTGACTAGTAAATAGGTCTCAGTAACTTGGAATAAATGCCCTGTACTGCTTTCAAACGTTTAAAGTATCATTGTGATAAAGGCTTTTCTGGAGTATAGATAGGAGTATGTTATTTCATAACTAAAGGAGTGGGGAATGTTGAAAAATACAATATATGGGAAATTATAGCTCTTCGAAATCTTTGACTGATCCTGTCTGTCCATTCATTACTCACACTGCATGGTAGATCATTTTAATTATTCACATCAACTTTTTCTTTTTATTTCAAAAAATAACATTGTTTCCTACTAATTGTAAAATTAGTAAGAAATTTTACATGCACATTCATGATAGACAATATGCATGTACTGTATATAAATACATCCCAGATCATTTACAGCTTTGTATTGTATTTTTTCTCTTAGCATTGTATTGTTAGATTATTTTTATAACATTACAAATATCTATTAAAAGTATGATATTTAATGACTACATACTATTTCATCTTATAAAGTACAATATTTATTTAGCTACCCCTCCTCTTTTGAATACTTAAGAGTTCTTCAAATTTTCCTACAAAAAGCCTGCCAATAACATTTTTCCTACATTTCTTACTATTTTCTGAGGATTTATTTCTAGTGGTAAAATAATTATGTCAAAGGATTTGAATGAGTTTAAATTTTTTATAATATCTTGCCAATTTGCTTTCCAGAAAACTAATACACATACACATTCCCACTGGCATTATAGAAATACTCCTCTCACAATATCCTCCCTGGTATTTAATCCTTGCTAATTTGACAGGTAAAAATAGCATCTCATTTCTATTTTGAGTCTTAATCATATTGAATATTTCCCCACATAGCCATGCCAACCAACTGTTGATTATTGGCATGTGGATTATCCACTACATAGTTTCAAATTAGCAAGTGGGCTTTTTCTTTTCTTTCTCTGAACTTTTAATTGTCTTTCCATTAGCTGCCACATAACCAGGTGATGGAGCTACTTTTTTATAGTAATATATGCAAAACAGAATTTGGAATATAAATCTGCTGCCCAAACAAAAATGATTTGGGATGCTTCACTCTTTTAAAATATTCAAGGCGTGTTGCTCTCTTCTGGCATTATTAACATAATGAGTAGATGAATTTGTTGAAAAAAGATTTATTTAATCCTATTTCAGAAAAAGAGAAGCCAGTTGAAAAATCAGTTGCTAGAGTTCCAAATCAGAGTATATTCAACTCTGGTAAAACCATGGGAATCCCATGGCAAATTAAGGTCTTTCTGAACTGCCAACTAAAATGCTGGGGGAACCTGCCTTCCAGCTTCATGTGGTTCTATATTTTGTAGAGAAGCTGCTTCTCAAGTGAATCTACTCTTGAGGAGAGATGTAGTTGCACCAATCACTGTTCTTCACAGTTCATTCCCAGCTCCCCAGACCGACCCGCTCGGCGATCCAGATCAGATCAATGAAGATAAGCGCCACTCGCAGGGCACATTCACCAGTGACTACAGCAAGTACCTGGACTCCAGGCGTGCCCAGGACTTCGTGCAGTGGTTGATGAATACCAAGAGAAACAAGTAAGAATTTAAACCTGATCGGAAATGTACACTCAAATGTATACTTAAATATGTCTAAAATTCTTCCTGACTTTCTTAAGTTATCATACATATCAAATAATGCCCATGAACTCATTTGATTCTGATGATTTTTAAGCTTGGTGTTGTTAACCTCCGCATTATGCCTTTGCATGTCCTACACGTCACCCCTTCAAAACTCTTGCTGCTAAGTCGCTTCAGTTGTGTCCGACTCTGTGCGACCCCATAGATGGCAGCCCACCAGGCTCCACCGTCCCTGGGATTCTCCAGGCAAGAATACTGGAGTGGGTTGCCATTTCCTTCTCCAATGCATAAAAGTGAAAAGTGAAAGTGAAGTTGCTCAGTCGTGTCCGACTGTTAGCGACCCCATGGACTGCAGCCCACCAGGCTCCTCCATCCGTGGGATTTTCCAAGCAAGAGTGCTGGAGTGGGTTGCCATTGCCTTCATTACCTACCCTCAAATGGGACATAGACTTTAAATAATTTTCCCAACTTTGGTCTTAGCAATATTTACTCTGTTGCCAATTTTACTTTAAAATTGAAAGCTGACTTTTGTGAAACTGCAAGGTTAGGAATCTAATTCCTGACCAAAAGACAAGAGTAAATTCAACATTCTCTTGTAGGGTTCAAACTCATGACTATGATCACATTCAAAGTATCCTCTAGCCAAGTTCATCACGGTAAGAAATGGAAACAGATGCAGTCTTTTTCTTGTAGAATACAATCCAAGATACGCATTAAAATTACAGCCTAGCAGCACAGCATAAAGAGAAAAGAAGGCACATAGGAACACAAGCCTATCGTAAGGCATACATTTTAATGTTGAATTTCTTTGACAGTGTTGGGGGTTTTGCTGCATGAGGCTACTGGAGGAAATCAGCCACAAGGGTTTCACAGGGATGGTGGAATTTCACAATTTCTTTGGAGGGTGGCCCACAAAGGGAGGGAGTTATGCATGCAAAGTAGCTGAAGGAATCTAAAAATCAGGAAAAGGGAATATATTTGTCCGGATAGAATGGAGAAGGGTAGAGAGAAAGAGAGAAACCAGCAAGAAGAATTAAAGAGGGTTGTTGACCAAAAATTCGTAAAGTGGAGAATACAGGAAAGATGGTGATCATGGTCAAAGAAGACACTAGAAGTTCTTGCTAAGGATTACAGACGGGGCTTCCCAGGTGGCTCAGTGGTATTGAATCCGCCTACAAATGCAGGAGACATAAGAGATGCAGGATCGGTCCCTGAGTCAGGCAGATCCCCTGGAGGAGGAAATGGCAACCCACTGTAGTATTCTAAATTCCATGGACAGAGGACCCTGGCAGGTTACAGTCCATGGGGTCACAAAGAGTCGGACATGACTGAGCTACTGAGCATGCATTGGTGAAACAGGAGAAATTACAAATTTGAAAAAATGCAAACTGTCTTCATTTCTAGAGAGACAATGCCACAACTTGGCGAATGAATGTAAAAGAATCCTAGCTCCCAGGTGGTTTCTGTTGTGTTTAAGATGAAACCTTCCAGGACTTATATATGATGGAGCAACTGACCATCTTTCTGGTCAACCCCTTCCACGGGGCATTCTGTACACATGTGAGGGTGATGTAAGGTCACTTTCTTAGCTTTCCTCACTGCTAGCCCATCATACATTTCCTTTAATTCATTATCCTGTGGTCCTTTCAATGACATTTTGTGACGCTCCTTTGCTTTCCTTTGATTCAATAAACTAACTCTGACCCCATGTGTTGGAATAGGAAATAGAAACCCACTCCAGTATTCCCGCCTGGAAAATTCCATGGACAGTGGAGCCTGGCAGGCTACAGTCCATGGGGTCACAAAGTGAGTGACCGAGCACACACACACGACCCTATATGTACAAATGACATGCTGCTGCTTTGTTTGCGAGTGGCATGGCACAGTAGATAGCCCTCACACTTTTGGACTGAAGTAAGGGCAGCATTAAGAATTAATGATACAGACAAGCAGAAGAGGTGAAAATGGGTCACTGGGTGGAGTGAGGGAGCTTAGCCTCCCTTAATTGTCATTAGATTGCCCCCATCAATCTTCACTCCCAATAATTAATGCAGCTTTCTGATGAGTCTCCTACACACCCTCATCTCCCCAATCTCCCTCTAACCCCCCTCCACACAGAATCCAGAACCCGAAGCTGCCATTGCTTATAGGTGAGAACCATATTGCTAAAGAGACAGATCTTCAATTTAACTTTCACATTTCTTTCAGGAATAACATTGCCAAACGTCATGATGAATTTGAGAGACATGCTGAAGGGACCTTTACCAGTGATGTAAGTTCTTATTTGGAAGGCCAAGCTGCCAAGGAATTCATTGCTTGGCTGGTGAAAGGCCGAGGAAGGCGAGAGTAAGTCTGTACATTCTTATTTAATTTTTTTTTTTTTTTTGCTTGATGCTGAAAACTTAGATTACAGTTATCCATAAATGGATCTGCATTATGAAGCCATTAATATAGTCTCACAAAGTAAGGAAATAACTCCTGTTGGTGGGAGACAGTTTATAAAAGTCTCATCTGTTTTATCTTTGAGAGCAAGTGTTAATGATAGCATCACACAGGTTACTATTTATCCCCCATCATTAGTTGTGTTAAAATTAGATATTAATTTGCCAGTCCAGGAAACTTTTGAGGATAAACAGAGTGCTTCTGATAACTACGCCAGGAAAATATGCTTAAACTAGGACTGTCCAGGAAAACTAGGGATAAGGGAAGAGAAGAAATACTGCTGAAAACTTAGTTTCATTTTAAATATTTACATAGTTGATGTGTTAGTAAGTATTCAGGTAAAAATGTGATACAGACAGGAACTAAAGATGTTTAATGAAATGGCATTCAAAACAAAAATATGTAGAAACATTCATCTATTTAACGATGTATCCATTTTTTATGAGACTACCATAGAGATAGTCATTAAATTATTACAGTTGAAAATGAGCCTAAGACCTTTAGGTACTTCCTTGCATCTTACCACAGCCAAACAGACCCACAGACCAAACAGACCATCTCATTTTCTTGTGACCATTCTGATGACTTTGAATTATGAAAATCAAGAAATTCATGTTCCACTCTATTTTTTCTTTAGTTGTTTTGGCTGTACCTTATGGCATGTGGGTTTCCCACCCATGGATCAACCCAGGCTCCCTGAAGTTGGAAAGACAGAGTATTAACCACTGGACCATCAGGGATGTCTTTAGCAAGATTTTCAATAAGCGTATTGAGATTTTAAGGAGCTCTCAAGACAAAAAGGAGCTAGTATTGTCACTGATTTTTAAAACAGCAGCAATAAAATTTATAAAATCAATGCAAAAATAGTCACACGAGATTATTTTATAGTGTTTTAAAGAGATACCAAAAATTCTGTTAAATAAACCAGTCAGAGAAAATATCTAATACAGACTAAGGTTTAATCCCTTAAGACTGTACTTGGCAAGGCTGTTTTGATCATCATTAGTTTTATAGGATATACTATATTTTTCTGAATATGCTGCTGCTGCTGTTGCTGCTGCTAAGTCGCCTCAGTCGTGTCCGACTCTGTGCAACCCCAGAGAGGGCAGCCCACCAGGCTCCCCCGTCCCTGGGATTCTCCAGGCAAGAACACTGGAGTGGGTTGCCATTTCCTTCTCCAATGCAGAAAAGTGAAAAGTGAAAGTGAAGTCGTGCAGTCATGTCCGACTCTTAGTGACCCCATGGACTGCAGCCCACCAGGCTCCTCCTTCCATGGGATTTTCCAGGCAAGAGTACTGGAGTGGGGTGCCATTTCCGTCTCCATTTTCTAAATACAGACAAATCAATAGTTTCAATAATAAGTTCTATGTTGACAATACACTAAAATCTTAGAAGCAGCTGGAATACAGAAAAGGGCTTTGTTTCAGGTTCTGGCTCTGCACTTGTCTACCTAATTCCCTTTCTGACATTCAAGTTATGAGGCTTTTTGTGGTAAGCCCTCTGTAAATAGAAACATATGGTTTTCTCAGTGACCCTTACACAGGTTACCAGTGACAGGCAACCAATAAGCATTTCTTTGAAACGTTTAACCAAGTGCTGATTTTACCCCTCCATTTCTCAGTTTCCCAGAAGAAGTCAACATCGTTGAAGAACTCCGCCGCAGACACGCTGATGGCTCTTTCTCTGATGAGATGAACACTGTTCTCGATAGTCTTGCCACCCGAGACTTTATAAACTGGTTGCTTCAGACGAAAATTACTGACAGGTGATTGTATTTTAGTTCATCCCTGAAACCATCAAAACTTTCATAAATATTATCATACTGCTATAGGTTGTTCCTACATGAAGGAGAGAGTCTTTACTTTCTTGGTATACAATGAAAATTATGAATCATTCAAGAGTATATTATTATATTTGTTTCTGATCATTACAATTTTATCCTTTCACTCATTGATTCCAAACACTTTTCCTGAGTGTTGGTAAGGGACAAGTCATTAGGAATACAGGTATGGAGATGTTAAGCTGGTCATATATTAATAATATCGCAAATTGCTGTATATGTTGAAATTATAGCACAAAGTAAAATACCAGTATATATGATATTTAAATACTTAATGCAATAAGTATAGCAGTAAAATTTAAAAGCCAAGATTAACAGGCATGTAATAGGTTGGTTGTAATTACTTTTTATAATTATCTATACACTTTATATTTCTTGCTGGGGACAAGTTAGGATAAGCCATCTGTGAAGGTAAATATTTGAAGAGTTCAAAACACAAATGGATGTATAAAATGAGAAGATGAACAGCCTTTATCAAAATAAATCATTGAAACATTTTCTGGCTAAGTTAACTATCATCTATGTATTATACTATGTTAAATAATTGTCTCTCTCTTTTTTTTTTAATTTCTAGGAAGTAAGTGTGTCATTCATTACTCAAGATCATCTTCACAATATCACCTGCCAGCCATGTGGGATGTTTGAAATTTTAAGTTCTGTAAATTTAACAGCTGTATTCTAAAGCCATATTGCTTGCATGCAAATAAATAAATTTCCTTTTAATATTGTATAACCAAAAGATTATAAATTGAATACACCATTGTCAAAATAGTGCTAAAATATCAGCTTTAAAATATGTTAATTCAGAATTCTCTTTCTTTTCTTCTGCTAACCTGCTTAGCAATGAAATTATTTCTCTGTGATATAATTTGTATATATAAATTACTCCAATCACAACATATTTGCATTATAATAAGATAAGGGGAAGGACTGGTAGCCACAGTTGTGAAATGGGAAAGAGAATTTTCTTCTTGAAACTTTTGTCATAAAAATGCTCAACTTTCAGTATATAAAAGATAAACTAAATAAAAATTTCAAGCTTCTTCATCAATGCCTGTATTCTCTCTTCTTTATGGTCCCACTCTTTCCAAATAATCCTGCTTCCTAAGTTGGTAAGCCATAAGCCAAATCCGATGCACAGATATGGCTTCATGTTTTAAATTGCTGCACAGTACTTTAATGCTTTCAGCCAACATCAAAAAACCAAGGTATTTTATATCAAAATGTTGATTTCTCGTGTTTCTTGAAAAATTAGATCATCAGGCAATATTAGACCCACAAATCAAATCTCTTCTAAAGACCAGTACCAGTTGCCTCCTTCTGAAAAGTCACATGATTTTCAACTCACTATTGTGTCCCCTACACACACACACACACACCGCGCACACACACACACCGCACACACACACACCGCACACACACACATCTGTGTATGTTACACATTTACATTCAGGTAATACACATAAGTAGCCACTTTCCCCGGCCCAGTTTATTTTTGTGTCTTATTTGCCTGGCGCCTGCAGACATTTAAGCTTGTCTATCATACCTTGTACCTTCATCTCCCTGTCCTGCAATGTCCAGTATTTTGGGCCAGTCTGGTGCTCATTGCCATGTTAGGGGTATTTTTTTGCTGTATACAGACAACATTGCCAACTCTCTTTCTCTCTTGTATTACATAGATATAATAATCACATAACATTGTATATACTTATGGTGAACAACTTGTCAATCTGATAGGGTTGCACTCTTTACACCAAAAGTTAAAACTCAAGCAAAAAATTACTAAGGAAAAGAAGGGCACTTTAAAATGCCAAGTGTTCTGAATCATAATGAAGACCTATAACAGCTGTTAATTTTTATGCACCCAATAACACACCAACCGCTTTCATAAAGCAGAAACTACATGAGGTTCAAGAAGCAATAGAGATAAACTGATAAAAGGAAATCTAAACTCTTTTCCCTTAACACAGGATAGAGTCAGGAAAGCAACAGAGACCTAAATAGCATAATCAATAGGATAGATCTCATAGGCCTAAACTGAACTATAAATTCTGATGAAAGAGGATCCACATTCTCCAAAATGCAATGGAAAAGTCACAAAGATTGACCACATAGTTGGCCACAAAGAAAACCTTAGTTATACAAAAGTTGTATAAATCTCTAAGTTTGGAATCATTCAGACCATAATGAAATTAAGCTAGAAATCAACAACAAAAGAGAGCTTAAAAATTTACAATGACTTGAAACTGGGCAATCACTTATAAATAAACCATGGATCAAAGACACCATAAAGGAAATTTAAAAAATACTTTTGTATTCTATTATAATGAAAACACAATAAATACAAATTATAGCTATAACTAAAACAGTATTTAGGAATAAAACATAGCTTTAAATGTATTTGTTAGGAAAGAGTAAAATTTGAAACTCAATAGCCTCAGTTTTTAACCTCAAAAAGTTGAAGGAAGAAAAAGACAGCAAATTTCAAAATGTAAAAGAATTATTTTTAAAAATATAGGAGAAAATAATAAAATGGAGAAAATTTGGCACTGAAAATTAGCAAAGCCAAGATTAATTCTTTGACTAGATTAATAAAATTAAGAAACCCCCAGCAAGACTAGGCGAGGAAAAAAAAGGAGGAAAAATTACAAATATCTGAAAGTGGGCCTCTCTAAAGAGCTCTCAAACAATAAAAGAATAATAAGTATATGGTACATAAAAATTATATGCCTGGTAAATTTGACAACTGGATAAAAAGAACAAATTCCTTTGAAAAATGTTACTTAAATAGACATAAATAGGAAGAAAATCTTAATTGTCCTCTGTTATGGAAATTGAATCTGTTATTTTAAAAACTTTTCCAGAAAAGAACCCCAGGCCCAAATGGTTTAACAGGTGAATTCTTCTAAACATTTAAGGAAGAAAAACACCAATATTACCTAAGTTCTTCAAAATAAGGAGCAAATAAAAAATATTTCCAGGTCACTTTATAGGACGAGTATAACCTTGATGAAAAATCTGACAAAGATTTTATAGAAACGGAACACAACAGATCAATCTGACTCATGGACATAGGTAAAAAAAATTCTATACAAAACATTAATGAATCAAATCTAGCAATATATAAAAAAAATACTACAGTACAAACAAATAAGGAGTAAGAGAAAACAGCAATATATAAAAATGAATTGGGAAACAACCATCGAAACAGATGAAATTGAAACATGTTAGACTGTTGAGAATGTCTATGATATATTAACATAAAATATATTTGAAAACCTAGAAAAGATAGATAAAATTGAAAAGAAAGTATAATTTGTAAAAATTGACACTAGTGCAAATACAAGAGCTTAAATAAACCAATTTCATAGAAGAAATGGAAAAAGAAATCAAAGAACCATCTCATAAAAAGTCACCAGGTCCAGATGGTTTTGCATGGAAATTTTATCAAAGTTCCAAAGAAGCTGGTAGTCACAATACTTCATAACTTATTCCAGAGGCTAAGGGGAGAAAAGAAGAAAAAAGAATTTTCAAAGTCTTTTTATAAAGAGAACATAAAATTGATACCTAAACTTGATAAAGATAGAAGAAGAAAAAAGCAGAAAATTATAAGCTAATTTCACATATGAGGCTGATTTAAAAATCCTAAAAATCCCAGAAAATAGAATTCAACAGCATATTAAAAATATTAGATAGCTAGTTGGAAGTTGCTATACAGCAACCAACACAATATTGTAAAGGAATTATCCTCCAATTAAAAATACATTAAAAAATAATACACAAGGCTATGGTTTTTCCTGTGGTCATGTATGGATGTGAGAGTTGGACTGTGAAGAAGGCTGAGTGCTGAAGAATTGATGCTTTTGAACTGTGGTGTTGGAGAAGACTCTTGAGAGTCCCTTGGACTGCAAGGAGATCCAATCAGTCCATTCTGAAGGAGATCAGCCCTGGGATTTCTTTGGAAGGAATGATGCTAAAGCTGAAACTCCAGTACTTTGGCCACCTCATGCGAAGAGTTGACTCATTGGAAAAGAGTCTGATGCTGGGAGGGATTGGGGGCAGGAGGAGAAGCGGACGACAGAGGATGAGATGGCTGGATGGCATCACTGACTCGATGGACGTGAGTCTGAGTGAACTCCAGGAATTGGGATGGACAGGGAGGCCTGGCGTGCTTTGATTCACGGGGTCACAAAGAGTCAGACACGACTGAGCGACTGATCTGATCTGATGCTTGAATTTAGTTTATTCCAAAATTATCCAGGGTGGTTCCATATTAGAAAACCAATTAATGTAATATACCATATTAAGAGATCTGAAAAGAAAAAAATTATCATTTATCTCCACACAGGCTGCATATAAAAATATAATAATATAGAATTAAAGTGTTGGGCTTCCCTGGTGGCTCAGACAATGAAAAATCTACCTGCAATGCAGGAGACCTGGGTTCAATCCCTGAGTCAAGAAGATCCCCTGGAGAAGGAAATGGCAACCCACTCCAGTATACTTGCCTGGAGAATCCATTCCATGGACAGAGGAACCTGGTGGGCTTTAGTCCATGGGGTTGCAAAGAGCTGGACACGATGGAGTGACTACCACTTTCACTTACTGCATTACCTGTTTATAACAAATTTGTGAAAGCCAGCTGCCTAAATGGTGGCGAAGATGTGGCACTGGAAGTCTCATATATTCTGAGCGATAGTAAAAATGAGATGGTCACGTGGGAAAATTGGCAATTCGTTATAAAGTTTATATACGCATGTTATATATATTACCTAAAGAAACAGATTCTTATAAACAACCTAAATACTCATCCATCCATAGGATACTGGTTGAATGAATCAAGTTGCTTCAACAAATGGACAAACTGCACAGCCACTGAAAAATGTGTGTGTGTGTGTGTGTGTATGATTTGAACAAGGTTGTTCTAGTAACTTCCATAATAGCCAAAATATTGGAAATCCAAATGTCCATAAACAGAAGAATGGACAGAGAAACTGGCATGTTCATCCAATAAAACATTACACAGCAATAAAAGGATAAATTATTATAATGCTAGCAACAATACGAATAAACCTCGCAAATGATATGTTATACAAAATTATCCAGACACAAAATAGACCATACTGCTCGATTCTATTTTATGAAGCTTAAGAACAGCACAAACTAAGCAATGATGGTAGAACAGCTCAGTAGGTGCTTCTGGGGAGGGAAGTATGGAGTTCTGAGTAGAATGGACACTGGAGAGCTTCCTAGAATGATGGAAATGCTCTATTTCATGATTAACACGGGGGTTACAGGGATGTGAACATTTATCAGATATCAGCAAAATGTGCACTCAAGATCTGTGCATGTGTGCCTAAATTATGCCTTGATAAATAAATTTAAAAGTGCAAAAGTCTATGTGAACAAAACTGTATTGAGATATTATTTCTAATTTGAAAGCTTAAAAATACACTCTGTTGACAAGGATGTGGGTACATAGAACCTTTCAAACACTGCATGCTGCTGCTGCTGCTAAGTTGCTTCAGTTGTGTCTGACTCTGTGCAACCCCATAGATGGCAGCCCACCAGGCTCCCCCATCCCTGGGATTCTCCAGGCAAGAACACTGGAGTGGGTTGCCATTTCCTTCTCCAATGCATGAAAGTGAAAAGTGAAAGTGAAGTTGCTCAGTCGTGTTCGACTCCTAGCGACCCCATGGACTGCAGCCTACCAGGCTCCTCCGTCCATGGGATTTTCCAGGCAAGAGTACTGGAGTGAGGTGCCATTGCCTTCTCCGATATGAGCATACAAATATTATTACCCCTTCTGCAGGAGTATTTGACAATATATGCAAAAATACTTACGCATTTACGCTTTTCTTCAGCAGCCCCAGTTCCAGAAATTTATCCTAATGATACATACTTAGAATAAAAATCTACCTATGTACAAGGTTATTCTTTGTTATTACTAATTATTCATTGTAAAAAATTAAAAACAACCTGAATACCCACAAAATACCCTTTGAATGAATCAAGATACATCCACGAAATGGAACTGTACAGCCACGGAATAAAGAAAAAATTTTCAATTCATAAACATAGGTTTGTTTCCAGAAGTATTAGTGTAATTGTTGGGGAGGAAAAGTGCTATCCTGTACCCTTCTAAGTTCTCCTGGCTTCCCAGATCTAGGGGCTTTCCACATGGCTGAATGGTAAATGATCCACCTGCCAATGTAAGAGATGCAGGTTTGATCTCCAGGTCAGGAAGATCCCCTGGAGAAGGAAATGGCAACCCACTCCAGTATTCTTGCCTGGGAAATCCCATGGTCAGAGGAGCCTGGTGGGCTGCATGGGGTGGCAAAGTGTAGCACACCACAATTAAATTAACAGGATTAACAGGAGAAAATCAAATGTCACTTCATACATTCAGGAACCCCACATATATAAGAGGGTCAGAGACTCCCACATACATGAGAGATTCTTGGTAATAATTCTTTTACTGGAGAAAATCTCCAATCTAAATTCTTCTAGGTAGTTAAGGAAGGGACAATAGTTTCTCTTGAAGGGTCTCTATTGCCTGTAGCTCAAAATAACCCACATGCTAAAGTAGCACATGTTGGGGAGTCCTGCTCTGAATCCTTATGTAATAATTTTGAGACTGCTAGGAGAGAGACTCTTTAAGGGAATGCATCTTTATTGACTCCTGGGCTATTGTCAGTAGACTCCAAGCCTGGACTGGACAATGGCAAAAGGGTTGTTTCATGATTCGGGGAAAGCCTCTCTGGGATGCCTCCACTTAGAGATAACCAGGTCACATATGTTGATGATGGTCACTTAACATGCCTCTGCACACACACACACACACACACATGCACACACACATACACACTAACACCAAAAAGATACTGTAATACCGTAACAACATTGCAGACGCTTTATCCAAATTGCACACTTGTTCCAAGTCCCCATGAGCTACATCTCAGAGCATCAGACACAGCCCCAGAAACAACTATTCCTCCAGAGACAACACACCCACTAGTAGAGTTAGCCCACATCATATCAGGCCTTTGGGGAGTGACTCAGGGGGCAAACAGGCACAGCATCTTCCTCACCCTGCTTCTAGCCAAAATGGTAGCAGATAAAGGCCCCCTTTGCTCCCAAACAAAACTGGAAGGCTCCCAGGTGGGGACACATGCCCTGGCGGGACAGACCTTACTGCTTTGGCAAGAGATTTTTATCACAGGGCCGCTGCCCTCTTCTGGAACTAGAAGGTACGAAACCATTCTGGTGGGTAATTTCACTAGACTCCCACTGGCTTCTCCCTCCAGAAACACTGCTTCCCGTCATGTAATCTCCCTCTTCAGCAGGGATGTGCTCATTCTGTTTGGCCTACCAGACATTGTAGAGTCAAATCAAGGTACTATTTTGCTTCCCAAGCTGTTCAGTCATATCCTACATCTAGCTAACATCCATCCAGAATGTGGAATCTTACGGAATTTCCACCTTACTGATCCCAAGTGGCCAGACTTATAGAGAGGTGGCTTACCCAGAGACATGTTCCTCAAGCTTTTAAACAATAAATGATCTCCCTAAAGGACAAATATTTTACCCCAAGTTCTAATACTGCTTAATTCCTGGCCAGTCAGTCAGTCACTCCTGGTCTCTAAATCCCTCATATCACTGACAGTCTTCTCCAAAGACTTCCCCGATGGTACCTCCAGGGAACATTCACTTCCTTCATCTTAGAGAGGATGTCACTCATGTCCAATCACAGATAAATGTTTCCCTTAACATTTTGACTTTGCCATAATCTCGCCATCTTCCACATACTGGCAACCCTACTGAGGGCGGATTGTGCAGTATGACTCTGTAATTACAGAAAAACTAAGGGAATGAAATTGTTTAGAAATCATGATTATACAGCTATAATTGGCCCACATGATGGCCCAGTACAAGCCACCAACCTCAGGTCACTGACTATACCTCACTATTCAGGTTATAAAAGCTGATTAATTAAACAAAATTCATCAAAAATCTTACAAGAAGTGGAAATTATAGCTCCAGAAGCCACTAGTGGAAAAATGTGGGGATCTCAGAGAGAGGGACACAGGCCCTCTGCCTTGTGAGTGTCAGTCACATTCAGTTCAGTTCAGTTCAGTTCAGTTCAGTCGCTCAGTCCTGTCCGACTCTTTGTCACCCCATGAATCACACGCCAGGCCCCCTGTCCATCACCAACTCCCGGAGTTTACCCAAACTCATGTCCATCGAGTCAGTGATGCCATCCAGCAATCTCATCCTCTATCGTCCCCTTCTCCTCCTGCCCCTAATCCCTCCCAGCATCGGGGTCTTTTCCAATGAGTCAGCTCTTCGAATCAGGTGGCCAAAGTATTGGAGTTTCAGCTTTAGCATCAGTGCTTCCAAAGAACACCCAGGACTGATCTCCTTTAGAATGGACTGGTTGGATCTCCTTACAGTCCAAGGGACTCTCAAGAGTCTTCTCCAACACCACAGTTCAAAAGCATCAATTCTTCAGCACTCAGTTTTCTTCACAGTCCAACTCTCACATCCATACATGACCACTGGAAAAACCATAGCCTTGACTAAACGGACCTTTGTTGGCAAAGTAATGTCTCTGCTTTTGAATATGTTATCTTGGTTGGTCATAACTTCCCTTCCAAGGAGTAAGTGTCTTTTAATTTCATGGCTGCAATCACCATCTGTAGTGATTTTGGAGCCCAGAAAAATAAAGTTTTTTATTTTTCCACTGTTTCCCCATCTATTTCCCATGAAGTGATGGGGCCAGTTGCCAGTCACATTAGGAAGTGAAATCCACATTGGAACCCAGGAATCCAGGTTACTAAGGCATCTTGGGGGTTGAGGGAACAACCTGCTGGGCTAAAGTGACTCCATCTTTGATGGTATCTAGATGCTGTGAAAGTGCTGCACTCAATATGCCAGCAAATTTGGAAAACTCAGCAGTGGCCACAGCACTGGAAAAGGTCAGTTTGCATTCCAATCCCAAAGAAAGGCAATGCCAAAGAATGCTCAAACTACCGCACAATTGCACTCATCTCACACGCTAGTAAAGTAATGCTCAAAATTCTCCAAGCCAGGCTTCAGCAATATGTGAACCATGAACTTCCTGATGTTCAAGCTGGTTTTAGAAAAGGCAGAGGAACCAGAGATCAAATTGCCAGCATCCACTGGATCATCGAAAAAGCAAGAGAGTTCCAGAAAAACATCTATTTCTGCTTTATTGACTATGCCAAAGCCTTTGACTGTGTGGATCACAATAAACTGTGGGAAATTCTGAAAGAGATGGGAATACCAGACCACCTGATCTACCTCTTGAGAAATTTGTATGCAGGTCAGGAAGCAACAGTCAGAATTGGACATGGGACAACAGACTGGTTCCAAATAGGAAAAGGAGTGCGTCAAGGCTGTATATTGTCATCCTGCTTATTTAATTTATATGCAGAGTACATCATGAGAAACGCTAGACTGGAAGAAGCACAAGCTGGAATCAAGATTGCCAGGAGAAATATCAATAACCTCAGATATGCAGATGACACCACCCTTATGGCAGAAAGTGAAGAGGAACTAAAAAGCCTCTTGATGAAAGTGAAAGTGGAGAGGGAAAAAGTTGGCTTAAAGCTCAACATTCAGAAAACGAAGATCATGGCATCCGGTCCCATCACTTCATGGGAAATAGATGGGGAAACAGTGTCAGACTTTATTTTTTTGGGCTCCAAAATCACTGCAGATGGTGATTGCAGCCATGAAATTGAAAGACGCTTACTTCTTGGAAGGAAAGTTATGACCAACCTAGATAGCATATTCAAAAGCAGAGACATTACTTTGCCAACAAAGGTCCGTCTAGTCAAGGCTATGGTTTTTCCTGTGGTCATGTATGGATGTGAGAGTTGGACTGTGAAGAAGGCTGAGTGCCAAAGAATTGATGCTTTTGAACTGTGGTGTTGGAGAAGACTCTTGAGAGTCCCTTGGACTGCAAGGAGATCCAACCAGTCCATTCTGAAGGAGATCAGCCCTGGGATTTCTTTGGAAGGAATGATGCTAAAGCTGAAACTCCAGTACTTTGGCCACCTCATGCGAAGAGCTGATTCATTGGAAAAGACTCTGATGCTGGAGGGACTGGAGGCAGGAGGAAAAGGGGATGGCAGAGGATGAGATGGCTGGATGGCATCACTGACTCAATGGACGTGAGTCTGGGTGAACTCTGGGAGTTGGTGATGGACAGGGAGGCCTGGCATGCTGCGATTCATGGGGTCGGGAAGAGTCAGACACAACTGAGCGACTGAACTGAACTGAACTGAGACTGCTTGCCCTGAAGGAGGCGCTAGCAAGCTGCTGCTGCTACTGCTGCTAAGTCACTTCAGTCGTGTCGGACTCTGTGCGACCCCATGGACAGCAGCCCACCAGGCTCCCCTGTCCCTGGGCTTCTCCAGGCAAGAACACTGGAGTGGGTGGCCATTTCCTTCTCCAATGCATGAAAGTGAAAAGTGAAAGTGAAGTCACTCAGTCGTGTCCGACTCTAGCGACCCCATGGACTGCAGCCTACCAGGCTCCTCTGTCCATGGGATTTTCTAGGCAAAAGTACTGGAGTGGGGTGCCATTGCCTTCTCCAGTAGACCCCTGAGACCTGTGGAAATCAGCCAGGTAAACAGCTGCAGGGAGGGTGGCTGAGCATCAAGCCCTGTGAGAAGAGTTTCAGCCAGTGAGCTACCAGGTGTGGATTCTGACCCAGAGCTCACCTCCCTCTACATTGAATGGCGCCAATGGAAGTGATATATAAGGAGCTGTTCCGTCCTTATTGTTGCTGTTCAGTCGTTCAGTGGTGTCTGACTCTTTTGTGATCCCACAGACTGTAGTTCACCAGGCTCTTTCAGAGAAGGGAATGGCACCCCACTCCAGTACTCTTGCCTGGAGAATCCCATGGACGGAGGAGCCTGGTGGGCTGCAGTCCATGGGGCCGCTAAGAGTTGGACACGACTGAGCGACTCCACTTTCACTTTTCACTTTCATGCATTGGAGAAGGAAATGGCCACCCACTCCAGTGTTCTTGCCTGGAGAATCCTAGGGACAGAGGAGCCTGTTGGGCTGCTGTCTATGGGGTCGCACAGAGTCGGACACAACTGACGCAGCTTAGCAGCAGCAGCAGCAGGCTCTTTTATCTATGGTATTTCTCAGGCAGGTATACTGGAGCAGGTTGCCATTTCCTTCTCCAGGGTATCTTCCCAACCCAGGGACTGAACCCATATCTCCTGGATTGGCAGGCAGATTCTTTACCACTGAGCCACCTGGGAAGCCCGTTCTCTCCTTATACCATGCCTCAGATTATATCCCAGACAGAATGGCCTCCCAGTGTAATCAAACGAGACCCATCTGGCTGGCAGGTTTGTGTCCTAATGATCCTGCTGCTGCTGCTGCTGCTAAGTCGCTTCAGTCGTGTCCGACTCTGTGGGACCCCATAGACGGCAGCCCACCAGGCTCCCCCGTCCCTGGAATTCTCCAGGCAAGAACACTGGAGTGGGTTGCCATTTCCTTCTCCAATGCATGAAAGTAAAAAGTGAAAGTGAAGTCGCTCAGTCCTGTCCGATCCTTAGTGACCCCATGGACTGCAGCCTACCAGGCTCCTCCGCCCATGGGATTTTCCAGGCAAGAGTACTGGAGTGGGGTGTCATTGCCTTCTCCACCTAATGATCCTACTATATATATAATCTCAGTGGGACACTCTCTGGATTGTGAAGTTGCCATTCACAAAATGTTCCTACAGTTAACCCATCAGTGTGCCCAGAAGCTACACATTACGGAGGAACTCTCCACAGAGCTGAGTCACAGATATCACACTCTCCTTTGCAAGGTACCCGTGATGATCCTACAGAGCTCACTGAGATGTGCTCAACTAGCATTAGATCCTGCACTTGTGATTTCACTCTGAGACAGGCCTCTAGCATACACACTCGGAACATGACACCAGCCAGCCAGTCCATGAGTCTCTCCCCAGGGAGGTCACCTTCCCTGGAGCTGGCCGCCACCATCCCCAAGACCCCAGAGACTCAGAGGACATAGCCCCAGCCCAGGAGCTTGCTATTGGAGATGCCAGCACCTCAGCCAACACACCTCAACTCCACTAGATATTTGGATGCCCCCTTTCTTGCATCCTCCCTGCCAGGTGGGAGATGGCTGGGTGACTATCAGCCTGGAGGATGAGTTGCAAAAACAGGTCCTGTTGGTCAGCTCAGATCAGATAGGCTTCCCCAGTGGCTCAGTGGTAAAGAATCTGCTTATGATGCAGGAGCATCAGGAGATGCGGGTTTGATCCCTGGGTGGGGAAAATCCCCCGGAGAAGGGAATAGCAACACACTCCAGCATTCTTGCCTGGAGAATCCCATGGACAGAGGAGCCTGGTGGACAATAGTCCATAGGGTCACAAAGAGCCAGACACGACTCAAGCAACTGAGCATGCGCTGTCAGCTCAGAAGACATAGATATTTTCTGAAATATCTATCTGCTTGCCTCAAGAACCATGCCTCTATCAGAACATTTGCAAAACCTAAGTTCCCCACCAACTGTCTGGCTGCACTAGACATTTTCACCTCAGTGTTGTCAACCACGATTTGGCACTTGCCATCTACTTCTACAAGGATTAAATCATGTGCTGCTATAGCTTTTGACCCTCAACACCCCCTTGAAAGGAGCTCAGGGTGGAGCGCAGAAATGAGGCACTCTGTGCTCTGGGAAAAACTGGCAGAACAGGTCTTCAGACAGGATTTTTCAGGAGCTGATTTTATAAGCCCAATTCTTACATCTCTTCATATCTAGAAAAACACTAAATTCCTTCATGGTGACATCTGCTCCTCATGACTAGCAGAAACGTTCTGCAAAAATGTGCTTGATTGCCTGTGCTCCCCCTTCAACAAAATCACTCATAGATTAAACCTCCTCCCTATCTCTTTGGAGAAGTTTTCTTAGAACTCTCTGAAATGCTGTCTAACAAGCTGTAGCCTTTATTTTTCCCCAAATAAAACTTAACTTGCAACTCTCACCTGGTGTGTTTTAAGTTGGCAATGTCAAGTCAAACAATGTATTTGAAATCACGTTAATCTGAAATAAGGCACTTCCTCAAAACATCTCTAGCTTGACCTGCTTGGAGCCCAAGGTCAGGAACTTCTGGGTACTGTGTTCCTGCTCAATGTCCTATTAATAGATTACAGCCTTTCTTCCCTCCTGAGGCATCCATGAGAGACCTTGCTCCCCCATTATTCCCTCCCCCCACTTTCAGCAATACCTCCACACCCGAAATTGCCACTTCTGAGTTGAACAGTAATGTGTTGGTAAATGTTCACTGGCTCATCATCAAGGGGTTGGAGGGGGATAATGAGGAAATGCTTGATTATGCTATCTTTGTATAATGTTTTATGCAGAATGGAACATGCATGCATTCTTAGTTACTCAGTTGTATTTGACTCTTTGGGATCCTGTGAATGTAGCCCACTGGGCTCTTCTGTCCATGAGATTCTTTAGGCAAGAATACTGGAGTTGGTTGCCATTTCCTCCTCCAAGGAAACTTCCCCCAGAGATTGACCCAGCGTCTCTTCTGTCCCCTGCATGAGCAGGCAGATTCTTTTACCACTGAGCCACCTGGGAAGCCCCAGAGAACAGAGAAAATTTACTAATTGTTCAGATGGTAAAAGGAGGAAAGAGACGACTAATTAGTAGAACCAAGGA
Organism: Bos indicus; assembly: GCF_029378745.1. Lineage (NCBI taxonomy): Eukaryota > Metazoa > Chordata > Mammalia > Artiodactyla > Bovidae > Bos > Bos indicus. Next base: position 34,297,127 of record NC_091761.1, read on the forward strand.
GTGGTTGTTGTTGTTCAGTCGCTAAGTCATGTTTGACTCTTTGCGACCCCTGGACTACAGCATGCTAAGATTCCTTGTCCTTCAAGTCATTTGTTGACTGAATATTTGTTGGTTGGTTTGTTAAGATGTGATGACTTTAGAACAAATTTGTATCTCCTCCCTCCCAGCCTGTGCAGATCACATGGAAAGCAGAATTGGGAAAGGTTGGTATTCAAAAGTAGTTGCACTCTCTTCTCTTTTAAACAGAGAGAAGTGGGAGAAGGAAGCAGACACAGAGATAAAATAGCACCCTTCCTAACCTAACTGGTCAAATTATACAGGTAACCAAAAAATGACTGAAGAACAAACAACATGGGTTCAGAGACTTACCTTCACAGGGCAGAACATAAGTTTAAACAATACATTTTCTGGAAACTAATTCTAAAGTTTTGCTGTTTAGAAATGCTGTTTCCCCTAGGAAATCACAAGTTCTTGCCAAGGCAGAGTTCTCACTTTCCCCCTAATGTTTTTGAATGCTCTCTCACTTTTCCAACAATTATCATTGCATTTTGATGTTTGAAATCATTTCTATCTGACATCTGGAACAAATGCATGGCATTTCTAGGAAACTAACTTTTCATTTTTTTTTTTCCCAAAAAAAGTTACATTTAGAGTAACACATCTTCCTCGAAAATTCATGTGCTTCACATTCTTAACATTTTTATATCCCAGTGAGAGAAATAGAGCAGAGAGCAGGGGCAGGTCAAGTTGAAAGGATATGAGCTCTAAAATCAGGCAGACTGGGACTTGCATGACAGCTCTGTTGGTGAATAAAGTGGTATAATAACCCCTACTTCATGGTTATGTCTTGGCACTTAACTGAGATAGCACATTCCAAGCTCATGGTGCTGTCCCCGGCACACAGTTCAGTTCAGTTCACTCACTCAGTCATGGCCAACTCTCTGCAACCCCATGGACTGCAGCACGCTAGGCTTCCCTGTCCATCATCAACTCCTGCTGCTGCTGCTGCTGCTAAGTCGCTTCAGTCATGTCCGACTCTGTGCGACCCCATAGATGGAAGCCAACCAGGCTCCCCCATCCCTGGGATTCTCCAAGCAAGAGTACTGGAGAATACCAACTCCTAGAGCTTACTTAAACTCATGTGCATCGTGTTGGTGATGCCATTCAACAATCTCATCCTCTGTCGTCCCCTTCTCCTCCTCCCTTCAATCTTGCCCAGTATCAGGGTCTTTTCCAATGAGTTGATTCGTAGCATCAGATGGCCAAAGTATTGGAGTTTCAGCTTCAGCATTAGTCCTTCCAATGAATATTTAGGACTGATTTCCTTTAGGATGGACTCTTCTATTACTTAAATTATTTCAAAACAGTTGATAAGAAGTTAAGGTTACCAATAGTCTAATAAATACCCACTGGTATTGTTGTGGCTTTGGATGGTGAGAACATAATACTAAACAACCTTGATAAGTCCAAAACTGGTCTATTGTATAAAATCATGAATTTGAAGACAAGCACAGATATATAAATAAAGCTGTGTTAGTTTCTTATTCCTGCTGTAACAAATTACCACAAATTTCGTGGCTTATTACAACATGAATTTATTATCTTACACTTCTACAGGTCAGAAGCCCAAAGTACTGGCAGCACCACACTCCTTCCAGTGGCCCTGGGGAAATTTTGGTTCCCTCCTTCTTCCAATTTCTTGGAAATTGACTGTCTGCATTCCTCTGCATTCCTGCCTCTTTCTCCATCTTCCAAGTGCCTCTCTCTAATCTCTACTCTTGTCATCATATCTCTTTTGCTGCTGAGCCTTAATCTCTCATCTCCTTTTTGTAAGTACACTTGTGACTACATTCAGTTGAGTTCAGTCGCTCCATCGTGTCTGACTCTTTAGGACCCCATGAACCGCAGCACGCCAGGCCTCCCTGTCCATCACCAACTCCTGGAGTTTACCCAAACTCATGTGCATTGAGTCGGTGATGCCATCTAATCATCTCATCCTCTGTTGTCCCTTTCTCCTCCTGCCCCCAATCTTTCCCAGCATCAGGGTCTTTTCAAATGAGTCAGCTCTTCGCATCAGGTGGCCAAAGTTTCAGCTTCAACATCAGTCCTTCCAATGAACACCCAGGACTGATCTCCTTTAGGATGGACTGGTTGGATCTCCTTGATTACATTGGGTCCACCTAGATAATCCAGATAACTTCTGCTTTTCAAGATCTTTAATTCAATATCATCTGCAAAGTCCCCTGTTCCGTGTAAGGTAATATAGTCACTGGTTTTGGGGATTGGGATGTGACATTTTGAGGGGGCCATTCATCAGTCTACAGCAAGACCCAAGACATGTTACACAGATATGACATATAGAAAATAGCAGTTTGACAGTAAAAGGCTTGGGATTTATTGTGGAACATAATATGTGCCAGAAACAGAAAGGAAATGCTGTAATTTAAACAGCAAATATGATACTGGGGTAAGATAAGAAGAAAACTATGCTGTTTATTTACAGCTGATTTGGACTTAGGAAGAAATGCCATTACCAGTTTTATATAGCGAAGTATAGAATAGACTCCAAGGAGAAAAATTCTTAATTACAAAAATCGTCATATATAGAGGAGAAAAATGTCTTCTGAAAAATAAGTGATTTTCAACCGTTGTAGCTTGTGGGGGAGGGGGAAGGTACAGCATACATCTTAATAATTAATTGTGAAAGTAAGAGTGTCAGCCAGAGATAATTAACAGAAAAGGTTGATCGTGTATTCTCCATACTCACAGAGAACTGAGAAAAAGGAAATGGGCCAAACTGCAAAGAGAAGCTGGGCTTTTAAAAAAGGAAGTTCTTGACCATGAAGATCAGACTACCAAGGGAAGCTGTGTAATCTCCATCCTTAAAGAGCTTTAAAAATAGTATAAACAGCCATCTGCACAAGATGATTTATGCATTGACCTTCAGGAGGCGGGCCCAGATCATCTCATGAAGTCCCTTCCAAGTGTGGGATTCTATGATTTAATCAGTATGTGATTTTTCTCAGCTCCACATTTTGTGAGATAACCAGCAGATGGAAGCCACGAATTCCCCAACATCATACCAAAATCATGGTTCCTCGTACTGGTAGGGCCCGGTCAAGCTTGCCAAATTGGCATCGGTTGTAAAAATCATTGAAGGACCCACCTCAAACATTTATTTATCTCCTCATGGGTGTCTGGACCACCCATGTCCACAAAATACAGATAATCTTTATATTGATTCATGTGCATTTAGCTTTCACTTAGCATAAGAGAAAATTGCATATGTTAGAAGTATTTGTCTGGTTTTAAAATCTGAGGCAATAGCTCTTAAAAATGTTATGAAAGATTCACAGACCCCCATCTGAGCAGAAATTGGACCAATTGGACACTTTGCTCTGAAAAGACTGGTGACTCACTTGGACCTCAGTGTTTGTCACTTAAGTAACAGATACAGTTCTCTGTGTATGTTTATTTGTTCATTCAACAAATATCTGAGTGCTGACTGCATGCTAGGTTATGTACAATACATTAGAATGCAACAGTGAGGCAGACTCCCCTCATGGATCTTTGAGTCTTCTGGGAGAAACAAATAAACAGCCCATTTTGCTGCAGAGGGATAAAAGCTATAATAGGGTTAGGAACATGGTGCTAACTTCAAAGGAGTAACCAACCCAACTTGAGGAGACTTTTAGGTCCCTTAGGATGAGATGGTTGGATGGCATCACCAACTCAATGGACATGAGTTTGAGTAAACTCCGGGAGTTGGTGATGGACAGGGAGGCTGTCCTGGTGTGCAGTCAGGTGTGCTGCAGTTCATGGGGTCAAAAAGAGCTGGACACAACTGAGCGATTGAACTGAACTGAACTGAAGAGGATTTCTGGGCTTCTCCAGTGGCTCAGTGGTGAAGAATCTGCCTGCAATGTAGGCACTGCAGGAGACACAGGTTCGATCTGCCCCTGGAGAAGGGCAAAGTAACCCACTCCAGTATTCTTGCTTGGAGAATCCCATGGACAGAAAGGCCTGGCATACTACGGTCCATGGGGTTGCAAAGAGTCGTACACAACTGAATCAACTTAGCATGCAAGAGGATTTCTGGAGAAATGAAGCCTAAGCTGGGATCTGAAGGATGAATGGGGGTTACTAGGGGAGAAGGTGGTGGAAACATATTTCATGGAAAGAGAACAGCCTGGCTGGGAAGCTTGCTGTGCCATGGTATGGGAATTGAGTGTCTTAGCATATGGCTGGGGCTTGGAGGGTAAAGGGAAGGTTGAAAGTGAATGGGAGGAAGGAGACAGCAAGAGAAAGTCAGCAATAAAGCTTGAGAGATCATGAGAACTCTCATGCTAAAGAATTGGGACTTTTACATAAAATAATGAGCTTCCATTCAAAGGTATAGATCAGGTTTGTCCTTTCAAAAGATATATTATGGTACAGTTTTGAATCCAAGGGCAGGAAAACACTGACATTTGTTTTAGCAAAAGGAAGAGTTTCTCAGAAGAATATTGGGAATATAAGGAATCCAGGTAGGAACTGAACGTCAGAGCTGAGTGCAGGGCAGAGAGGTTAGCTGGGAGCCACGGAGCTTGGTGTGGGAGCAACGTGGTACTTCATTCATCTCCTATTGTTGCTTTTTGGAGCTTTGTCCCTTCCAAATGCTTTGTGTTCCTCCAGTTCTGTTAATGGTCACCAAAGTCTCCTAAATTGTAAGCTCTCAGACTTAGCCAGTTCTTTCTAGTATAAATCCTACTTGTCAATGGAGGGGACTGCCAGGCTCATCTTTAATCTAGGAGCTCACCTCTTGACCACAGAACTGTGACAGGGAGCAGAGTTGCATGATAATGAGGCAGCTGCGCTTCAGCCACTTGGATGGCAAAGGAGGGCTTGCTCCTAGATATGCAAGTGCTGCATTGCAGATTTATCCGAGTTGCTTTGCTACAACTTAGATGGAGTAATGGAAAGCCTGGAGGCACAGCCATTGTGGACTTGGTTACATACATGTCCTTGCATACAAGGTGGAGCTTGTATCTAAGATCCATGAGGAGAGCTGAAGCCTCCATTAATTCCAGGAACTACATAGCCACACAAGCCACAAGCCCAGAGCAAGCTTGGAAGCTCCATCAAGCTCCACAACCCAGAGAACAGGTTTCTGGGAATGTGTTCATATTCAAAGATATAACTACTGGCAGGTTCTACTCTCACATGTGAATTTCTAACCAGCATGCTTTTACTCAAATTGTTCTTTTGTTTCATCGTGTTACTAAAAAAAAGTATGACAGGTTGGCATGCTTGTTCATGAATGTCTGCAACTGTAATTTCTTACAACTTAGCTTATGATCACTATATAGGCTACCATTTATAATATCCTCTGAAACAGTTAAAATCATCTTATCAGTACTGACAAAACTTTCCTTAAATTTGTGAAGTATGAACTATAAGCCTTTTTATTAATTTACCTCCCTCGTGTTTCCATTTGTTTTCAATTTCTGTCAATAGATGTTACATTAAGCAATATATATGCAGTTACCTATTTCACCACTAGATGGCATCATACATCTTTCCTTCTAATTTGATCTCAAACCAGCATTTTAGAAAAAGGATTTGCTTTTGTTTTTGCCTGTTGTTTTTCAAAGAGTTAATCGAATTATTGCATCATTTATTGAGCGTTCATTAATGTCACTATTTATTTGTAATACTATCTTTAATCATATACTAAATTTCTATATGTGCTACACGTTTCCAGGCAATTTTATTATTTCCTCTGTCAATTCTTATTACAACACCATGCTGTTTTAATTACTTTAGTTTTACAATGCATTTTAACATATTTTATCACCATCATTACTCCTCAACTGTGTCTTCAACTTCAAAATCTTTTTAATCCATTAATTTATCCACATGAAATTTGGAATGATTTCATTCCCTTAAAAATTTTACTAGCATTTTTATTGGAATTGACAATAATTTGACAATAATTGTATAGGCTAATTTTTGAGGAGGTTACATCCTTGCAGTATTTATTCCTTTACACGTAATAAATGCTTCTGAACCAGAGATGCAGATAAGAACATACTCAGAATTCTTGGCATATGCATGAGTGTGTGTGTATGTGTACAGAATAAATGATTAAATAGAGAGGGACGCATTCAAATATTCTTTTTAAAAGGAGAAAAATAACTCCTCATGTCCAACTGTAGCAGATGGGCTAAGTAAATTACTGTATAATCTCAATGGAATACTTTGCTCTACCACATACAGTGATTTCAAATGATTGTCAAATGAGAAAATGCTCATAATAAAAGGTTAAGTAAATATAGTAGATGTGAAATTATACATACAACAATTTAAAAATAGAGACAGAAGGAAATAGAATCTATGCTAACTCATCCCATCTAGGAGGTAGAATTGCAACTAATTCATATTTTATTAACACTTTCCAGACTTTTCTGTATTTCCTATAGTGAACATGTATTGATTTCGTAATCAGAAAAAGAAACCTTCTAAATCTTTAAAGCAAATAGATTTCATGGAGATTTCAAAGGTATATCATTTTCTTTTATATCTATATACAGATTGATTTATTGACCAGTTTTTAGTAAAAATACTCTTGTGTTATTCAAAGTCAGGAAGTTTCCCATAGCTCAAAAAGTTACTTTCTGTTGATTTTTTCCCATATGTTTCCCTGCCATCCCCTTAGAGACATAATCTCAAGTTGTAGGTCACTGTCTCCAGAAAGTCCCTCCACTTCGATTTCTTTTGCACAGGTCTGACCTTTCAGTCATTCCCTGAGAGCAGGTCTTCACCGTCCAGTAAGCAGTAGAAATCGGTGGGTCTCAAACTTTCTGATCTCAAGGCCTCTATATTTTAAAAAATTATTGACTATGCCAAAGAGATTTTTTTAGATTATATTTATCAATATTTAACATATTCAAAATTGAAACAAATTTCTATATATTTATTTTAATTTATTTAAATAAAAAAAATAAGGAGGAGGTTGACCAAGATGATGACATTGGGGGCTCCTTGATGCCCCTCCTCCCACGAACATGAAGAATGTATAGCTGCACACAGAGAAATCATCTCTGAATGAAATTCGAAAGCCCTGCACACTGAGTGAATTAGAAAATGCCTACATTGGATTGGGTGGGAAATGCTGAGACAAACTCTTGCCAAAAAACCTCACCCTTGGTACAGTGCATACAATCCTGAGGGAACACTCAACTCTCAACTTCTCTCTGAAGAGTGAAGAGTTTGGACCCCACAGCTAGTGCTCCAACTTTTCAGACTCTCACTTGAGAGATGGGCCTCCCAAAACTTAGCTTTGAAGGCTAATGAGGCTTGTGTTCTTGAGATGCTTGAGACTATAGCTAACAAAGAGTTCTTAAGGGACAGGCAATCACTCACTGTAGCTACCTCCCCAGGGGTCAGCACGTAAGGAGCAAGGAAAAAACACCCATTTCCCAGTCTTTTTGTAAAAGGGGTCCATCTGCAGACTTTGAAAGTTGCTGCTTGAAGGTCAGGCTTCTAATGTAACATACATCTAGGGGCTGGTGGCGATTGTCGTCAGAAGATGCATACTCTTACCACTTTTATTCAACATAGTATTGGAGATAATGATCAAGGCAGTTATTCAAGAAAAAAAATTGAAGTCATTCAAACTGAAAAGAAAAGTAAAAGCATCTCTATTTGCAGATGACATAATACTGCATATAGAAAATCCTAAAGACTTAACCAAAATATTAGAATGAGAAAAACAAATTTAGTAAAATTGAATGACATGAAACTAAATATACAAAATCAGCTGCATTTCTATACACTAACAACAAACAACAGAAATAAAATTAAGAAACAATCTCATTTACTATAGCATGAAAAAGAGTAAAATACTTAAGAATAATTTAACAAGGAGGTAAAAGTTCTATAACTTTAAGATGTTCATGAACAAAGTTGAAGAAAACACAAATAAATTGAAAGAAATTCCATGTTCATAGACTGGAAGAATTGATAATGTTAAAATGTCTATATGATACAATGTGATCTACAGATTCAGTGTAACCCCTATAAAAATGACAACGCCATTTTTCACACAAATGAAAAAAAGCAATTCTAAAATTTCTATGGAGTCACAGAAGACCTCAAATAGCTAAGGCAATCTTGAGAAAGAAGAATAAAGCTGGACACATCACATTCCTAATTTTAAGTTACATTACAAATTTATAGTAATGAAAAGAGTGTGGTGCTGAAACAGAAACAGACACATAAATCAATACGGAACAGAATACCGAGCCCAGAAATAAACACATACATATATGTTCAATTAATTTTTCACCAAGGAGCCAAAAGCATACGGTGGATAAAGAACAGTCTCTGCAATAAGTGATGTTGACAAAGCTGAATTGTCACATGTGAAAGAGTGAAACTGGATCCCTGTCTTGGACCATGCACAAAAACCAACTCAAAATGGACTGAAGACTTGAATGTAAGATCTGAAACAGTGAAATTCCTGTAAGAAAATACAGAAGGCAAGCTTCTTGACATTGGTCCTGATCGTAATTTTTTGGGTTTGACAGTAAAAGCAAAAATAACAAGTGAAGCTGCATCAAACTAAAATGTTTTTGCTCAGCAAGGTAAACCACCAACAAGAGGAAAATACTTGCAAATTACATATCCAATAAGGGGCTAATATCCAAAGTAGATTGGAACTCATACAACTCGATCACACAAAAAAACAAATAACCCAATATAAAAATGGGCAAAGGACCTCAATAGGTATTTTTCCAAAGAAGACACACCAGTGGCCAACAGGCTGCATGAAGAGGTGTTCAATATCACTACTCATCAGGGAAATGCAAATCAAAACCACAATGAGCTGTCACCTCACACCTGTTAGGATGACTTTTATTAAACAGAAATCACAAATGTTGTCAAGGTTGTGAAGAAAAGGAAATATTTTTACACTCTTGGTAGGAAAACAAACTACAATGGAAAATGCTATTAAATTCCCTCCAAAAAATGGAAAATAGAAATACCATGTGACAAAAGGAAATTCCACTTCTGGATATATATCCAAAGTAAACAAAACCATATCTCAAAAAGATATATGTACTCCCAAGTTCACTGAAGCATTAGTTGCAATAGCCAAGATATGGACACATTTAAATGTCTGTCAAGGGATGAATTAATCAAGAAAATGTGTGTGTGTGTATCTTGTGGTTTGTGACATGTATGAACCTGGAGGATATTATGTGAAATAAACCAGGCACAGAAAGACAAATACTGCATGTTATCACTTACATGTGGAATTTTTAAAAAGCACAAAGTCATAGGAACAGAAAGTAGAGAAGTGGTTGCATGGGCTGGGGTGTGACCAGAATAAGGAGAGACTGGTAAAATGGCACAAAGTTTCAGTTATAAAATGAATAAAAGATGAATAAGATCTGAGAATCTAATGTATAACTTGGTGAATATAGTTGATAACACTGTGATTGTATAATTCAAATATTCTCACCAAAAAAGGTAAACATGTGAATTTATGGATATGATAACTTGATGAGGGAATCCTTTTACGATGTGTACATGTATCAGATACCCACATTGTAGACTTACAATTTTATTTGTTAATTACACCACAAGAAATTTGAACAAAAAAAGATTGTGACTGAGACTTTAGCCTCATCTGAAGTTCTGCTGGGGAAGGATGTGTTTCCCGTCTCACCTGGGTTGTTGGCAGAACTGTTTCTTGCTGGCTGTGGGTTTGGGGCCGTCCTCAGCTCCCTGAGGCATCTACAGTTCCTTGACACCTGGGGTTCCCCAAATGGCCACTTGCTTCCTCACGGGAGAGATGGAGCACGTCCAGCAAAATGAGCTTGTTTAAGAGAATCACAAATCACCTATTCCCCATTACACTTGGCATAGTTGGTTAGTGTCTCAGATGTATGTATGGAGCATCCTGGCTGTAGGATACATCAAATAATTTACCTGAGAGAATGAGGCAAAGTCTTCATGTTCCCTAAGACCCCAGATAATAACGAACCAGCCATGAGAAGATGGAGGTTAGGAGCATTCTGCAAAAAAGGAACAGAAAATGGGAAATGTAGTTATACCTACAGAGAGACCATATTATCATGGCATTATAACTTTGAGTTTTGCTTCTGTGTCTATTTTCTCTATCATCCAATGCTCTGTACAAGATATCTCAGAATCAGCATATCCCTGGTGGTCCAGTGGTTAAGAAAACACCTTCCAATCAGGGAGCACAGGTTTGATCCCTGGTGGGGAAATTAAGATCCCACATGCGGTGAGACAACGAAGCCTACCTGCCCCAGCTAGATAGAAGTCCACATGCCACAACAAAAGATTTCACGTGACGCAAGAGATCTTGCTGCAACTAAGACCCAAAGCAGCCTAACAAATAAATATTTTTAAGCAATAACAACAACAGAAAACTAATTATCTCAGAATCTTCAACATGTATTATACAGTAGACAATCAGCAAATTTACTTAACAAAAGGGTGAACTTTTAAATAAATAAATAAAAATTTTAAACTAAACTCATTGCAAGTTAACATAAATAACACATTTTTATGGGGGAAAAAATCCTTTATTTTCCAAAACAACAAAAATGTAGTTACCAAAATGTTGTCATTTTCCATGTTTTGAAATTTATTTCATTTCTAGCTTAATATAAACCAGCTGGATTCTCATGTCTGCTTCTGAACTCAATCTGTTGTGCTCTCATACATCACATAGCCTCTGGAAAACTCCACTGTAGAGTCACAAGACAAAAAGGAAAAATGGTTAGTGATTTCTTAGTATCCTTAAGCATAAAGTTATGACTTGATAAAGTTCTGGAGGAATTCCAGGGCCCCCCCCACCCCAGTCTATACTTTGAAATTCATTACTTAATTGGATTAAAACAATCATCAAATTCTTTCCTCTCTCTGTTACAATACTCAGGTACTCAGCTGAAACTGAAAAATAATGATGATGAGAGTAAAAACACTAACATAAAATCTGGTCCCTCATTGTCCATGTGATTACGTGGAATGACAATGGGACTATTTTTAAGCTAGACCTGTGTGTCACTCCAGAGGTGACTGGGTTTGTTGACGTCATCTCCCACCCCTAAATCCACCACTGCTCTCATCACTACGTGGTTACTCCTTATTCCTCTTGGGAGATAGTTTAAGTTTCACTCTTTTTAATTCTACTCCTCTTTTACTTCCCGATGAGTTCATTATCATAAAAGTGATGTTTTCCATGCATGCCCTCTCAATTCCTAGCTCTCCCTTCTTTCATTGATGTTGCCCGCCCCTTCACCCTGGCTACTCATTCCCATGAATATACCCTTGAATAACTGCAAACTCTCCACAGTCTCAACTTTAAACAACCTAGTTTCTGGCCAATAGCTACTGTTTTGTTGTGGTTTTTTTTCCCTCCAGTTCACTTCCTATACCCCAGTTTCAACAATCTCTCAACTCCACAAACACTTCTAGTCCATTGAGCCTACAAACTTTTCACTGGTTCTCCTTGTATCCTCACTCGCTTTCCCATTATCCAGGTTAAGTTCCATGGTCACTTATTATAATCACTCCCGTAAATTTGCTCCTAATTTCTTTGCCTTGCTCTTGCTTCATCACACTTTCTTGGATTAAAGCCCTATTCTAATTAAATACAATGTCTGCCTACTCTATACCTACACCTTCCTGGTTGAACATGGCTAGAGAAAAATCCACTGATGACATCAATCGAAATTCATAATTACCAAAATGTTCACAAGTGAGTCTTTCTTTAATGGACACTTTCATAGGTCTCCAGTAGGATCGCTCCTGAATGCCTCCCCTGAGATTCCCTTGTCTCAGACAGACAGATGCATCCTATTATGGATTGTCAAGCGAAGGGTGACCAACCATCCTAGTTTGTTTGGTAGTACCCCTGTTTCAGCATTTACAGTCCTATGTCCTAGGAAACCCTTCAGTCCTGGAAAAACAAGAATGGTGGAGCATCCTAGTCATAGGTGCCCTGTACCCCTTCATTAATCTGATATCAACGCCAACTGCTGGCTTCTGGTCCTTCGCTCATTTAGGGCATTAGATAAAATCAATGATAATCATACATTGATTCACCCACACAAGTGATTCACATCTCTGGTCCATAGCAAATATTCTCTGGCTGTTTTGAAATCTGGAGGTATAAACCCTCCATCCTGCCTGAATCCAAATATTTGCAGTGGTCATCTCCAAAAGCAGCTTCTTGTACTTCCCCTCCTTTTCCTAAGAGGAATTAAGTGTGTCTTGGGCCCATTGGAACAGATTCCTCCCCATGGCCTCTGGGAGGGTTTGGTGATGGCCAAGAGTCCTCAACGGGGGTTGGGTTTGGGCTTCTCAAAAAGATACATGTTCCTCACAGATGTTGGTCATGTCTGTATATAACCGTTATGATAAGTATGGTGAGGCCATAAATAACCCTATCCTGGGCCTTCCTACCTTGCTTACTCTATGGTGGAATAATAAAAACTTTAATTACTGTTACGTTTTAAAAATAGTAGCAATTTTAGTAGAATAATAAATAAAATAAAAATGTTATTTTCAGCAAAATAATAATAACCAATACAAAATTTTAATATAATAAGATTTTTAATAAAAAAAATAACACTTTGTCTTGTTGCCATTGCTCTAAGTCTTCTGAGAATTGGGCACTAGTCTACTGAGAATCGCAACTGCATGAAACATGTTTCAAAACTCTCCAAACAGACACACTGAAGTCTCTTCTTACTTAAGTTGCAGTAAAAGAAATAATGATGGCTCAGACGGTAAAGAACCTGCCTGAAATACAGGAGACCTGTGTTTGATCCCTGGGTCGGGAAGATCCCCTGGAGAAGGGGATGGCTACCCATCCCAGTAGTCTTGCCTGGAGGACTCCGTGGAGAGAGGATCCTGGTGGGCTACAGTCTATGGGGTCACAAAGCATCAGGCTAGACTGAGTGACTAACACTTTCATCATTTTCTATAATGGAGCAACTTCTCTTCCCAAAGAAATCATTTCAAAATTCTCCTCCATATCAGCTCTCTCCATATGAAAGTGATTGAGGAGTTTCAGACACGGAATGTAAACTTTTCACATCGTGATCTGGCTACGGAATATTATCTCAAGTCTATATTGGAGTTTTGGTCTCTAACTTTAATTTGAACATTCTAGTATACAAGATTATCCAAAATAAAAACTGTACCCAGTAAGTGGCACCTGCAGAAATATGTGCAGAATATTTGTAGCAGATTGTATTTTCCACCAAATGTGATAGCAATATTTATGTTCTCATATAACCTTGACATCCTTCCATCAAGCAGTGGTATCTATCCTTCTCTCTTCAAATATGGGAAACCTCAGTGACTCACTTCTAAAAAATGCAATGTCACGGGAGCCTGACTTCCTAGATGAGGTCAGAAAGGGCCATATAGCCTCTGGCAACTTCTCTTTCTCTGGCTCTCAATCAAGACCAGCTAAATAATTGGTGGGACCCAATACAAAATGGGACTTCCCTGGTGGCTCAGATGGTAAAGCGTCTGCCTACAATGCGGGAGACCCGGGTTCGATCCCTGGGTCAGGAAGATCCTCTGGAGAAGGAAATGGCAATCCACTCTAGTACTATTGCCTGGAAAATCCCATGGACAGAGGAGCCTGGTAGACTACAGTCTGAGGGGTGGCAAAGAGTCAGACATGACTGAGTGACTTCACTTTCACTTTCAATACAAAATGAAAATGAGCAGCCCCTTTTGCAAAACTTAAAAATTTCAAGACAAGTACCACAGAACACTACACCAAGCATGAGATGAGTGTGGGGCCTTGTGTGATGCACAGGTCACCAGCCAGATTTGCTGAAGATGCTTACCCTTGAAAACCAGCCACCATGTGGAGAGAAAATCTAGGCTAAACAGAGCAGTCATGTGTACCACTTCTAGCTGACAGCCCTAGAAAGACCCTCAGCCAATAGCCACGTCGACCACCTGACATGTGAGTAAAGGAGCATTCAGACAATTCCAGCCACCAGGCCTCTAATCTTCTGGATGAAACTCCAGACCTAATAAAAACAAGCTGCCTTCATTGTTAATATAACTATAGATTTTTTTTAATGCCACTATATCTTGAGATTGTCACACAGCCATGTAAGTACAACAACCTGATTTACAGACACAATACGTGAAAGACGTGCAGCCAGCCACACCTGCCCTTTCTCTGCTCTTCAAGCGTCTGCACACAACCTGTCTCCTCAGACACCAGAGTCCTCCTGTGTTCTGCTGAAAAAGCTTCAACCACCGCAACAGCACGGTAATGGAACAAGTGCAAGTCTCCCCTCTTCCTAAAGCAGCTCCTGCCTTTTAGCACCTTTGCCAGCATCAAAGTGTAATCTCCTTGAACTTCCTTGTCCAGCAGTTAAGACTCTGCACTTACAATGCAGGAGGCATGGGTTCGATCCCTGGTCAGGGAATTAAGATCCCACATGCTGCATGGAGCGGCCAAAAAAAAAAAAAAAGCTTAATCATCTTTCACACTAGAGCTCCCTTTACAGGGTTTCAACCTCAAGACAAGAGGGCCACTCAGAATATCCAGCCCTGACTCCACAGGCAGCCTTTGAGGTACACTCACCAATGGGACAAGCTTCCCGGCTGTAGTTTTGGGGTTACTGTATATCCAGCAACCATGTATATTAAACTGGCCCAAGGGAGTGGCTTTAGAACTTAGACCAGGGATTTTTATTTATATTTATATCAGGGTTTCTATGAAAATGAGGATCTACCTTTTTGTTAGTTAAAAACAACAATCCAGTCTGTAATCACATACAATCCATCATTTGACTTAAACAGCTGTTGGAGGCCAGTGACTTCGTCTTTCCGCCTGTTTGTTTAGTGACTTTGGAAGTCATATCTCTCAGAATTTAAAACACTCAACCCAAAGCAATTTAATGTCATTGCACTCTAGAAAAGAACTACAAAAACCAAAGATTCCAACTAAGAAGTTTAGGTTTTACAAATTATGAAACCATGACCACAGAAAGAAGCTCATCTATTATACAAAATGATGTCATGAGTTATTTTGAAAAATATAGGAATGTTCTCAAAGTAAATGTTGTTTTTACCATAGTAAGTTATTTGGTGCAACAAGTCCCTGAAGTATCTGTCTGCTCTACTCTTGATAATTCCCAAATTTAGTCATTCCTAAGTGAAGATGTCTTTTATCCCCTGACTTTTCATGTCAGTCATACATTAGTGCATGTACCATTTCAACGCCATGTAAGCTTTAACTTAGATAAATACACACTTTAAAAAAATCTAAATAATCTCCAACTTTGAAAAGATTTCTTGGACTTCCCTGGTGGTCCCGTGGTTAAGAATCCACCTGCCAATGCAGAGGACATGTGTTCGATCCCTGGCTCAGGAAGATTCCACATGCCTCAGGGCATCTAAGCCCGTGCGCCACAGTTACTGAAGCCCACACACAGCTATAAAGACTCAGAGCAGTCAAAAAATAAATTTTTAAAAAAGAAAAGATTTCTTACATTTCTCTTTGGTATCCAGTTGCCAAACAAACATAAATTCAGATTTTATCAAACTTGTTTTCCATACTGAAAATGTAATTATTTGGGACACACCAAGCATAATAACACTGAAGAACTGTTGCTTTGAACTGTGGTGTTGGAGAAGACTCTTGAGAGTCCCTTGGACTGCAAGGAGATCCAACAGGTCCATTCTGAAGGAGATCAGCCCTGGGATTTCTTTGGAAGGAATGATGCTAAAGCTGAAACTCTAGTACTTTGGCCACCTCATGTGAAGAGTTGACTCATTGGAAAAGACTCTGATGCTGGGAAGGATTAGGGGCAGGAGGAGAAGGGGACGACAGAGGATGAGATGGCTGGATGGCATCACTGACTCGATGGACTTGAGTCTGAGTGAACTCCAGGAGTTGGTGATGGACAGGGAGGCCTGGCGTGCTGCGATTCATGGGGTCGCAAAGAGTTGGACACAACTGAGCGACTGAACTGAACTGAAGCATAATAAAAATTAAAATTGAAATAAAATGGCACTGTATCCTTAAGGGATTAAATTTCATTATTAAAAAATAAATTTGTGAATTTCTTTTTTCTGTTTTCTTTTTCTTTTTCCTGGACCAATCCAAATTGAACCAAGCAGGATCATAAATTGGGATATCAAAATACTCACAGTCCAGATTCTCTAAGGGACCACCCATATCACCGTAGCACTACAAAGTAGAAGTGTCAGTAAACTATGAGGAAATGTGAGCTCCTTCCTGGGAAATCCAAAAACAGGATGTTCAAGAACAATGAAAATCTGCCCTGCCTACTGGTGTATGAATGATGAGAGTGACTGGCCAACCAAATTCTGTCATGATATAAATGGAAACAGTATCATTTGGTTAAGGACTGGGAATGTTTTCACAATATTTAGCTCCAGATTAACTCACTGTTATAAGCTTGCTAAATAAAATCATCTTGCTTATCTCATTTTTTTCCTCTCTACAACCTCTCAAGATGAGTAATACTATCCACCATTACTGGAAAGAAGTCCTGTGTTCAAGAGCTACTGGCTATGTACAACACTCTTTCAATATGACAGTCAATCAGATACTGCACTCATCCATCCATCTGCTCATTCACTTACTCCTCAAAGCCAAACTTGTGGTTAGTACATATGAAGAGCACACAGTCCCGATGGGAACAGATGGGGAACTTGAACACTGCATTCCAGACTGAGTGGTGCAATACAGGAACACGGTTGTGGAGGCATTCAGGGCTCCCTGGAAGAGGTGATACACTGCTGAACGCTGAGTAGAGATAATCTAGTGAAACTGTTTTAATCCACATATTGTCTAACTCAGCACTTCTCAAGCTTTGTTCAAAGGAACACTAATGTTTGGCTTGATATCAATAAATATCCTGTGGATGATGGAATATCCCTATTAGCAGCAGTTACCCTGTGGTCTGACCTAGCATTTCATTCATTGTAAATAATTAAAGTTGACCCACTGTTTCACCAATGAACCTGCTGGATCTGATCATTCAGAATTAGCCCAACATGAACTGGCTCATTTATGCAATAAGACTCCACAGATGGGCTCATAGCTGACTATTCTGACCTGGTGGGATGAAGACATACCCCAGAACAAGTGTGGTATCATTGCACCTGACCACAATTCTCAGCTTTCCTGGAGCTAACACTCTGGGTAGCTTTTCTTATTTGCTTAAGGTGATACTGGACATTCTTTGGATGAATTTAGTGGATGTGGTTAAAAGATAATTTATTTAAAAACAAGCCAGAAGTGATAAAAGGTTATTGCTGAACCATGCAAAGATGCCAGGATTCTTGGCCTCCGGAGAAGAATTCAATCCAGGGCCAGAGACAAGGCTTGATCACTCAGAGCTTTTATGTAAAAAGTTTTAATTAAGTATTAAGGAGATAGAGAAAGCTTCTGACATAGGCATCAGAAGGGGGCAGAAAGAGTACCCCCTTGCTAGTGTTAGCCATGAAGTTATATACTCTCTAATTAGTTATTACAGTGAATCAAAAGAATGTCTGGAGGTTGTAAATACCTCACTAGACCTACTCCCATAATTTACACCTTAAGATAACAGGATCAGCCAGAAAGTTTTTTTCCAGAGACTGTCCTCAAGCAGGATACATTATTGTTATATAATCCTAAGGATTTAAAGGGACAAAAAAGTTTGTCCTTTATTCCTCCTTGAGAATTCCAGACCCTTCTCTCCTTGGGGACCCCTAGACTTCTTATCAACCTACCTAGGAAATGACTCTTTCATTCCCCCCTTTTCTTTTAGGAGAATTATGTTGCCAAGGGAAAGGGGCATTGTTTTCATTCCATAACTACTTCCTGCTGTTTAGGGGCATGGTCCCTGAATTGTTGAGGCAACATATTCTCCTAACCCTCATTTTGAGGGTCTCTGATCCAGGGCCCCCAAGTAATAGTTGGAGGAGGCTGTGGCACTCATAGGAGCTTGAACAACCATTTGTAACTTTAAAGCTTTTAGACAGTTAGAAAACTCCATTATACAGTTACAGACGTAAGGCAAAATAGTCATTAAACCAAGTTAAAATCAAAATGGAAAGTCACATTATGTCCATAGTTATATCAGTCCATCTTAATGTTGTTAGATGTCATCAGTTTAAGAAGAGGCATTGCATATGATTGTTGTGGAAGGTATTCGCAGACTTGGAGAAAGTATTTTCCTTGAAGTGGAGAAGCCTTTCACTGATGAAGAGCGGAGTGCTCCACAGACCCAGCAGTTAGACTGATTGTGAAATGCTGCGTAGGAGTGAGCCCAGGACAGGAAGGCATTGTCTTGAGGATAAAACAGCAGACACAGGATTTTTGGAGTCAACAGAAGTAGGCTCACATAGATTATCAGGCCCATCTGAAAAGTACAAAGTCAGAGCATAGAAAGTAAAGACATAAAATGAAGTCACTTAGTTATGGTCAGGGTGCCACCTCTTAACTTGAGTGTGATGTACCCATGAATCAATTCCTGGCACTTTGACAGCTGTAGGAGAAGAAAGAATAACCTGGTAAGGACCTTCCCAGAGGGGCTCAAGGGATGCGCCCCCAGGCCCCAGTGTTTTTATGAGGACCTCGGTTCCTGGC
The DNA here is from genome assembly GCF_029378745.1 of Bos indicus. Taxonomy (NCBI): domain Eukaryota; kingdom Metazoa; phylum Chordata; class Mammalia; order Artiodactyla; family Bovidae; genus Bos; species Bos indicus. Next base: position 34,315,794 of record NC_091761.1, read on the forward strand.
TCAAATAGAGGCTTGCTTGACTCAGAGGCTGGGTCAGGAGTCATCTCCCAGAGTTCTGTTAATGTCTGTTGAAAAGCTGAGAGCTGAGTTACATAACTAGTTAATTTCAAGGCTTTAGGGTCTATAACAATGTCTGTGCATAAGAAAGGCCTTCCATAAATACATTCAAAGGGGGACAGTCCCTCCTTTTTGGGGGCAGTTCGAGCCCTCATTAAAGCTATGGATAGGACTTTAATCCAGTTGTCCTGTGTCTCTTGAGTTAATTTGCTCAGATGTCTTTTGATAATGTCATTAGCTTTTTCAACCTTTCCTGAGGATTGGGGTCTCTAGGAACAGTGTAAGTGATATACTATTCCTAGAGCTTTAGACACCCCCTGAGTTACAGCAGCTTTAAAGGCGGAGCCATTGTCACTCTGAAGGCTCCGTGGCAGCCCAAACCTGGGAATAATTTCATGGATTAAAATCTTTCTAACCTCCTTAGCCTGTTTACTACGACAGGGTAAAGCCTCAATCCATCCAGTAAAAGCATCTATCCAAACTTGTAAGCAAGAATATCCATTAGCTTTTGGCATATGAGTAAAATCAATTTCCCAGTCCTCTCAAGGGTACTTTCCACTTCGTTGTAATCCAGATTTTGCTAGCTTTTCAGTCTTTGGGTCTTTCTAATTCTTCCTCAGCATATTGTGGTTTTTCCTGTTCCACAGGACCTGTCCAGATCAAAGGCATCTGTAGTGAAGGGGTTTCGCAAAGTGCCGCTTTTCTGGCTTGACAGTCAGCCAGCTGATTACCTTCAGCTACTTTACTCCCATCTCTGTTGTGTCCTTTGCAATGCATAACAGCTACTTCTTTAGGACAATATATCACAGTTAGAAGTCTCTTGATCTCTCTGAAATGTTTAATAGGTTCTCCTGTTGCTGTTTTAAACTGTCTTTCTTTCCATATTACAGCATGAGCATGTAAAGTCAAATAAGCGTACTTAGAATCAGTGTAGATATTTACCCGGTGCCCTTTGCTTAACTCTAGAGCTCGGGTCAGGGCCATAAGCTCCACTAACTGAGCACTGGTTCCCTGGGGGAGAGATTTTGCTTCTAAAACCTGTTCAGCAGTCACCACGGTGTAACCTGCTTTACACTTTCTGTCCCAAACAAAAGAACTGCCATCTGTAAATATTTCCATGTCAGGATTGTCTAATGGGGTATCCATTAGATCTTCTCAAACTGCATAGTTTAAAGTTAGAAATTGAGAACCATCGTGATCAGGTGTTTCATTTTCCTTCTCAGGAAGGAAAGTGGCTGGATTTAAATTTCCACAAACTTTAAGCTTAGTTACTGGTCCTTCTCGGAGAAGGCAATGGCACCCCACTCCAGTACTTTTGCCTAGAAAATCCCAGGGACGGAGGAGCCTGGTAGGCTGCAGTCCATGGGGTCGCTAGAGTCGGACATGACTGAGTGACACTTTCATGCATTGGGAAAGGAAATGGCAACCCACTCCAGTGTTCTTGCCTGGAGAATCCCAGGGACGGGGGAGCCTGGTGGGCTGCCGTCTATGGGGTCACACAGAGTCGGACACGACTGAAGCGACTTAGCAGCGGCAGCAGCAGCACTGTCCTTCTAACAACAATGACTGATATTTAAGAAGCCTACTGTCTGTCATCCAAACATTAACCTTAGAATTTAAGATTCCACTCACATCATGAGAAGTCAGTACAGTAAGGTTTCGTCCATTAATTATTTTTAAAGCTTCAGGTGCTAATAAAGCCGCTGCCCCAATTACTCTTAGGCAGTGGGGCCACCCACATGAAATTACATCTAATTCTCTGCTTAGATAAGCAATAGGTTGATGGTGAGGCCCTCGGGGTTGTGTCAAAACTCCCAAGGCCACACCTTTTCTTTCAGTGACAAACAAATTAAATTTTGACCCTCTGGGCAACTATTTAAGAAAGAGAAATCAATTTATCAAAGAAGCTTTTTGGAGCCGCAGGAGGCAAAATCATCTATACACCAGGGTGAGGTCAAGTAGCACACACCACAGAAAGCCACTCAGCTCCCAGTTTCCCTGGAGAACAGAAAAGAGTCAGGAGGGTTGTCTGTTTAAAGTAGAAAATCTGAGCAGAGGACTGTTGAAGTGGAAGTCAGAATTAGATTAGTTAGAAAAAATTTTAAGGGAGAAGAAACCTCTCCACGTATCTCCACTTGTGCACAGCAGCAGCCAGACCTCCACTAAAATCATGAGAAAAGCACACCCCTTTGTGAATTAGAAACCTGGCAGCAACCTCTGTAGGTCCACTTCTTCAGTATATTTCATGTCAAAACACATATAGAAGTCCCAAATGGGTGCTGGTAATCCCTTCTAAAACTTTCCCTCAGGATAAAATTGGCAGTCCTGGGAATACATTGTAGGAGTTCTAAGGTTTGTTTACGCTTGTCCTGTTCTTAAATGTTTGAAGCAGGATAGCACAAGTTTGAGGTGGAAGGGATGCCCTCGACAACAAGACAGGGCCCATTCTAACATCTAAAGAGGTTTGATAGCCCATAGCACAGAATCCTCCTTATTTCAGATGATACTTCATACTTGCAAGCCAACTCCTTGGACACTGTGGGGCTTGATTAATTTGCACCAAGGCTCCTGTTTGGCGCAGTCTGAATAGTGACAAAGATTTGTTGAGTATTTGCTCTGTTCTAGCCTCTTCACATTAATTATTTCCTATCTTGGCAGAGAAGCAGGACTTTCTGATTCAGAAATACAAAACCCTGGTTGCTGATACCGGCAAACTTGTCCCTACGGCACCTGATTGGGACAGAACAGGAACACGCTTTTGTCCCTCATTCAGAGAGTCCTGGTTCTTTTTTCTATGGTTCACAAGAAGGCTAATGTGCTATCTTATTCTACTAAACTTCACAGAGAGGGGAGGAGTGGGAGAAAAGAGGAACTGAGAAAACAATGCTTGGCTTTCCATATGATGCCTGTGAAGCTTTCTTCCTTGAAGCAAGCACAAGCTGTATGAGAGGGTCATGTTCCTCCTCTTTCTACATCTCTTCCTCCACCCTATTTTCTTGGCTCTTTTTCTAAAACCCATCTTTGACCACAAGAAAGTAAAGAGTGGATTTGGGCAAAGAATGTTTAAAACAATGCTAGTTGTCTCCTCCTTATTTCAAGTTCACAAACCATGAAAAATCACAACTATTCTCATATTTAGCATCCGTATCTAAGCTCCTGCCATAGCTGCCCTGGCTCATGAGTCCTCTACCGTCACACCTCACCAGCGCTCCCTGCCCAGTGATAAAAACACGAGTGAGGACACAGCACCATCTCCATACTGTGTGGATGCTCAATTCGTTGTTTGTTTGTTTGTTTAACTTGGAATTTCAAAGCAAAACCAAATTGTACTTTTTAAAAAAACAAGTTTTCCAAACTATATACACAAGTGATTCTTACAGGAAATTTTCCAGTAAACCATTTATGACATTTGGCTTTACTCTGTTTTAAAAACACCAAATCAATCATCACTGATCCAGTCCAGTGAGAAATGAGACTTAAAAATAAAAACCAACAAAATGAAAAGACTCATTTTTTTAGCATTCTCAGGAATTTTCACAATTAAACACAATCATGTGTGTATGTATATTTGTGTACAAGTAATCTTGTAAGTTTATTTACTAATTTAGCAAATATTTTTCAATCATCTACAATATACCAAGTTTGCCAACTCATGCTAGGGGCTGAAGATAGAGTAGAGATTTAATAGAATTGTGTTGTGATTATCTATTGCTGTATAATTAACCACCCCAAAACATAATTTTAACCTTACTACAGATGGCATGGCTGACTCGATGGACATGAGTCTCAGTGAACTCCGGGAGTTGGTGATGGACAGGGAGGCCTGGCGTGCTGCGATTCATGGGGTCGCAAAGAGTCGGACACGACTGAGCGCCTGATCTGATCTGATCTGATCTGATAATTCATTATGATCTTTCATAGTTCAGTAGGTTGACTAGGCTCAGCTGGGTAGTTGTCATGTAGGTCTTTCATGTAGTTACAATAAGATACTGGTTGGGGCTGAAGTCACATGAAGGCTTGACTGGTTTGGATGTACTGGACCAGTACATGGTGTTTGCTTGCAACCTGGATGGCTGGACCAGCTGGAGCTAGCCAAATCTGCCTGTCTGTCTCTCTGTCTCTCAAAATCGCTCTCTCACCATCTGGTCTATGCTCATAGCCAAGTTAGGCTTCCTTATAGCCAGGCAGTCCCAGGTAACCAGAGTTATCAATTTCCTCCGGAGCACCGAAAGACCAAGGCAAACATTGCACGGTTTCTTGTGACCTAGCCTCAGAAGTTATGCAGATTCAATTTCACTGAAATTGAGCTACATAGGACAAGACTGGATTCACTGTTGGAGATAACTACCCAAGATCCTGAATGCAGGGAGACATGGTTTGTTGGGAGTCGTCTTTAGAAACTAACCTGGGTAAACAAGCATGGTCCCTAACCTCTAGAAGCTTATAGTAATTAAATACACTCTGAAATAAGAGTTGTAATTTTAACTACTAATTTTGGTTTTGCCATGCTATTGTGGAAGAATTGTTGCTTTTAAACTGTTATGCTGGAGAAGACTCTTGAGAGTCCTATGGACAGCAAAGAGATCAAACCAGTCCATCCTAAAGGAAATCAATCCTGACTATTCATTGGAAAGACTGATGTTGAAGCTGAAACTCCAATACTTTGGCCACCTGATGCAAAGAATTGACTCATTGGAAAAGATGCTGATGCTGGGAAAGATTGAAGGCAGAAGGAGAAGGGGACAACAGAGGATGAGATGGCTGGATGGCATCACTGACTCAATGGACATGAGTCTGAGTGAACTCCAGGAGTTGGTGATGGACAGGGAGGCCTGGCATGCTGCGGTTCATGGGGTCGCAAAGAGTCGGACAGAACTGAGTGACTGAACTGAACTGATACTTATCCAAATTTTCTATAATGAACACGTATTGCTTTAACAACAAAAAGTATACTATATTTATAACTAGCATGCTGAGAAAAGGAAAGTGAACAGCTAATCCTTATACTTATTTCTGTGACTTGGGCTTTCTAAAATCACCACTGAGGATGATAAGTTATCATAGAATACTAGTACGACGATCGGCAAAAATGAGGACACAAGGTGGCCAGGAGCACAGTTCACAGGGCTGCAGTGTCAGCAGTCTTGAGAAAGAGTAAAGCAACAGGGTATTTCCTAAATCCTCTTAAAGACAGAAACCACATCTTGACAAAGGAGAGAGTCAAAGGCTTGGACTTGTCCTGGAACACTGAAGTTCTCAAGAGAGAAGTGTCTTGGCCACTTCTGTATGAATCTGTACGAATAAAAGAAGGTGAAAGAGTAAATATAATTAAATATAGTATGACTCCACAGTGTATGAGAGCAAGAGATCAAGGCCACCCATTGAAGATTCCAATAAATTGAAATATTGATGGTGAAGAGGTGCTTTCCTGTCTCAGGTGGTTATATAGATGGGAATAGGATGGCATTTCAGTGGCAGGAGCCCATGCATGGTAACCAGAATCACAGACTTAGTGGTGAATGTGGTGGCCAGATGAGCACTGAGCCATAGCTCGTGTGGCTCAGCCTCAAATCTAGGTCAGAGACAATGACATTTAGTACAGAAACCAAGGTTTTATTTCAAAATAACTCAGATTCTTCACTTCACATCTCAAGGACTGTTAAAAACATTGAACTACACAGTCCACAACACCACCTTAAAATTACCTTCTCTTTCGGTATGGGATGTCTGCTATTCCTCCCCTCCAATGGGTGTTTTCCTTTCCTTAATTAGACATGTACATCTTGAATAAAAGCAGACGATTCCCAGGTGTGGTCAAGCGACTAAGCAATTTCCTTAAAGAATGTGGGCAGGCCCTCTGTGCCCCTTCTTCCTTTATGCTGGCAATAATACAGGCGATTTGGCTGGAACTGAAACATCTATTTTGTACCATGGGAGAGCACGCTAAGGTTAATGGAACAGGAAAAGGATCGCAAGTCCTTGATGGTCTGGAACTTCCATGACGGTGAAATACTACCTGCATTTGGACTTTGTAAGTGATCGAGGAACAATCTTCTAACTTATGTAAGCTATTATTGTTTAGAAGTTTTTCTTGCTTGCAGCCAAACATAATCTAAACTAATTTAAAGTCAAATCTGTACATTCTGCATTTGCCTTTCCTAAAATCCCTGAGAGAAACACCCCCCTACATGAAGTCTCCAGAATTCCAGCCCCAAGAGAGAAATATCTACCCTTTCTGATGAAAGGAATGTCTGATGATTAGAGGGAAGCCTCTAACCACTCCACCCCCTCCTTTCCTCCAGACCCCGAGGCTCTAGCTGCCTGTCCTCATTCTCAAATTCTGCAACCCACATTCCACTTACCTGGTGGGCAACAGGAGGAGGAAATAACAAGCAGGCACAGCCTAACCTCTCTTTAGGAGGAGGGGGATAAGGAATTAAAAGCTGTAGGAAGATTCATACTCTAATTGCTAAATCACACCACTATTTTCAAAGTATAACAATGAAGGAAAAATGTCAGTGTTAACAGGACACCTTTTTACATATGCAGATAACTTTATTGAAACGTAATTTTTATTTTCTGTTTGGAATGAAAAATTGAAGAGGGAAAAATTGCATAACTTTTTGGAGATGATATCTGAGAAAGAGCATGCTTGGGGCAGCAATTAAATCCTTTCCACTCTCACATTTACCTGCCGCTTGAATGCATTACTTCATCTTACCTCTAAATAACCCTGAGGGTGAATATTATTACCATCCCCTATATACAAGACAAAGTTGAGGCTCAGAGAGATAAAATGTCTTGCTCAAGTTCATGTAATATGTCAAGTTGTGTTTTTTGTTCTCCAATATTGGCTGCCTGGCACCACTTGTAGGATTAGATGTTGTCACATCTTTGACCTCAGGCTTAATGCTGTGATGATCTGCTTGAGGAAAGTAAAGTAGTAAAAGTATTGACTAATAAGAGCTGTGTTAGTTGTGTTCCACTCTTTGTGACTTCATGGACTATAGCCCAGCAGGCTCCTCTGTCCATGGAATTCTTCATGCAAGAATACTGGAGTGGGTTGCCATTTCCTACTCCAGGGGATCTTCCCAACCCAGGGATCAAACTTGCATCTCTTGCTTCCCCTGCATTGGCAGGAGGATTCTTCACCAATGCGCCACCTGGGAAACCCGAAGGCCAGGTGCCGATTTCCAACACAAGCTTTAAAGCAATTCTTCCACTCTCTTTTTCCTGGCATAGCCTGCATGCCCCAGGTAACTGCTGGGTCATTGATCAAATACTCAGATTTGAGCCCCAGATGATGCACAATGCACATGTAACCTGAGCAAGAAAGAACAGCATGTTTATTTGTGGGTCATTTATTCCTGTCATATAATTTAGACTAAGGTGATCAATGTACAAAGTGAGTGAGTAAAAATCCTGGGGCTGAAAGATCATCCTATTTAAGGCAGCATTTGTTTAGCACCACCAGACATTCCAGCAGGACCCAAAGAGCAGAAGGAGTTAGAGGCAACTATCCGCTCCCAATCTCATCCCCCTTCTCTCATGGTTGGAAGTTCTCCAATCTACAGGTAGATCTCAGAGATAATGCGGTTTGGTTCCAGACCATTTCAGTAAAGAGAATTTCCCATGTGCATTTTTTTGGCTTCCCAGTGCATAGGAGTTATCTTTACCTTATACTGTGGTCTATTAAGTATTCAATAGCACTATGGCTAATAAAGCAATGTAATGCCTTGGTTAAAAATTACTTTGTTGCTAAAAAATAATAACCATCATCTAAGCCTTCAGCGAGTTGTAAGCCTTTTGTTGGTGGAGGGTCTTGCTTCGATGTTGATGGCTGCTGAATGACCAAGGTGGTGGTTGCTAAAGGTTAGGGTGGCTGCGGCAGTTTCTAAAAATAAGAAAACAATGAACATTGCCTCGTTGATTGTCTCTTCCCTTTACAAAGAAATTCTTTGTAGCATGCAATCCTGTTTGATAGCATTTTGCCCACAGTAGAACTTCTTTCAAAATAGAAGTCAATCTTCTCAAATACTACTGCTGCTTTACCAAGCAGTGTAACAGGCTTGTGTAATATTCCAAATCTTTTGTTGTCGTGAACTGTACCAGTACCTCAACTGTGGCTGCCATGGCTGCCAAGGAAAACCCAAGATCCCCAGATTTCACGGCAAAGAATCAGCTTGAGAGCTGGGGGACAGAAGCTTAAGGGTCACGGAAATCCTGCTGGGTAGGACACAACTTGGTCATCCTCTCCCAGGTTGTTGTGGCCTGAAAAACGTTATATACAGTTTATTTTTCATTAATACACTGATTGTATTTGCCATAGCAGGTGCTTTGTTGCTAAAAATATTTTTCCACCACCAACAAATACATGGGCTCCTCATTATGCCTTTGAGCTGCATGAAGGTTCCCACATCTTACTATCAATTGAATCACGATTTATTGCTATAAGAGAATAATGAGGACATTTTCAACATCTATAAGGAAACAAAACTGCATCACTTTCAGTTTTATGGAAAATTACTGTTTGACTTTTATTTTTTGGGAGCCATTATGGATTGTAGTAACTCCTTTAAAGTTTATTTTAAAAACTCATTTCCTCTAAGGCTTACTGAAAACCCTACAGTATAGTAAACTGAGTGTAAAAACATCTTTACCAGGGCAAGTGATATGAGGAGATGTGGAGAAAAAGCCCGGATACATTTCTGATGTTTTTGTGGCAAAGATACCTTCTTTGAAAGGTCTCTGTAAACTTACTAAGAACCTGTTTATCTACGCAGGGGGCCCACATTTTAGCTATTTGACCCAGTCCTGAAGAGAGTGAAGTCTGATGGCAAAGGAAGAGGATTAGAAATCGGAACAGGAGACAACTCAAAGATTCAAAGGAGTAATGTGTGCATTTGCCAAACAGGTTAGACATGCAGTACGGAATTGATACCGAAGCCAGATAAGGTGATGTTTTACTTGCTACCGAACAACTTGACTGTGTTTTGTAACTGGATCCATTTCTATGTTCAAGTGTTCCGGCAAAGCCTTGTGTGTGTGTTTCCAAAAGCTAAGAAGAAAGGGGATTTTCCCCATTGTGGCAAAGCTAGCTGAAGAAACCTGTTTCTAGATGCTGTAAAATCCTGTAGTGGCAGCTGCTTTAACTGGACAGCAAGGGGAGAAATGCAAAAGGCAAGATGGAAACAGCCATTGTAACTGATGCTATGCCTCTCACTCCTCCCTGAAGATTCCTTTAATAGCTGTTAGTGTTTTTTCACTTTTTGACATGAGTTCTGTATTTTAACACTCTTTCTCCAGATCTCCTCACGGCCACTTTCTCACCTCCCTCACGTTTTGCCCAGATGGCCCCTTCGAGTGAGCCTTCTCCGACCTCCCCATTCCAAATTACAGCTCTAAGCTTCCCTGGTGGCTCAGTGGTGAAGAATCCACCTGCCAATGCAGGAGACACAGGTTCGATTCCCGGTCCAGGAAGATCCCACCTGCCGAGGAGCACCTAAGCCCGTGCCCCACAGCTATTGAGCCTGTGCTGAGTCTGAACCACAACTACTGAACCCATACACTGCAAATACTGAAGCCGAACACCCTAGGGCCCGTGTTCCACGACGAGAGAAGCCGCAACAAGAAACCCAAGCACAGCTAGAGAGTAACCTCCACGTGCCGGCGACTAGAGAAAACCCCACGCATCGGTGAAGACCCAGTCCAGTCAAAAATAAATAGATAAAATTGCAGTTCTTCCCTCTCTAAACCAACATTCCCTATTCCTTATTTCTACTTATATTATCCATAGTCCTATTTTATTCTTTTAAAGTGTAATATTTAATGCATACAAAAGGATATACATATACATGTAAATAATAAATCATATTCATAAAAGAAAAGTTCACCACAACTTAAGAATTGAAACATTTTGAATACTCTGTTCTCTTTCTGATTGTATCCCTGGTATGTGCGCCAGGAGAATGTACATGATAGCACACATAATCACAACACAAAACTGAAAGCAACAGAAACACCCATCAAACAAAGAATAGATAAGTGAATTACGAAAGATTCACCGCATAGAATATTCATTTGGTGGAAATGAATGAACTATAGCAATACACAATGAGCATGGAGAAATCTTAGAAACATAATGAGTAGAATAATTAAGTCCCAGAAGACCAAACTGAATATGATACCATTTATATAAAGCTCTAAAACAAGCAAAACAAAATTATTAGCATGAATCTTAATAAATGTTAGCACTATGATATATTCATCATCTTTATCTTAGTTTATTATTCAAAGAGGACTCTTCCAACTTCAACATACATACATGTAAAATAATGTTTTCTAAATTCATGCCAGTTTTAAAAACTCTTAGTTCCAAAACCGTGAAACTATATTTAGACCTCTAAGCTGAAAATAAGAATCAATCTTGATATCTTTTGTTTCTTGCCCACCATAAAAAACTGGCTACCCAATCAGGTAACTGCCTCTTGAATCCGGCCTCAGTCTTCATCCAAGGTCAGATTATCCTTAGATCAGGTCATCAACTTTGAATTCTAACATTTAATAATTTCCTAACTCATCCTTCCAATTTAGTCTATTCATAAAGTATCTTTCTGTGAGTTATACAAAAGATTATTTTTTTTTAGTTTTTATTTCAATGATAAATTTCAAATTATTTAATGAACATAATTGACTTCTCAGATAGCTTAAACCTGACACAAATTTGTACTGGAAACAGTTTTATTTATTTCTCCAATTGCCACATTCATTCATACCAGGATAAACCCTCCTTTCAGGTTTTCCAGGTGGCGTTAATGGTAAAGAACACACCTGCCAATGCAGGAGACACAAGAGATGCTGGTTCGATCCCTGGGTTGGGAAGATCCCCTAGAGGAGGGTACAGCAACCCACTCCAGTGTTCTTGCCTGGATAATCCCATGGACAGAGGAGCCTTGTGGGCTACAGCCCATAGAGACTAAAAGAGTCGGACACAACTGAAGTAGCTTAGTATGCATGCACACAAACCCGTCTTTCAGTCACTTTCAGATAATTTCTAAGCTAGTTCATTTTAATCCAGCTAAAACTTTATTCTCATAGAGCTCCCTCCCCCCCACTCCTAGCTCATGCTGCTTGACCTTTTATGGCTTGAAATCTGTAGGGCACAAGAGTGCCCTGATTATTGCCTCTTCTCTGGCAAGTATAGGTGAGTGGGGGAAAAAGAGTTATGGAAAGGGATGACTGGGGACTACTTGAGATGCTGTTGTGATTCTCTCTTGGCTACACTGGTTACTTATTCACTCCCTCAGTATAGCAGGAATCCAACTGATGCTCTTTACGGAGGCAGAGTGAAGTTCACTTTGGGGCATAGTGTGTTCTTGTTGGAGGGCCCACATCACCATTTGATTCTGGGGATAGGAGATCCGATCCAGCTAGACTTATTCCCATCTCTTTATCCCGTTATCTGCTGCAATTGTTAAATTTTTAGAAATTTTGTGAGCAGGATATTAATCTGCTGGTAAGCTTGAAAACAGCCATGGTGGCTGCTTTATTTATTTTTGGCTGTGCCGGGCCTTCGTTGCTGTGTGGGCTGTTCTCTAGTTGCAGTGAGCAGGGGCTACTCTCCAGTTGCCATGCACGGGCTTCTCATTGCAGTAGCTTCTCTTGTTGAGTAAGATGGGCCCTAGGACACATGGACTTCAGTAGCTGTGGCACATGGGCACGTGGGCTCAGTAACTGTGGCTCCCAGCCTCTAGAGCACGTGCTTAATAGTTGTGGCGCATGGGCCTAGTTGTTCCTCGGCATGTGGGATCTTCCTGGACCAGGGCTTAAACTCGTGTCTCCTGCATTGACAGGCGGGTTCTTTACCACTGAGCCACTAGGAGATCCCCTTTTGTATGATTTTTTGAAAGTAAAATTTATTAAAGTATAATATATATACACAGAAGAATGCCTGATAGATTTACATACAGTGCAACATCCATGCAGCCAAAAGCCAGATAAAAATCCAACATCAGGGTCCACCTTGTGTTTCCTCCTAGTCACTTACAGCAGAAAAGAGAAGCCATTCTCAACTCAGTCTGGATTCCTGACTCCCAGAATCTATCAGCATAATAAAATAGAGGAAAATCTTATCTGACTTCTAACCTCATAGATGATTTATGCCTGAATAACATCTTTATTGAGATATCACTCACATTGCCATATAATTTAATCATCTAAATTATGTAATTCAATGGCTTTTAATATATTGATGAACTGTGCAACCATAAGTACAATCTAAAATTTTAAAACATTTTCATCAGCTCACAAAGAAACCCCATATTCATAAGCAGTCGTCCCCTAGTCTTCCTCACTCCTCCTTAGCTCTGAATAAGACTTTGAAATGATTATCTCTTCACATTCTTGAGATCTGACAACAGAAAAACTTAATTCATTTATTTGCAACTAATCAAACATTTCCAACAGCTGAAATTATAAACTAATCTAAATGGCATTTCTTCCCTTAGCAAATCTGATATTGATATTTCCTATAAAAACATGAATGGTGCTCAATATTGGCACTTTGTCAAGGATGGGTCATCTGCATCTGGCTGGTGCAGTAGACAGGTACATGTACAGACGGTAGGGTGCCACCTTGGCTGTGCTGAGCACTCAGAATAGTGGCAGAGGAACAAGTGCTGCGTGTTTTTCCATGGGGACCTCATGACACTCTGTGTTCCATGAGAAAGGAGGAAACAAAGCCTTTGGCCATTTCTTTAGTCGTAATCGGTGTATCTAATGCCTAATAGTATGCCCTCCAAAATGAGAGATACCACCTATTTGTGGTGTTTGGAACTTAATTGCTAATTTTAGAGCCTAAGGAAAAAAACTTAATTATTATTCTATGAATAAGCATACTCTGGATTATCCAGATGACTACCATTTAAAGATGCCTTTTTAATATTCCATGTTGGTTTCTTGTGTTATTCTCACAGCTGTGATAGTTTTCAAATGTGGTTGAAAATTCTTCAACACTCCTCCCATTATGACATGGGGTCTATGCCTCCACTCCCTGAATCTAGATAGACTTGTGGTCTCACTGTAACCAGTAGAATACAGAGGAAATTATCTTGTGTGACTGCTGAAGCCAGAACAGAACATGTGAAGCAAGCTCTACTTTGTGAGCTGGGACACTTGGGAGCTCTGAGCTGCCATGTAAGAAATGGGAGCTACCACTGAGTTCTGCCAATGATATGACTGCCCTGGGTTCCACGCATCGCGGAAGCTGAGTCTACCTGCAAAGGCACGTACTGAAGCTCCAGTCAACTGCCCAGCTGAGGTCCCAGCCCAGAGGTAGCATCAATCACCAGAGTGAAGATGTTGAGTTATCGCCAGCCCTTGAGTCTTCTCAGCTGAGCCCCAGGTATCCTGGAGAAAAGAGAAGCCATTCCCAGCTCAGTCTGAATTCCTGACTCACAGAATCTATCAGCGTAATAAAATGACTATTTAAGCAGCTAAGTTTTGAGGGAAACTTATAGAAAATGGAGGTCAAACGACTTCATAGCATGTGATATAGACGAAAGATATGCAATAGTTTGAGCAACAGAAAGAAGTGGAAGAATTGAGTTATCTTAAAACATGAGGTATTATAGGCATGCTGAGATCTCATGATTAAAGACATTAATTTTTTTCATGAATTAATTTTAGCAAAACATACTCCTTCATGTTAATGAGAATGTGAACTTTAGAATTCATATGGTTTTGTTTTTATTGTATCAATCAATTTTGGTTTAGTTGTATAAAAATTATAAGCAAAAAGAATTTATATGTAATTAGCCAAAGCTTATACATATAGGATATCTATCATAATAAAAATACATGTCAATCTTGAAAAAGTCTTCAAAAAAGATTGCTATTAAAGGATGCATGGAATAATCAGATTTGGGAAATACTGTCTTCTGCTTACGGAGAAGGCAATGGAACCCCACTCGAGCACTCTTCCCTGGAAAATCCCATGGACGGAGGAGCCTGGTAGGCTGCAGTCCATGGGGTCACTAAGAGTCGGACAAGACTCAGCGACTTCACTTTCACTTTTCACTTTCATGCATTGGAGAAGGAAATGGCAACCCACTCTAGTGTTCTTGCCTGGAAAATCCCAGGGGCAGGGGATCCTGGTGGGCTGCCGTCTCTGGGGTCTCACAGAGTCAGACATGACTGAAGCGACTTAGCAGCAGCAGTCTTCTGCTTAATAACCCACCATTAACCTGTTGCCTTTGGATTGAGTCCAAATACCTTTATAGGAAACACAAGTATCCACTCCAAAAGTATCCTGATTTCTGTCTTCCCTTTATCCATTTGCTTTATGTTCTAGCCACCTTGAAGTTCTCCCCCATCTCTTTAGGAACGCCCCCTCTCCCTAAAAGACCCATCCTCAGTGCCACTTCTGTGAAAGTCTTTCTGGATTCCCCAGAGTTCTGTCCTCTGTGTTCCCACAGTGTGTCAGTAGGGTCTGGCAGGAAACAGACGGCACAGTCGAAAGAATAATTCGAGGACGTTTCTTGAAAGCAGCTATGACTGGCTGACAGATGCAAGCAGCCCCACGTGGAAGGAGAAGGGGGGTTCGATACCTCACCTCAGCTATCCCTTCCTCCAATCTGCTGCCTGGGTCCCCATTGGTTGAGCCTAACCAGAAGCCAAAGGGCAAAAGAACCCATTAATACAGCCCACTCAGATCAGCCTCCCCAGGGAAAGTACAAGGTGGAGATTGAATATGGGGGCAAGGGAACAGAAGATATCCAGGTTTTTTTTATTTATTCTTGAACGACATTCTACGCTATGACCTTTTTCATGATTGCTTTCCTTTTGGACTCACCCTGCCATTAATATCTCCATATGCTCTTTGCTTGGCAAAAGCTACTAGGACTTCCCTAGTAGCTCAAACAGTAAAGTGTCTGCCTGCAAAACAGGAGACCTGAGTTTGATCCCTTGGAGAAGAAAATAGAAACCCACTCCATTATTCTTTCCTGGGAAATCCCATGGATAGAGGAGCCTAGTAGGCTACAAGTACACGGGGTTGCAAAGACATGGACACGACTTAGTGATTAAACAACAACAATCTATTAATAAGTATTTATTGAATTGATGAATTAATAAGAAAATGACATGGTTGAAAACACCGAGAACATTACTTGTATTCTTGAATATTCCCCAATTGTTATTTAAAAATTTTTTTCTCTAGTTATTAATTTAGTTCTATTTTTTGAAATCCATTTTTTTCCCTAAAATAAGTTTTGTGATTTTTTTCCCTGAGTAAAGCAGCTATTTGTATTGTATTTTTGTTTGTTTGAATCTTGTTAGTGAGATTTTAGTTCTTTAAGCCAGTTAGGATGATATCTTATAATAAATCTCATTTTAATCTGTTTTATTTTTGTGTATATAATTGTGGGACAATTTTAATTTATAAACTAGGACACATTTATGGCACATAGTTTAAAATTTTCCCTTCAGTTTTGTACTGATTTCCTAAATTCCTTTACACTATTTGTATGGATATTGTCAATCAAATTTATTCTGTATAAGAGATTAATAGAGGGATGCTACATTATAAGCTTTCCAGTTTCCTTGAATGATTTTTAGTATTCTATAACACTTTTTTGTAATTAAGATTTAAATACCCAATCCCTCAAGACTTGCCATACAGAGAGCTGTCAATCAAGGAATTGGCAAGCTCTATGAACGGCATGATGAAATCTTTATCCCTACTCTCTGATGCCTTCAAGACCAGCTTTTGCAAGTTGATCCTTCATTTCACATGTCTTAGAACTCACTCACACTTCTTATGCTTGGAAATGTAACACACAGAGTGACAATGTAATCCACAGCTAATAAGTTAGCGGCTATAAAAATGAACATCCACATTAACTTGCCAAGCGTGGAGGCTGGAGGTGTTACACTGCACTCGTGTATATATGTCTGCCAGGGCAATAGTACATATGCCTTTGGAAATGCTTCTAAGTTATGCAGAGAAGCCGACAATAATTCTTGAACTTTGTTGTCAGGATCCAGTTTCATTTAAGAGCCAAACCAACAGCATCAAAACACTTGGCCATGATCAGCTACAATCCAACCGAAGAAGAAAACATACAAAACTAGCCCTTGGGTTGTCAATTTTGTGGAAATAAGGCTATCTCAGTACTTTCTCTTGTGAACTAGTTTCGAGTATAATACATTTTCACTGAAAAAGTAATAACAATGAAGGAATTAAAAATCTTTTCTCTGCATATCTCTTAAATCATTACACAGTCAAGTAAAATGAATAATTACTATTATTATTTACAAAAAAATTTTTATCTGAAATTTATGTCATCATTACAAGTATAAAAACATAATGCCATTGCACTTTTTAACTTACATTTAAAATTGTGTTTTTGGAGTTTATTCTGTTACAAACAATATTAAAAATAATGTACTATAAACTTGCATAGCTGGTTAAAATTTTAGCCCCCATACCTTAAAACTGAGCTCTACCCATCAAAATCTAATATTACATTTACTTATCCTGTACATTAGGATAGGATGTTTGACACATAGTGTTTTAAACATTTATAAACTCTTTATATAGACATATCCTCTTAATGTGTTATACTTTTTAATAAATATAATGTTTTTAATAAATGTTTTTATTTTTAAATGTTTTTAATAATGTTTTTAATAAATATAAAGCTCTCCTCCTACTACTACTAAGTCGCTTCAGTCGTGTCCGACTCTGTGCAACCCCACAGATGGCAGCCCACCAGGCTCCACTGTCCCTGGGATTCTCCAGGCAAGAACACTGGAGTGGGTTGCCATTTCCTTCTCCAATGCATCAAAGTGAAAAGTGAAAGTGAAGTCGCTCAGTCGTGTCTGACTCTTCATGACCCCATGGACTTCAGCCTACGAGGCTCCTCTGTCCATGGGATTTTCCAGGCAATAATACTGGAGTGGGGTGCCATTGCCTTCTCCAAAGCTCTCTTACCTTTACCCAATATAATTTTTTTTAATCATGTGAACTTGTCATCATACCCATGAGGGAAGATCATCTTGAGTCCACTGGAAAGTTGAGTAGAGATTTATGTTAAATGGAAGCTGTGCTATATGTTGGGAGAAAAAGGAAGCCAGCATTATCCTGTGTCTATTATGGTACTTGTTTAATGTCTCCTATGTTGTTACCTATAAGAACCCAATGAAGTAGTTGTCATTTATTGCTATACTGATTCATATGTTAAATTTCAAGAAGGTTGGATAAACTGCCCAAATTCACAGGACTAGTAAATCATAATGCTGGGATATAAATCCAGATCTCTCTAAAAAGCATGTTTTTTTGTGTGTGTGTCATTCCACATCCTCTTTCAATGTACAGAAAATACTACATACTCCAAGCTCCTCAAAGACAGGAGCTCTACCCAAAGCACCATTGTGAATCTGACTGCCCATCTGTCTGTTTCATCCATTTATTCTATAAGTATACAGTCAGTGTCTTCTCTGAGCCAGGTACTGTCCTAGGCCCTGGGAATACAATGGTGAACAAGACAGACAAGGGGTCCTGTCCTTAAGGAGCTCGCAGACTATGAAAAGTTCAGAAAAGCAGAAAGGCAGTGGTAATATAGAGAGGTCACTGCTACGGGGAGAGGGGAACAGATATGCAAGGGGGATTCACATTTGGCGGATCTGGGAAGGCAACTTAGAGAAAGCAGCACTTAAACACGGACAACAAATGAGGAATTTCAAACTGAAGCTGAAACTCCAATACTTCAGCCACTTGATGCGAAGAGCTGACTCATTTGAAAAGACCCTGATGCTGGGAAAGATTGAAGGTGAGAGAAGGGGACGACAGAGGATGAGATGGTTGGATGGCATCACTGACTCAATGAACATGCTGCTGCTGCTGCTGCCAAGTCACTTAAGTCGTGTCCGACTCTGTGTGACCCCATAGACGGCAGTCCACCAGGCTCCGCCGTCCCTGGGCTTCTCCAGGCAAGAGTACTGGAGTGGGTTTCCATTGCCTTCTCCTCAATGGACATGAGTTTGAGTAAACTCCAGGAGTTGGTGACGGACAGGGAGGCCTGGCGTGCTGCAGTCCATGGGGTTGCAAAGAGTTGGACACAACTGAATGACTGAACTGAACAAACAAGGAGGGCTAACCCAGGTTATCAAGCATTGTAAGGTATTTAATCTTTGAAGGGGCTAGTGGTCTTAATCTAACTTCTGGTAATGCAGGACATGGGGGATGCTGCTGGAGAGAGAGCTCCCAGAAAACAGTACTGAACAACCAGAGGTTGGGAATGGCACCCCACTCCAGTACCCTTGCCTGGAAAATCCTATGGACGGAGGAGCCTGGTAGGCTGCCATCCGTGGGGTCGCAAAGAGTCAGACATGACTGAGCGACTTCACTTTCAGTTTTCAGTTTCATGCATTGGAGAAGGAAATGGCAACCCACTCCAGTGTTCTTGCCTGGAGAATCCCAGAGACGGGGGAGCCTGGTGGGTTGCCGTCTACGGGGTAGCACAGAACTGGACACGACTGAAGCGACTTAGAAGCAGTAGTAGCAGCAGCAGAGAAGGTGGCAGGAAAGAAGGGGAAGGGAAGCGAGGTTACAAAGAAGTGTATAGATATGTTCAAAGGATTGGAAATGAAAGGATCAATATTGCATTTGAATATAATCTCCCTGAGCTGGGTTTCCCTGGTGGTTCTGCTGGCAAAGAATTCGCTCGCAATGCGGGAGACCTGAGTTCAATCCCTGGGTTGGGAAGATCCCCTGGAGAAGGGAAAGGCTACCTACTCCAGTATTCTGGCCTGGAGAATTCCATGGACTGTATAGTCCACAAGGTCGCAAAGAGTTGGACAGGACTGAGCAACTTTCACTTTAACTTCCCTGAGCTGTTTAGAGAACTAAAGAAGGAGAGGCAGATGGGGAGGGCAGGGAGCCTGGAGTCGGGGGACCACTAAGAGAAGGGGTGGTGGCCTGTGCTCTGACTGGCCTGGGAACTGGGAACAAGCACTCTTGGGGAGGGAGGGAGAGCACCCTGTGGGCTGTCCATGAAGTTTTGTTAAATCTCTCAGGACAACTGAGGGGAAAGTGAAAGTGAATGCCGCTTAGTCGTGTCCGACTCTTTGTCTCCCACATTGCAGGCAGATTCTTTATTAGCTGAGCCTCAAGGGAAGCCCAAGAAAACTAAAACAATTAATGCAGGTGAAATCCTATCACAGAGAACTCCACAGGAAACCAGTATTAATGAAAACTCCCAATGGATCAAAGTGGAGACTTCTCAGAAGCTCTAAAGTATAACTCCTCCTTTAAAAATCTTAAACTGCAGCATCCAGAGGGAATATCTCTAATAAAGAAGGCCTCAAGTATTTTAAGGTGTTTATCTTTGAAGGGGCTAGAGGTCTTAACCTAACTTCCTATAATAGGAAAGGAGCAATTCTTTCCTCTCTAGTCAAGGTGCAGTCATTCTATAATTGCGGAACATTTTCTTGTTTTCCATATAAAAAGATTTACTCCACAATTAGTGAGCTTTTTGGTTTCCTCCTTATGTTTATGCTGCACCATACCATCAGATACTCATTATCTCCTTCATTAAGACTGTCTATTGGATGCACACACTCTGAAGAAGAGCATTATCTCTTTTGCATAATTTAGAGTTGTGAATTCTCACTGTACAGGGACTAAAATATAAGTGAGGGAGTTTACTTTTGAACATTAGTCAAACTTTCAAACCCAAAATGCTTCATCTATTTCTTGAAATTCCCATTATTATAGTTCATTAAAATTATTATTAATTTTTCTATTTGATTAACACTGTATATTAGCACACTGTATTCAGTACAAAGTAGTTTTTTAAAAATGAAGCTTTCTTTTTTTTTTTAATACATAGTCTTTAGTGAGATAAAGGGAGATTTCCCAAACCTCCTCAACACCATTCACCTCTGACTCAAAGAACATAATAACGAGTTGCTTCACAAAATGTTATTGACTTAAGGGCTAGCTAATAGTAAACCAATATATTTTTTATAATTATAAGGCTCATATTTAATTACTGGGTATAAAATAACATAATTGGATCTTCTTTCATCAGCTACTGGTTTATTATCTTATGGAATTATGGTATCATGTTCCTGTTTTGCAACTGTACTTAAAACAACTTTTGAATTTTGGAGATTTAAAAAATTTTTTGAAGTATACTGTGTTACTATTAGAACATCGGAGAAGGCAACGGCACCCCACTCCGGTACTCTTGCTTGGAGAATCCCATGGCAGAGGAGCCTGGTAGGCTGCAGTCCATGGGGTCGCCTAGGGTCGGACACGACAGAGCGACTTCACTTCCACTTTTCACTGTCATGCATTGGAGAAGGAAATGGCAACCCACTCCAGTGTTCTTGCCTGGAGAATCCCAGAGACGGGGAAGCCTCATGGGCTGCCGTCTATGGGGTCGCACAGAGTCGGACACGACTGAAGCGACTTAGTAGCAGTAGCAGTATAGACTGAATTGTTTTATGAATAAATTCTGGACATATTAAGTTGTACTATGTGAAACCATAATTACGTAGATCAAAAATGGTCAAGGTCAATATCATATGGTTCAAATTAAATCTTCCCATACAGATTTTCTCATCCATTTCATTATCAGGAGGAATTAGCAATGGTTTTGTTGTTGTTCAGTTGCTAAGTACTGTCTGACTCTTTTGCAACCCTATGCACTGTAGCCCTCCAGGCTCCCCTATCCATGAGATTTCCCAGGCAAGAACTCTGGAGTGGGTTGCCACTGCCTTCTCCAGGAGATTTTCCAAGCCCAGGAATTGAACTCATGTCTCCTGCATTGCAGGCAGATTCTTTATCACTGAGTCACAAGAGAAGTCCTTAACCCAATCATTGAATGAATGCTTAAAGGAAGTACTGTTCATATACCATATAGTCCATTAACCAATACCTAAAAATATAATAGCTCAGTTCAGTCCAGTTCAGTCACTCAGTCGTGTCCAACTGTTTGTGAACCCATGAATCACAGCACTCCAGGCCTCCCTGTCCATCACCAACTCCCAAAGTTCAATCAAACTCATGTCCATCGAGTTGGTGATGCCATCCAAACATCTCATCCTTTGTCGTCCCCTTCTCCTCCTGCCCCCAATCCCTTCCAGCATCAGGGTCTTTTCCAATGAGTCAATTCTTCCTGTGAGGTGGCCGAAGTATTGGAGTTTCAGCTTTAGCATCAGTCCTTCCAAAGAACACCCAGGACTGATCTCCTTTAGGATGGACTGGTTGGATCTCCTTGCAGTCCAAGGGACTCTCAAGAGTCTTCTCCAACACCACAGTTCAAAAGCATCAATTCTTCGGTGCTCAGCCTTCTTCACAGTCCAACTCTCACATCCATACATGACCAGTGGAAAAACCATAGCCTTGACTAGATGGACCTTTTTTGGCAAAGTGATATATCTGCTTTTTAATATGCTATCTAGGTTGGTCATAGCTTTCCTTCCAAAGAGTAAGCGTCTTCTAATTTCATGATTGCAATCACCATCTGCAGTGATTTTGGAGCCCCCAAAATAAAGTCTGACACTGTTTCCACTGTTTCCCCATCTATTTCCCATGAAGTGATGGGACCAGATCTTTGTTTTCTGAATATTGAGCTTTAAGCCTACTTTTTCACTCTCCTCTTTCACTTTCATCAAGAGGCTTTTTAGTTCCTCTTCACTCTTGGCCATAAGGGTGGTATCATCTGCATATCTGAGGTTATTGATATTTCTCCAGGCATTCATGATTCCAGCTTGTGCTTCTTCCAGTCCAGCGTTTCTCATGATGTACTCTGCATAGAAGTTAAATAAGCAGGGTGACAATATACAGCCTTGATGTACTCCTTTTCCTATTTGGAACCAGTCTGTTGTTCCATGTCCAGTTCTGACTGTTGCTTCCTGACCTGCATGTAGGTTTCTAGGTTTCTCAAGAGGCAGGTCAGGTGGTCTGGTATTCCCATCTCTTGAAGAATTTTCCACAGTTTATTGTGATCCACACAGTCAAAGACTTTGGCATGGTCAATAAAGCAGAAATAGATGTTTTTCTGGAACTCTCTTGCTTTTTCCATGATCCAGCGGATGTTGGCAATTTGGTCTCTGGTTCCTCTGCCTTTTCTAAAATCAGCTTGAACATCTGGAAGTTCACGGTTCGCATACTGCTGAAGCCTGGCTTGGAGAATTTTGAGCATTACTTTACTAGTGTGTGAATGAGTGCAATTGTGTGGTAGTTTGAGCATTCTTTGGCATTGCCTTTGGGATTGGAATGAAAACTGACCTTTTCCAGTGCTGTGGCCACTGCTGAGTTTTCCAAATATGCTGGCATATTGAGTGCAGCACTTTCACAGCATCATCTTTGAGGACTTGAAATATCTCAACTGGAATTCCATCACCTCCACTAGCTTTGTTCACAGTGATGCTTTCTAAGGCCCACTTGACTTCACATTCCAGGATGTTTGGCTCTAGGTGAATATCACACCATCTCACCCATAGATAAAAATCAACTACTCATAAAAAAAATTCAGTGGATGAGAGGTCCAGAAATCTGATTTTGTATATGTTTGAGTTAACTTTATGATTTAGACTAAAATAATGAAGACTGACTTGTTTTACAGTAAATTCTGTGTTTGGCTGAAACTTCAAAGGGTAGTTGCTAAACATAAATGATCTCTTAGCAATTATGCCTTTCAAAACAATAGAGAAGAGAAAGCTACTGAAAATTTTCTACCAGCAATGACTTCATAGAGAAGTGTAGGGAAAAACAGAGGCTCTTCTTGAGAAAACATGAACTTTAATCAGAGAACCTGGTTAGTCCAGGCTGCTTTATTTCACTCCCTTCATAAATAAGAATGCCTAGGCCACTCCTCTGTTAAAAAAAACTGGATCTGGAGAGGACAGCAGGTCATCACGGCTAGAGCAAGAGGCACCCTATGCCTCTGAGTGTCGGAGATCCAGGAAGGAGATTCCATGTACAGAGTGAAGGTCTCTGCAGGACCAAGGGTTGCTGTATTTTGCCACTATGTGTGATATACCAGGTGCCGCACAAAGTCATTGGATAGAAACTCTTGACAATTGTATCAAATCTTGCCAAATATAATTTTATGAATTGTATTTATATGAAACTCTACACATGTTTAGCAACACAAGTAACTTGAATTTCTGGGTCTGTTTTATCCATATGTGCCTTCTTAGTTCCTGAAAACTAAGAGAAAGAAAAAGAAAGGTTATAAAAACAAATGTGAAGACATAGTCTCTGCTTATAAAGGGTGTATATTCTTCTCGGGCAGAAAAGATGAACTATACACAAAAGAATTAGAGAATACATCTTCTCTTACAATTCCCCTCCTCTCTTGGGACATTAAATATTTCAGTTACACTTATACCACCCCCTTTCTCAAGAGCTCAAACACCGGCTGTGGAACAAACTTGGATAAAACACTTCTCACAATCCCTTTTTAGCCAGGGAGCCCATCTGGGAAACCCATGCAGTGTCTTCATATTAATTGTAAGTTCCACTGACTTTGGGATCTACCTTAGTCAGTTTTCCCCATGAGGCAATACCTCCAAAGTCTTAGATGGAAAATTAAGAAAATAATGCTAGCAAAAAGCACTAATGATAAACTCACTCTCATTGGAGCCTACCAGTGGCCCTTTCATATCTTCTGTATTTTCTTACATCAGGCTTACAATACAGCCTGCAGGTGTGTTAGTCATTCAGTCATGTCTGACTCTTTGCCACCCCATTGACTGTAGCCTGCTAGGCTCCTCTGTCCATGGAATTCTCCAGGCAAGAATACTGGTGTTGGTAGCTTTTCCCTTCTCCAGGGGATCTTCCTGACCCAGGGATTGAACCTGGGTCTCCTGTATTGCAGGCAGATTTTTTTTACCATCTAAGGCACCAAAGTGCTGCTCAAAAAAGACAAAGAGGTATAGCCTGAGTAAGTCCTTGCCCTTTCTCTTGCTGTATCAACATGTCTCCCATGTAATAACTACCAAATGAGCCAGAGATTAAGACATGAAAATTGTCTTGGATTTTTTGGTGGCATGACTATGAAAGGCTGACCAGTTCACCACCCTCATTCCATCCAGTTTTAAAAGTTTCTAGAAAAATTCTGCAACACATTTTTAAAAAATCAATTGGCATTTAGAGGAAAAAATGTAAAATACACCTACTACCCAGGAAACAAGGGTTTCCCTGGTGGCTCAGCGGTAAAGAATCTACCTGCCATGCAGGAGACATGGGTTTGATCCCTGGGTTGGGAAAATCCCCTAGAGAAGGAAATGGCAACCCACTCCAGGATTCTTCCCTGGGAAATCCCATGGACAGAGGAGCCTGGCAGGCTACAGTCTATGGAGTTGCAAAGAGCTGGACAAGACTTAGCAACTAAACAACAACAACAACCCAGGAAACACTATCAATACTTGTCACCTACCTTCCAGCTCAGTGGAATCCCAGAGCACTCAGGATATCCCAGGATATTCTTTTATCATGTTTTGCAGAAGTTTCACCTGTCATTCCTCTAGCTGTCCCTTTCCCCATATCTCAGCCTTACAGAGGTCAGTCTAGCCCTATTACATGCTCTTCTCTGTGACACCTGGGAACATCTGCTCAAAAGCTTTCAAACTGGAGTTTGGAGGTTGCTCAGGGCACTGGAATACAGACTCCAGCTTACTTCTCTCCAAATTTGACTGCAACTATTTTTTAGCCTTGGAATTCATATTTTTCAACATTTAGGTCTTTTTTAAATCTCTGCTTATTCTCTCCTATTTCTCTGTGTTGTGTAATATTCCTTTGAGTTATCTTTTTCCAAGGAATTCGAAGAACTCAGTGACTCAGCTCTCCACCCACATGCCCACATGAGGCAGGAGGTTCTCCTCCCTGCTGCCCTGAGATACAAAACTGTTTGCCTCCAGCGTGGCTCTGTTTTTCCAGCTGTCGAGCAGCAGCTGGCCAGATTTTTTCCTACAGGCTGAAAATTCACATGCAGCAAAGTGGGCTATGGCGTGGCAGGGTGGATGCAAGGTCTCAAAAAGAGCACAGAGGAGAAGTGGAATCTTGGAACTCAGAGAGACAGTGAAGCTATAGAGAGAGACAAGTTTATCGATTTTACATGCCACGTACCAGGCTAGCTATTGGGAATACATGGAATAAAACCTTCTCCCCAGCCCTTAGTAGGAAGAGACACAAATGTATTAGCATTTACTCATTCAATAAATCTGTAAACACTATGTGAACAGCTATTACATGCCAATCCTTACTGGAAAATGGTGGAGTAGGAGGACATTTGATCATCTTCTTCTGTGAGAACTCCAAAATTACAACTCACTGCTGAAAAACCATCGACAGGAGAATGTTGGATCCCACCAAAAAGATACCACATGTCCAAGGGCAAAGGAGAAGCCCCAGGAAGACAGTAGGAGGGGATAAATTGAGTTTAGAATCAAACCCCATGTCACCAGAGATGCTCAGAGGGCTCAAACAAAACATTGTGCACACAAGGAGATACCATGTCGCTCAGTCATGTCCAACTCTTTGCAACCCCATGGACTGTAGCCCACCAGGCTCTGAGGAGCCTCTCAGTCCATGGAATTTTCCAGGCAAGAGTACTGGAGTGGGTTGCCATTTCCTTCTCCAGAAAGACTAGGCCAGACCTGCTTTTGATTGTTTGGGTGTCTCCTGTGGAGCTATGGATCAGCAGTGGCATGCCACAGGGGCAGGGGCTCTGGGTGCAGCCGACCTGCATATGACATAAGCTCTCTTGGAGGAGGTCGCCATTAACCCCACCATAAAGCCACCAGAACTTACACAGGACTGGGGAAACAGGCTCTTGGCCCAAACAAAACCTTGTGCACACCAGGACACAGGAGAAAGGGACAGTGTCCCCTCAAGAGACTGACCCAGATTTGCCCGTGAGTGTCCAGGAGTCTCTTGCAGAGGAGTCAATTGGTGATGGCCTGCTGCAGGGTCCGGGGCACTGAGTGAGGCAGTGTGCCAGGGACTTGTTGAAGGAGGTAGCTATTATCTTCATTATCTCCAGCACAGTTTGGCCTCAGGTCAGACAACAGGGAGGGAATACAGCCCCACCCATCAACAGAAAATTGGATTAAAGATTTATGAGCATGGCCCCGCCCAACACAAAAAGACCCAGTTTCCCCCTCAGTCAGTTTCTGCCATCAGGAAGCTTCCATAAGCCTCTTATCATTATCATTAGAGGGCAGACAGAATGAAAACCACAATCACAGAAAATTAACCAATCTGATCACATGAACCACAGCCTTGTATAACTCAATGAAACTATGAGCCATACCATATAGAGCCACCCAAGACAGATGGGTCATGGAGGAGAGTTCTGACAGAATGTGATCCACAGGAGAAGGGAATGGCAAAACACTTCATTATTCTTGCCTTGAGAACCCCATGAATAGTATGAAAAGGCAAAAAGATAGGATACTGAAAGATGAACTCCCCAGGTTGGTAGGTGCCCAATATGCTACCGGAGATTAGTGGAGAAATAACTTCAGAAAGAATGAAGAGACGGAGCCAAAGCAAAAACAACACCCAGTTGTGGATATGACTGATGATGGAAGTAAAGTCTGATGCTGTAAAGAACACTATTGCATAGGAACTGGAAATGTTAGGTCCATGAATCAAAGCAAATTGAAAGTGGTCAAACAAAAGATGGCAAGTGTAAACATTGACATTTTAGGAATCAGCAAACTAAAATGGACTGGAATGGGTGAATTTAACTCAGATGACCATTATATCGACTACTGTGGGCAAGAATCCCTTAGAAGAAAGGGAGTAGCCCTCATAGTCAACAAAGAGTCTGAAATGCAGTCCTTGGATGCAATCTCAGAAATGACAGAATGATCTTTATTCATTTCCAAGGCAAACCATTCAATATCACAGTAATCCAAGTTTATGCCCCAACCAGTAATGATGAAGAAGCTGAAGTTGAATGGTTCTAAGAACACCTACAAGACCTTCTAAAACTAACACCCAAAAAAGATGTCCTTTTCATTACAGGGGACTGGAATGCAAAAGTAGGAAATCAAGAAACACCTGGAGTAACAGGCAAGTTTGGACTTGGAGTACAAAATGAATCAGGGCAAAGGCTAACAGAATTTTGCCAAGAGAATGCACCTATTCCAACAAGAGAAGACTCTACACATGGACATCACCAGATGGTCAACACTGAAATCAGATTGATTATATTCTTTGCAGCCAAAGATGGAGAAGCTCTATACAGTCAGTAAAAACAAGACTGGAAGCTGACTGTGGCTCAGACCATGAACTCCTTATTGCCACATTCAGACTTAAATTGAAGAAAGTAGGAAAAAGCACTAGACCATTCAGGTATGACCTAAATCAAATCCCTTATGATTATACAGTGAAGTGACAAATAGATTCAAGGGATTAGATCTGATAGAGTGCCTGAAGAACTATGAACAGAGGTTCATGACATTGTACAGGAGGCAGTGATCAAGACCATCCCCAAGAAAAAGAAATGCAAAAAGGCAAAATGGTTGTCTGAGGAGGCCTCACAAATAGCTGAGAAAAGAAGAGAAGTGAAAGAGGAAGGAAAAAAGGAAAGATATACCCATCTGAATGCAGAGTTCCAAAGAATAGCAAGGAGATATAAGAAAGCCTTCCTCAGTGATCACTGCAAAGAAATAGAGGAAAACAATAGAATGGGAAAGACTAGAGATCACTTCAAGAAAATTAGAGATACCAAGGGAACATTTATGCTAAGATGGGCTCAATAAAAGACAGAAATGGTATGGACTTAACAGAAGAAGAAGATATTAAGAAGAGGTGGCAAGAATACATGGAAGAATTGTACAAAAAAGATCTTCATGACCCAGATAATCATGATGGTGTGATCACTCACCTTGAGCCAGATATCCTGGAATGTGAAGTCCAGTGGGCCTTAGGAAGCATCACTACGAACAAAGCTAGTGGAGGTGATGGAACTCCAGTTGAGCTATTTCAAATCCTGAAAGATGATGCTGTGTAAGTGCTGCACTCAATATGCCAGCATATTTGGAAAACTCAGCAGTGGCCACAGCACTGAAAAAGGTCAGTTTTCATTCCGATCCCAAAGAAAGGCAATGCCAAAGAATGTTCAAACTACAGCACAACTGTACTCATCTCATATGCTAGCAAAGTAATGCTCTAAATTCTCCAAGCCAGGCCTCAACAGTTTGTGAACTGTGAACTACCAGATGCTCAAGCTGGATTTAGAAAAGGCAGAGGAACCAGAGATCAAATTGCCAACATCTGTTGGATCATCAAAGAAACAAGAGAGTTCCAGGAAAATATCTACTTCTGCTTTATTGACTATGCCAAAGTCTTTGACTGTGTGGGTCACAACAAACTGTGGAAAATTCTTCAAAAGATAGGAATACCAGACCACCTGACCTGCCTCCTGAGAAATCAGTATGCAGGTCGAGAAGCAACAGTTAGAACTGGACATGGAACAGCAGACTCGTTCTGAATCAGGAAAGGAGTACGTCAAGGCTGTATATTATCACCCTGTTTATTTAACTTATATGCAGAATACATAATGTGAAATGTTGGGTTGGATAAAACACAAGCTGGAATCCAGAATGCTGGGAGAAATATCAATAACCTCAGATATGCAGATGACACCACCCCTATGGCAGAAAGCCAAGAAGAATTAAAGAGCTTCTTCATGAAGGTGAAAGAGGAGAGGGAAAAAGTTGGCTTAAAACTCAACATTCAGAAGACTAAGATCATGGCATCCAGTCACATCATTTCATGGCAAATAGATGGGGAAACAATGGAAACTTTATTTTGGGGGGCTCCAAAATCACTGTAGATGGTGACTGCTGCCATGAAATTAAAAGAAGCTTGCTCCTTGGAAGAAAAGCTATGACCAACCTATACAGCATATTAAAAAGCAGAGACATTATTTTGTCAACAAAGATCCACCTAGTCAAAGCTATGGTTTTTCCAGTAGTATGTATGGATGTGAGAGTTAGATTATGAGGAAAGCCGAGTGCTGAAGAATTGATGCTTTTGAACTGTGGTGTTGGAGAAGACTCTTGAGAGTCCCTTGGACTGCAAGGAGAGCCAACAAGTACATCCTAAAGGAAATCAGTCCTGAATATTCATTGGAAGGATTGATGCTGAAACTGAAACTCCAATACTTTGGCCACCTAATGTGAAGAACTAAATCATTGGAAAAGACCCTAATGATGGGAAGGATTGAAGGTGGGAGGATAAGAGGGTGACAGAGGATGAGATGGTTGGATGGCATCACCAACTTGATGGACATGAGTTTGAGTAAGCTCCAGGAGTTGGTGATGGACAAAGAAGCCTGGTGTGCTGCAGTCTATGGGGTAGCAGAGAGTCGGATATGACTGAGCTATTTAACTGAACTGATTACATGCCAGACTTTATTCTAAGCCCTGGGAGTACACCAGTGAACAACATAGACAAAATCCTTGGAGATTATTGGATACAAAAATGCATGGTTGGGACTTCCCTGCCATCCAGTGGTTGACTTTGCCATCCAATGCAGGGTGGTACAGGTTCAATCCCTGGTCAGAAAACTAATATCCCACATGTCTTTGGCAGAAGGAAAAAAAAAAAAAAAAGCACAAAAATATAAAATAGAAGGAATATTGTAACAAATTCAATAAAAATTTTAAAAATGATCTACATAAAAAATCTTTAAAAATATTTTTTTTAATGTAGATTGGATAATCATATGGAGTCAGTAGTCAGACCTCTTGGGTTCAAATGCTGGCTATGTGATACTGAGAAAAATATTTGTTAATAGTTCTCTATGCCTCCATGTCTTCCATCTGCAACATGAGGATGATAACAGTACCTGTTTCATAGGATTTTTATGAGACTAAATGAGCTAATACAAGTAAAGAACTTAAAGGAACATCCAACATGTAAAATAGGGTCCATAAATCCATAAATCAGCAGTAAAGATTGCTCCTGCAATGTAGGAATCACAGGTTTGATCCCTGGGTCAGGAAGATCCCCTGGAGGAGGAAATGGCTTCCCATTCCAGTATTCTTGCCTGGAAAATCCCATGGACAGAGAAGCCTGGCGGGATACAGTCCATAGGGCCACAAAGAGTCGGACATGACTGAGCACGAACTCACACACACAATTATTATATTCAATAATTACATTGCTATGCTAAGTCGCTTCAGTCATGCCTGACTCTGTGCGACCCCATAGACGGCAGCCCACCAGGCTCCCCCATCCCTGGGATTCTCCAGGCAAGAATACTGGAGTGGGTTGCCATTTCCTTCTCCAATGCGTGAAAGTGAAGTTGCTCTGTCGTGCCCGACTCTTAGCGACCCCATGAATTGCAGCCTACCAGGCTCCTCCGTACATGGGATTTTCCAGGCAAGAGTACTGGAGTGGGGTGCCATTGCCTTCTCTGCGATAATTACATTACTCAGTGACAAATGCTTTGTTAAAAAGATGTAAGCACAAAGTTCCCTGGGAGCAGAGAGGCAAAGCACTTCACTTGGACAAGTGGTGGGCAAGGCCTCTTAGAGGGAATGGTACTGGAATCTGGGAGGGTGACTGGAATTTAGCCAGATGAAAAACAAGGGAAATGGAATACCAGGCAGAGGGAGCATCATGTTTGAAGATCTGGAAGTAAAGGAGAGGACAGCAATGCTTAGAAATGCCAGTCGCTTGATATAGGTAAAAGGTTAAGGAGGTGAGCTTAGAAGGAAGATGAAGGAGAGACGAGATCACGTTAAGGAATTTGGACTTTATTCTGCATCAGAAGCCACTAACTTTAAACAAGAAAGTAATAGAGGCTGCACTGGAGTGAAATTACAATAAAAGAGGCCAGCTGGGAAAGATTGAAGGCAGGAGGAGAAGGGGACAACAGTGGATGAGATGGTTGGATGGCATCACTGACTCGATGAACATGAATTTGAGCAAGTTCCAGGAGTTGGTGATAGACAGGGAAGCCTGGCCTTCTGCAGTCCATGGGGTTACAAAGAGTCATACGACTGAGTGACAGAACAGATCAGAGGAGATTGGAAGGACGGTCTGAACTGGAAGAGAAAAAGGCCTAAAAAAGATGGAGTGAGCTTAAAGGGATGCAGACAAATAAAAGAGATGCTAATGAAGTTGATGTGTGGGGTGCCGAGTAGACACTGAGGAGGACCCCTGGGTTTCTGGCATGGGCAATGTGGCAGCACTACCTCTTACCAAAGTGGGGCATGAGGGAAAGGCCAGAACTTTGTAGATAGGGTTGGGGATGAGCAGGGTAGTGGCAACAATAATTAATAATTAACTTACTCTTGGATAAATTGCACTTGATAGGCCTCTGAGTCATCCAGGCCAGGACATCCAAGTGACTCAGAATCCAGCCTAGAGATCCCAACTACAGAGATACCATCAGCATGTAGATAAATTTGCAATGTTCAGGGAACGGCCGTGATTACTCAGTTATTATCTCATTAAATCTCCACCACTCTGTGAAGTAGCTTTTTCAGAAAAGACCCTTGGGCATGTAGTAATTGAATGACAGACCCAGGCATGTTTGACTTCAAAAGCCTTTCTCTTGTCTCCTCCAAGCTGCCTCCTCGGTGGTACATTGATTGGCTGGATGAAGCTGGTATTTCTGTGTTCTTTGGTACTTTGCTGAGTTCACGAAGTCCAACACTTCTGTAGTTTCTCGAAATATAAATATTAATGATACATACCTGCCACAGTCAAAACAGGATAAGAGAAATAGAAAGCCAAGAGATACTGTCAATGAAAAAAATTAATCTGTCGATCTAAGAAATTAATAAGAGAATTTTACTTGAGCAAAATTGAGGATTATAACCCAGGAAAAGCCTCTTAGAAAGCTCAGAGAACTATTCTTCCCATTAGAGGTCGAAGCACAGTTATATAACTTTTTGAGACAGAGGGCTGTACATTAAATCATGTTGATAGTTTGCACAACCCAGATCTGTAAGTACAAAGTGAGTAGTGAGTCATGGGTCATTGAAGCCCTTTACAAGATTAAGAAGCTTATCTCCTAGGGCATCATCTTACTGATGTTCGAACAACATTGCTGTTTATGGCTGAGAAGGTATTTTCTGCCAATGAAGAACCCTGGTTGATGCATGTGCAGATATATAATGCATATTAGGGGGGAGAGACATGGCCAGAGGGCAGAGAAAAAATAGTATGCTTAAATTTTACTTAGCCTTAGAATATGAATTTTTGCTTCATTCATCGTAAGGGGAGTGATGGAGGTATGTGCAGGTGTATTTGCCAAAATGTTTTGAAGGCTTCTGGCCTTAGAAGTCCTGACAAAATGCCTATGTCAATCCTGTCAACCTCCAGGAGAAGCTACTTACAGAATAGATGGAATTTGAGATAAGAGAAAGGGGAGGAGAGCCTCTGCCTCTGGGGATTGGTTCAAAACAGATATTCCTGAAAGGGATACCACAGCACAGAAAAGAAAATGAGAGAAGAGACAGCAAGACCTGGGAGGGAAACAGAAGGAAGAGCACCTACAGGAAGAAGCCAAGAGGACTGACGACCGAACTCTAAACATCAGATCCACAGCCCAACACTCTCCTGTGGTCCCTGGGAGGCTAACCTCTCCCACTCCAACCTCCCCTCCCTCCAAATACTTTCTAGGGGCCTACTATTGTCTTTCAGCCACTAAGTCATGTCCAGCTCTTTGCGACCCCATGAACTGCAGCATCCAGCATCACCTGGAGTTTGGGCAAACGTGTGTCCATTGAGTTGATGATGCCATCCAACCATCTCATCCTCTGTCACCCCCTTATCCTTTGGCCTTCAATCCTTCCCAGAATCAGGGTGTTTTCCAATCAGTCAGCTCTTCAAATCAGGTGGCCAAAGTATTGGAGCTTCAGCTTCAGCATCAGTCCTTCTAATGAATATTCAGGGTTGATTTCCTTTAGGATGGACTGATTTGATCTCCTTGCTGTCTAAGGGACTCTCAGTTGTCTTCTCCAGCACCACAGTTGTAAAAGCAACAATTCTTCAGTGCTCAGCCTTCTTTATGGTCCAATTCTCATGTTGGTACATGATTACTGGAAAAACCATAACTTTGACTATTCAGACCTTTGTCATTAAAGTAATGTCTCTGTTTTTTACTATGCTATCTAGGTTTGTCATAGTTTTTCTTCCAAGAAGCAAGTGTCTTAATTTTGTGGCTGCAGTCACCAGTCTGCCACTCTTTCCATTTTTTCCCCATCTATTTGTCATGAAGTGATGGGACTGGATGCTATGATATTAAGTTTTTTGGATACTGAGTTTTAAGCCATCTTTTGCACTTTCTTTTTTCACCCTTATCAAGAGGCTCTTTAGTTCCTCTTCACCTCTGCCATTAGAGTGGTATCAGATTTGTATATCTGAAGTTGTTGATATTTCTCCCAGCAATCTTGATTCCAGTTTGATTCATCCAGTATTAGGGGCCAGTTGAGTTTGGGTGAACTCTGCGAGTTGGTGATGGACATGGAGGCCTGGTGTGCTGCAATTCATGGGGTCGCAAAGAGTTGGACATGACTGAGTGACTGAACTGAACTGAATGAAAGCTTGGAGAAGGGAATGACAAACCACTTCAGTATTCTTGCCTTGAGAACACCATGAGCAGTATGAAAAGGCAAAATGATAGGATACTGAAAGAGGAACTCCCCAGGTCCGTAGGTGCCCAATATGCTACTGGAGATCAGTGGAGAAATAACTCCAGAAGAATGAAGGGATGGGGCCAAAGCAAAAACAATACCCAGTTGTGGGTGTGACTGGTGATAGAAGCAAGGTCCAATGCTGTAAAGAGCAATATTGCATAGGAACCTTGAATGTTAGGTCCATGCTAAATGCTAAGTCACTTCAGTCATATCTGACTCTGTGCGACCCCATAGATGGCAGCCCACCAGGCTCCCCAGTCCCTGGGATTCTCCAGGCAAGAACACTGGAGTGGGTTGCCATTTCCTTCTCCAATGCATGAAGGTGAAAAGTGAAAGTGAAGTCGCTCAGTCGTATACAACTCTTAGCTACCCCATGGACTGCAGCCTACCAGGCTCATCTGCCCATGGGATTTTCCAGGCAAGAGTACTGGAGTGGGGTGCCATTGCCTTCTCCATAAATCAAGGCAAATTGGAAGTGGTTGAACAAGAGATGGCAAGAGTGAATGTTGACATTCTAGGAATCAGCTAACTAAAATGGACTGTAATGGGAGAATTTAACTCAGATAACCATTATATCTACTACTGTGAGCAGGAATCCCTTAGAAGAAATGGAGTAGCCATCATGGTCAACAAAAGAGTCTGAGATGCAGTCCTCAGATGCAATCTTAAAAATGACAGAATGATCTCTGTTCGTTTCCAAGGCAAACCATTCAATATCACAGTAATCCAAAGTCTATGCCCCAACCAGTAATGCTAAAGAAGCTGAAGGTGAACGGTTCTATGAAGACCTCCAAGACCTTTTAGAACTAACACCCAAAAAAGATGTCCTTTTCATTACAGGGGACTGGAATGCAAAAGTAGGAAGTCAAGAAACACCTGGAGTAACAGGCAAATGTGGCCTTGGAGTACAGAATGAAGCAGGGCAAAGGCTAACAAAGTTTTGACAAGAGAATGCACTGGTCATAGCAAACACCCTCTTCCAACAACACAAGAGAAGACTCTACACATGGACATCACCAGATGGTTAACAACAAAATCAGATTGATTATATTCTTTGCAGCCAAAGATGAAGAAGCTGTATACAGTCAGCAAAAACAATACCGGGAGCTGATTGTGGCTCAGATCATGAACTCTTTATTGCCAAATTCAGACTTAAATTGAAGAAAGCAGAGAAAACCACTAGACCATTCAGGTATGACCTAAATCAAATCCCTTATGATTACACAGTGGAAGTGAGAAATAGATGTAAGGGACTAGAACTGATAGACAGAGTGCCTGATGAACTATGGATGGAGGTTCATGACATTGTACAGGAGACAGGGATCAAGACCATCCCCATGGAAAAGAAATGCAAAAAAGCAAAATGGCTGTCTGGGGAGGCCTTACAAATAGCTGTGAAAAAAGAGAAACAAAAAGCAAAGGAGAAAAGGAAAGATATTCCCATTTGAATGTAGAGTTCCAAAGAATAGCAAGGAGATATAAGAAAGCCTTCCTCAATGATCAATGCAAAGAAATAGAGGAAAATAACAGAATGGGAAAGACTAGAGATCTCTTCAAGAAAATTAGAGATATCAAGGGAACATTTCATGCAAAGATGGGCTCAATAAAGGACAGAAATGGTATGGACCTAACAGAAGCAGAAGATATTAAGAAAAGGTGGCAAGAATACACAGAAAAACCATACAAAAAAGATCTTCAAGACCCAGATAACCACGATGGTGTGATCACTCACCTTGAGCCAGACATCCTGGAATGTGAAGTCAAGCGGGCCTTAGAAAGCATCACTACGAACAAAGCCAGTGGAGGTGATGGAATTTCAGCTGAGCTATTTCAAGTCCTGAAAATTGATGCTGTGAAAGTGCTGCACTCAATATGTTAGCAAATTTGGAAAACTCAGCAGTGGCCACAGCACTGGAAAACTTCAGTTTTCATTCCAATCCCCAAGAAAGGCAATGCCAAAGAATGCTCAAACTACCACACAATTGCACTCATCTCAAACGCTAGTAAAGTAATGCTCAAAATTCTCCAAGCCAGGCTTCAGCAATACGTGAACCATGAACTTCCAGATGTTCAAGCTGGTTTTAGAAAAGGCAGAGGAACCAGAGATCAAATTGCCAACATCCGCTGGGTCATGGAAAAAGCAAGAGAGTTCCAGAAAAACATCTATTTCTGCTTTATTGACTATGCCAAAGCCTTTGACTGTGTGGATCACAACAAACTGTGGGAAATTCTTCAAGAGATGGGAATACCAGACTACCTGATCTGCCTCTTGAGAAACCTGTACGCAGGTCAGGAAGCAACAGTTAAAACTGGACATGGAACAACAGACGGGTTCCAAATAGGAAAAGGAATATGTCAAGGCTGTATATTGTCACCCTGCTTATTTAACTCATGCAGAGTACATCATGAGAAATGCTGGGCTGGAAGAAGCACAAGCTGGAATCATGATTGCTGGGAGAAATATCAATAACCTCAGATATGCAGATGACACCACCCTTATGGCAGAAAGTGAAGAGGAACTCAAAAGCCTCTTGAAAGTGAAAGAGGAGAGTGAAAAATTTGGCTTAAAGCTCAATATTCAGAAAACGAAGATCATGGCATCCGGTCCTATCACTTCATGGGAAATAGATGGGGAAACAGTGGAAACAGTGTCAGACTTTATTTTTTGGGCTCCAAAATCACTGCAGATGGTGATGGCAGCCATGAAATAAAAGACGCTTATTCTTTGGAAGGAAAGTTATGACCAACCTAGATAGCATATTCAAAAGCAGAGACATTACTTTGCCAACAAAGGTCCATCTAGTCAAGGCTATGGTTTTTCCAGTGGTCATGTATGGATGTGAGAGTTGGACTGTGAAGAAAGCTGAGCACCGAAGAATTGATGCTTTTGAACTGTGGTGTTGGAGAAGACTCTTGAGAGTCCCTTGGACTTCAAGGAGATCCAACCAGTCCATCCTAAAGGAGATCAGTCCTGGGTGTTCATTGGAAGGACTGATGCTGAAGCTGAA
Source organism: Bos indicus (assembly GCF_029378745.1). Lineage (NCBI taxonomy): Eukaryota > Metazoa > Chordata > Mammalia > Artiodactyla > Bovidae > Bos > Bos indicus. The sequence goes on from NC_091761.1 coordinate 34,352,546, forward strand.
ACTCCAATACTTTGGCCACCTCATGAGACTCTGATGCTGGGAGGGATTGGGGGCAGGAGGAGAAGGGGACGACAGAGGATGAGATGGCTGGATGGCATCACTGACTTGATGGACATGAGTCTGGGTAAACTCCAGGAGTTGGTGATGAATAGGGAGGCCTGGAATGCTGCTATTCATGGGGTTGCAATGAGCTGGACACAACTGAGAGACTGAACTGACCTGAATGAAAGCCTAATCATTTCTGACATTTGGTCTTGGGTTTTGCTGACAAGCTTGGGTGGATTCACAATGATAAACTTTTTTGTAAACACTGTGATCCCCCTATCAGACCTGACTTGTTCACTGTGAATTTTCCAGTACACTGCCTGGCAAAGTAGCATATCAACAAGTACAAACCTTGATTGAATTAAAGTTAAATGTAAATAAATAATGAGCCACAGTAAAAATATTTTTTAAGAATCTAGTAGAATAGTTTAGCACCCAACTAATAAAAGTATAAAAAAATAAGTCTTCAAAGTCTGAATAAGATTGGAAAATGCTTTACTTAGTTGACATTTTTAGAACACCAGCTAGTAATACCCATTTATTTTTGAAGTTCCCATTATATATTCTCAAAGGTAGGCCACATGCTTAGCCATAAAGTACGTCTTAAGAACTTAAAAATTATTTTCTGATCATAACAAAATTATGTTAGAAGTCAACAACAATAAGAAAAGGTAAGTAAATAAATAAGTAATAAAATAAAAATCTAAAATATATTTTGTATTTTACATAATAGACTTGGCATATTGAAATATTTTTGTCTCCCATTAGTAGAAGGCAGACTACTAGGCTAACCTTTGAGCAGCCACCAATTAGGCTTTCTTCTCAATATTGATGGCCATCACCTAGTTTCTATCTAAAAGTCTTTGGATGGTCTTTGCTTTGTTACTCACTATTCACATGAATTCACAATTCCTCTTTTAGTCACTGCTGAATTTTTTTTTTTTTTAGTTTATCTGCCCGCTGGTGCATATGACAGAAAGTCTTAACTCTAAAGGGAAAGCATTTGTAGTAAAACCCTCAAGAAGTAGTCATTTGAGCAGTGAGCAATTTTCATATCAAAATTGAAGTTAACATGTAAATATTCAAGAAACTAAGTAAGTGTCTTTGTATGTATAAGACTCCCATTGAATGACTTACTAAACTCTTCTGGCACTTGCCTGCATTTCCAAATATCTTTGAATATTATGACTGCTGTAGTTAAATAGCCAAAATATCACTTAAATTATTCACACAGTGTGACTGATAAAGGACAAGATAAATAACAGCCTTTGGGATGGTTGAAGAAAACAGAGATCAATAGATGAGCCATGCATGCTACTGAAACATTGAAATGGAGAAGTTAATTATTAAACCTGTGGTGTCTCTTTAAATATGTATGGTCTTCCTTGGCTGCAATCTTCATTCTGTATTATGGAAATAAACAAAGATCACCCAAATGAGAACAAGCCACGGCTATTTTTTCAGAGCTTAATATAGCAAGAATCAGCTCATAATGACATTTGGACTCAAAGGTCAGCAAGGCAGTGGCAGCGCTTTACCGTGAAAAGTAGTGGGGGCTTCCAGAATGCTGGACCTGGAGATGGGTCTCGTGTGGGAAACAGGAGGCAGGCTGATGAGAAGTGGGGCTTCTGACAAGATTGAATTAACGAGCATATTCATCTATTTCTGGTTGGTTCTGGGTTGGAAAGAAGGGCAAAAATAGGGAAGCTGACAATCAGTGAAGACCTGACCACTTTGGACAGATTGTTGTAGAGGCTGTGAGTGAGAATTCAGTTGTCTGGCCCTTGTCTATTTGCGTGTTCAGTCTCTCAGCATTAAGATTTCATACATTAGCTTTACCAGAGTGAACTTAGTATTTCTATCCTATGCTAGAACCAGCACTCTAAAGGAGTAGTTATATTCTGGCGATCCTGAGTAATTGCCACATCCACTCTGGAATCAGTGTCGCTACAGAGCATACATTCTCAGTGAGGGCAATATCACCCCCTTGGGAGTGGTTCTTGGGGGCAAAAATAACGTTCTCTTCTGATGTATGAAGCACAGATTTATGTAGAACATATAATAATATGTATTTATATAGAACATGTAATACATAAACAGAGATACAGAATTCAAGTTGAGTGTGGGGCTCAGGAAAAAAATCTCTGAAATAGAAGTGAGAGTGGGGAGAGGGTAAAGAATAAGGAAATTAAAAGTTTGAGAAACATGCTGTAGAGCCTAGATAAATACTTCTACCTAAAACAAAGCTTTTCCAGCAGGGAGTTAAATAGCATCGGACCTTCCCTCTTGGAGTACCTTTGTCTGGTCATTTCTGGCTTGAAATTTCTCCCCAGTTGGTTTAGTTTCTGTTCTAAATACAACTACTGTCACTTCTCTCAAAGCACTAGGTATAGTGCCAGAATAAAGGCCCATACAGCCATAGCAGACTCCCCTGTAATATCAGTAAAAAGATCCAATTCCCACATAGTCACTCTTTTCCATTGCCAGAAAACAGATGTTAGTTCAAAAAATATACAGTGAGAGTCATGGTTTTACTCCACCATTTTGTCAAGATAAAGGAGAGTCATGTAATTTTAAACTGTATGTTTGATCCACTAAAATTACACTACAATCACTGGACTATTATGGATAAAAAAGAAATGACTGTACACTTAAAAATGGTTAAGATGGTAAATTTTATATTATTGTATATTTGACTACAGTTTTAATAAATGACAGGCTAACTTTTCACTCTAGTCCAATGCCAAGGTCTTTGCATATAGCAAAGATCCTTGTGTACATGAAGTCTTTTTTCCTATCTTATTGTTCTTAACAGCGTACAATGAATCTGAAGGCCTTTCTGCATATAAGTTTCTGATTATGTGCTCTACCACTCAGAAGAGAGTATGTGTTTCCTTCCATGGCAAATTAGATATCTCAGTTTAGTTAGAGTCCCTAGCTTTGTTCTATTGGCTCTTGCTCTTTCCTACAATGAGAGCAACCTAGTCAACCTCTCCCCTCCTTCACTATCGCAGCCTCATATACATGTATTACCATCACCACATCACCTCCCGTTTACAGATTGCATGTGTGCCCGCTCAGGCTCTTCAGTCATGTCTGACTCTTTGTGACCCTACGGACCTTATCCCACCAGGCTTCTTTGTCCATGGGATTCTCCAGGCAAGAATACTGGAGTGGGTTGTTTCTAAAGTCTCCTGCATTGGCAAGCAGGCTCTTTACCATCTTTACCACTAGGTCCACCTGGGAATCCCAAGCCATAAAGGAATTATCATAACCATGGCCATTTTGTAAGAATCTAGCTCCAAGGATCTTAAACATATTTTCTCATAAAATCATATAATTATGTCTTAAGTCAGTAGCTAATATAAGCAAACTGTTCAAATTTTTAAAAACCCATAGACTATTCAAAGAACAATCAAAGAAGTGCACAAAAGCCTCCTCTCTGGCTAATGTCTGTTCTAATAGGAAGCAAGAGACCTTAATTATGTATTGAGTATAAGATGAACTACTTATTTGGTATTACTGATCATTGGGGCAAGGAAAACATTTCACACTACACATGGGAAATAGTTTTAGAGACTTGTATATAAACAAATACAAATCAACATGATTTAAATTCTTTTATGACAAGCTCCACACAGAGAAGCACCTGCCCAATTAATTTTGCAACATTCAAGTTTATGATTCTCATCCCATCTCTAGTTCTTCCATTTCTCAGCTATCCAGCCTATGCTGTTGCCTGTTTTTTATATCTAAAGTTAAGTCTGATTGTGTTCCTTCACCTGGCAAAAACTCTAAGTGGCTCCCTAGTACATACTGAATACTGAATTTAAGACTAAAGCATATGTCCAGGATCAACCTTTATACTTTATATCCTGATGAAACTAAACTAATAGATAGTCCCTAAAGATCTCCAGGTTTCTCACTCAGCCTTTGTATACAGTTATTCCTTTGGCTTGAAATTTCTTGTTTCCATACATCTAAATCCATAGGATTATCCACCTAGCTAACTATCATCTCTGTATCTCTAGGTGGAAATTAATTTGGTTGTAAATAGCACACTCGTTTGGTGGCTCAGTGTTAAAGAATATGCCTGCTAGTGCAGGAGGCCCAGGTTCAATCCCTGGGTCAGGAAGATCCCCTGGAGAAGAGAATGGCTACCCACTCTAGTGTTCTTGCCTGGAGAATGCCATGGACAGAGGAACCTGGTGGCTATAGTCTGTGGGGTCGTGAAGAGTTGGACATGACTTAGCAACTGAACAACAACATCACAAGCAGAATAATCTGCCAAACTCTGGTTGGTAGGGAAAGCAGAAAATGGTATGGAAACAGATGGGTTTATTGTTGAAGGTAACCCGGAGGAAGTGACTTTTGACCTGGATTATAAAGGACATGCGGAGAAGGCAATGGCACCCCACTCCAGTACCCTTGCCTGGAGAATCCCATGGATGGAGGAGCCTGGTAGGCTGCAGTCCACGGAGTCGCTGAGGGTCGGACACGACTGAGCGACTTCACTTTCACTTTTCACTTTCATGCATTGGAGAAGGAAATGGCAACCCACTCCAGTGTTCTTGCCTGGAGAATCCCAGGGACGGGGGAGCCTGGTGGGCTGCCGTCTATGGGGTCGCACAGAGACGGACACGACTGAAATGACTTAGCAGTAGCAGCAGCATAAAGGACATGCTAGAAAAGTCATTCCCACACAGGTGGACAGAGTTCTCTAATTAGGTGGAGGTCAAGGAGGGCACTGGGAAAAAGAAGAAATACCTTTGTACTTCCTTTACTTCTCTTGCAGAGCAGAGGGACAGGAGTAAGATCTGTTCAGCTCCCTCACCACTCTCAGCCCTGTCATTCTCGCTCTCTCCTTTCTTGCCACACATGAGATCCCATTTTTTCCTCACTTCCAGTTGCAGCCACCAAGAACACAGAGAAAGACCCAATGTTATATTTTGCTCATTTAATTTTTCATTTATTCCACCAACACTGATTGACTACTCTGTTCCAGGCATTTAACGAGGCACTATAGAGAGAAGGATGGAAGAGAAAGATAAAAGAATAAATGCGATCCAAAAGTCTACAAATAATAAATGCTGGAGAGGGTGTGGAGAAAAGGGAACCCTCTTACACTGTTGGTGGGAATGCAAACTAGTACAGCCACTATGGAGAACAGTGTGGAGATTCCTTAAAAAACTGGAAATAGAACTGCCTTATGATCCAGCAATCCCACTGCTGGGCATACACACTGAGGAAACCAGAAGGGAAAGAGATACGTGTACCCCAATGTTCATCGCAGCACTGTTTATAATAGCCAGGACATGGAAGCAACCTAGATGTCCATCAGCAGATGAATGGATAAGAAAGCTGTGGTACATATACACAATGGAGTATTACTCAGCCATTAAAAAGAATACATTTGAATCAGTTCTAATGAGGTGGATGAAACTGGAGCCTATTATACAGAGTGAAGTAAGCCAGAAGGAAAAACATAAATACAGTATACTAATGCATATATATGGAATTTAGAAAGATGGTAACAATAACCCAGTGTACGAGACAGCAAAAGAGACACTGATGTATAGAACAGTCTTATGGACTCTGTGGGAGAGGGAGAGGGTGAGGGTGGGAAGATTTGGGAGAATGGCATTGAAACATGTAAAATATCATGTGGGAAACGAGTTGCCAGTCCAGGTTCGATGCACGATACTGGATGCTTGGGGCTGGTGCACTGGGACGACCCAGAGGGATGCTATGGGGAGGGAGGAGGGAGGAGGGTTCAGGATGGGGAACACATGTATACCTGTGGCGGATTCATTTTGATATTTGGCAAAACTAATACAATTATGTAAAGTTTAAAAATAAAACAAAATTAGAAAAAAAAAAAACTAAGGCACACTTAAGGCTCAAAAAAAAAAAAAATCACTTTTGAACTACAAAAAAAAAAAAAGAATAAATGCAACATCTCCAATCTTTATTAGGAGACAATTTAACAAATAATATGTAGTGTTGGGCTGTTTATTTGGTTATTTTTCATTTAGACCCTCCTGTCCATCCTTCACCCTTATCTTCCCTGCCCATTGCCCCAGGAAAATGACGCCTGCAGATAACATCCTCTATTATCCAGGGTCCTTTGTCCTCTGCCTTTAGTTGGGACATACAAGCAGGAAAGACTAGAAGAAAGAGACCAGAGTATTTATTCCGTCTGTTTTTTATCTGCTTTGTTCTGCAATCTGACATTGGCTGCATCCTTCCAGGGCAATAACTCACAGGGACCCTACTTCAAAGACTCCGTTTCTTTAAAGAAGCTATTACTATAAACATCTCCAGGAATAACATGGTAATCAAAACGTGTAACCTCCAATGGTGGTGTTTCATTTATCATGGGGTACTTAAGAACGAAGTTCATGGGTAACATTCTAAGTTATGGTTTGATTTCACCACTTAGAAAAATTCTAAATCTGAGTCAAAAATCTCACTTTAGTTGCCATAATAGAAATTCATGTCTTTTCATTGTTTCCAGATTCAAGTCAGTTCGTAGACCCAAAACGCCCTGTTTGAAACAGAGACCAGAGCCTGCAATGCTCCTACAGTACATCCTTAAATCTTCTTCCCAGTCTCCTTCAGAAAGACATGGGATTTACAGCTATGTTTGAGAATGCTCAGTGAGAAGGGATATGACCAGACCTCCCAGGAGTTATTAAATCCTGGCTCTAGGAGTTAAAACATCCATTGCTATGGAGTTAAAACATCAGCCGTGTCCAGGGTACATTAATTTTTCTATTAATGCTGTAACAAATTATAACCTAGTGGCTTAAAACAACACAAATGTATTGTCTTATACTTCTGGAGCTCAGAAGTCTGAAATAGGTCCTACTGGGTTACAGTTGGAGAAGGCAATGGCACCCGACTCCAGTACTCTTGCCTGGAGAATCCCATGGACGGAGGAGCCTGGTAGGCTGCAGTCCATGGGGTCGCTAAGAGTCAGACACAACGGAGCGACTTCACTTTCACTTTTCACTTTTATGCATTGGAGAAGGAAATGGCAACCCACTCCAGTGTTCTTGCCTGGAGAATCCTAGGGACAGAGGAGCCTGGTGGGAGGCCGTCTATGGGGTCGCACAGAGTCGGACAGGACTGAAGCGACTTAGCAGCAGCAGCAGGGTTACAGTCAAGGTGTCATCAGAGCTGCATACCCTCTAGAGGTTCTAGGGGAGAATTCATTTCCTTATCTTTTCTGGCTTTAAGAGGCTGTTTGCATTTCTTGACTCATTTCTCCCCTCACCCACAGAGATGGTGCAGGTTCCCTACCCTATACTCAGTTAACTTCCTGCTCAGCCCAGACAAAAGATGGATTATGGAACCATGTCCATTGTACCAGCATGGTAACTTCACTGGACCAGACAATACAATCCTAGTATCTGTGGCTATTAACTTGAAGAGTACTTTTTTTTCCTTCAGGGCCATCTCAAATTGCCATCACCTGGAAGAGTGAGCAGTATAATTTTACCATCTTACTTTCAGGGAAATGTCAACTATCATGTTGTTTAATCACTAAATTATGTCCATCTCTTTTACAAACCCATGAACTGTAACCTTCCCAGCTCCTCTGTTCATGGGATCTTCCAGGCAAGAATACTGGAGGGGGTGGCCATTTCTTTCTCCAGGGATAGAACTGCATTGTCTCCTGTGTCTCCTGCATTGACAAATGGATTCTTCACTGCTGAGTCACCAGGGAAGCCCCAACTCTCTTCTCTATCATAATATAGCCTCCTGGGATCTTGATCATCTTGAAATCCCATAGAACATCACATGGGTCCATTACATTGGTGACAAGCTAATTGGACCTTGGGAACAGTAAGTAGCAAGTTCCTTATATATTTCAGCAAGACAAATATGACCACAGAATAGAGGAGAGGTCCCATGAAAATGTTTGCAAGGATTCAAGGGACTTAGTAGTCTAGAACATGTTATGATATCCCCCCTAAAATGATGGGTAAGCCACTACACCCTGTGTGCCCACCAAAAAGAGGAACAGTATTTGCCAGAACTCTCTGGATTTTGGAGACACCATATACCACAACCAGCTGTGCTTCTCCAACCTATTTGCTCGGTAGTACCTATGGCTATCTGTTTTGAATGGAACCTAGAACAAGAGAGGGCTCCCTAGGTCTAGGCTATAGTGCAAGCTGCCCTGATCCTTGGATCTTAATGACCCAACAGATAATAGTTATTACAAGTGTCTGTGGCAGGCAAAGCTTCTGGCAAGCCCCAATAGGAAAATCACAGATAATCTGCCTAGGATTTTTAGAAAAAAGTCATGCCCTTCGCCTAAATATTAGTTATCTTTTGATGTATATTAAGGTTTCCCAGATGGTGCTAGTGGTAAAGAACCTGCCTGCCAATGCAGGAGACACAAGTCTGCAGTTTGATCCCTGGGTGGGGAAGGTACCCTAGAGAAGAAAATGGCAACCCATTCCAGTATTCTTGCTTGGAGAATCCCATGGACACAGAGCTTGGCCGACTGCAGTCCATGGTGTCATAAAGAGTTGGACACGACTGAGGCAACTTAGCCTGCATACACAAAGGTAACACCCAAACTCTGGGGCTCATTTTAGATGTGGGCTACAACAGTCAATGACTATTCACTATATGAAAATCAGTTCCTCTCTTTCTACAGGGCCCTGGTAGACACTGAAAACATGATCTTAGAACAGCTGGTATATTAGTGTGTGGGGCCCATTTAATACACATATAGGATGGCTTAACAGCATTTCATTGCCTGACAGTTCTGAGGCTGGGGTTGTTGTTGTTCAGTTGCTCAGTTGTTATCTGACTCTTTGCGACCCCATGGAGGGCAGCAGGTCAGGCTTCCCTGTCTTTCACTATCTCCTGGAGTTGGCTCAAATGCCCGTCCACTGAGACAGTGATGCTATCCATTTGAAGGCTGAAAGACTGAAATCAAGGGATCAGCAGGGTTGGCTCCTTCTGAGACCTGAGGGAAAGGATCTGTTCTAAATCTGCCTCCTAGACTTGTAGATCATAGTCTTCTTTGTGAGTCTCTTCATATCCTCTTCTCTCTATGTGTATCTGTCTCTGTTTTCAAATTTTCTCTTTTTATAAGGACACCACTCATAGTATATTAGGTCCCACCCTAATGACTTCTTTTTGACTTGATGACTTCTACAAAGACCTTGTCTCCAAATAAGATAACTTTCTGAAAAGTTACTGGGGATTGGGATTCCAGCATATCTTTTTTGGAGGTGACACAATTCAACCCATAACTATACAACCTGAACTTCAATAACAAACTGGTTGTTACCTGGCCCACCAAATGACAAAGCTGAGTATGTTCAGCCATGTCCCATGATTAAGTGAAAATGGTATCTATAGATCCAGTAGATGAGCACAAGTGATTCAGATGGCATAAGAAAATTACATAAGCAATGAGCTTGGACTCCATGGTGCTTCTCCCTCTGCTTGGTGTTTTTCCTAAACACACACCTATAACTGCATAGCAGTTCCTCATAAACAGGCAACAGAGAAGGGAAGAGTCTGCCTTATGCAAAGTAAGCTGGCACCAGTCACGAATGATGGCTGCTACATTATAGCCCCTCTCGGGGATGCTCTGAAATAGAGTAGAAAGAGAAATCTTCCTAACAGCGAGAACTTGGAGTAGTACATCTGTTTTCCATTGTGCATGAAAAGAGAGATGGCCTAATATAAGATTTACACTGACTTACACGTGGTGGCTAATGTGTTGGCCAGTTGGTGTCTTAGAGACTTGGGAAGAGCAAGATGGAAAGACTAGCGACAAAGAGGTCAGGTGGGAGAAATTTAGGAACGAATCTCTTGAAGTTGACCGAGTGTGGAGATATTTGTGTTTTGTGGAATACTTTCCAGAGAACAAGATGATCTGCCCATGGATGTCAGCCAGCTTCCCTGGAGCTTGCTGAAAGAATAGTGTCATGGTCGGGGTATGGAGGTTAAGCATGTGGGCCGTTGTACAGACTTCCCTTCTCCATTGCTGAGTACACGAACCGATGAGAGCTGAGGCCAGCACTGAGCCATTCCCTGGAGTCCTTGCCAGCTCCAGTTCACAGGCTGCAACCACACTATTGATTCACCTTTCCCAGCAGCTGGAAGAGGGAGGAGGAGATGGATCTGAGAAATACTTGTAAAGGCAGAACTGAGAGGAAATGATGAAAGTAGCAGGAGAATGGAGAAGAAAAACTGAGACGACTCAAGTCTTTCATTTTTGTAACTGATGAGTGAGGACACTTTTAATGTAATTGGCGAATGGGGGTACTTTTAACGAAGACAGAAATCATCAGAGGAAGGTGAGGTGAGACTGATGGAAGGGACAAAGAGTTCAGTTTGGGCCTCTGAAGGTGGGTGTGGGTAAGTGGATGTATCATAAGCAACTAGCAGTCAGAGGGGAAAATGATTCCTGAGTTCAGAAGTGCCATTCAGACTGGAGATAAAGGATGGAAACTGAAATTTACTCATAATCATATGTTAATGCCCCACAGGACTTTGCATTTCGAACTTTTTTACCTCTAACTTTGGAAGAGAGACTTTGTTTTGCAGCTGAGTGAACAAGTTGAAGAGGCCTTTTAGAGAGCAGGAGTGCTTATCCACAAGAGGAAGTAAGTAGAGGGACCCTAATGCAAAGGTTCTGTTGTGTATTTCAGACTGAAAGTGCCAAGTGCACAAACCTCATCTATCTTGTCTCACTTCTCTATCTCTGAAATCTAGATGAGAGTCTGATGCTTTGTATCCATACAAGTATTTGCGGGATGGGTGAAATAAATGGGAGGATATGGGGATGAATGAGTAAAGGAAAAGGGGAATGAGTGAAGGAACCTACCAGGCATCCTGGGGACCTGGAGGAAGAAGCCACACCTGCTTTTAATTTTTTTTCCAAATGTTCTTTGGAAGACTGAAAGATAAAAGGCCGTAGGGAGCGGCAGTTAAGAACATGTACTCTGAATTCAGGCTCCACGACTTCCTAGCTGCCTTTACTTGGACAGCTGACTTAACCTTCTTCTTCCTCCCTGTAAAATAAACACAAAAATGCTTAGAGTAGCTCCTGGGAAAAAGTAAGTTGCACATAAGTGTTAGAGTTATTATTTCTGGCATCATGATGAGAAGGTAAGCCTGAAAGACAAACCAGAAACCCCCTGCGGAGAATGAATCCGGACACTTAGCCTCTAAGTGCCATCCACAAGCGAACAATCGCTTTTTCTCTCTCTGCCTTCCAGGAGCTATAAATACCCTAGAAATCCCCACCATACCATTCACTGGCAAAGGACAGAGATCTGGGTTTTAGTTTCAGCTGCCAGCAATGAACTCTCTCAGTCTGCAGAGCCCTATACCCTCTCTGGGCTAAGTGCCCTCACTTGCCCACTCGAGGTTGCGGGAATTGAGCGCAGAGGTCCCTTTCAGTGAGGGCGGGCCATGCTCTCCCGCCGACCTGCAGCCTCCGTGTTCCACGTCGGATGCCTGCCGGGCGCCCGCTCGCCGCAGCTCGGGCTGTCACACCCCTCCAGCGCGTTCCGGGGACCTCGCACTCTGCGCGTCCGGCGGCCACCCAGTGCCCCGCGCGTCCATAGGGAGGTGCCTCTCGGGCGCCCCCCGGCCCGGACGCTAGTTCTCCGGGCCGGCGCGCCTTCTCCCGCAGCCTGCCTGCAGCCCTTTATACCCTGCCAACCCGGCGCTCACTAATGTTTAACTCGGGGCTGAAACTTGGAAGCGCCTTGTGACTACGTGCCCGGAGCTCCGGAGCTGCACGCGCGTCCGGGCGGCTCGCCAGACTTCTGACTGCGCTCCGGCTCCGAAACTTCAGTTTCGAAGAGACGCAGACCATGAAGGTGAGTGATTAAAGGGCCCCCCCACCCCGCAAAGAGCCCCCGGGGTGAGTTGTAGATGCCTCTTCACTAAAGTCTCCCCAGATTACCCCCCACCCAAAGCTCGCAGATCGAAACCAGGGGCTCTCATTAGGCGGAAGCTCCAGAGCCACCCTCTGACAGGTGAAGGGACGCCCCAAGGCTCCTGGCTCGCTCTCGAACCCGCGGGGCTAAGAACCCAGGAACCGAGCCTTGGAGGACCTGGAGAGCCACGGGCAAAACGCGCGCCAGAACCCTTACTTGGCTTCTGAGGTGCGTTTAAACGCAAACATTAAATTGCCCGGAGGCCAGAAGTTCAAGGGAAAGCTCCCTTGCAACCTCCGACTCGCGAGCTCCAAACCCTCCCAGCCCCCTGTGCCCCTCTCCCAGTGCGCGCGACGGCAAACTCCGCTGCCTTCTGGGCAGCCGGGGCCCCGACCCTCTTACCCAGACTGGGGCCAGATGGCTGGCTCTAACTGGACCTGACCTGCCCGGCTTGCAGACACCATGGAAGGTGCTCCTGGGATTGCTGGCGATCGCTGCGCTCGTCACCGTCATCACTGTGCCCGTGGTTCTGCTGACCAAAGGCAGTAAGTTTAAAACATTTGAAAAAGATAAGACGGTTGGAGACCGGGATCAGGTTCTATTTTAACATTCCAAGGAGACCTAGGAATTTTGCTGGGGACTGGGTGGGACCAGTGTGCCAGGTCGTGGAGCTCAGGCTTCGCTGGCGTGATCGCTGCTTCTAGCGTAGCCGCTAGATTCGCTTCGTTGGTCTCCGGTGTTTAGGCTGCGAGAGACCTGCACCTGCCACGTTTTACATATGGCAAAAACATACTTCCTGAAAATAAGGGGAAATTTTGAGATCTCTTTTTATCAAATTTAAATTTAGTACCTTTTGAATCTCCGTTTTTTTGTTTTTTTTTTTCTTCTTCTTAAAAAGAACTTTCATGATTGTGATCTTCAAAGGAAAAGAGACAGTGTTTAAAGATCCCAACAAGCTGTAAGGATGCCATGAAGGGAGGGAAAAAATTAAGAAAAAACCCCCAAATACAGTTTTGAGAAAAGAAAGTCCATAGGGAACCCAGGTGGTTTTCCATAAGGCTGATGGAAAATATCACTGTGTCCATGGTGAAATTCAGGTGGTTTTCCATAGAGCTGATGGAAACTATCACCATGTCCATGGCGATATTCAGAGGAGGTGGAATCAGTTGTCTTTAGTGGAGTCTTTCATTTAAATCCACCTTGGTTTCTTTTAGCTGGCTTCACTGTTTCAGTTTAGTCCTAGTTTTTAATATAAAACATCCATATAATGAAATGCACAGTATTGGATGCAAACAAGTGAGAAAAACTAGTTTGGGTCTCCTCTGGCCCTGCTGCTGCCTCTGCTGCTAAGTCGCTTCTGTCGTGTCCGACTCTGTGCGACCCCATATACGGCAGCCCACCAGGCTCCCCCGTCCCTGGGATTCTCCAGGCAAGAACACTGTAGTGGGTTGCCATTTCCTTCCCCTCTGGCCCTACTTCCTTTTAAATAGTTCTTTCATTTAAGTATTCACATTCTAGTCAGCTAACTGAAGTGCCTTCTCTGATGGTCTAGTCAACCAGGAAATGTGTAGACAGTGCTTATATACTGGGAGGTCTTATCTAGATTTCAAAGTGACAGTTCAGAATTAGTTTGTAGAACCATCAAAAACCATGTTTGGCCAGCAATTTCAGGGCCAGGGCAAAGGTGCCAAAGGTTAAATAACTGAGTCTGTTGACCTATTGATAATAACTTTTAGTAACTTAAAAAACCCATGGCTACCACCATTTTAGGCTATTAAATGGTGGGCATCTGTCCACTTTCTCAACTCTTTGTTACAAGCTGTTAAAATATAACTGCTTTCATAAAGTGGTACTTTGTATATTTAAACAACCACACGCACACAAAGCCTTCCTGTGGGGAAAGGATGGGTCACCCATACAATCAGTAAATATTCACATGACCTACATTATGTTCCAGGAACTGTGCAGGTCGCTGCAAATCCAAAGATTAAATTTTATAAATATAAAGACCTCCAACTTCAGGAAGTTTACAAGCTAGTGGGAAGCAGATATGCAAACAAATCAAAGTAACCTGGATAGTCTGTTCATCTCTAACATATTGTGAGGCACCCAGGCCTCCTTGGCAGAATGGATGAAACTATAATTATCAGAACTTCCCTTCAAGAAAGTTGAAAGGAACAGCAAACTTTGATAATAAGTCACTTGAGATGGCAGTGGAATGAGTTAGGGGCCTGAGTCATGCAGCTGACTTCTGTGGGGTTTGTTTAAGTTAACTACAGAGATTTTGTTTTGCTGGAAGGAGTATACAGACTGGGGAGGGACTGTCTCACCATTTCCCTTAAACCATACCTAGTCTCTTCTCCAAATGAAATTTGAACAAAGATTTCAAAGACATTCTCTTGAAGGGGACTTCCAGAGAGGTTCACGTGTCTCCACCTAACTTTTATTATGATGCAGTGAGGAAGTTTAGAGAGGCTTGAGCAAACTTCTCAGAGTGTTAGGAAGATCGCTTCTGGGAAAGATGTCTCACAAGAGGTTTCTTTTGTGGGGAGGCCTGAAGGGTTAATATCAATTCCTGGAGGTAAGTTTTCAAGAAAATTTAGAATGACTTGTGAGTCATCTTAGAGACACAATATCACCTCCTCTATCTGGGATCCTACGAGGACTCTTAGCAAGAAAGAAGAGTGAGCGGCAGGACTTTAACCTGTGAATGATGGAAAATTTTAGTGTGCCTGCAATGTGGAGCAGGACAGTGGGAAGGTGGACGGACATGGGACAAGGCTGGAGGGGAAGAAAAGGAAGTGACCAGGAGATTGATGATGCAGAGTAGAATTTGGAGGCTATAGGGATACTCAGAAATGTGTATGATTAGACTTTGATAATTGGAAACATAGGGAGGAAGGGGATAGGGTGGCTGAGAACTCCTCTTAAACTACTGGTGGAGATGTGGTTTCATTGTGTGCTTTATTTACACTTAGACAATCAAATTACTTTTCTCTTGTATTTCTTAATTGGCATGTATGTATATTTGAGGAGAAAAAGGAAATTATCTTGTTTCAACTCCTCCATTATCATAAGGAACAAAGATAAAAGCTCAGCTTTTTTGCCAAGCCACCAATACCATTTCTGAACCACAATAAGGGATAACCTTTTTACAAAGGATCCAGACACGTCACCCAAGAAACATCCCTTGATATTGTCCATCAAGGTTTTAAAGTCAAAACCAGAAAGGAAGAGAAGAAGTGAGATGGGAGAAAGGAAATATAAATGAAAAGGAAAGGAAGTGGGGGGAAAAAAAGAAAGAAGGAAAGAGGAAAGGAAGAAAGATTTTGATAGAACAACAAAATAAAGTTTTGGATTACGTGGAAAGCAAAGTATTAAAAAGCCAAGAGAAAAAGGAAGAAGAAATGAGCAAACTCAAGTTCATCCCCCAGAGAGGTTGGTTTAAAAGGTTAAGTGTTTCCATATGAAGAGCTGACTTAGGCAGAACTCTGGACACACTTGGAGCAGAGAGAGAGATGGAGACAGAGAAAGACGAAGGTGTGAGCTTAATACTGTTCACAGTACTTTTTTAGAATAAAAGCTTCTTGAGGTCAGGAGTTATGCATTTCACCAGGTAATATCAAAAGTTTACCTCCTTCTGTATATATACTAACAGATTGAATTTTGTTTTTAATTCCTCAAATATCCTAAGAGAGAAGGATATTGCATATTTAGACATCGTTTTTCAGAGAATCAGCAATAAAATGTATAAAAATAATTTACTCATAGTGGAATTGAAATCTTCATGGCTTAGAGGCAATAAAACTTTCTCACTCAGTATTTGCAATCCCTTTATTCCCTCTTTATGATATATTATAGGCTGAGTTTTTAAAATAGTTGTCAAATTGTTTTGAGTTTTGTTATTTGTCAGATAGTTTTCTTACTGGGTTTTGTTATGGGATAGAGACATATCGGTTCTTCTTGTATTCTTTCCACTGCTGTAGCAGTAAATTTCCTCAGTATCTTCTTTCAGTGCATAGGAAATTTGACTGCTCTGCCATCCACCAGTAATAAAAGAAAACCCAAATGTGAAGGAGGAGACAGGAATAATCAGAGAAAAAAAAAGATAACATCTATGAAGTTTGCCTGAGGAAGTCCAGGATCTATTCCAGATTTTAAAACACAGAAGCAAGTCTGAATGAAAGCTTTGTATATTTCAGAGGACGAATTCTAAACAAAGAGCCCTGTAAAAGCTCTAGCTGACTCCAAGCTCACTCAGTTATCAAGCTTTGTAGAGTGTTCCTGAGGTCAGTGAGTTGGCCTTTTTCAGGCCAGCTATTTTGGCTTTTGGTTCCCTAGCTATAGGATGTGCCTTAAATTTCTCTATCTTAGACATCTTGCCTCTCGTCTTAAAAGAGGTCAGAAAAAGGGAAAGCTATTTGCCTAACCGATGGTCAGAGAAAAGTGACATCAAGAGACTGACTAGAGCTAGATCAGTGTGCTTGAAATTTTAAGACTTAAACTGCTGAACCTAGGAAATGTGACAGTAAGTACATGCAGGACCACCTTCCTTGTGGAAGAGAAGGTGCAAAGATGTAATAACCAACACGGATTCACTCTGTGCCAGGTACTGGGCAGGGGTGTTCAATACACCTCTCATTTGATCCTTACAACAACCCTTTGACAGAGGTTATTATTTCCAGTTTTACAGAAGATTTAGAGAAATCTTGAGAGGGCACTTTAGTTATTTATTACTGCATAATGAATTGTCTCTAAACTTAAAACAAATATTTGTTATCTCACAGTCTCTGTGGGTCAGGAATTTGTCAGAGGCTTAGCTGGGTGATTCTGGCTCAAGGTCTCTCATGCGGTTACAGTCAACACATCATCTGAAGGCTTAACTGGGGCTGGGTAATCCACATCCAAGCTCTCTTATATGGCTGTTACCCAGAGGCCTCAGTTCCCTGCCAAACAATGGGCCTTTCCAAGCAGCTGTCTCCCCTTAGAATGAAGGATCTAAGAGAACAACCAAGTAGGGAACCTCAGAGTCTTTTTGACCTAGCCTCAGATGTTCTGTGCCACCACTTCTGCTGTGGTCTATTGGTCATACACACCAACCCTGACACAAAGTGAGAGGGCATTGCACAGGCTGTGAATATTGGGGTGGGGCTCAGTGGGGCCATCTTGGAGGCGGGCTACCAAAGAGATTAAGGAACTCGCTCAAAGTTCCACAGAGCTGGGATTCATGCTCAGACACCACGCTTCTACAGTTGGTACTTTGTGATTAAGTATAAAATTAATGTGGCCATATTAGCATTAATGTGACCGCTTCGTCTCTATATGACTGTATTTCATTTCATGACTGCTCATCCCTGAATGCTAAGTGTTCTGGGGGAAAGTAATTGCCGCTGCTGCCTCTGTTCCTACACAAAGCTGTAGAGAAGCAATGGCTCCCAGTCCAGAACTGCATGCCACTCTTTTTTTTTTTTTGACTGTGCTGACTGTACTCCCTTGTGGCCCTTGGTCTCTTCATTGTGGTACACAGTCTTCTCTAGTTGAAGCAAGCAGGCTTAGTTGCCCTGCAGCACGTGGGAATCTTAGTTCCTGGACCAGGGATTGAACAGGCATCTCCTGAACTGCACAGCAGATTCTTTATCACCAGAGAATTCTTTGTCACCTCTCTTCTGACTGGTCTTATAGGTGTTTTCAGTGGCGATAGTTGGTCCAGGTTTAGTCCTTGGACTGGATTACACATGCTTCTAATGCATGTTATATCATTTCATTTGATCCTCACAAAACAATCCAGGTCAGAGAAGGTATTCATTTCCTGACTTGGTACACGGAATAAAACTGAGGCATAGAAGTTTAGTGCTTTGGGAGGAAGTACTAATACTTGGGAATTCAGATCCTGTGACTTCTAGCCTTCCCTAAGTCTGCTGATTTCCATGTATGCTCAGTCACTTCAACCGTGTCCCATTCTTGGCGACCCCATGGACTGTGGCCCGCAAGGCTTCTCTGTCCATGGGGTTTCCCAGGCAAGAATACTGGAGTGGGTTGCCATTTCCTCCTCCAGAAGATGTTTTTGAGCCAGGGGTCAAACCCCTGTCTCCTGTGTCTCCTGCTTTGGCAGGCAATTCTTTACCACTGAGCCAGCTGGGAAGCCACTGATTTCCATGAATACTGTTTTAAAGAATTACTTTGGTGGCAACTTTTGTAACTTAATGACTTATCATCGCTTTATGGCTTTCATTACTGTAAACCAATTATCTTGTAAATATTTTTACCTTTAGTCTTCAGAGGTCCCTCGTGACCTCCCAAAGAGGGTGTGTCTCTCAATCTGAGAGCAAACTGAAACTACAAAATCAGCACTTCTGAGTTAGCTGTTTTATTTTTGCCAAGTACTATACTTGCGGTTGTGTACTGCACTTCAAAGTCACAACTTCCTAGGAAATCTTTTCAAACTTAATGATAAACCATTTGCTTTAGCTAACTGTCTGCATTAATAAGCACAAGCGATCAAGAACACAGAGGGACACAGGAAGGAGTTTCTCTGTTTCAAGCATGAATGTGGCCTGATCTTGTTTGTATTTCTAAAATGTCTTTGACTCTGGCCTAGATCATGGTGCAGGGTAGGGAGTGATTTATCCCAGTGAGAGATGATGATTACTTGGACAGGATGGTATCAGTGGAAGGAGAAGACATAAGGATGACTCCCTGAACAATTGACTGGAGAACTTTCTTTTGCCCTCATGGTTCTATGCTTGCCACAAGAGCTAATCTGCCGTGGTTCCCCTAACTCTCTCATCATACTTGGATACATTTCCACTTTCCAAGACAGGGCTCTGAGGGCCTTCTACATTACTCACCCAGCCTGTCAACATAAGGTCATTCTTTAATCCAGCAAATATTTATTGAGTATTTTCTACATCAGGCACTTTGTTGATCACTGGAGATATAAAAATAATAGACATGGCCCTTGCCCTCAAATAATTCACAATATTAAAAGAAGCATAAACATTAACTATAATAAAAAGCCCTAAGCGGCCTTCTAGTAAATGATCAAAGTGCTGTGGAAGGTCTACAGAGAACATGATAAATGCTGCCCAGGAAAGTTCATATGGAAACCAACCAAGCATAAAGAGTTAATAATTATTGAGCCTGGATATAATCCTTCCAACCTTGGGGCCATGAGAGTAAACTGGCTCCCAGGATTGCAGTTCACCTGTGTGTTTAGCTCTCAAAAACGTAAAACCCCTCCCCCCATCCTAATTCTGTATGAAAGTTGTGTCAGATAGAATACTTTTGGCTGCAAGTAACAAAATATCTGGCCCAAAGTTATTTAAATTCTGCTGCTGCTGCTGCGTCGCTTCAGTCATGTCCAACTAACTCTGTGCGACCCCATAGACGGCAGCCCGCCAGGCTCCCCCGTCCCTGGGATTCTCCAGGCAAGAACACTGGAGTGGGTTGCCATTTCCTTCTCCAATGCATGAAAGTGAAAAGTGAAAGTGAAGTCGCTCAGTCGTGTCCGACTCTTATCGACCCCATGGAATGCAGCCCACCAGGCTCCTCCGTCCATGGGATTTTCCAGGCAAGAGTACTGGAGTGGGGTGCCATTGCCTTCTCCGATTTAAACTATAGAGTCTTACTATTTCATTATTACTTCACAGGTGGTGCAGGTGGTAAAGAATCTGTCTGCCAATGCAAGAGACAAAAGAGATGCAGGTTCAATCCCTAGGTTGGGAAGATCCCCTGCAGAAGAGCATGGCAATCTCCTCCAGTACTCTTGTCTGGAGAAGCCTTATGGACAGAGGAGCCTGGCAAGCTAGAGTCCATGGGGTCACAAAGAGTCAGACATCACTGAGTGACTGAACACAGACATTGCCTTATTGCTACTGTCTTCTGTAACTGGAGGTGCAGAAGGAGGACAGTTCTAGAGTTGCAGTGGTCCTCCCAACCTCTTCAAGAGCTTGAGGTCGCTTTCAGCTCTGCTGTTCTCATACTGCTGACTTTCATTCTCAAGCTTGTCCTCTCAGGTCGAGCTGCAGCAACACATCATTTGCTCACACAGCCATTTCACAAGGCAGAGAGATTGCTGTTCCTCATTCACAATCTCTGTATCAAGGAGGAAAACTATTTCCAGAAGTCCCCTGGCCCAAGGCAGACTTTCCCGCATGTCTCCTTGGCCAGATTTGTGTCACTTGTCTATTCTAAACTGATCTCTGGCAAGGGAGATGGATTGACATGCTTGGACTAGATAAATCAAGACTCATCTTTTAGCACCAGGAAGAAGCTCTTTCCTTAGCCCTTGGAAGGGGAAAGGGAATTACTTGAGTTGAACTGGAGATTCTAAAAGAAAGAAAGGGGAGGTCTATGTGGGCATATCAGATATTCTATGATTTCTCATTTTTAATTACATTGGAAAATTTTAATTTGCTAACAAAAGAAAATAGATGTCAAGCTAGCTCTGATCTCTAAAGAATCTGATCATATAACTCTCTCCTTCTCTTCTCTCTTTTTTTTCCTAACCAAATGAATTTATCGTAAAACAGGGTGTTTTGATGCTGCCTTTTTTTGGTCCTGAAGGAATTTTGAGCCCAGCACTTGCTTTCTCTTGGCATCCAAAATGATTAAGAATATGAAAGAATTGAGTTTGTAACATTTAAGATACAAATCAGAAAATGGAGTGGATCAGAAATATCTGAGGGCAATTACTCCCAAGTTTCTCATAAAAAGCACAGATAAACTGTTCTATTTTATCCAGTTCATAAAGGGTATTTTTGTTGTTGTTTTAGTCACTCAGTCATGTCTGACTCTTCTGCAACCCCATGGACTGTAGCCCACCAGGTTCCTCTGTCCATGGAATTTCCAGGCAAGAATACTGGAGTAGGTTGCCATTTCCTTCTCCAGGGGATCCTCCTGATCCAGGAACCCAAGTCTCCTACATTGGCAGGTGGATTTTTTTTACCAATGAGCCACCTGGGAAAAACAACAAAAGGCATTATTTACCTACTATTTGCTCCTGTATCTCCACACTCCCATTAAAATGTAAGCTTCATGAGGGCAGGAATTGTTCGTGTTTTGTCCACTCCAGTCTCTAGTGCTCAGAACCTTGAGGACATTGGACACGTTCCTACTGCTGCTGTAACAGGTTACCGTGCATTGAGGGGCTTATGGCAACAACAGCAAAAATATTCTTTTCACAGTTATGAAGCCCCGAGGTCCAAAATCAAGGTGTCATCAGGGCTGTACTCTCTCTGAAGGTTCTGGGGAAGGAGACCTTCCTTGCCTCTTCCGGTTGCTGATGGTTACCAGCCATCCTTGATGCTCCTTGACTTGTAGCTCTATGACTCCGATTTTCCCTTTCATTGTTACATGGCCTTCTTCCCTCTCTTTCTGCATGATCCTCTTCATTTTCCAAGTCAGCAAAAGCCTGTCTTATAAGGACACCAGTCAGTATGACCAGGCCAGCGTGACTTCATTTTTTATATTTTTATTTTAGATTGGAGTATCGCTGATTAACAATGTTGATGGTTTCAGGTGCACAGCAAAGCGACTCAGCCATCCGTCTGTGTGTATGCACTCTCCCCCAGGCTCCTCTCCCACCCAGGCTGCCATGTAACTTTGAGCACAGTTCCCTGTGCTCTACGGTAGGCAGTATGACATCATTCAACTTAACTAATTACATCTACTAAACTCCTATTTCCAAATAAAGTCAACTTTCTGAGGTTTTCGTGGACATAAAGGTTTTGGGGGGTCTACTCAACGCAGTGGTGCTGGTGGTGGTAAGTCTATTCAGTCATGTCTGACTCTGTGCATCCCTGTGAACCATAGCCTACCAGCCTCTTCTGTTGCTGTGCCCACTTCCAGGTGATCTTCCCTACCCAGGGATTGAACCCACATCTCTTACGTCTCCTGCACTGGGAGGTGGGTTCTTTACCACTAGCACCACCAGGAAAGCCCACTCAGCCCAGTACAGCTTGATAAATATTTGGTGAGATAAAGAAATTATCTTAGAGCTCATGTAAAAACATATTTTTGATGAACATTTTTAAATGTTACTTTAATTCTTATTAAAATTCTTTCATAAATATGGGGCCAAGTCATCCACCACTAGATCATGCTTACCTATTCATACAATACAGTGCTAGCAGCTTTTCAATAAAATAAATTCAGCCTTTCAGCTTACTTACAGTCTACTTAAGATGTGACTGTTCAGATTAAATTTTTAACTAACCATAGAAAATTACTTGATTAACTGGCAAACAATTTGGTATAGGTAATAAACACCAAAGAAGATGACGGGGTAGCAAAGTGTGATGGATGGAGCAAAGGGTAATTCCAGAGCATGAAGAGGGACCGTGAAAAACTGAAGACCACAGATGTGGATTGTTTATTTCAGAAATTTGCTAAGTTCAAGAGAAGAAATAAGGAAATGGCTACAGGATGCAGCAAGGTCAGTGTTTGTTTGACATGGGTGTACCCTGTGCATGCTAACAGAGAGCTGCTGCTCAGTCATGTCCAAGTCTCTGCAACCCCATGCACTGCAGCCCACCAGGCTCCTCTGTCCACAGGATTCTCCAGGCAAGAATACTGGAGTGGGTTGCCGTTTCCTTCTCCAGAGGATCTTCCTTGACGCAGGGATCGAACCCACATCTCCTGTGTTGGCAGATGGATTCTTTACCACTAGCAACCACCTGGGAAGTCCAGGACAGAAGTAAGCAATGAAAAGGAAGTGAAGATGATGTGGGAGAAGAGATGAAAAACCTCAGAGCCTCTAAGAAGTCAAGAGGAACCAGGATCTGAGCCCGAGGCAGGCCCATTTCTGACTCCAAGTGCCAAGGAAAGGGTTAAAAAAATGGCAGGACGGACAGCCAGAAGTGGAAAACCCAGGAAAAAGCAAGCCCCTATGGTGGCTTTTGCTCTAAAGGAGGAATCATTGAATCTTTTCACTGGAAAACTTCATACTCTTTTGAACATGTGTACTGCAGGGCCTGAGTTATTCAAGATTTGTTATATTTAAAATCTAGGAAACAAGGGGAAAAGGCAGGAAGAAAAGAAACCAGTTATAAAGCTTGCATGACTACTTTTCATGAGTGTAGGGAAAAGATGAGAGTTATGAGTTGGAAGAGAAGATGGTGCTACAACTTTCTTTCCAGAAGTCATAGAGTTGCCATCCTTAATAACACTCCAGGGAGAAAATTTTAGGGTATACAGAAAGAATCAGTGCCCCTTTGACTTCAAAGCACTAGAAAAAATTATATTCTAATGTAATCTATCTACTGTCCCAGGTTCAAATGATACTACCAAGCTGCCTGTTTAGATTATTTGCAAGCATTTCATCTAGACACTTCTATAAAGTCTAATGCATCTATGCTAACTCACAGAAACTTCCAGCAAGCATTTACCATGTACCTCACCCTGCTGAACACTTAGGTTGTTTACAATGGTGGTTATGACCACAGGCTTCAGAACTCTATTGCCTAGGGCTTACTAGTCATGGGACTTGGGTCTGGTTTCTATCTACACCTCAGTTTCCTTTCCTGTAAAATGGGGATGAAAATAAGTTAATAAGTGTGTGGTGCTAGAATAGCACACGGAAGGTCTCTGTGAGCCTTTGTAATGATTATTGTTTATATCTCTGGTGGCTGAGATGGTAGAGAATCTGCCTGCAATGCAGGGGACCTGGGTTTGATCCCTGGCTTGGAAAGATCCCCTGGAGAAGGGAACTGCTACCCACTCCAGTATTCTCACCTGGAGAATTCCATGGACAGAGAAGTCTGGCAGGTTACACTCCATGGGGTTGCAAAGAGTTGGACACAACTGAGTAACTAACACTTTCACTTTTCCCTCTGTATATATTTTTAACATTACAAAATTTTAACAGTCCCAGAGGCATGTACTATAATAATACTTGTCTCACACTCTTGAAAGTTTTGCTGGGTGAATGCCGGAAAGGGCAATGTCTGTGGTAGTTTTGTTTTCCAGTGATCATTTTCTTCATCTCTTGGAAGACAAACAGGTGTCACAGAGAGTAGTCTTGCTGATTATACCTATAAATCCTTCTGGAGAGTTCTTCAGTGACAAAGTATTAGAGCTTTCAGCTTCCCCAGATGAGATGTTCTCTAATCAGTTTTCTCTCCAAACTAATCATTTTTAGCTTTGATGTCTCACTACAGCTACTGACTATTTTTCAAGAGAAACCAGCCCTTTGCTAAAATAGTAGCTTGTTCCACAGGCCTCTGGGTCATTTATTTATACGGTTAAGATGTTTCTAACTTTCAACTGTTTCTCATCACTTTGGATTACACTGATTAAAGTCAGTCAACATAGTGAGGAATAAAAGCCTTGTCAATATTAATTTTGGCCACTATTATCCAGTTTCTTTATTCTCAGAAGAGTCCTAGCAAAGGGTGAGGGAGTGACTATAATCAGAATTTTTTAAAAAATAGGACAATTTGCATTTCAGAAAGGAATAAAGCCATCCTGAGGTCCTGTTTATGCTGGCTTCCTGTGTGTGCAGAGCCTCCTGGCTCTTCACTGGGGAGAAGGCAGGGTGAACTGGATTTAGTTCAGGCAGTGTCTTCAGCCTTGCCTGTCTTCACCAGTGGCTATAGATATTTCCATCTTGAGCTGAAATTTGAGACATGAATATTTTGCCAATTTCACTTCTCTGCCATATATATTGAAGTCTTATGTTGATAGTTGTGTTGTTTCAAGACAATTAGAATTTCAATATCAGCTTCTATATTTCTAACTGATCTTGGCAGCATTTTTTTTTTTTTTTTTCCAGAATGGTTGCTGACCATTCCGAGGAATGTCCAGATAGGGTCATCAAGCCATAGCCAGGGCTGACTGCCTATTTTTGCAAGTTAAGTTTTATTTGGAATACAGCCACATCCATTCATTTACCTGTGGTCCGTGGCTGTTTTCAGGCTGCAATGGCCAACCTGAGAGGTTGCAAAGCCTAAAATATTTAGCATCTGGCCTTATAAGAAAGGAGCTTCCCTGGTAACTCAGTCAGTAAAGAATTTGCCTGCACCACAGGAGATCTGGGTTTGATCCTCGGGTCAGGAAGATCCCTTGGAGAAGGAAATGGCAACCCACTCCAGTATTCTTGCCTGGAAAATCCCGTGGACAGAGGAGTCTGGCAGGCTACAGATCACGTGGTTCCAAGAGTCAGACATGACTTAGAGACTAAACCATCACCTATAAGAAAACGTTTGCCAACCTCAGATCTAGATGTTGTAACCCTGTAGCCAAAAGAGACTTTCCATTTTACAGGTAAGATGTGTACATCTTCACAGAGATATGACAAATATAGAAATCACAGTAGATGTTTAGCAGAGAAATTTGATATAAAAATTGGTTATACAAATTAGAGCAACAACAACAAATATTTCTGAGGTAAGTGAGAGACAGGAGCTGTAGGAAGGAGGTACCTCTAGGGCTTAGGAAAAAATGGAGAAGAGGAACACAAAAGGTCTGGATTCTGAGCTGCAAGGCGTGTGAGGCGCGTGACTGCTTCTGACACCCCCGAGAGGCAGGATGCAGCAGGTTCAGGTATAAGAAGAGAAGCGTGAGCCAGCACGGGCACTCCTTTTGGGGCACATGCTGACGGAATGGGCAAGACAGAGGAAGACCCCCTGCTCTTCTGGTCACTCCACTCCTTCTCTGTGTTTCCCTAATGGCAGGACCCAACAGGAAGCCTGAGGATGAAGGGGCCTGGGAAGCGTAGCTGTAGACTCCCTGCTCAGCAATACTGAGCAAAGAATAGAAGTGTACATTTGAGCTGAAAGACGATACGTAAATGACGGTCACAGGCGTAGAGAAGTGCCATGTCCTGGTGATCGCATGGAAGGATGGAGCCTGAGGCTCTGTTTAGACCCAGCTGCCCAGTGCACTGTTTTCCTACTGCCCAGCAGCTTGGAGTTCACAAAATTTAGAGCTGTGTTTCTGTGTCTGTGTTCTCCTGTTGATGTTGTCTGGCTTTTATCTTTTCTTTTGACAAATATTTATGAAGTGCCTACTATGGCCAGACACTGTTCTAGGCCGTGGTGAGATAATAGCAAACAAAAGGTAGCACAACACAATCAGTGTCCTCCTGGAGCTCACAGGTGACCAAGAGAGGCAGACAAGTTAAAAAATATAGTATGTCAGGTGCTATCACTGTTGAGGAAAAAATGTAAAGCCAGGAAGGGTGATACAAAGAGACTTTCTTAACGAGAAGATTGTAAACATTAGTTCAGGGAAGGAAGGTGAGGTTTAAATAAAGACCTAAAGGAGATAGGGAGCAAACTTTGGGCACATCCCAGGGGAAGAACATTGCAGGCCGAGGGTATAGCGAATTCAAAATCTCTGAGGCAGAAGTGGGCCCAGTGTGTCTGGGGAACAGCGGGGAGGCCAGAGTAGATGTAGAGAAGGGAGAGGAGAAGAGGGAGGGGGAGGAGGAGGGGAAAGAGAAGATGGAGGCCAGGGCCATGACATGGACAACCCCTCGTAAAGTTGTTTCCTTTGTTCTAAACTGTTGCTGTTCTGGAAAAAGTGCATTGTACTATTTGGTTGGCCTTTCAAAATAACCTTTGAAAATACATTGGTTACATGCCTAACAGAAGTTTGGTCATCTGACACTCTGATCTTAGAGTAAAGGCAAAGGGGACACAGTCCCGGGTTCAAGGGCTCTAGCTCAATGGCAATGCATTTATCAGATGCACTTGACATCCCTGGGAAGTTTCTCTTATTGAGAAGGGAAATCTGGTGACAGTGATTATATTCCAATACCTCCTGTGTATAATAACCTTCTGTGTATAATAATCACTCCTCACAAATCCGGTAATTCCCCTAAGCTCAACATTTTCTCTCCATGTGAGAACACTGTGGATAGTATTAAACTTGTCAAAGGAGGAAGTGATGTTCGTTAGTACTGAGCAAATGATTCGATTGTGCTTATCCTGGGTGCTTTCTCAATGTGATGCTCTTGTGCTATCTTATTAGGATCATTTGGCATATGAACACAGTGAAACTTAATTAGCTTTTATTTTATATAAACACAGTGAAACTTAATTAAAAAATAAATAAATTTGCAGTCAAATTTCTAATCTCAGCAGCACTCCTAGGTACTCCCAGGGAGAGACTCTTCTTTCATCTCTCTATCTTGATTGCCTAGCACATACTTGGAAGAAGACAGTAATAGGTAGTATAACCTATGTAGAGGACTTCCTAAATTTTAAGTCCTGAGCCAAGAACTTTACATCCAGTATCTCATTTCATCGTGGTAGATCCCTTAAGGCTGGATAATGCTATTATTATTTTATAGATTACAAAGTTGAGGTTTTGACAGCTTCAATAATTTTCCTAAGGCTGCTGTGCAAGAATTAGGTCTGGGCTCAAATCCAAGCTCTCTGGTTTCAAAGCCACTAGGGACCCAACCCCTTATTGGTATTTGTTGACTCATTGGTGATGGGCAGCAGACCACATATGCTCCTGGTTAATAAGGGATGTGAGCTGATTTCCAGTCAATTTCTTTTTCTGCCTTCTTGATTTTTCTTTCTCTTTTCCCAATGTCAAGGCTGCTATTTTGCTAGAGCAAATTCTAAAGTAATAGTCATTTTATTTCTTTCACATCAGTATTAAATGTTAACTGATTACCATATGGAACACAAGAACTCTGTAACCAGGTATCTTTTCCCCATGTTTAACAACTTTATGAGTTTATGAGCTGTAAAGTGTGCATTTCTTTTTAGTTGCATTTCATTGGCCATTTATTTACCAAAATAATTTAGCTTTCTGAAGTAGAAATATTTATATCATAGTTTCATACAGGTCAAAGAAGTTTAGTATTAATGAGTATAAAAATGTTCAAAATATCCTATAATCATAAAATAACTATTGGCCAAAGCAAGGCTAGTCTGTGGAACTACAGCACTCTAAAATTCTTTTTTGTTCAGAAATGATTTTGATCCTATGACAAGGGCTCATTAAGATATCATATACTTTGCTGCTGCTGCTGCTAAGTCGTTTCAGTTGTATCCGACTCTGCAACCCCATAGACGGCAGCCCACCAGGCTCCCTGTCCCTGGGATTCTCCAGGCAAGAACACTGGAGTGGGTTGCCACTTCCTTCTCCAATGCATGAAAGTGAAAAGTGAAATTGAAGTCGCTTAGTCATGTCTGACTCTTCTCGATCCCATGGACTGCAGCCCACCAGGTTCCTCCATCCATGGGATTTTCCAGGCAAAAGTACTGGAGTGGGGTGCCATCGCTTTCTCCATCATACACTTTAAAGAGAAATTATTCTTAGGTTGAACCATTCTAAAAGCTGCTTTTCTGCCATTTTTGATGGATAGAAATAACATTTTCATTTTGTTCAATGTAATAGTTGCTCTCAGTGAAGAAAGTACAGTAAGTTCCCTACATATGAATGAGTTCCATTCCAAGAATGCATTTGTGAGTCCAGTTTGTTCTTCAATCCAACAGAGTTAGGATTCCCAACTAACACAGTCAGTTATACGTTGTGTGTGTAATAGGTTCATATCATAATAGGTTTATAATACTTTTCATACAAATAACATGTACATAAAAAACAAACAGAAAAAATAAAAAACATTTTTAATCTTATAGCACAGTACACTGAAAAGCATAAAAGTACAGTGCAACAGCTGGCATACAGGGGCTGGCACACAGGGGCTGGCACTCGCATTCACGTCTTTGAAAGTTTGCAACTTGAACGTTCATATATAGGGTACTTACTGTATTAAAGTTAACTATTTTCTGATTTTTAATTCAAGGAGGCGTAAATCTTGGAGTTTTGGTATAATCTGATGGGTAACATATGATTAACCTCTCTGCTTGGCCAGCACAGTGCTTTGAACTGATCAAATGAACAGCATGTTCCATGCTAACCAGGAAGACCAAAGGAGCAGCCAAAGACCTTCAGGGGTGCCCTATCAGTGAGCAAGCAGACAAGGAAAGAGAAATGTGAGCATGTCCTCTGGTGTTTGACAGAATAGGTTGGCAGTGAACAGTGAACTTGCCAAAGGTCAAAACCTGAACTTGGCACTCACGTCTCATAGAACTTGCTTATCTAGAGGTTTCGAAAGTGTCTTCCAATGAGCGCTGCTCGTCAAATGGCAAGGCAAAAAACAAGGAACATTTGTTGCTCTGCTTGTTCCAATTTTGCAGTGGTGTTTGGGGTGTGGGAAGCCAGGATAGGGAACCCTGGCATGCAGGGTAGTTGTAAAGGAACTTAGTGAAGGTACCACAAGTTGGTGGCCCAGGCCTTGCACCCATGTTTTGGGCCATAGCAAGAGCACAGCATCAGTGTTGGTATCTGAACATCAGCAGATGGATTAGAGTCATGCTGAGCAGAAGGGAGCCTGAATCCGGTGGAGATGGTGGGTTTAGAAATTCTGAGGCCTGATGAGAGGATGAGTCCCACAATGTCTGAGGTGAGTAAGGTGGTGGGAGAGGTAAGTGCCCCGTGAAGGAGAAGCAGCCTCTTCTGAAGGGGTCAGCAGGTGACATCACAGAGGACTTTTGCCTCAGTTATTTTATTATTCCAGATTGAAGTGTGCTATAAAAGCTGGGCAAACACCCCCACTTAGATAGCACTGTATCTGATCTATATTGTAGGTACTCAGTTCATTCTCTTCTTATGAAATCAAAAGTCAGTGATAGACAGGAATCCCCTGGTGGCCCAGTAGTTAAGACTTGGTACTTTCACTGCCAGGGGTTTGATCCCTGGTCAGGGAAATAAGATCCTGCAAGCCATGTGGCTCAGCCAAAATTTTTTTTTCAATACTTAGTGATAGATGTTTTATGTTGCTATGTCTGTCTTCTTATAGATATGTAGGTCTTAGTATGTGTGGACTGCTGTTATAAAACAACCAGAGACAGGTGGCTTAAACAATAAGCATTTATTTCTTACCGTTCTGGTGGCTAGGATGCCCAAGGTCGAGGTGCCAGCAGACTTCGTGCTTAGTTTCTTGTGTCCTCACATAGCAGAAGAGGCAAGAGAGCTTTCTAGAGTCACTTTGTAATTTTTTTATTTTATTTTGGTCACAAGACACATGGGATCTTAGTTCCCCAGCCAGGGATGCTACACACGCCCACTGCATTGGAAGTGTGGGAAGTCACTTTTTAAAGGGTATTAATCCAGTTCATGAGGGCTCCACCTCATGACCTAATCACCTTCCAAGGGCTTCCCCTTCCAATACCATCGCATGGTGGTTAGGATTTCAGCATGTGAATTCTGAGAGGACACAAACATTTATTTGGTTGCATGTGTATGTGTGGTTGGTGTATAAATCGACCTATTTCTATAGATCTGTCTAAACATATTCATCAGCAGATAATATTTGGAATGTGCACATCTATAACCGCTGATACTTTGATTTGTACTAATTTGGGGATATGTTTTACATCTGTCCATTTTAGACTAATAGCTCTTGATAGCATGGTATTTATTCTCTGCAATAATATTCACTTTATAATGATTTGATATATAATAGGATGATTGGATGAATATAGGCAATTGAGGGTGTTTAGTGAACAAATCCAGATTTGTAGTTTTGTAGTCCAACATGAGTCACAAATACTATTTTCTGTAGCACAAGTCTTTATTTCTTATTTAAAAGTTAGGTTCAAGGACCAGCTTCACCCACTTGTATTTTTGCTAACAAATACAAATGTTTTACTAACCTTCAGGGAAGAAACGCAGGACTGAATTGAAAAAGACAATAGTTAAAAAAAAAATCTTTACTTAACAAACTAAGCTTAAGCAAAATCAATAAAATAATAAAATGAAGTGTAGCAAGTTTATCTGCCAAAACTGAAGGTTTTATAAGCAGAAAAAAGATTATGTTATGAGATCAAATCCAAAGAAATAAAATCTTAAAAACATTTTTTGAAGTGACATTTCCTGTAAGAGAACTACCTTTCCATGGGCTGTAAAAAATTAACAAGAGAAGATGCTGCTGGCTTTGAAATCCCTCTTAAAGAACTGCAGTTATAGGAATATTATGGTAGTGGCTGATTTTGTGAGTGTTTGTTTGTATCTATGTGAAAAATATAGAGAATTTGGAAAAAGACTTTAGGGTATTTGTAGTCAGCAGATGCTCTGGGACTGAGGAAGAGGAATCACATTGGTTTAGCTGTGCTTAATGATACCCAACACCAACCAATGAAAACTTTTTTTACTTGTCTCTATTAAGGCATGGGCTTCCCTGGTGGCTCAAATGGTAAAGAACCCCCCTGTAATGCGGAATACCTGGGTTTGATCCCTGGGTTGGGAAGATCCCCTGGAGGAGGGCATGGCAACCCACTTCAGTATTCTTGCCTGGAGAATCCCCATGGACAGAGGAGCCTGGCAGGCTACAGTCCATGGGGTCATAAAGAGTCAGACATGACTGAGTGACTAAACACAGCACAGCACATTAAGGCACACCTCTGTGCTAGATGCTAAGGTTGATAAAAAACAAAAACCCCAAACCAATCAACAAAAACACAAAGCCTTGTCTTCAAAGAATACATGGCCTACCTGAGTAGGTCACACAAGTAGACATGGAAAAAGAGTTGTCAACACGAGGTATTAAGTGATAGGAGCCCAATGAGTAGTGTAGGGGCAAAAGTCAAAGGCAGAACTGAATGACAGAGGAAGGAAATGGAGGCTGGAGGATTGTGACAGATGGAGAAATAGTTGAGGACATTCCAGGAAGTAGCTTAGGGCAAGGAACAGAGGTAGATAAGCCTGAGAGGATCCATTGCCTCCAGCAAGATTAGTGTGATTGGACCAGAAGGTTCTTGCAGAAAGAGCAGAAATAAGCCTAGAGCCTCATGTCAGATTGTGGAGGCTGCAAGTGCCAGGTGAAGGAGTCTGAATCTTCCTGTAGACAGTGAAGACTCGGTGAAAGCTTTTGAGGAAGAGCTCACCAGATGACATTGGCACTTTAGAAAGATCATTCCAGTGATGGTGCAGTACAGGAACTGGTGTGGAAGAACCTGATGGAAGAATACCTGGAGAAAAGATTTCAAAGGAAGAGTCAATAGGGTAGATTGTTTGTAGGTGATGGTAAAAAAGAGGGAGACATCAAAATGATCTTCAGATCTTGAATTTGGGTTTTCAGTAACAGAATATAAAATCACACAATTTCCTATGGAAATCTAGTTTTGGAAGGTGGACAATTATTCTAGACAAGATATGATAGGGTTAGAGTGGGACAAGTCAAGTAAGAAGGCTGAACACAGCACTGGAAATGTGAGTGTGGGTGTAGTAGGCTAAGATAATGAGTGCAGGTCTTGTCATTTATCTAAATGGAAAGTATTCCTGAAGCCACATTCTCTGGAGTTTCCTGCAAGGAAGACTGTAGAGAGAGATGAGCAGAAAGTTGAAGACTAATTCCAAAGCATTTCTGCAGTCAATGGAGAAAAAAAGAGTCAAAGTAGGAGATGGAAAAATAATGGTCAGAGAGTTAAGAGAAAGACTGAGGTGTCACAGAATCCCAGAGAAAGGTTCCATGTAAATTTTAATTAAGGTCAAGGAAAAGTGATGGTAGAAACAAAGATCTCTGAACTAGGTGATTAGCATATCTTTAAGATCTGGTTTGTGTGGAGCAAGAGGACTTAGAAGTGAACCTTAGGGCCTCACAGAAGGATGATCTAGCTTTGTGTCACCCGTTGCATGGCTACATGACTGAAAAAGTACCTATCAAGTTGAGATATACTCAACTCGGTACATCAATTGCATATCAGAATTTAAAGACAATACAGAAAGGAAATAATGTGAAAAATCTCGTTGTCGTTGTTTAGTTGCTAAGCATGTCCAACTCTTTGGTGACCCCGTGGACTGTAGCCCACCAAACTCCTCTGTCCATGAGATTTCCCCAGCAAGAATACTGGAGTCGGTTGCTGTTTTTTCCTCCAGGGGTCTTCCAGACCCAGGGATCGAACCCAAGTCTCCTGTGTCTCTTGTATTGGCAGGCAGATTCTTTACCACTGAGCCACATGGGAAGCCCTTGAAAGATCTCATTAGTAACATTTAAATGTTGATAACACATTGAAATTGTAACATATTTGATATGTTGGCTAAATAAAATATGCTATTAAAATTAATTTTACCTTAAAAAATTTAAAATATGGTTACTAGAAAATGTACTCATACTATATTTCCCTTGAGCATTGCTGATCTAGACCTTTGAAATTAAGCTCATTAATGTAGCACTGTGAAACACATGCTCATCTCCACTTGAGCAGCTAAATGCATGTTTACCCATCTACTCAGTCCAAAATCTTTCAGAGTGTCTTTTGCATTTTGTGAGTGTATTTCTGTATTTTGTGATCAGTGTATACTGTAGAAATCCATTTTGAAAACTTTTGTTCAAAATGAGTTATCCCTTCATACTGAATATTTGACTTTTTCCCAACCAACAGATGATGCTTCAACTGATAGTCGCAGAACCTACACTCTAGCCGATTATTTAAAAAATACTTTTAGAATGAAATTCTACAACTTGAGATGGGTTTCAGGTAAGGCTTTCTGGTGGAAAGAGGGGCGGATTTTTATGCTTATTTTCATTTTATGCTTACGTTAGGTTGTGGGGCACCTTCATGGTAATAAGAATATATTCTTGTTTTTTAAAACCATATGGGAAAGTATTATTTTCTACTAAAGGGTGCAAAAGGAGATAAGACAGAAAGAAACCTTAGTATTTCTTTGACATGTACTATAAAAAATTAAAAGTGAATTGAACCCTTTACAATGATGATGGGAAAATGAAGGCATATTAGTGTAATACTTATCAGTTCATGTTTTTCCAACTTAGAATTTATATGAATTTAAATCTTACATTTTTTGCATGATTTTTTAGTTTATGAAGATGTTTAATAGCAACTTGAAATATTGATCTGGTCATTTTCTCTCTTTAGATCATGAATATCTCTACAAACAAGAAAATAATATCTTGCTATTCAATGCTGAATATGGAAACAGCTCCATTTTCTTGGAGAACAGTACATTTGTATGTTTAATCACATAATTAATTCATGCTTTAAGGGAATTCTGGGGATTTTTTTTCATAACCTTTCAAATCATGAGTACTATCGTTTCTCATCCTGTTGGACTCTTTCTGCAGCATATGGTGCGGTGGATCTTTCTCTTCTTGGAATGCTCCCTGCCTTGGTTACTTTTTAGTCTCCTTTGACGATTCCTCCTCCTCTGCCCATTCTCTTACGTGTAAGTGCTCCTCAGGGTCCTGTCTTCACTTCGAGCCTCCCTCCTCACCTTGCGTGCTCCCCTTCAGCATATTCCATGCATTTCCACAGCATCAGTGCTTCTCAAATACACGCTTGTAACACTAACCTCCTCCCAATATCTAGACCTCTGTTTCCAATAGCTTGCTGGCTCCTGCACATGGATAGTCTGCAGGCATTTTAAACTCAGTATCCTGAGCTAAGCTAGTTATTCCCGCTTCCCTCTCCTAGCAAAGGGAAGGCATCCTATTCTTCTTCCCAGTCTTGGTAAATAGTGCCTTCCTCCACGTCATTTAAAGCTAGAAATCTCAGAATCCTCCTTGATTCCTCTTTTATCCCCCTTATATAGCTACTCAATAAACCCTATCCATTCTCTCTTGTGATGTCAAGTGTCTCTCAGATTTCCATTTCCACTGTATAGCCCTGGTTGAAACCCTTGATTAATTTTGTGACAGTGAGTACTATATCATAACATGTATTCCTCTCTCCCTTCTGTAAATCAGAACACAACTTTGCCCAAGTCCAAGGCCAATGCAAGCCCTCCTCTCTCATCTCATCTTAGCCACTGGGTTGCCAGAGCATCTTTGGACAAGGCAGATAAGATTCTGTCATATCCATGTGCAGAAAACGTAGTTCATAGCTCCATTTCTTGTATTTAGACATTACCTATTTTTCTAATTGTATGTCCTCTCTTTGTCTGACAGACCCTATACTGTATTCAGATTACACTTAGGCAGTCTCTAAATATGCATGCCCTTTCCACATCTGGGTTTACACTCTTGCCATTCCCCTTCCTGAGAAAGTTCTCTGTCTGTTCCTGATCCCCACCTTCATAGCCATCTTTCCTTGCTTAAAATCAATCCTTCCCTCCCTGACTCTCTAACCTTGATTACCACCCACCTTGCCTCATGGTCATCTGTGTAGGGGAATGTGCCCCCTCTTCTAGACTGGAACCTCCCAAGGCATGAGACACAAGTCTAGAATCATACCCTCCACATAGTAGGTACTCAACAATAGCAGTTAAATGGAATCATTTAACCTTAATCATTCTTTTTTCTACTTGATTGACAGGATGAATTTGGACATTCTATAAATGATTATTCAGTTTCACCAGATAGACAATATATTCTCTTCGAATACAACTATGTGAAGGTAAAAGAAATGCTTTTTCACTGTGACATTTAAAGAATCCTATGAGTGTGTTATTTTATGACCTATCTCAAGTCTATGAATATTTAAGGTTGTTACCTAAATCAAGCAATAGGCTCTAAAAACTCATTAATTCAGTATCAAAAGAAGAAATGGTCATTCTCCTTCATAAAAGATAAATCTAATGAGTGTTTTTAAATAAATTCATTTTAGGGTTTTCAAATACTAAGAAGTTTAAGTAATATTATAGATATAGACTAAAACTATAAGTTAATAAAATAGAACTTATAATTTAAGAGTCAGTTTACATGTCTGACTTGTAATATCTAGTAATAGACTGTTTTATTTCCTTTGTCTGACAAATAGTAAGACTCTTGATTATTTGCTTTAAAAACAATTAAATGTCTCATTCCAGAAGAGATTCTGTGAAGTGACTCAGACCACCTCTCAGCCCTCAGGTCCCACCGTATACAAACCGTTCCTAAGGGGCAGGCTCGGCAGCAGTCACCAGCGCCCTGTGGGGAGCACTGAGCTTCCTCCAGTCGCACAGCCCAACATCAGATTCTCACGCCTTCAGGAGAGGTTTCAGCCTAATCACACATCGTTTTCACGTTTAGTTGTTGTTGCTCAGTCACTAAGTTATTGCTCAGATGGTAAAGAGTCTGCCTGCAATGTAAGAGACCCAGGTTCAGTCTCTGGGTCAGGAAGATCCCCTGGAGAAAGGAATGGCTACTCACTCCAGGATTCTTGCCTGGACAATCCCATGGACAGAGGAGCCTGGTGGGCTACAGTCCATGGGGTCACAAAGAGTCAGACATGACTGAGCGACTAACACTTTCATGTTTAGGGTGGCTGCCAATCACCAGTGACTATAACTGCAGCTTTTTGATTATTCATGGATTTGACAATGGCTGTTGAGTATGAGAAGTTTTGAAACATACAGGAAAGATTAGAAACCTGTAGAGAGATTCTACTTAAAAACAAAACACAAAGCTGGAGATCCCAACCTCTGCCTTTCTTTTCTAGAATAAAGAGTAAATACTGAGTGGTCTTAGCTCGCATCATCACTGCCGTACTCAGGTCATGCAGACCATCCCATACTCCATTTCCCATTTGAGGATGGTGACTCCCAATCATAATATTTACCCTGGTTCATTGTGCTGGGCTCCATTTCCTGGACATGAAGACTAGGTCCTGCTAAACCAGTCCGCCAGGAACGAATCAGAAGTCTATGCCAACTTTAACACATCTGTTTCCAATTAATGAATTAGTATTTGTTTAATTCAGTGGTTCTTATTGCTAGCTACAGATTAAAATCACGTTAGAAGCATTTAAAAACTCCTAAGTATCCAGGTCCAACCCCAGGTCAATAAAGTGAAGTCTCTGGGGGTGAAGCTGGCATCAGTTTTTTTGTTGTTTTTTTTTTTTAACATGTATTTTAACGAGCAGTCAGGGTTGAGAACCACTGGTTAACAATTTCCCATGTTAAAGTCAAACATGTAACGACTATAAAGTTAAGATAGAAACAGCAAGGTAAATACCAGCTCAATTTATTCTTTGGCCAAGTTCAACAAGTGCCATGTGATATGTACTAACAGATATATTTCATGGGTAGACCTTGCTGGACAACCATCATTGGTAATTTGTGTTTGTTGTGTCTCTGAAGTTTTCATGCGCATTTAACTTCTTTTGCTGTTTTCATTCTGTTCCCTTCATCCTGCCATCCATGTTTCCCAAGAGTATCCATGCTCCTTTTAAAACCTAAGTTAGATTATGTTGTGCCTTTGCTTAAACTCTTGTGATCAGTAGCTTCTCATCACTTTCAGAATAAAACCCAAACTCTAACCAAGGCAACCTGAGAAGCCTGGGTGATTGGACCTCAGTCTGCCCTTCTGAACTCACCACCACCCCCCAACCCTGCACTCACCATGCTTAGTCTGTGCTTACAATGGATCACCTGGGGAGGTTAAACCTCCCGCATGTCATCTGACTCAGCATAGCCATGGGTAATTTTAAGGACTCCCAAGTGAAACAGTCTTTCCTGATAGCTCAGCTGGTAAAGAACCCGCCTGCAATGCAGGAGACCCGGTTTCATTCCTGGGTCGGGAAGATCCGATGGAGAAGGGATAGGCTACCCACTCCCGTATTCAAGCGATCAGCTACCCACTCCAGTATTCAAGAAACATATCCAGGACAAAGAAAAGTCTAATTTTATTCCATTTCTCTGGAAGTCTATTTCCAGTGTTCTTTAGACCCTGCTGTGTGGCTTCTCCATGACTGAGCCAGCACATTCAGAAAGATCGGTTCTTACTTTTAAGTTGTGGCTACGCAGAGGGATGGTATGGGGAGGGAGGAGGGAGGAGGGTTCAGGATGGGGAACACATGTATACCTGTGGCGGATTCATTTCGATATTTGGCAAAACTAATACAATATTGTAAAGTTTAAAAATAAAATAAAATTAAAAAAAAAAAGATGAGTGAGTGAATGAGAATGTGAATAAGTACCAGGCAGCCTAGTACAGATGTTCTCATAGTATCTCCCCCCTTTGCCCAATGCTGTACAGACAGTAATAGTTGCATCATCTGTGACGTGTTCACAGGAGCCCTGCTAAGTCCTTCACATGCATTCTCATGTTCCCGACATTGTTTCTGTCACCATCCTCATCTTCCTAAAGAGAAAACTGGAGCTTAAAAGGAAACCTGTCTGATATTGCATATTAGAGACTTGTCTTCATCCATTTGGGTCACTATAGCACCACAGACTGGATGACTTAATAACAGAAATTTGTTTCTCAGAGTTTTGGAGGCTGAGAAGTCCAAAATCAAGGTGGCACCAGATTCAGTGTGGCAAGGTCCTACTTCCTAGGTCATAGTTGGCCATCTTCTCCAAGTGTCCCCACATGGTGGAGGGGACAAGGAAACTAATATATGAGGAAATGAACCCCACTCATGAGGGCTTCCCCCCTGCACAACCTAGTCACTCCAGAGTGGCCCCATCTCCAGAATACTATCATGTTAGGAGTTAAAGTTTCAACATATGAATTGGGGAAAGGAGGAGCTACAAAGATTTAGTCTAAAGGAAGACTTGAGTCCAGGTTAGAAGACTCCAAAGCTTGTATTCTTAAACATGATCATTTCTATCTTTTTGCTTGAACCTCTCTCTGCCATGATGCTTTTTTTTGCCCTTCTCTGTGTGGCAGCCCTCTGAGACCAATAATCACCTTTTCTATAAGCCTCTAGGCCTCCCCAGTTCCTAATTTGATTCCTGCCTTTCCCCACCCATCCGCATTGCATGCTCTGTGATTCTTTTCTGGTAGTTTATGTCTCCATATTCCCCATTCAACTATAAGCTCCTTAAAAAGAGGGAGCCTGTCTTATCCAGTAATGCCTAATCAAGAGGATAGGTGCCAATGTTTATAGCCTAAATAGACTGATGAGTCTGTTTCAAAAGATGAAGTGAATATACAAACATCTTGGATTTCCCTTTACAGCCCCTGATAGATCTGTCATCCTGAAATGATCTCAAAACTTCTTAAATCTCTTAATATTTTTAGCCTGTACCACAACGTTTGGCTCTAGCGAGCATTATACTCTGAGGTTTCCCAGAAACAAGCATGGAGTGTTTCAAAATAATCCAGGATTCAAAAAGAAATATATGACTTGCAAAAAGAGGAGACTTAATAAATATTTGTTGACATGAGAGGATAGGAGGGTGATAAATGATGAGTGAGCAATATTATTCAAGATTAGGAGCCTGACTTGTGTCTCAGCTCTGCCAATACAGCTCGGGGTCCTTGGGCTACCCACTTCATTATTTCAGCCTCATAGGTAACATTTAATTATTTTAGTTTGGTTTATTTCTTGAATATATCCTATGTGGCTTGTGCTAGGACAGACTCCAGGTGTTTAAAGCTGAATAAGACACAATTTCTTACCTCTGGGAATATGGTAGGAAAAACAGATATATAGGCAAGTAGTTTTTTTTTTTTTAATTTATATCTGCATCCTCATATAAACATTAATTTTTCATAAATGCAAATATGTGATCATATTTTTTAAAAACCTTCAGTCTCACTGTTTTTCCTTTTTTTTAATTGGCCCTCTATTCCTCATGGGCTTCCCAGGTGGCTCAGTAGTAAAGAATCAGCCTGCCAATGCAGGAGTCATGGGTTCAATCCCTGGCTCGGGAAGATCCCCTGGAGAAGGAAATGGCAACCCACTCCAGTATTCTTGCCTGGAGAATCCCCATGGACAGAGGAGCCCCGTGGGCTACAGTCCACGGGGTTGCAAAGAGTCGGCACGACTTAGTGACTAGACAATTGCTCCTCATCTCACTGCCTTTTCCCCAGGTATCCCATGTTGAGAATCTATTGTATATCCCTCTATATTTTATATTTGTTTATTCACTTAATTCTATGAAGATAGAGATTCTTCTTAGTTATTGCTTATTTTATAAAAATGGAATCCTATTTTCCATACTTTTCTGTAAATTGCATTTCTCACTCAGAGATACCATGTGGATATTCTTCCAAGTCATCTGCTATGGCTCTAATTCATTTATTTTTTGCATTAATAGACTTTATTTTTTACAGCAGCTTTAGGTTTACAGAAAATGAGTAGAAAGTGCAGGGAGTTTCCATATACTTCATTACCACCCCTCCACCACACTCCATCCCTGTTATTTTTACTATTATTACCATTTTGCATTACTGTAGTAGTACATTTGTTATAATTGATGAGCCAATACTGACACATTATTTTTAATTAGAGTCCATCATTTGCATTAGGGTTTACTCTGTGTTGTACATTTTATGAGTTTCGACAAATGTATAACGTATAATGACTTTTATCTGTCATTACATTAATAGTATCATACTGTACTAATCCATAAATAACTTCTGTACAAAGAAAACTCTCAGCTCAAATAATTCTACCAGCAAATTCCTTGTTATTTATCCAAATGAGCTAAAAACATACCTATGCAAAAAACCTACACACAAAAATTTTACAGCAGATTTATTCATGTTTTGGCAAACATGAATATTTGTCTGTATTAAAGTCTGCAGTTTACATTAGGGTTTACTCTCTGTGTTGGACATGTTTTCATTTTTCCTAAAAATCCTCTGTGCTCTTCCAGTTTCTCCCTCCCGTGAACCCCTAGGAACCACTGGTCTGTACTCTCTCTGTCATTTTGTCTTTTTCGGGATGTCACGTGGTTGAGACCATACACTATGTAGCATTTTCAGATTGGCTTCTCTAACTTTGCAATATGCTTTTAAGTTTCCTCCACCCCTTTTAGTGTCTTCTGGCTCATTTCTTTTTGTTGTTGAATAATATTCCATCGTCTGCATGGCTGGTTATGTCCAAGTTTTGGCAAACATGAATAAAGTTGGTGTAAAAATTTGTGTGTAGGTTTTAATGTAGGTATAAGTGTTCAACTCGTTCAGATATTAACAAGGAGTTTACTGGCAAAATTATTTGAGCTGGGAGTTTTCTTTGTACAGAGGTTATTTATAGACTCAGATGTTTATTAGATGTAAAACTACTCAGATTCACAATTTCATCTTACTTTCAATAACTCATTTTTCAAGGAATTTGTCCTTTTATCTTACTTTTAAAATGTATAGGTAGGAACTTCCCTACTATGTATACAAGGAAAAAAATTTTTTCTTCTTTTCTCTTAAACAAATAAAAATATCTTAAGATATTTTTTTTAATTACTTGTCTATGTGTTTGTCCTCCCTACCATACTCCTAGAGGTAAACGTATTGTGGTTGGGACTTCACCTTCCAATCTGGGGCAATGAGGTGTTCAATCCCTGCTCAGAGAGCTAGGATTCCCACATGCTTCACAGCCTAAAACCAACGCATCAAAAATAGTGTTGTAACAAAGTCAATAAAGACTTTTAAAATGGCATATCAAAAAACTCTTTAAAAAAGTGTATGGCTAAAACACATTTGACATAAATTCTTATAATCTTTGTCTGTGGAGCCTGTTCTGTGGCTTCCCAGGTGGCATTAGTGGTAAAGAATCGCCTGTCAATGCAGGAGACAGGGGTCAGGAAGATCCCCTGGGGAAGGAAATGGCAACTCACTCCAGTATTCTTGCCTGGAAAAGCCCATGGACAGAGGAACATGGCAGGCTACAGTCCATGGGGCTGCAAAGAGTCAGATAAAACTGAGCGACTGAGCACATACATACACAGAGCTTGTTGTGGTATCCCGTTTTTTATTTCTGATATATTCATTCGTACTTTTCTTCTTACTCTCTGTTAGTAATTTTACCAGTGTCTTCAAAGAACCAGTTTTCAGCATTTTTGATTTTTGTCTATTGTATTTTCTTCTATTCGATTACTGCTTTTACCTTTATTAGGCTTCCCTGGTAGCTCAGATGGTAGAGTCTGCGTGCAATGCGGGAGACCTGGGTTCAATCCCTGGGTTGGGCAGATCCCCTGGAGAAGGAAATGGCAACCCACTCCAGTATTCTTGCCTGGAAAATCCCATGGACAGAGGAGCCTGGCAGGCTACAGTTCATGGGGTCACAAAGAGTTGGACATGACTGAGCAACTAACACTTTACCTTAATTATTTCTTTTCTTCTAATTCTTTGAATTTAGTTTTCTTTTCATTTTTTAGCTTCCTCAGATGGTTATTTAAAATATTGATGAAAATGAAAGTGAAAGTCTCTCAGTTGTGTCTGACTCTTTGCGACCCCATGGACTATATAGTCCAAGGAATTCTCCAGGCCAGAATACTATAGTGGGTAGCTTTTCCCTTCTCCAGTATATGTGTGTGTGTGTTTTAATATACATTGCCAAGTGACTTTCAAGAAAACTATAGCACTTTGTGTTTTCATTACCAGTGTAGGAGAGTAAACACCTCTCCTCATCACTATCACCAATAGAATTTGAGATCTTTAAGATGTTTTGCCAATAAAATGGCTGAAAAGTGAACATTTGCATTTTTTAAAACAGATGAACTTAGCATTACTGTGATAGGTTCTGGGAATTATGTTTGCACAGAAAGTGGAACGTGAGCCCACTGTGGTCCTTTGCAGAAGCAAGGCCAGAGATAAATGATAAATGAAATCCAGAGGAGTTTGTACTAGATAATTTCTGAGATACTTTCTAATTCCAAAATTTTAAGACTCTAGATAGGGAACTATAAGATATAAAATGTGAGAATTATACAATATTATATGGCTTTATCTCTCACCTGAGCTTCTATAGCAAGTGGTCAAGCTATCAAGAATCACAGAAGCCTGAAATGTCTGTTTTCTTTTGTAGCAATGGAGGCATTCCTACACAGCTTCCTATGACATTTATGACTTAAATAAAAGGTCAGTGACTTCCTCTCAAAATCAATTATGCTTCTTGAGTGTAATAATTAAAAAGAAAAGAAATTTATCCAAGTGGAAATATTCTTTTTATCTTTTTCCAGGCAGTTAATTACAGAAGAGAGAATCCCAAACAACACACAGTGGATCACATGGTCATCAGTGGGTCATAAATTGGTTAGTAAGTCTCTCTTCTTTTCAGGAAAACAATGGCTCAAATCTTTCATTTGCAGAAGCTCCTAACCCTGATACAGAGCAGATTCTTAGGGAGGCTGTAGTCACTATCACATAGAGTGTTATTGCCTAAAATAACATTTTATTAGACTAACAGAGTAAATATTAATACAATTCCTGAAAGTTTCTGAACTACTCTTAGGAAATTGTTTATTTCCTGGCAAAATGTCCATTAAACTCAAATTCTAACCCTGTTGTATTTTGTTTTTTGTTCTGTTTTATTTTGATAATTTTTCTTGAGGCTTTCCCACTTTCTGTTAGTTCTTTGATTTTTCCATATCACTATAGATACACCTCCATGTCCTGTAGTCTTAGGAGAATGTCAGAAGTCCTGAAGAATCTAAACAGGAAGACTGTTTATCTGCAGTTGACTCTGGGCTTGCAGCTGCCTTCTCTCTACTCAGCCCCTGCGGAGAGAAATGCAAAGCACGCATCATTCTGTAGAAGTGGACAGTCTTTGGGATTTGCATACACTTTACTATTCAATAGCAGTGGTTGTGGGCTGCTTCTTTTTGGTAGATAAAGGGTGTGTTTAGGATTATTTGGATATTATAGCATGTATACTTACACATTTAAAACATAAATGACTCTTCCTCCTGCTCAAATGGAATAATCTAAGGTAGTCATTCCACTTGCATACCAATATTATTTGAGCATAAAATAATAGATAAATTTTTTAAACTCTAGGATAAAATATAACATGTTGTGTATCCATCTTTTTTCCCAATCTTTCTAGGCATAC
This sequence comes from Bos indicus, assembly GCF_029378745.1. Lineage (NCBI taxonomy): Eukaryota > Metazoa > Chordata > Mammalia > Artiodactyla > Bovidae > Bos > Bos indicus. Next base: position 34,396,200 of record NC_091761.1, read on the forward strand.
GTTTGGAACAATGATATTTATGTGAAAAATGAACCAAATTCTCCAAGTCAGAGGATCACATGGACTGGGAAAAAAGATGTAATCTATAATGGAATAACTGACTGGGTTTATGAAGGTAAAGACGTTAAAACTTTTTCAAATCAGAAAATCTGTTCATTTTCAAAGACAGTTAAACTTGTCTTTGAAAACAGGGAAATTCAATGGCATTCAAAATAGGTTGTATTCTAAAAAAGTCATCAAATCTTTAGCACTCATGCACCAGGTATCTATCTCACAGACCAAGAATTTCTTCACAGAGAATGTTACTGCTACATCCTCCTGTCACTTCAATGCTCCCATTGTCTTTGCTCTGCTGCTACAATTGACTTGTCTGTGTAGGTAGCTTTTCTTCTTTCAGTTCAGTTCAGTTCAGTTGCTCAGTCGTGTCCAACTCTTTGCGACCCCATGAATCGCAGCACGCCAGGCTTCCCCGTCCATCACCAACTCCCGGAGTTCACTCAACTCAAGTCCATCGAGTCAGTGATGCCATCCAGCCATCTCATCCTCTGTCGTCCCCTTCTCCTCCTGCCCCCAATCCCTCCCAGCATCAGAGTCTTTTCCAATGAGTCCACTCTTCGCATGAGGTGGCCAAAGTACTGGAGTTTCAGCTTTAGCATCATTCCTTCCAAAGAAATCCCAGGACTGATCTCTTTCAGAATGAACTGACTGCATCTCCTTGCAGTCCAAGGGACTCTCAAGGGTCTTCTCCAACACCACAGTTCAAAAGCATCAATTCTTCGGCGCTCAGCCTTCTTCACAGTCCAACTCTCACATCCATACATGACCACTGGGAAAACCATAGCCTTGACTAGACGGACCTTTGTTGGCAAAGTAATGTCTCTGCTTTTGAATATGCCATCTAGGTTGGTCATAACTTTCCTTCCAAGGAGTAAGCGTCTTTTAATTTCATGGTTGCAGTCATCATCTGCAGTGATTTTGGAGCCCAAAAAAAACAAAGTCAGACACTGTTTCCACTGTTTCCCCATCTATTTCCCATGAAGTGATGGGACCGGGTGCCATAATCTTCGTTTTCTGAACGTTGAGCTTTAAACCAACTTTTTCACTCTCCACTTTCATTTCCATCAAGAGGCTTTTGAGTTCCTCTTCACTTTCTGCCATAAGGGTGGTATTATCTGCATATCTGAGGTTATTGATATTTCTCCTGGCAATCTTGATTCCAGCTTGTGCTTTTTCCAGTCCAGTGTTTCTCATGATGTATTCTGCATACAAGTTAAATAAGCAGGGTGACAATATACAGCCTTGATGTACTCCTTTTCCTATTTGGAACCAGTCTGTTGTTCCATGTCCAGTTAACTGTTGCTTCCTGCCCTGCATACAGGTTTCTCAAGAGGCAGGTCAGGTGGTCTGGTATTCCCATCTCTTTCAGAATTTTCCACAGTTTATTGTGATCCACACAGTCCAAGGCTTTGGCATAGTCAATAAAGCAGAAATAGATGTTTTTCTGGAACTCTCTTGCTTTTTCCATGATCCAGCGGATGTTGGCAATTTGATCTCCATTCCTCTGCCTTTTCTAAAACCAGCTTGAACATCTGGAAGTTCACAGTTCACATATTGCTGAAGCCTGGCTTGGAGAATTTTGAGCATTACTTTACTAGCGTGTGAGATGAGTGCAATTGTGCGGTAGTTTGAGCATTCTTTGGCATTGCCTTTCTTTGGGATTGGAATGCAAACTGACCTTTTCCAGTCCTGTGGCCACTGCTGAGTTTTCCAAATATGCTGGCATATTGAGTGCAGTACTTTCACAGCACCATCTTTCAGGATTTGAAATAGCTCAACTGGAATTCCATCACCTCCACTGGCTTTGTTCGTAGTGATGCTTTCTAAGGCCCACTTGACTTCACATTCCAGGCTGTCTGGCTCTAGGTCAGTGATCACATCATCATGATTATCTGGGTCGTGAAGATCTTTTTTGTACAGTTCTTCTGTGTATTCTTGCCACCTCATCTTAATATCTTCTGCTTCTGTTAGGTCCATACCATTTCTGTCCTTTATCAAGCCCATCTTTGCATGAGATGTTCCCTTGGTATCTCTAATTTTCTTGAAGAGATCTCTAGTCTTTCCCATTCTGTTATTTTCCTCTATTTCTTTGCATTGATCACTGAGGAAGGCTTTCTTATCTCTTCTTGGTAGTCTTTGGAACTCTGCATTCAGATGCTTATATCTTTCCTTTTCTCCTTTGCTTTTCGCTTCTCTTCTTTTCACAGCTATTTGTAAGGCCTCCCCAGACAGCCATTTTGCTTTTTTGCATTTCTTTTCCATGGGGATGGTCTTGATCCCTGTCTCCTGTACAGTGTAATGAACCTCAGTCCATAGTTCATCAGGCACTCTATCTATCAGATCTAAGCCCTTAAATCTATTTCTCACTTCCACTGTATAATCATAAGGGATTTGATTTAGGTCATACCTGAATGGTCTAGTGGTTTTCCCTACTTTCTTCAATTTAAGTCTGAATTTGGTAATAAGGAGTTCATGATCTGAGCCACAGTCAGCTCCTGGTCTTGTTTTTGTTGACTATATAGAGCTTCTCCATCTTTGGCTGCAAAGAACATAATCAATCTGATTTCGGTGTTGACCATCTGGTAATGTCCATGTCTCCAGATTAACATCAGATGTTTCTCAAACCAAGTCTACCTAACCCAGAAGTTACTAAGGAAAACTAAAAACTCCAAGAACATTCCAAAAGATGACAAAACATTGTCTGGAGATTGTGGAGTCCAGGGAAAGAACATGCCTCTTTTATAGAGGATTTGGGTTCATTTGAACTTGGATAAATTATCATTTCCTGTTTTTAAAGAAGAAAAAAAAATAGTTAGACTTAGGGGAAAAATGGGTTCAAATAACAGAACCAAAAAAAGTTAAAAAGAATGATTCTCTCTTTTAGGGTAAAGAGTTTTATAAAATATTAGGAAAATAGTATTCATGTCTGTAGTTGCCAAGGTAAAAAGGCATTTTGAGGCTATTCCAAACCCTTTACAAGATTGCATAATGCTTATTAAAGACTCATCTTTTTTTTTTTAACCTGTTATTTCTTCTCTATACTTAAAAAAATTTAGTTTTTCTTCATGGCTCAATTTTGGTTCTTACCAGTTCAAGTTGAGTTCAATCAAGTGGATAACATTGTAAGAACAACAGAAAACACTTTAAAAGACAAATAAATTCCCATGAACCAGAAACAAGTGTTAGATTAAAACTTATAATAAAATTTACTAACACTTGTCACTTAGATATTAAAAAGCATCTTTAAAACTTGTTGGACAGCACAGCACCACCTCAGGATCCCCAGCATGAGCTGGATAAAGAAATTCTCCTCCCAAAGCCCTGACCCACCCTTCCTCGGAACAGCTGGGCATCTCTAAGATAAATATATCCCAACACTAAGGTTCTTTCAAAGGTAGATAATAGCTGGAGGAATCTTGTTTTGCCTGTTTGTGACTAAGCCATTCACAAGCAGAAGAATGGCTTCACAGTTCCAATGTGGGTCTGTCTTTACAAATGGGACTTCAGTCCCTACAGGGAAATTCCTACAATTGGTTTTGTACATTTACAAGTACTTAGAAAGAGCATACCTGTTTCTCCACATATCAGATCACTCTCCTTTTGGACCACCCTCTCTGCTGCAACCGTGAAGACTTGTTGGGATCAAAAAAGTGCATTCGGAGAATCCATAGGTTCATTAGTAAAAGAACAAACAAAGCTGCAAGATCTAAACAGGGCCATGTGTTGCCCTGGGGAGGGACTCTCACAGAGGAGCCTATAATCTGGAACTTGGGCCCGCTCCCCACCCTGGGTCCCCAAATAACTTTCTCTCTCAATTTCTCTGTTTTCACATTATTTCATGATTTTCTAGTTGATTATTATTTATTTAACAAAGAGCTTCCCTGGTGGCTCAGATGATAAAGAATCTGCCTACAATGTGGGAGATCTGAGTTCAATCCCTGGATTGGGAAATTCCCCTGGAGAAGGGAACGGCTACCCACTCCAGTATTCTTGCCTGCGCAATTACATGGACATAGGAGCCTCTCGGGCTACAGCCCATGGGATCACAAAGAGTCAGAGAAAACTGAATAACTAACACTTCAACTTCAATGTTTAGTTAATAAATGGTTTCCTTCTTTCTTTTTTAATACTCTATCTTCTAGGATGAAGTTGATTACATAACAATCACTTTTGAGTATGATTTTTTGAGTATGATCATTTACCTGACCCAGAGATGAAAATGAAAATTTTGGTGAGAGCACAGATGAGAAGGGATAGGCAAGGAAATAACTGGGAAGAAGAGCACTCCTTACCCCCAGAGGCAGTAGTGTTGACAAGGGGGTGTGTGATTCACGTGGAGTGCCAACCACCAACCAGTTGCTATGCCAGGTGCTGGGGAAACAGACACAAATGCTACTCAGCTGCGGCTCCCAGAGAGAGACAAAGAAGCCAGCAAATAATTGTCATGGAGCAGTCTGGTTAGAGGGAGGAAACTAGGTCCCAGTGGTGCCTAAGGAAACTCAGAGTGGCAAGATGGGGGCTGTGGTGGGATGGGAGGTATCGCAGGATAGTGTGTAAGGGGGTGCTCACAGCCAGTTCAGGTAGGGCTGCAAATCTTTTCTTTCCTTCATTGTTCTTCTTTCTCCCTACCCTCGATCCCTGTATTCTTAGGACTTTGAGTTTGATCAGAGTAGTTTTATAATAATCATTGTTATGGAAAAATGTGTTCAGTATTCTCCCAAGTCAGAAAGAGACAATAAGTACCATGTGATATCACTTACATGTGGAATCTAAATGTGACTCGAATGAACTTATCTATGAAACAGAAACAGACTCAGACAGAGAAAAGACTTGTGGTTGCCAAAGTTGGGGTGGGGGTGGGGAGGAAGGGACCGGGAGTTTGGGATTAGCAGATACAAACTATTATATACAGAATGGATAAACAATAAGATCTTGCTGTATAGCATAGGAAATCATATTCAATATCCTGTGATAAACCACAACAGAAAAGAAAAATAAAGAATGAAAGAGAGAAAGGGAGAGTTCAGTATTCTAAACAACTACTAATTCAAAACATTTAACTCTACCTGCCACCCGTACTTAAACGTGACTTTACAAACCATTACCTTGCTGTCACTGTATGCATTTTATGTAATTCCATCTTGATCTGAGATTAGAACCAATGAGTAGAAGCCACGGGGAATGAGACATCAATTTGGTATGAAGACGTTTTTAGTGGGAAGTCCCCTTAGTTTGGAGTAACAAGGCCTGTGTTCTTATCTCTGGCAATTCACTCACTCTCTCTAAACCTTAGTTGTCTTCTCGGTAAAATAGTCTATGAATAGAGTCACCTAGGGTTCAATTAGATAAGTGTTTTGTAAATTCTAAATTGCTGCATAAGTGTGACTCAATGATATAGGTATAAAGCAGCCAAAGGAGGACCAAGCTGCCTGATCAAGTAGAAGGTTTTTTGTTACTGCTGCTAAGTCGCTTCAGTCGTGTCTGACTCTGTGCGGCCCCACAGACGGCAGCCCACCAGGCTCTGCTGTCCTGGGATTCTCCAGGCAAGAACACTGGAGTGGGTTGCCATTTCCTTCTCCAGTGCATGAAAGTGAAAAGTCAAAGTGAAGTCACTCAATCATGTCCGACTCTTTGCGACCCCATGGAATGCAGCCCACCAGGCTCCTCCATCCATGGGGTTTTCCAGGCAAGAGTACTGGAGTGGGGTGCCATTGCCTTCTCCGTTTCTGTTACTAGAAGTGCTGAAATAGGCAGGAATGAACAGTGGAACTTGAATTCCAAAGAGGAAAATCTGGATTCATTCTTGATTCTAGCAACTGTTGGTCACATGCTCGCAAGTAAATGACTTGTTCTCTTTAAGCCTACCTACTTTGCTTTGCTCACCTGCACAATGAATTATTTTGAGGATTAAATGAAATAATAGATGTCGAATATCAGTGTCTGGTGCATGGACAGCAGACATCAAATGTCAGCTGCTCATCCTTATAATGATTATATTTTATCATTATTATTATTACTGTAACTACTACTATGATTATCACTGTTATTGAAAATAAGCATCTGGAAAATAAACTTTTGTCAGGAGGCTGTGAAAATCAGAAAAGTGGGATAAAATGATTTCCTAATTCTAAGATTCAAATTTTTATGCTTTTGCTTTTACCTTTACACTCGCAGCAGAATATGAAATGTGTAGATTAAGTCTGCATAAAGGACTAGAAGGCTCCATCAAATCCACTTGAATCCTCTCTTCCCAGTTGATGAAAGAGGCTTTGGCATTTTAAGAGCCAGAGATTGGAAGTCCCATGAATTGACTCCATAATAAACATAGGAAAGAGCTACCTTTGCCAGAGATTGAGGATGAGTCCAACATTGTTCAGGAAAGCAGGGGGAAAAAAAAGTGTCTAACTCTCTGCAACCCAGTGGACTGTAGCCCATTAGGCTCCTCAGTCCATGGGATTCTCCAGGCAAGAATACTGGAGTGGGTTGCCATTTCCATTTCCAGGGGATCTTCCCAACCCAGAGATCGAACCCATGTCTCTTAAACCAGACGAAAGTGTTAATCCAAGAGAGTTCTCAGTTTCTAGGCAAAGGAGGAGCTCCTTGGTAGGAGTCTCATGGAGCTCCCTGCCATTCTAAATCCATCCTTCCCACATCTTTTGTGCCAAGAGGAGTAAACTCTGGGCACCATATTGGTTTGATAGCCTGGAGCCACATACCACCCACCGGTACCCTGCAGAATCGGTACAAACTGTTGACTGTTTGAAAATTAGAAAGGAGAATCAGCCCCTTATGTGAGATTTACTTTTAGTATATTTTGTGGCATAAATTTAGAGGATTATAAGATAAAGAAAAAATGTAGAGTTTATATTAAATATTGTGTGCTAAAATATTCAAAAATGGTCCAATGGGTTACTTATTTTTACTATCCAGCTCTATCCTTGAAGATTTTATTTTTATTCATTTGTATTACTCTGATTTTGGAAGCCCAGCAAATGCAAAGTGGTTCATTAGTTGAACTCTACTGTAATTACTAAAGCTAATGAGAACAATATTTTGAATGCCAAAGCCAATTTATCAGTTACTTCTTGTAACAGAACAATTTCTGTCTTTTTTCAGAGGAAGTCTTCAGTGCTTATTCCGCTCTGTGGTGGTCTCCAAACAGCACTTTTTTAGCATATGCCCAATTTAACGACACAGAAGTCCCGCTGATTGAATACTCCTTCTACTCCGATGAGTCACTGCAATATCCAAAGACCGTGAAGATTCCATATCCAAAGGTCTGTGCTCTGTTCATATAGCGGTTCCGTGATTTGATGGGAAGAGAATGGTTTCATTTAATCCTTTCCTGCTAATGAAAATATTGTCAGTCTCTCTTCAACAGCTTGCTGTGATTACTCTTGCTGAAGTCAACAGCATCTGGCAATTTTAAAGTATTTTTATTATCCCAGGAAAGAGTGTGATTTAAGGTTTTGTAATTTCTCCAAAAACTTTGAGGAATGACAAGCCGAAAAAGATGGGGAAAATGCTTTTGAAAGAAGCAGGGGGAATGAAAATATTTGAATGGAGGAAAAGAGAGGCTGTAATTGAATCAGAAGCTCATCTCATTTGCAGAAGTTGGATTGTGCCCTAGATAAAGTTGAAAAGCATGCTTATATATCAGGTTGTATTACTAACTAACAGATACATGACTAGTTTTAGTAGTTCTGTGATAAATTTGGCATTGATGTAAATTTCACACGTCCCACATTTGGAATAATAGTGTCACGTCTTGGTTTTCAAGACTGTTTCTCTCTCCAGGATGCATGTTTATGAAAACTGAAGAGCTTTATTAAGCCAAGGAAGAGGGAGATTTAGGAAGGGACCAGGATTCTTCACTAGTGTCATAAAAATAGTGGCCACACTATTTTTTATAGGAAAATCTAATAGTGAAGTGTTTTTGCTGTAAGCAATTTGGGGAAAGGGATTTTTATTTTTACCAACTCACTGTTCAATTTGCTTTATGAAGAGCTGCCATTTTAGGAAGACAGAGGAAGTTAAAAGAAAAAAAAAATCAGAGACTAAATATGGGAATGTATTTTCAGTGGAATGTTATTTTTTGAAGAGTAAACTGGCAAAAAAAAATCATAGAACCTTCTCACTAAAAATATCATATTATTTCTAATTTGTCAATTGAAAATCTATGTGTATATATAAAATAATTTTATAGATTTCTGTCACAATATTGACTGTAAAGCTCCAAAGTAGTGAACCTGAATTTGGAATGGAAATGTTGGCTTCCTAATTAGCATTTTGGCTCTGGGCTCAGGTAAACTAATTTTACTAGAGGATTGTATCTTTGGCTGAACCCAGGTAGTCTTCCTAGTGGTTAGCCATCAATCTTGTTTTCTGGATCAGGATATATTTATAGATTAAAATAATTGATTTTAACAAGTTTATCCTTTTTTGCTTGAAGTACATAAATTATGAATATTCATTACTTAAACGGGAGCCATTTATGTATTTCTGCCTGAATATGGGAAGGTTGCATGTCATGACTCTCCTTTAAGTTTATTTTATCTATATTAAAATGTTTAAAAGTGTCTGGTTACAATTCTATGGGCACAATTTAGCCATTTTTGTATAGCTTTAAACTTGTGCAATGGTATCTTTTTTTTTTTTTTTTTTATTAATACCAATTCTTTGATTGTTTTTTTTCTAGGCAGGAGCTGTGAATCCAACTATAAAGTTCTTTGTTGTAAATATCAGCAGTCTCAGCCCGAACATTAATGCAACTTCCCAACAAATTGTTCCTCCTGGTTCTGTGTTAATAGGGTAAGACTCTTGACCCAAATGCTCATGCTGTAAACAATTCCACAGTTCTCAGGGAGAATACTTTCAAAATGAGTGACAGAATCAATGGCAGCATCTCATGGTGTCACCTGGCCTGGCCCATCATTCATTCTTCCATTCAACCACTCTGTTGGGCTATACCCCCCAGGCCTATAAGGCCTGCACTTGCCCACATTTAAGACCAAAGACAGAGCCCAGTGTCAGCAACAGAGACATCAGTGGTTTAATGTAGATCTACATGTCTGAAGCAAGGTTCTGGAGCAACATGTGCGCTGGTGACATGACAGGACATGGCAGCAGGCTTTGCTCCCAGAGGGCAAGGGGAGATTGCCAGTTATAGGAGGAATTATGTCAGCTTGGCTTATTAGTTACCATGGAAACCAGCAGAGGGGCATGCCCCTCACCGCCCCTTTGATAAGAACACTCACTAGCTGGGGCCTGGAGCACGTATGTAGGAATGTCAGTCAGGTGAGTAGGGTGTAAGTGGAGCAGGCTCTGGTCCAGCAGGAGATGTACAGAGAGCAAGAGAACAGCCATCTTGGGTGGCCTGACCCTACACACTCTTCACCGAGTACAAACTTCATGTCTTCATGTCGGACAGGGCTCTAGGGGTGGGCTTGCAGAATGAATAGGGCAGTCAGAGTCTCCGGTATCATGGAGCCTACACTCAAGGCAGGGGAGACTAACAACCAGGTAAACAAATAAGGTTATATCATGTGAGGCAGTGAAATGTGAAGACAATCAAAAGAGGGCAGGTGCGATGGTGATGGTGGGGGGAGGTCAGGGAAGGTCTCTCTAATAAGATGCCTGTGAGGAGTGATGTGGAGGAAGAGGGGGAGATCCTGCCACATGGAGAGTTTGGGGAGCAGTAGCCAGGCAGAGGAAGAGCAGGTGCAAAGTCCCTACAGAGGGAGCATGTGTGGTACCGTAGAGGCCCTGCAAGGAGCCACAGATTCCAGAGCATCTGAGTGGAGAGGGGAGTGTGCGAGGAAGCTCAGGTCACACGAGTCTTTGCAGGGCCTGGTAAGACCTAGACAAATTCAGGGGAACTGTGGATTAATTTTAGGGACCACTGCCGCCCCATGATGTGTCTCAAGATGTCACTTGCTTGAATAATCCTTGGTGGTTTGAAATTCTCAGCCTTTCCTTTATTATTCTATAAACACTAAACTGCGTGAAACTTTTGGCTATCAGGTTGCTGTCTATTTTCCATTACTTATGTTGGTTTTGCCATTGCTTCTAAATGATGACTAGCATCTATTGAGCACTCTCTATGTACCAGACACAGAGCATTACAGGCTTTATTTTATTAGCCTTTAAGTAATTCTTTCCAATAATAATTATTATTGTTTTTAAATTTTATTTACTTATTTATTTTTGGCTGTGCTGGGTCTTTGTTGCTGTGCACAGGCTTTTTCTCCAGTTGCAGCGAGCGGGGTCTAGTCTCTAGTTGCAGTGCTTGGGCTTCTCATTTCAGTAGCTTCTCTCGTTGCAGAGCACAGGCTCTATAGGTGCTCAGGCTTCAGTAGTTGCAGCCCAACAGCTCGGTAATCGAGGCTTGTAGTTTCTAGAGCACAAGCTCAGTAGCTGTGGTGCTCAGGCTTAGTTGCTCAGTGGCATGTGGGATCTCCCCAGACTAGTGATTGAAACTGTGTCTCCTGCATTGGCCCGTGGATTCTATACCACTGAGCCACCAGGGAAGCCCTCCAATAATTATTATTATGTGCCAGATACAGATAAGAAAATGAGGTCTAGAGGTTAGAAAATGACCCAGTAGGAGTCTGTATTCAAACCTTTCTGACTTGAAAGAAAGACCTTGTAAGCACTCTGCGAGGTGCCTCTCCCTCTGTGGATTCAGCTGGTGTCCTCAGATGCCTGGAGTTATTATCAGAGCAAAATAAAAGCATCTTCCTGTTCAGGGTTGCATTGACTACATCAGGCAAGCTGGAGGCTTTGCTCTATTGTTATTAATTCATTCACTTGCTTAGAAAAGATCTGTATTAACCTATTTATTCTGAGGGAAAATTAATTGTCAATTAAAAGCTTTTATTTCTTTTCCTGAATTTGTCCAAGGATGTATAAATTTACCTGGAGGTTCTAAAATCTGCTGTTTGATCCCCTCCAGCCATCTCTCCCATCAACATTAATTAAGCACTCACTGTTTACACTCATGGATGTCCATAGGAGTGAGTCTGCCTTCCAACACTTATGATGGGGTGGAGGATATAAACTATGTCAATAAATGACTCCCAAAACGCCTATGACAGAGGCATAAACAAAAGTCAGGAGGCACTCTGAGGAGGCGGAGATGGGTTTTCCGTGACCTGGGGAATCAAAGAAAGCATCGTGGAGAATGAGCAGATTGGGCAGGGCATGATGGGGAGGAAGAGCGTTGGAGTAGAAGGATGGCTGAGCATGCAGAAGCTCAGGACTGCCCAGGAAGGGGCTTTGGATCTTACAGATGTTTTTAAGGACCCAGCAACCTTGGTGCAAGTGAGATAAAACACAGAGGCGTGGTGCCAATAAGCAAATGGCAGGCGGCTGCTTGGGTTACAGGCCCAGTCCCCGTGCCCTCTCCTTCCCCTAGGAGTCTCAGAATAGCAACACCCATCATTGTTCCAGAAACACTCAGAATACCACTGGGAGGCACAGATGAGAGATCTGAGGCTGAAAGAGGTAAATACGTTTGCTCAAGGTCACACAGCAAGTTGGCTTGGGAGCTGGAAATAGGACAGAGGCCCCCGTCTGCCAGCCAGAGTGAATACTGTAATTAAGCTGTACTGGTCGGGGATTGTGCTTGGTGCTCTGCTCACATTGTCTCATTTATTACCCACATGCTGCTGTCTATGGTATCATTTTCACGGCTATTTCCTAGATGAAGAGATGGCATTTCCCCACTTGGAAATCACTTTCTGAGGCCTAGTTGTGAATTTCAGAGCTTGGGAAACTTAAGCAATTTAAAGATTTGTTTTTCACCCTATATGAATGAATCCTTAAGTCTCTGTCCTTCATAGTTCTCTATGCTGCTCTCATGGTGAGGGCTGCCTCGCTCACTATGGGTATTTTCTATGGGATGTATTTCAACCAAAGAAGTGTTTTTGGAAATGCTACAGGACTGTGTTGTGTATGAAATTGCAAATCTAGCTCTGGTCTCTGTTAGCATCAGTACAGCTGCAGCTTTTCTAAAACCAGGCTTGAGGTTCCTCTGGTGAAAAATTTTCTAGTACACAGTGATGCTCTATTTTCTGGCCTCCTGGGAAGATCAGCAGGGTCAGGTTCATCCAGGCAACTTATGCCTCTTCAGCTGCCTCGAAAGCCTCTATGGTGTCACATGGTAATTCACTCACTCCTGAAGTGAGGCCCCCCTCTGCCTGCGCCCATCACTGATTTTCTTTCTAGGCCTCATCCTTTCATCATAGAGCTCCCAGCAGCTGAAATCCTACAGGAAGATTAGGCTCGTTTGTTAGACAGGGCTCCTCTGACAGCCAGTGAGAACCAGCCACTCCTCCAGTGGCTGCCCTCAATGAATTAAAAGTTCAAGTTGATCAGATTAAACTGTTCGTTTGCATTGACTGCCTATGTTGGGAATTTTTATTCTTTATTTCTTATTTATTTACTTATCTTTGATTGTGCTGGATCTTTGTTCAGTGTTGCGGCGAGTGGGGTCTCCTCTTGGTAGTGGTGTGCGGGCTTCTCATTGCAGTGGTTTCTCTTGCTGCTGAGCACAGGCTCAGTAGTTGTGGTGCATGGGCTTAGTTGCTCCTCTGCATGTGGGATCTTCCCAGACCAGCGAATCAAACCCGAGTCCCCTGCATTGTCAGGCAGATCTGCACCACCAAGGAAGTCCTATGTTGGGAACTTGAGAGCTCAAAATATTTGGGAGAAAATAGCAGATAACATAAAATCGTTAAGTCTCCTAACTTTTACTTAGAGAAGTGCTTCACATGACTGGACTGAAACAGGGCAAGTTTATAGGTAGGGGGTGGGCCAATCCTACAATAATATCTCCAGTACCTTGAAGGGGGGCTTCCCAGGTGGTGCTAGTGGTAAGGAACCTGCCTGCCAATGCAGGAGACATAAGAGATGTGAGTTCGATTCCCTGGAGAAGGGCATGGCAACCCACTACAGTATTCATGCCTGGTGAATCCCATGGACAGAGGAGCCTGGCGGGTTATGGTCCACAGGATCACATAGAAACGTACATGACTGAAGCGACTTAGCACATATGCACCCTGAAGGGTGCCTGGCACATAGCAAGTGCCTAATCAATACATGTAGAATAAGTGAATAGATAAGTTCATGTACAGATGGATGATTGAGCTGACTTTGTGTTGGGGGGATAGGAGTTTATACAGCCTTTGTGTCTCCTCTGAACAGTTGATGACCCTTGTTCTATAAAGTGGGGACCTTCAGGGTCTGGGATTTTCACTCCGGAGGTCAGTGAACTGGACTGAAATACACTGCAAGGTATGCAAAAAGGAGGCACTTTCGGAGTTCACATGCCTTGGGCTCTGCATCCCTCAGCTCTGCTCCATCTCACCTCCATCATTCTGGTCCTCAGCAATCTGTCAGTGGGCCCAGGAGGGCTGGCATTGCTGTCAGAGCAGAGGGTGGCATGAAACCTGTGGCAGCGGTGGCAGGATGCCCACTTCAGTGATTCACTGAATTAATCACTCCACCACCTACAGTTGCTTTTAGTGTTGTTGTTCAGTCACTAAGTTGTGTCCTACTCTTTGCAGCCGCATGGACTGAAGCACACTATGCTTCCCTGTCCCTCATCATCTCCCAGAGCTTGTTCAAACTCATGTCCATTAAGTCAGTGACATCACCAACCATCTCATCCTCTGTGGTCGCCTTCTCCTGCCCTCAGTCTTTCCCAGTATCAGGGTCTTTGCTCTTAGAAGTGGTATTCTTTCCAATATTCTTTCCAGTTAATAATAAGTACTTTATTTTAAGTATCTTTAACATACCAAAAGAAACATTTACACAAATTAGGGACTTAATATCACACAACAGACATTTATTACATGCTTCCTCTTTGAAAGGCAACAGCCACTTTACAAAGGGATTCCCTGTCATGTGCTTTCAAAGGCAAGTTTCTCCTTGCACATTTAAATGGGGTTTGCTTTGTAATATTCAGTTATTCCGTCTATACACACTCTTGAGGAATAGATTTCATAGAGTGAGAAGTTTTATCCAGAAAAGAATTAAGAGAGTGAAACTAACCAGCAATGTTTACCAGAGGGATGGGTGGAGATTCTACTGAGGGAGTGGCTAGGAGCAGGAAATCTGAAGCCAACTGCTTATTTTTTTTTTTTAATATAAATTTATTTATTTTAATTGGAGGTTAATTACTTTACAATATTGTATTGGTTTTGCCATACATCAACATGAATCCACCACATGGATGATTTGGGAGAATGGCATTGAAACATGTATAATATCATATATGAAACAAAACTGCTTATTTTTAATCCTGACTCCAGTCCTGTCCAGCAGATGACCTTGGATGAATTACCTAACCTCTCTACACTTCTGTTTATTTGTCTGCAAAACAAGAATTCTGACATTCCTCATAAGGTGGTCATGAGTTTTATGTCAGCACTTAGACCAGTTCCTAGAACTCTCCTTGTGTCCAGAAATTACTTCACTGCTTTAGTATTAAAATCAACTGTATTCCTCTTGGACTAATTCTGTTCCAGAAGTTAGAAGAGCTGGTTGAATCACTATGTCTTACCTGGGATAGGCGGTCAGCAGCTCACGGGATACCAGGCTGCCTATACAGTGCCTGGTCACACTTCCACCCCTCCGCCAACCACTGTGACCAGTCTGTTTTTACAGAATATAGTTGGCACCAAGGGCAAAGTGTCGTTGATGATCCTGCTTGTTGGATTTTTCTGACCTTGAGTGGGGACTTAAATCTTCCTGTAAAAAGTACAATTAAGCCATTGGTTTCCTTATGTCTTTTTCATGACTCACTGACATCCTGACCTGGTATGATCACAGATCAGGGGTGGATTATGCACCCTCATTCCATCTCCCCTGAATTCCAAATCCTAAAGAGAAACCGTGATTAAAGAGAAGTGTGTTTATATGTGAATTCAGAATTTACGGTCCACTCCACTGGTGAACCGCATTTACGGAGCCCTCGCAGGGTACAGAGTACATCTTGGGCTATGAAGAATGACAAAGGTAGTTGAAGATACAGGTTCAGGAACCTTTGATCTAGAAACAGGCAGGGAAGATGCCAGATGCATGTGAGTTTCCTGGCAGACTTCCCAAATTCTGTTGCTCAATGTTTTCAAATGGAAAAAAGTTATTTTTATATGGCTGATTGCTGAACCTGAAGCATAATTTATGGCTTTCAGTAGATAAATTTATAGTACCAGGAGACCCACTAATCATGTTAGTCAGGGTTTTCTTCCACCTCACCTGCCCCTTCCTGCTACCAGGCCACTTTAGAAAAGAGGAAGGCTGTTTATTTCTGGAGTCCACTATCATTATTGATGTCCATGGAAGCCATGGAAAATGTGTGCATGTGTGTGGGGAAGCTTTTTCTCTCTAGAGAGAGGTACATGATTTTCATCCAGTTTACAAAGGGGTTTTGACTTAAAACAGTAAAAACTACTGGTACAGAACCAGGGTTAGCACTCCCGGGGCCTGCCGGCCTAATCCAGCCCCCACCCACTTTTGGATGATCCCACAAGTAAGAACGGTTTTCACATTTTTGAATGGTTGGGAAGAAAAATCATTAGAAGAATAATACTTCCTGACACGTGAAATTTACATGAACTTCACATCTCAGCCTCTGCTTGTTGGCACACAGCCACACTCATCCCTTACATATTGTCTCTGGCTGCTTTATGCTGCCAAGGCAGAGCTGAGCTGTTGTGACACAGAGCATGTAGCCCAAAAAATTGGAAATATTTACTGGCTGGCCCTTTCCTGAAAAAGTGTTCTGACCCCTGGTCTAGAAAGTTAATTTCAAAAATTGTTGTTTTCTATCTTGCACTTCATTCTTTCATTCCCTTTGCAAGTATTTACTCCCTATCCCCAGGAAGATAGATTTGCCTTTCCATTTTCTCATTTAACTCCTCTGCCTTGGGCTCAGCGCAGTAGAGTTTGATGAGATGCCCTCACTCCTGGGTCAGCGGAAGCAGCATTCAGCTTCTCAGACTCTGCAGCCTGGGGGTTTGGATAAATGGCACAAGACCTGTGATAGCCATTTAGAAGGAAGGGTCTTCAAAAAAGCTTCATGGGCAAGGGATATTTAAGAAAACTCTGAGGGGTTTCCCTGGTGGCTCAGTGGTAAAGTAGTTGCCTGCCAATTCAGGAGATGTGAGTTTGATCCCTGGGTCAGATGATCCTCTGGAGAAGGAAATGGCAACCCACTCTAGTATTCTTGCCTGGGGAATCCCATGGACAGAGGGGCCTGGTGGGCTGTAGTTCATGGGGGTCACAAAAGAGTTGGACACAATGAAACAGCAATGACAACTAAGGAAGTTCAAGCATGTCAACTGAAGGGCAGGTTGACAAAGCTGGGAAACCTCATAGGCTGTTCATGGGACACCAGCCGTGCAGACTGGAGAGGGCACAGTTCTTAATAAAGAAGAGAAAGGACTGAAGTAGAGAGGAGTCTCTGTGTGAAAGTGGTTCTGTGCTGCTGGGTGAGGGGCTCTAGTCTTCTTTCAGTGCCTGCCACCTGCAGCAGGGCAGCCTGGAGGCCCCGGTACTGCCGGATATATTAACACTGTGAATGTTCCACACCATAAAGGTGAAGGATTTAAAGTGCTTTATCTAACACCTAGTCCATCCTAAGTGCTTGATAAATATTTGTTGTTTGATTCAGTGTCTGTGAAGGGAGTGGAGACAGAAAGTGATTATTAATTCTGAGGAAGGACAGAGCTATTTAGGTGGCGAGGATGGGACAGGATTACCCCATCTGTTCAGGGCCACATCCACAGAATTGTAGTGAGTGCCTGTTTTGTGCCAGGTAGTCTGCTAGGCCCTGGAGATACCCCATGAACCCTCAGAGAGTCTGCAGTTAAGCAGGGGACAGAGCCTAGTAACAAGAGGAGGGGACAGGGACAGCCTGTGAAGTAAAGAAGGAGCGTTTTAGGGGGAACAGATATGGCCATAGGGTCAGATGGGAAGGGGCTGGAAGAAAAGATTCCTTTGGAATCCTTGTGACAAAAGGAAGCAAGGTTTTTATCAGACACCTGACGAGAGTGATTTAAGAACAGTCATACAGAATCACACAAAGGTGTGGGAAGCAAATGAAATAACATAAATTATCCAAAGCAAATATTTAGGGAGGCTAGCAGAAAGGTAAATTATGAATTCCATGCATCTCACTATCACTCAAAATGTAATTCCAAAAATTCTTAAAGGTATGTGTTGGAGGAGGCTGCACTGCTTGAGATATCTCTATTTGTATAAATTTATGCTAAAATAACAAAAGTTTCCTTAATTTCTTCACATGATTCATATTTTGACACTTGAGAAAAGATTAGTATGATACAATGATTTGATTTTCAAAGTTTGCAGAGATATGAGTCCATTTTTCTCCCCCTTTGAAAATGAAGTTGAGAAAGGGGTCAGCTCTAGTTTCTACCTACTAGCAGGAATTTTCTAGAGAAGCACATCAAAGCATCAGAAAAGACTCAAATCTCAGCCAGAGTCCCTGGCTTCACTGTAATGCTCCTTCAAGACAGCAGAAAAGAGACAGAAAAAAGTCCCTCTTGACACCCCAGCTCCACCAAAGGCCAGTTGAGGACTTGCAAAGTCCTGAGTCATGGTATGAGTCACATATGCTACCCTGTGAGATGCTAGCTACTTCTTCCTGTCAGATATATTTTCATTTCCATTCAGATTTAAGTTTCACTTTGTGCTCTAAGAAAGGGTAAAATGCTATGGTGTTAAATGGTTTCAACAACTATTGAAAATTGTATTCCCATGAAGATTGATTTCATCAAGCAAAATGTCTATTTGTCCCAAGGTCTGGAAATAGTCTCTCTCTCTCTCTCCTCCCCACCCTCCCTTCCTTGCATCCTTTTGTCCTCCCTTCCTTCCCCCCTTTCAGGGACCACTACTTGTGTGACGTGACATGGGTAACAGAAGAAAGGATTTCATTGCAGTGGCTCCGCAGGATTCAGAACTATTCGATCATGGATATCTGTGACTATGACAGGTCCACGGGAAGATGGATTTCCTCAGTGGTAAGGTTGAATTGGAATATTCTGCTTCCAAAGCTCCATGTGATCTGAGGGCTGTATGAAAACAGGAAGAATGCTATTAGGAAATACAGTTTGAGTTTCTATTCTTTCTACTGTGTCTGACCCTGAGGCAGTGAATAAGTCTTGATTGATGTTTAGATAATTTGATAACCTGTTGGTACTTCTATTTCACCTTCTTTCACTGCTCTATTTTAGTTATGGTGACTATCACTTGGGATATAGGTGGTGGCTGGAAAACCAGAAAATGGAATTTGATGTCAAACTTCACAAAGTCCTTGCAGTCCATGGGCTGCAAGGTCAAGGAAACATGTTTCAATAGAGAAAACAGAGTATGCAGAGTAACTTGCTGAATATATGTTCAAGAAACAAAACAAGTATCAAGAGGCCACCAACCTATTATTAATAACCACCCTAGGACTATGACTGCTTTTCAGCAGTAAACAGCTTTAGAAAGTAAATAGATAACTTCTAGGCTGACAGGGTGGCAACATTAAGGCAAGTGTTAATCCAACCTTGAAGTGCTGGGGGCCTTTCCAGCCCACAGACCACAAGGTTCAGCTCTTGGATCAAATTTAAAGCCCCTTAGGATAAATAAGTTTATATTAAAAAAATAAATACATTTATATTTTAAAATAAATAAATAAATAAAGCCCCTTAGAGATCAACAGCCTCAAGAGAGGCAAGTCTGGGGGAGGTTTTCTGGTATATACCAAGGACACTTCTATGAGCCCTTTTCTGGTAATGGGCTCTGTGCCTGCACACCTCCTCTCCCTGCTTCATTCTGGGTAGGCACAGGGCAGAGTTGCCTCAGAAATCTTGGGCCCTGTATCTTGAGCCACTCATTCATATGTATATAGCAATCATTGAATATCTATTTTGTTCCTAATTCTATGCATGGCTCTGGGTGGAAAAAAATATTAGGTAGCATGCCTGCCCCAAAATGTTTATTTTCTAGTAGGGAATACTGTTATGCAGACCAATAATAATTAGCATTACTGTGAACACTCACAGTAGCCAGACACTGCAGAAACAGGCTCAGTAATGTTAAGGAGCTTGCTTAGGTCACAACATCAGCCAGAATCTAAACCATAAAACCAAGCTCTTTGCTTCCTGTCAATTGAATCATCCCAATATCAGGATAGTGTGCTCTAAAAGTGTATATGTAAGGTACAAAGGAAATCGAGGGCAAAAGAGATAATCAACTTGATTAGGGACAGGCGAAGGGAGATGGGAGACGACACAGAGGAGACGAGAGCAGCCTGGAGTAAGCTACCATATGCGGGGCACAGGATGGCATGTGGACCCTATGAACAGAAGCTGTGCAAAGGCATCTAAGGTGAACAGCTTGGATCTCACAGGGGCTGGGGATACACAGGACTAGGGTTGAGGGAGAGGTGCAATGTTGCTGAGGTTTGAGATATAGGCTAAGGCTCGGGTACCATTCTGAGGGGTTTGGCCTTACCCCGGAAGACAGAGGGAGCTTACTTCAAGGTTTTAAATAGGAGAGGATCATAATGAGATAAAACTATCTGTTGACTGATGAAGTCATCTGCGGGTTGAGTGGAGTGGAAAGCAGATTGGAAGGAGAACAGAACAGCAGGGTCTACAACCAGGAGGTCAGGGCAATGGACCTGGGAAACCCGACAGGACACAAGCTAAGGCGAAGCAGTGGAGAAGGGCGAAAGAAGTCTAAAAGTGGAAGACGGGGGCTAAGGAGGTTCCTGTGAGAAGAGTGGGAGGCTGGAATGATTCCCAGGTCTCTGGTTTGAATAAATGGTGCCACTAACCTGGAGAAGAATAAAGGAGTAAGAACAAGCTGGCGGGGATGGAGGAAAGATGATGTAATCTTCAGTTCTGTACTCACTGAATTGAAAATGCTACATGAGTTTTAGGGATGGCCTACGAGTTACACTCCCAGGACAGAGCTCTAGGCAAGAGAGGTAAATGTTCTAATGTAGTTATGTAAAAGGTACTAACATAAATATAAATATGTGAATAGAGATAGCTTTCGTTTCAGTACAATAAATCTTGCTTATATTGCCACCAATTGCAGCTAAAGATAGAATTCATATCTCATTTCTCTATTTTTCCCTCCCTAGGGACGGCAGCACATTGAAATAAGTACCACTGGCTGGGTTGGAAGAGTAAGTTGTAAAAATTATGGACTTTTCTGTTCTGTGGATCAGATACTCAGAGCTAGTTCATACACAAATATAACAAACAAGGGCTCTATGTTATTTGTTATTAATAGAGATATTAGTTGACCTTTTCCTCATAATATTTAAATGCTCCCTCTAGCGAGACCTTTTTATAGAGAATATATAACATGTTCAGTTAGAAAAAGTAAAAGGACAACTGAAAATTCAAGAGAACAGCAGATGAAACAAAAGACATACTCTAGGCAAATTTCTAGCTCCTGGAAAGTTAAAAAACAACCGTTGCTGAGAGGCAGCCAAGATACCAAATGTCCTTGTTGACCTCATGTTTGAAGTTAGGTACTTGGGAGGCAGAAAACGCGGGTTTTGCCCACAGCCTGCACAAATGCAGAAGGAGACACGACTGCCTACTGCTGAATCGAGGTGGCGTACACACCACACCCACTCTGCCCCTCTCTTTGGAGGAATCATATGTGGGTTCATACTTTATTATACCCCGAGGCAGAACTTTATCCAAGAGAGCAGGTGCCCCTCAGTGACTTCTCCCGCCTCACACTACGCCCCTACAAGACCATGGAGTGAAGCGAGCCGATGAAGGCACTCCAGCCACTGTGGCGGTGTGAAAGGGGAAGACTGAATCACACCTAATTTTTACAACCACTTCTATTCAGCCCCTTTATGAGAGAAACAAAGTGACATTAAAAAACATAAAAATTTCTTCTCTCTCAGAGCACAGAGGTGCGGCCCCCTGGTCCAGGAACACAGCCCTTCCAGCGGGGCTTGGAGCCCCCGCCCCCGAGCATTCACACGTCCTTTTTGTTCAGGCATTGATTGGGCAGAGGGGAGAGGTTTGCCAACATGAAAAGTGGTTTCCTCCATGGCAAGAGACATGCTACACTTCCTCACGACTCTTTGAAAAAAATATGTTTTTTCCTCTCTGTATTTAACCAGACAGATGCCACTTTTCACACATTTCTACTAGGCACAACTCCATCCAGGGGAAACAGGGAAATGTATTAAAAAGATAAGGCTGTGAACACAGGTCTAGAGAGGGGAATGTGTTTCCGAGCTCTGTAATGAGAACACCAAGTGTATTGCACGCCTCGGCTTGCTCCATAAATGAATTCGCTTTGAATCACTAAATAGAAGAGAGAAGCATTTTTCTTCCTTCCCAAAATGGGAGCTGATGAGAGAGGAAACAGCGAGGGTGAAGTGAACCAACAATTTTAAAAGACCAACTTCTACCTGCTCTCAATGTAGTAAGGAAATCGAAGTCGGAAAGAGACATATTCTTATCAGGCTGGGAGAGACCCTCTTCTGCTTAAACGACATTATGTTCTGAGAACTATCTTCTATCGAACTGTAGAAAATGGAAATTTTGTTCTATATTTCCATACAACTATTTTTTTGGGTAAATTGTTGATCCTATTTAGCAAAATGAGAAGGCTTATAATAAAAATGATAACTATATGAATGTTTCCGTATGAAATATACGACAGACATTCCTTATGGTATCTAGTCCAGAAATGATTAAAGAGTTTCTAAGTCTGACTTTCAAAAAAATGATGTATAAGAAACAAGGTTGGGGGCGGGGCATCCCTCAAATTACAAACCATCCTCCAACCAGAAACAGTCAAAAATAATATTAGTCTGTTCCAAGAAAGCATGTTGTGACATGGACGAAATTTACTTAATAGAACTGAAAGACTGATGCTATTTTTTTTTTTCATGCTTGTATCACAACATCATAGCCTTATTCTCCACAGATAGAAGATGCCTAAGGGTAACAATGACCACTGCTATATGCTGAATGTCATGTGTAATCCTCCCTACATTCTTTCGTTTGCATGCATGCATGTTAAGCCACTTCAGTCATGACAGACTCTGTGACCCTACGGACCATAGCCCACCAAGCTCCTCTATCCCTGGGGTTCCCCAGGCAAGAATACTGGAATGGGTTGCCATGCCTTCCTCCAGGGGATCTTCCCAACCCAGGGGTCAAACCTGCATCTCTTACATTTCCTGCATTGGCAGGCAGGTTCTTTACCAGTGGTGCCACCTGGAATGGAGAAGGAAACAGCAACCCACTCCAGTATTCTTGCCTAGAGAATCCCAGGGATGGGGGAGCCTGGTGGGCTGCCGTCTATGGGGTCGCACAGAGTCGGACACGACTGAAGCAACTTAGCAGCAGAAGCAGCAGCAGCAGCCACCTGGGAAGCCCATTCTTTCATTTGCTCCCCACCAGAAAGCCCTTAGGAGTTAAATCTTTTGTCTGTATTTTCTAGGAGAATTTTCTCTTGAGACCCTCTGATTGCATTTGGCAAGTAAATGAATCATGGGTTTTGAGCATAGGTGTTGGAAGGACTTTCTGAAACTAAAACTGGTACTGAGCTAAGACTAATGTGCTTTAACATGTTTCATGTTTTCTATTATTTTCTAGTTTAGGCCTGCAGAGCCTCATTTTACCTCTGACGGGAATAGCTTCTACAAGATCATTAGCAACGAAGAGGGTTACAAACACATTTGTCACTTCCAAACAGATAAGAGAGTGAGTATTTTTACATGATTTATTTTGGGTTGATCTCCTTTTTTGGGAAACTAATTTGAAGTGGAAATCATGTGGTAAAGTCGATCACTATGTACAAATAATTAGACTAATTCAGATACCCCGGTGGTATCTGGAGTAAGGTAGGATGGGGTAAAGAGACCCAAGAAAAAGACCTGAGATTACCTGAATTCCTGATATAAATTATTTAATCCTCCCCTTAACTTTGATCAGAGAGAGAATCTAATAAACCTATTTCTTTTTAAATCCCATCAGAATTGCACATTTATTACAAAAGGAGCCTGGGAGGTCATTGGGATAGAAGCTCTTACCAGTGATTATCTGTAAGTATTCTAATCATCAGTAGGATGTATTTGTCAGAATCACGCCCTCCTTTGCCCAGAAATAAGGAAAAAAATCTTCTACAAATAAAGAGTAGTCTATTTGGAATGTGTTCAGGACTTTTTTCTTTCTAACATACGGAAGCCTTAATGATTTTCACATATGCTCAGCAGACTTGATACCATGCCACCAAGCAGCACTACCTCTTGCTCTTACCTGCTTTACATTAGAAATGCTGCAGCCTCTTTTTCTTAAACGTTTTGGAACACTGAACTATTCTGGGGCATTTTGATAGATTTCAGCTGACGCCGTATGTTTAGAAGGCTTGGAGAGGCTACTGTACCTGTCTCAGCCTTCACCTGTGGCAAACGGAAAGCTCTGTGGAGGCTGTCGATGACCATGCACACGATGGCGGGTCAGGGAGTGTTGTTTTCCGCTAGAACCTGAGGCACTTTTATAATTTTGTATCAGTTTCACCACAGAGGAGTTTTGCCATTGCTCAAAGCAGTTTTTGAAGGTCCTGTTTAAAAGTGGCTCTGCCACTCTCAGAAGGATAGGGCACCTGCCACCGAGTGGTCTGTTATGAAACAGAGAATATGGAAAACAGTACAGATAAATGGGGGCTTCCCTGGTTGGTAAAGAATCTGCCTGCAATGCAGGAGACCTGGGTTCGATCCCTGGGTTGGGAAAATCCCCTGGAGAAAGAAAAGGCAACCTACTCCAGCATTTTTGCCTGGGAAATCCCATGGACAGAGGAGCCTGGCAGGCTACAGTCCATGGGGTTGCAAGAGTCAGACACAACTTACTGACTAACCCACCACCACCACATAGATAAATGGGGCTTCACCTTCAGGCTAGTTGTCCAGTCTTATTTTTCTGAAAGAAGACTTTTTTGAGTCTTTACTTGTCATTTTAACTAAGGGAGTAATCCTCATATTCAGATACTTCAGCCTGTTAAAAAAAAAAAAAAAAAGAGTCCCCTATTTAGAGATGATGCCCCTATTTCTGAGAAATAAAAGAGCAGGAAAAATGATACAAGTAGAGCAAGCACTAATACACATGCGCCTGTATGAATACTAATGCTGGTAGTTGAGTTAAAGGGAGTATACTTGACTTTTTCTGTAAAACATAATTAATACATTTCATTTGTTTTCTCCCCAGATACTACATTAGCAATGAATATAAAGGAATGCCAGGTGCAAGAAATCTTTATAAGTAAGAGTTTTATCAAATTGTTAATGAGCTTTTAGCTAATGAACATTTTCGGCTCTTATGTTTTCATTTTTTATTTTATTTTTTTGCCTAGTCCTAATATATTAAATTGGAACTACTATCGAATGCTTTTATTCCTGTATAAACCAACCCATATGTCATCAAAAGAGCATGACTTTATAGATGCTTTGTGATATTTGCAAACAATAGGAGGTTTGAGGTTATCATGGATTAATTCCTGCATTTATTGCATATTAACTCATTAAGTTTCATGAGTATTTCTTGGCATTCTGATATCTTTGAAACTAGTGCCTGGCATTATTTAATTCCTTCTTTCATTTATCCCTTTATCAAGTACTTAATCTCCACCATTGGTTTTACAGAATCCAACTTAATGACTACACAAAAGTGACGTGCCTCAGCTGTGAGCTGAATCCAGACAGGTGTCAGTATTACTCTGTATCGTTCAGTCAAGAGGCAAAGTACTATCAGCTGAGATGTTCCGGTAAGTTTGAGCAGAGGGTACCCACAAAGTCCCTCTCAAGTCACTCCCTCCATCCCCTCCCCTCTCTGGACAACCTTCTCACCACCCTCCTGGCTCAGCATCTCCATCCCTGAAACCTCCTTTTCAGTGTCCAGTTTAGGAAATATTTTTCTGCCTTGATCACTTCTCTCCTATTGAATCTGAATGCATGAAATCACATAAGTCCTTTTCCCTTTCCACTCACGGGTAAGTGGTGAGTTAGCCATCCTTCTTTCCCCTTCTAACCAAGAGGCTTGCTTTTAGGCTGAAAGCACACGTACCCAGAGCTTATGTATGGCAGAGGCACTTGCATCCTTATGTATACACCAGTGTGCATTTTTAATGCAAATTATAATTGTATGCACTTGCCCCCTTAAATGAGAAAAATGTACGTAAGGCGGGTCCTGTGACTCAGCCTGCTCACAGCTTCATCTTCTATAACTGTTGTTATTATTGTTTTCTTTATTAAAAATGAAGAAATCTGGACAAAGAGAGGTAATGTGATTTCACAGGTCATGCAGCCTTAAGAAGCACAAGAGAGTTTAGACACAGGCCTCTGCCATTAAACACTAGATTACTTCTCAAAGTGAGAGGAAGAAATTTGGATATTCTGAAAAGTTGACAAGAACTGTCCATTGCCAAAAAGAGGTCTCCTTATCTGAACCTTTCTGCCTTGGCACATTTTCTTTAATATCATATTTTTCTTCCTAGTTCTTTACTATGGCTGTTTCCAGTCACCATTTTGGGGCATGTGTTTTATGTATATTAGGCACTGTGCTCAAGTTTTGTATTCATGATCTTATTTGATCCTTAATAAAACTCTGTAATGTAGATATGATTATCCTAATTTTATACATGAAGAGACTGAAGCATAGGTATGCTGTCCTAAGTCACAAAGCAGGAAAGTCAAGGACTCAATCCCAGGTCCTTAGAATGCCTCCACTGTGGTTCTGATCAAATGTAAAAATTAATACTGTGATCCAAATGTGTCAAAATTAAATAGCTCACTAAGTAGCTTTTTCTATACATTACCTTCCACTCTGAAACCACCACAGTTGGGATAAATAGTGAAGATCTGAGCGTGTGAGAAAAACACGTTCGCATGCCAGGAAGGAATCGCTTATCCAAGTCAGGCACATTGCAGATGTGCCGCCTGGCCCAGTCCTCCACAGTGGGGACAGCAGCGGAGGGGATCTGCCCTTTGAAGGTGGGGAAGTGGAAAGTGGAGTGGCAGTGGAGTGTGGGTGGCGGGGTACCTGTCTACTGAGCTCCACCCCTAGTGGGCAGGGCCTGCTAGAGTGTGTGGCCTCTCTGGACCTCGGAGTTAGAGCCAGGAAGGCTGGGGGCTTACTCTGGGCCTCAGAGGCTTAGTTCACAGAAAAAAAATTGGGTTCAGACATGATAATGTGCGTAAGGCACTAAGCAGGGCCAGATGTGCAATTTCTGTTTCATTCTCCAGAGCTCGGTACCTTCCCAGTAATATTAATACTTCTTAGACTCAAATTGCGCTCGTTTTAAGGAAAAAGAAAATCAGCTAACACTTATAAGCCTCTTATCCACTGTGATATTTACTCTATCAAAGCTAAGTGGTGTCAAAGTTATATCAAAGTTAAATGGTAACAAATGCTATTTTTGAAAAATATGGTATTTTTTTTAAAGCTCTGAAATATATTTTTTTCCCTGATTATTTTAACAGGTCCCGGTCTGCCCCTCTATACTCTGCATAACAGCAACAATGATAAAGGTAACATTTTCATATTTTACCCTTGGTTTGCTTTTTAGGAAAGTGTGTGTGAATAGGAGCAACATGTGCTTAGCATAATGGGATTTTCTTCAGCTTTAGAGTGTCTTGACAATGACTTGAACACAAGGCTTAAAATATGAAGTATGTATAGTCTCATCAGTGAATCACCCACTTGTTCCTTATTGCTTTGCACAATCCAAATTCTTCACGTTGTAACAAATGCTTCAAATGTTTGTTGAGAACTAAGAGTCCTGGAAAACAATTCAGATTTGGATCAAGTGCTGCAGGATGTCCAGATGCCCTCAAAGAAACTGGACTTCATTCATTTGCATGGGACAAGTAAGTGAAATTTCTCTCGGAATGTAACTTTTCATGGAAACACCAATAAAATTATAACCAAATGTAACTTGATCTGACAGTATGTATTTTATACATAAATCTATTATAATGTTACTTTTTCATAAAATGTTCTATCACAAGAATG
Organism: Bos indicus; assembly: GCF_029378745.1. Lineage (NCBI taxonomy): Eukaryota > Metazoa > Chordata > Mammalia > Artiodactyla > Bovidae > Bos > Bos indicus. The sequence continues at coordinate 34,423,328 of NC_091761.1, forward strand.
ACTAGTTTTATATTTTTTAATCTAAAAATATAATATTCTACATAAAATATATTATTTTAAATGGAAAATATTTGGATAAAATGCACTGTTGCTAGCTAGTTCAGCGTCATCCCATTAGTAATTTTATTCTACTATTAAGTATTAATTGTGTTTTTAACAAGGAAATACTAATATATTTTACCTTTAACCCAAACAGATTGAAAATGACTTGTGTAAAAAAATTTAAGTTTGGCTATAAAATGTTGAAACTTCAGTCCCAGGACAGAAATCTTGAATTTTTCCTAACTTCCTCTCCATGATAGGCCCTAGCCTAGTGGCCCGATCGTGTATTATGTTCAGGGACCACTAAGAACAAGGGGTTTCTTTGAGTAGGAAATCCTGTCATTTTTTTGTAGTTGTTTTTGTTTGTTTTCTCCATTAAGGGCTAATAATTCATAGGGAAGGGGGGGATCCATTAAGAGTGATTTATTTTAGATTATTTTTTAATAAAAGCTAATAGTAGAAGGCATTCAGCTCCTCCAGTTTTAAGTGTCAGGAAAAGCATGGAGAGTGGAGGGTGCTTCTGAGGAAGAGCTTAGAGCAATGCTCCTGAAACTGCAGGTGCTTATGGCTCACCTGGGACCTCATTAATGTGCACATTTTGAGCCAGCCCGTGAGCGTGGGCCCAGGATTGACGCTTGTAATAAACTCCCACGTGATGCTAGTGCTGCTGGCCCTTGAATCTGGTTTGACTGGCAAGGGCTTAGGGTTTTGAAGAGCTAACTGGACTTCCTGGAACAGAAGGCATTGAATATTACAATATAACATATTAAATATTTGGATGTGACCCCCAGAGAAGAGACTGTGCATCTTAAATATAGGAAGTAAAACATTTCCAGTTAACTAGTGTTGATTCAAACAAAGGAGAGATCAAATACTGGGTTTGACATATTTTTAAAAAGCATCGTGATCGACTGATAGTTTGACATTCTACTCAAATATAAAAGAGACTAAAATTTTTGTTCTCATAAGCACATTTGATCAGAAAGCATAAAATAACCAGCAAAATACAAATTAAAGAAAAATCTACCTATATAAATATTTTACTCCAAAACTTTTCTTTTTTTCCTCAACTAAAATAATTATAACAACCAAAATACAAAAGAAAGGTGAACATAAGGAAGAAACATCTCTAGAGATAAGGATTTTTTTCCTTGTAGGTTAAATCTACTGAAGCTGGAAATAATCTTATTAAAATATGAAACAACTCTCCTCTCTCTTTCTCTCTCATTTTTAAAGATTAGTCTAACTAATCAGCCTGAATTTGGTAGCAAAGGTAACCAATTTATTGTTTAGGGACAAATTTTATTAACCTGATGTTAAATCAAACGGAGCGAATTAAACGGACCTGCACAAGATCGTGCAGAACAGTTTGCCCCACATAAACCTAGCTTCATTCTGCGAAACACAGAGCTGGGAATGGGAACTCAGCTTGCAGCCTGGGATGGCAATAAGAATTACAAAAATGTTATTAAATCAGAATTTTAAAATAGTGTTAAGGCCAACTAAAAATCCTAAACATCTTCAAAGAAATTCAAGACGAGGAAAACATTTTGGAGGAAAACTTAGAACATAAGCCATAAACAAACTAGATAAGTAGATCAGATGCCAAAGAACAGAATCATAAAAACAAAACATTAGCAATTCTAAGATGCACTTTTATTTTACAAAACACCAATGTATTTAATAGACCCATTAGAAACAAATTTGTTTTAACCTGAAACTAGTATTTTAACCTGAAAGAGAATATTTTTTATAGCTGAAAAGCATGCTAAATCAAAACAGTTCATTTTCTTTTTCTATTCTAATTTAACAAATTGCTAAACGCTACATGTTACTTGTCACTGACAGAGATAAGAAACCAAAACCACGTGCTAATGTGTTCTTAATTCATTAATTAATCTTTCTGTTTGTTTAGAATTTTGGTATCAGATGATCTTGCCTCCTCATTTTGATAAATCCAAGAAATATCCTCTGCTATTAGAAGTGTAAGTATTCAAGCTAAAGGAATAATGTAGAAGCTAACCATTGTCCATATTTACCCAGTGTAGCTCACTGAAAAATAGAGACAAATGCATCCTTTCTCTCTTCCTGAATTATTGTAGAGCAATTTTAATAATTCTTCCATTTTGCAATCAGAGATCCAAGCCTGTATTGTCTACCATCTTTCTAATAGAGAAGCTAGACACTCTTTTTCCCTCATAATGGCATATGGGTTTTGTTTTGTTTTTTTTCCCCCCTTGACCTCCAAGAGAATTTGAGAGAGATCCTCAAGTCCCAATTTGCATCCTTACCTCTTAGATATTTTAATAAGCAATAGATGGGTATTACTAGTCTTCACAGTTTCCTTATCCCTATATTTACCCAGATATCTCTCATTGGTGGTCTATTAATTCATTCCAGTGTCAGGTTTCTCTTTATTTAGTTCCTGAAATATCATTGCCTGGTATTTTCCATTCCCATTTTTGGTGAAGAGAAGATATGATATGAGAAAGTATTCATTATATAATTTAAACTTCTCCAAGTCCTAGACAAAATTATGAAATCACAAGTCTTTGAAGAGTAAATGTGAGCTCCCATGAGGTCTAACTATGGTATCTTTGTATTTTGGGTAATTAGTAGGAAAGCATTTTACTTCAATCTTTCCAAAATTGCCCTGACTCACATATAGGGCCACAATGCCACTCTTCCTATCCCAGCTTGCCTCATTTCCCTTATTCAAAACTAAACAAACCAGCACACGTGCTATGTGCCTGCTGCATGCCGGGTAATTTGCCTTATTCTGTCCACACTGCAAGCCTGTGTAGTCAGTTCTATCGGGTCCATTATACAGAAAAGAAAACTGAAAACTTGGGGATACTTTCCATTTGTTACTACCAAAAAAAAAGAAAAGAAGGAATATAGATACTAACATGAGACACACCCTTTATACAGCACGTTCCCCTGCATTTACAATTCCATGTAAGCCAAACATAAAAGTTCAGAAAAAGAGAAAGAGGTATTTTAAACTTTCAGATACACTGTTGGATTCTCATTACACCTAATTTAGTCAAATTTTGACTACAATAACATTCACTTGCTTGGGGCCTTAGCCCCAGTACTGAACAAGATTCTTTACAATTAAAAAAGAGTAATGTTTTGACACAAGGGTTTGTTTAAAAAGAAAAAAAGTGATATTTTTATCTTCTTGGAATCCTCAGTAAGTAATAACTAAATCTCCCTTTCATTAGGAAAGTTTTAAAAAAACATGGTAAATTCAGGCCCAGTTCTTTTCAGTGATTTTCCTCTTCATTTTCTTAGATATCAAAATCTTTGTTTTCTATTTTTAAAAATAATGTTGCTTAATCTTCAAGTTTATTTAACCTGACACATAGTTAATACTAAGGGAACCTATTAACTCTACCAAATTTAATATCATTGAAAGGACCAGGGTATTTCACAAGTTAAAAAAAATGTTTACTTGCTTAAGAAATTCATGAATGCCTTCTTTTTCTAAAACTTAGAATGATACAATATCTAGTGTAAAATTAAAGTTGCACAATGGAAAAAACAAAAACAAAAACGTGAAAGTGTTAGTCAATCAGTTGTGTCCAGCTCTTTGCAACCCCATGAACTGTAGCCCATCAGGCTCCTCTGTCCATGGAATTCTCCAGGCAAGAATAATGGAGTGGGTAGACATTCCCTTCTCCAGGAGATCTTCCCAACCCAGGGATGGAACCCAGGTTTCCTGCATTGCAGGCACATTCTTACCTATCTGAGTCAAAATTAAAGTCATATAATATTTGGCTTAAAACTGAAGTTCTTTTGACTGCCATCCCCAAGGAAAGGGAGGAAGATGTTAACAAAGATGTCCAAGCAGGTCTTGTCCAATCCTGTTGGCAGGGAGAGTGAACAGATGAGTAGGAGAGATGGGCTGGGAAGGGAAGAGTTACCCGAGAAGTTCTGGGTCCAGGAGTCTTGTAGATCATGCAAAGAAGACCTATTTACAAGACCCGATGACCTGGAGGGAATGTCTTGATTAACAAATGGAAATGAGAGGGCTTGATGAAGACTGTATACACAGCTATGTATGGATAAGTTACAGCCTGTGAAGAATGCAGCTATGAGAGAATTAAACTTGTTAATAAGTAGAATACCAACAATAACCCATTTTCCAATAGTCTATTTCTTTCTCCTTTGAAGTTTGTTTTTTTTGTTTGTTTGTTTGTTTTGGCTGCACCATATGGCATGCAGGATCTTAGTTCTCTAACCAGGGATCGAACCCATGCCTCCTGCACTGGGAGTGCAGTCTTAACCACTGGATCGCCAGTGAAGTCCCTTCTTTGAGGTGTCTGCTCATACTTTGGCCCATTCCACAGTGCCTTGTGGAGCCTTAGTGAACAGCACTGTGCTGGCCATTGAAGCAAATGCAGTGCATATCCTACAACAGTCAAAGTCCTTAAGGAAGTAAGTGAAGTCGCTCATTCATGTCCTACTCTTTGCAACCCCATGGACTGTAGCCTACCAGGCTCCTCTGTCCATGGGATTTTCCAGGCAATAGTACTGGAGTGGATTGCTATTTCCTTCTCCAGCGGATCTTCCTGACCCAGGGATCGAACCCGGGTCTCCCCCATTGTAGACAGACGCTTTACTGTCTGAGCCACCAGGGAAGTCCTCAAGAAGTTCTAATCAAGGAAACGTGTAGTCTAAGAGTGTCTGTAAGCTCAATCAGAAAGATATATTTGAAGCTGCATTTATTGTCATCTTCATTATTTTTTCATAACACAACTCCCCTCTTCTAATTATTAGAGTATTTACTTCTTTGATTTCCAAGATATATGCAACCTAGTAAACACTGGACTCGGAGAAGGCGATGGCACCCCACTCCAGTACTCTTGCCTGGAGAATCCCATGGATGGAGGAGCCTGGTAGGCTGCAGTCCATGGGGTCGAGAAGAGTCGGACACGACTGAGTGACTTCACTTTCACTTTTCACTTTCATGCATTGGAGAAGGAAATGGCAACCCACTCTATTGTTCTTGCCTGGAGAATCCCAGGGACGGGGGCTGCTGTCTATGGGGTCGCAGAGCATCGGATATGACTGAAGCGACTTAGCAGCAGTGGCAGCAAACGTTGGCCTGTGAAGTCTGTGTTTGATAGCAATCTTCAAAGATAAAACTAATGGGCATCTTCGGAGGAAACACACAGCCATTATAGTCATGTTGTCATGACTATCAAGTTTGACAGGACCCACTGAGAACACCCTGGCGGCTGGCACGATTTCAGGCTCATGAACAGGAAAGATGTACACTTCTTGTCCACAGGGAATTAGAAACGCAAGCCCTCTTCATTTGATTCAGGAACCACAAAGGCTAACAATTTGGGATTTTTCACAGATATGCAGGCCCCTGTAGTCAAAAAGCAGATGCTATCTTCAGACTCAACTGGGCTACTTACCTTGCAAGCACAGAAAACATTATAGTAGCTAGCTTTGATGGCAGAGGAAGTGGTTACCAAGGAGATAAGATCATGCACGCAATCAACAGAAGATTGGGAACATTTGAAGTTGAAGATCAAATTGAAGCAACCAGGTGAGTGACTAGGAGGTGAATTCAGAGGCTATTTAATTCCCCGCCTCCCATTTATATTTTAAAGTTGTGAAGTATAAAGAATTTCAAGTGTCCTGGGAAGAATCATTCATCCTTGGGCTAGATTTTTAGTGAAAATATTATGTTTAGACTTAGAAAGGGAATTGATATGTGTGCTACCATCTTCTAGCAATAGGGACTCAGAATTCATCAAACACATGGACAAAACAGGGATAAATGTGCCTCTGAGTAAACATCTAACTAAATAAGCAAGCCACCCCTATAGTCAAGGATAAATAGAGGAGATTGGTGTACATTTATGTCAGAGTAGGATGACAGCCATGTAGTCTTAGGAGTGGTTCCTACATTCTGCTGAGTTGAGAGTTCCTCCCCCAGTTTGGGAAAGTTGTGGAATACGACCGTTGTCACTCAGTTATAAGGGATTCTTTAAGGATGAATCACATCAGTTGTGAGATTATAAATAGATGTGGTCTGACTTCAGAAAGATTTTACTCTTAATTGGTGGTTATCCTGGAGTGCACATGTAACATGCACTGTTTTACCTGCCTTATCCCTGAAGCTACCCAGCAACCCTCAGAGATGAGTATTCAGACCTTATACTTCAGGTAACGAAATGGAGGCTCTTAGGTTAGATAATTTGCCAAGATTGGTCAGGTCTTGAATCTGGGTTTCCCTTCAACTTACTTTCAGTTGCATTCAACCGGTAAATGGGGAACGTAGTCTTTGAGGTTCCATAACCAACTGCAGAGATGTCTGGAAAGCATAATAAATTAACGATTTTAAATAGTGTTGTGAAATTAGAAACTAGGAAATGGAAAAAAAAATTGTGAATGATTAAATGGATGGAAGAAAATGCCTTTAAAAAAAGGAACAACCAACAAGGAGAAAAGATGACAATTTATTAAGTAATCCTAAATCTGTTAAATCAAAGTTAATGATTAGCTATTTTCCTTGAAAGTAAAAAAAAAAAAAATAAATAAGATTTAGATATGAGCATAAGTTGTTTTCAGGAGCGAGGCTTTGATATTTTTACAAATTCATTTTTATTTATCCAGATTTGTCCTCTGTGAGAAAGGGCATGGCTTCCAGCGCCTCTCAAGTCTAAAATGATAGAATTGTGTTACCCACAATATACAACTCTGTTTCAGAAGTAATGAGTAGTTGCTTTTCAGCAACTCAAAGGAACTATGTACAACAACACAGATGAATCTCACAGACTGTTGAGTTAAAGAAACCAGGAACCTATATCCTATATATCCACAATCGAATTTATATTGGTACAAAGTCAGGTGAAAGTCTTCTGGGATTCAATGAAAGAGTTTTCCACAATCGAATTTATATTGGTACAAAGTCAGGTGAAAGTCTTCTGGGATTCAATGAAAGAGTTTTTGTTTTTTTCAAAGAGAAAAATGACCCAGAGGCTTCTGGGTGATAGTATTGCCCCATTTTTTGGTTTAAGGTATGTTCACTCTGTAAAGGCTTATGAGCTTGTACACTTGTGATTTGGTACATGTTTCTGTATGTATGTGTTCTAAGTTTAAAAAGTTTACATGGAGAAGATGAGTTGAAAACTACTTACATTGAATTTTTTCTAATATTGCTTAACTCAGAGCAGTCTAAGACATATACCGTCAATTGAAAACAAAGGTTCTTAAGGTCACATATAGGTCAGTGTGAGGGTCCCCCACCTCCCTCGATACTACCAAGTTAAGAACCCCATTTGCTAGATTTTTTTTAAGTAAACCAATTGCCTTTTGATGTAAGGCTAAGACTAAGAAATAGATGCAAAGAATATTTTTCTTCTTTCTTTACCTGGATTCCAACCACACAATTTAGTGACAGAAAGACATCTTAGTCCTTCAAGGAAGAATTGCCTCATATTTCACAGTGTTGAGATAACTAATCAACACCCATCATAAGAAGGGATGTATTTAGAGAATGGTGTTTAAGTCCTCAGGTAGGGGGCCCAGAGATATTTCTCAGCCCTACACAGATGTTCTCCATGCTCCCATGTTTCTCTATTGCAGGGGCAGCCTCTCTAAACTGAAAAACATCTGGAGAGGTTTAAATTCAATTATGTTAAAAAAAAGTGCATCTGGGCTGCAATTTTTATATACAGCTGTGAAAAAAACAGCCAGGATTTGTTTTCTGTGAATCATACAGACACACACACACACACACACACACATACACACACACACAGACATAATTTTTATGGACTCCAAAACAAGTAAACCTTGTTCATCTGGCTCTTAAATTTAAAACGATAGATATTGATCTCAGGTGTTTATTTGATTGCTGGCAGCAATTAATCTTAATTTCTAAGAGAATGAAATAGAGAACAAATGGCAGGGTTTCACATTTGTGCGGTTACCTTCGTTTTCTATACACAGTGTGATACTAATTCGTGGACTTCCTCCATGCATTTTAGACAGTTTTCAAAAATGGGATTTGTGGACGACAAACGGATTGCAATTTGGGGCTGGGTGAGTACTTTGGCTGATGTGTTCCTTAGTGAATATAATCCAAAACAGGATAATTTACTTTTGTTTGTACATATTTGGAGGTGTAAATCACAACCATCATATCCATCTAAGAAGGTCCAAATGTCTTAGATTTCTGGGCAATGAGTCCTTCCCAGGCTTACACTTTTGTTTATTACAATAGGGAAAGGAGGTGAGCAAGTAAGAAGAGGCAAGAAAGAGGGATAAAGAGAAGGAAAGATAGAGGGGGAGAGGGAAGGAGAGACACTTTTTCTCAGGAGTCCAAAAAAGTAAAAACTTAGAGTTTATTGCCTTTTTGTTTTGTTTTTTTTTCTTTAACTTTTTTTTGTTTTTGTTGTTTTGTTGTTAATTAGTACTACTCAGCAGAATGTCAATACTTTCCCTCTTACACCTACCAAGAAAAGGGACCTTGCAAGGCTCAGAACGGGTAGTCTTTAGATACTGCCCAATTAAGGCCAATTTAAACCTCCTCTATCCTGCTTTCTATCTCGAAAGAGGCACAGTATATAAAGATGTGAGAAATGTGGAAACTGCGACTTGCTTACCATATGTCCTTAATTCCTTTACCTCCATAAAAATAACTGTTTCCATTTCTTAGTCATACGGAGGGTACGTAACCTCAATGGTGCTGGGAGCAGGAAGTGGTGTGTTCAAGTGTGGAATAGCCGTGGCGCCTGTATCCAAATGGGAGTACTATGGTAGGTGATGACCCTCAGGTACAGAGATGCTGAGTGCGAACCTTCACATCTCAATGCCATAATCATTCTTTTTTAGTTCCCTGTTTCTACAGTGAAGAAGCTGATTCATCTTAGATGTACTTTATGGATACCTGTAATAAAACAGTCTCACTTCTTCTGCTGTTAGGAAAGGCTGGGTGGTATTAAATGCTGCTGCTGCTGCTAAGTCGCTTCAGTAGTGTCTGACTCTGTGCGACCCAATAGACGGCAGCCCACCAGGCTCCCCGTCCCTGGGATTCTCCAGGCAAGAACACTGGAGTGGGTTGCCATTTCCTTCTCCAGTGCGTGAAAGTGAAAAGTGAAAGTAAATGCTACCTACATATTTACTTAGCAACCAATTCTGTTTCCTAAATGTCTTATCAAGAAATTATGATTTCCACATTTTAAAACATTCCCAATGCTACGGTTCTTCAGATACCCTTCCTTACCTTTATTCTACTTTGACTTTGGGGCTTCACATATTACAAGAATAAGAAAAGTATTTCTTTCCCTTCAGGTTAAGGTTGAATATAAAGTAGGATTTTGGGTGGAAAGAAGAGACTTTGGCAGGAGAACTCCTGGGGGCTTTGTTTCCACTAAGTAGGTGAAAGCCACTCTAGAATATTCTTTTCACCACTGAGAAAGTATTGTTCTCTCATACACATGTAAGGCTATGATTCCCAAGGGGAAGGGGGAAGCAGTGGAACTCTAGGTAGTGGGGAAGAGCCAGAGGTGGTGAAAAGATGAATTATTTTCCTGTATCTCTTCTGACCCCATCTCAAGTCGTCTATGCAGTATAATGATAGAATCATTGATAATGAGTATGCTTATTAAATATTTTATGCCTTAATGTATGGTAGTATATGGTAATACCAAAGCTGTGGAAAACTCCAAAGTCAAGAGAAGCCAATGTGTAAAAGATACATCATTGTCTTTCTATTGAAAAATATTGGAGAACATGGTTAGGATTGACCCTCACACAATACATTTGTTTTCATATAATACTTTCCTGCTTGATACTAATTGTTCTGTATGATGGCTTATTTCTGGAGACCTCTGGTGGTCAGTAAGATAATAGAAACAATCTTCATGAATTTGGAAATATATAATGGTAAGAAGAGTTCATTAAATGTATATGGACCAATCTAACAAGAACTTTCTAGAATTCCTACATATGTGAAAATTTGGACAATATTACTCAAAAATCAAATGGAAGGGGCGCATAAATGGTATTGCAAGACATACTTCTAAAAATTTACACCGACATTAGTGAAAGTGAAAGATTCCTAGTCATGTCTGACTCTTTGCAACCCCATGGACTATACAGTCCATGGAATTCTCCAGGACAGAATACTGGAGTGGGCAGCCTTTTCCTTCTCCAGGGGATCTTCCCAATACAGGGATCGAACCCAGGTCTCCTGCATTGCAGGCAGATGCTTTACCAACTGAGCTATCAGGGAAGCCCCACATTAACCCCTGACATTAAGCATTTTTTAAATAGTATTTTAAAAAATTTAGATCTTCTTACACAAGAAAACCTGGTTAGCATAATAAGAAAGGGCTATTATGTTCTAGGACAAGAAGAATTGTGCCTGTTTGGGGGAAAAATTACTTTGCCCTTAAAAGCTATTCCTACTCCCCCACCCCATTAAACGTACATTGCGTTATTTATATTTAACAAAAAATTAGGGTTAGGGTTAGGGTTAAAAGATGAACATTTTGGGAAAGTCTTATATTTTAAAGTGTGCTTTAAAATATTATATTTCCTACATTAGTGTCCTCTAGATATGTACAATTGCATATAGTCTATATTCACTTTAATCAAAATGATAAAATAATAAAAACTCATTTTGGAGGAAAATATTTTGATTTCCATAGAAAGGGCCTGAGCAATATATATGGAACAGCTAATACTAGTTATCAATGCCAGTCATTCAAAAGGGTTAGAATGTTGCTTAATCTTATTGTTTTGATGATCTATTCTTCTAAATAATTAATTAAATTGGTATGGAAATACTGGTACAATTACAGTGACATCCATTAATTTATATAGCACAATGGAAACATATTATACTTATTTACTTACTGTAACCTGGCCATTTTTCAAAAAGTTATTTCACATTTTTAAAGTTATATTGGAATTCAGCAACAATACATTTTCTCACTGATATTTTAAGAAATATATATGTGTGTACATATAGCTATATGTATATATATATCTCTCTGCACAAAATGAGAGAAAACAGATGTTTAACTTGCTTTATGATGGAGTAGCTGAGCCAGTGTGGTGTTGTACTTCAAATAATGATAACTGAATTTTTTCCTTTCAGTCTGTCCCTCCCCCACCTAAAAGAATATGTTTTAAATGAGCAACTAGTAATTGAAAATTATGAGGTGTTTCCAGTAGGAGAGAGAATATCCTAAAGTAGGGTATATACATATGTCAGGACCAAGAAATTCAAGACAATTTAGACATTAAATGACTTGCTAATCAAGATCTTTAAGGCAGTCAGATGTTTAATGTAGTGTCCTTGTCACTGAGCACTTCACATTTGACTTTTCTGCAGGTGGGTTATTGATTGGGTTTTAGGTCACCCTGTTTTGATCTCCCTCTGCCCTCCAGGGGAGGGCTAATGGGAACTGGTTACAGGGCTGAGTGTGGAAAGACAGGAGTCTGGATGCATCAACAAGCCAAGCAGAAACGATCTGAAGAAGATACTTCTGATGGTATAACACTGCGCAAATTAAGACATAAAGTAACCCAGTAAAAGGGGGTAAAGCTTTTATTGTATGAATTAAGTTTTTTTTTTCTTTTCTCCATCACAGACTCCGTGTACACAGAACGTTACATGGGTCTTCCAACTCCAGAAGACAACCTTGACTCTTACAGAGTAAGCGATGGTGAACTAGATCCATTTTATAACCTATTTATAAGTGGTATAAGAACATTTTTAAGTGAATCTATTCTAGAAAATATATATTTTTTTATTTCCAACAAAATTCTTGTTAAAAAAATAACACAGGTGGTTTAGAGTTACTCCAGTAGCTTCCCCTACTATATTCTGCATAATTACAGCCTTTATCGTATGCTATATAGGTCACAATATGCATTCATTTGGAAATACAAAGCAACACCAGATAATTACTTTAATTATAAAAAAATTTCCGTTTAGAAAACATGTCAAATTCAACATATTCCTTTAGAGCCCAGAAGACACTCTAAGTCTTTAACCACATATTAAAATTTCTTATGGTATTATCATAATTAAGATGTATGTACAAGCCTATAATTTTCTTATTCTTAGCCAAATGTGTACATTTTTTTTTCACACAAGACTTGAGTAAAGCAGGTGTCCTATAGGTGCAGGAGGGTAATACTCTGAAAAGCTCTTGAACCCAAATTACTGAATAGCATCCACCAGGCTGGTTGTTTGCTTGGAAGAGCCAGCGGGCAGGTTACTGCGCAGATGGGCTATAGCATCTGAAGTGGGGCCTGGGTGCAGCCATCATTGGCAGCCTGCATGCTAGTGTGGGTGCCACTGCAGGGCCAGGGCATCTCTTTGGTAGCACATTTGCTTCAGCTGGAATATCAGCCTAAGTACTAGGGACCCTTCAGGGCATTGCATCATTCCCCAAAACTTCCAGATTTTGTCATGTAAGTTGGAAACCCCTAAATGTACAAATGGCTGGGTCAGTCATCCGATGTTTACATTCTTCAGAGGATATTCAAAACTCTTCCCAGGACAGTGAATTAAAAAGAAAGAAAAACAATAACCCGTATAATTTAAGAGCACGACTTCTTCTCATCTGTGCCACAGCTCTCAGACGCTTGGGCTTTGTATTCATACATTGTATTCATACATTGGTCTAAGCCATAGTTGTACATTTTTGTAAGATGTCATCATCGTTAGGGGTTCTGAAGCCATTTGATCAAAGCACAATAAAATGCAAATACAATTTCCAGTTTTGCTAGACATGTACAGTTTAGTTTTACATCTTCCTTTCAGCTTTATTTAGCAAGCCTTGTGTGGGGTGTAGCGGAGAGGGGTATGAGTACATTTGTGTCTGAGTGTGTGTTTTCATCTCTGTTTACCAGTCAAAATACAAAAGTAACAACTGTATAAAATAGATTGCTGATGAGAACCTACTATGTAGCGCAGGGAACTCTACTTAATGCTCTGTTGTGACCTAAATGGGAAGGAAATCCAGAAAAAGAGGAGAAATGTAAACGCATAGCTATTCACTTTGCTATACAGCAGAAAATAACACAACATGATAAAGTAACTATACTGCAGTACTTTAAAAAGAAAAAAGAGAGAGAAAAGTAACAGCTTATGAAATGGGATGTATGAATCACCTTCTACTACAAAGCAGTCCCATAATCAGGTTGCCCTTATGTCTTCTGATTGTCCCACGTGATACTTTGGACTCAGTGTTTCCCATTCTTTCTCCTCCACATCCAATCAGCTGCTTTAGACATCCTTTCCCTGCTTCATGATCACATTGCTGATGCCGCGTGACCACCACCTTTCATAGTCATAACCCCGCTGTTCATTCCTTAGCTGGTGTCCCTACACTCCAGGCTGCATCGCACACAGAGGTAGGAGCTTAACCTATACTCACAGCACTTTCATGGACTTTTCCCATGGACTCAACTAAGTCCAGCTCTTATTCTTTAACCAAGTGTTTAATACCTTTCTTACAGCGGCCCTGGAATGTCATTTTCCCCCTTCCACCTCCATCTATTAGGTGGAGAAGGAAATGGCAACCCAGTCCAGTATTCTTGCCTGAAGAATTTCACAGACAGAGGAGCCTGGCCAGCTATAGTCCATGGGATCACAGGGAGTTGGACTCGACTGCAGGACTGTCACTCACTCCATCTATTAGGACACTTGTACTGCTCTCCTGGTGGACTAGCATCCTCTCTTTTGACTCACATGACGTTTTCCTTGTATATCTCTCAATCCTCAATTTATTGTTCTTGGATTCATAGTTATTTTGTACTCCTTTCTCCCCTCTCTGTTTTTTTTAATATAAATTTATTTATTTTAATTGGAGGTTAATTACTTTACAATATTGTATTGGTTTTGCCATACATCAACATGGATCCGCCACGGGTATACACGTGTTCCCCATCCTGAACCCCCCTCCCTCCCTTCCTCCCTCCCTGTACCATCCCTCTGGACATCCTCTGTTTTATTATTAGTCATTCATAGCTGTCCTCAATATTGTATTCTTTGGATCACCCAGTATAAAATAGAAACCTTAAAATCTTTTTTGATTTAATTTTAAAACTTCTTGAGTGGAAACATTGTTATAAAAACTATATATCTCCATCATCTCTCTCATTTTACAGCTCTAATTTTCTTGTCAGTGACCTAATCAGGATGCTTACACTTGAAAGCATCCCTCCTGTGGTGCGCCATATTTGGGCCATGGCTAAAAGTCTTTCTCAAATAATCCCAAAGTACTAAAAAAAAAATCCCCAAACATCAGAGGTATACTGCCCAGGACCCTCATCCTGACTCTAGATCCTGGTGGATGATAAGTCAAAGTTAATTTTAAAAATCCCATCTTGAAAACTTTGAACCTCAAAGGACAGGGTGAAGTCCAAACCTTGATATCCAAGGAAGTCCATGGCACCTACCCTACTGCACTCCAAAGACATCAGCCAACAGGGTGTTTCCTCTTCAGTCAGTCCTCGCCCTAGAGGATAAATAGTTTTAATCCGCCATGTCAGCCTCTATCTTTTTCCAGATTTTCCTAGAGGCTCCTGATTCCCATCCCCAACCCCCTCTTCTCCAACTCTGCCCCCCCACTGAGGTGGCCATTTTCCTCTCTCCCCTTAGGTGTTCTCCGCGTGAGGTAGTCATGTAAATAGAAGTCACTTCCTACTGCCGATGGCAACACACGCGCGCTGGGAGCACAGAGTCACTGTCTCACTTTGCTGCACAGATGGCTCCCGAGGACTGTTTAATCCTTCCACGCCAGGAGTCGGGTTTTCTTGGCACAAAATTCTCTGCTGGCAATGGACACATTAAAACTGCCAGTACCAGGGCGCTAAAGGTTCCCAATGTGTTGCTCAGAGGAATTATTTGGGTGGGCGATAGTTAAGGTGGGCAGGAGAAAGTGAGGTAAATGTATTCTCTGTACTGTTTCTGCCCTGTAAGTTGCCTCCTCAGAAAGTGGAGAACTGAATCTGAGTACCTATATTTGGTGCACAGCAGGCTTTAGAATAAAGCTGCCCTCCTTTGTTTTTTAAATGAGTCTGTGCTTTTGTCTCTGGCAGGAATACATTCAAAGATTCTATTTTCCTCTAAGGCCCCAGCTGCCCCTCTGGACCCCCATCTTCTTTTACTTTTCTTTCCCAGGTTGTTTTTATTTCCCCCCATTCTCTCTCCTCCTCTCCTTCCCTCCTCCTACCCTCTTGGAAAAAACAAAGGAGACAATTCCTTACAGCCTTTCCCTGTTCTCTGTCTTCCCGTGGGTCAGGAGAGAAACATTTTGAAAGAGCCCTGTATAGGATAGCCTGTTGACTTTCTTCAGTACATCCAGGATAGGAATGACTGACGTGTGTAACAAGCAAGGTCTTGATCTTTGTACACTTTTTCAACTATAGAATCATTTATCTGTAACCAAAATTATAGCCTTTGGAAGAGAATATAATTTTTGATGAAACTCAGATGAGGAGAGGATTCATTATTAGGTCATTAATGACTAAGACTTGGAAGAATGTAGAGAAACACACCAAGAGAAGGACATTTTGTGAAATAAAGGTCATACTTACTATTTAGGAAAGGAACTTGAAGGAACCATTTGTATATGTAAATGGAACAAGTGGGGATGTCATGTATAGCTGTGCAGCTTGTGCACTGCTAGAGGCCAGTCAGCTCCATTCACTAAGGCATGCACCTCTGGGGCTGCATCCAACCAGAAGGCGTGCCTTTGTTTATTCTTACAAAGCCACCATATAGGTTATGGGACCCTGGGACTAAGGCTTGGACCCAATGCCGTGACATAAGCAGTGATCCATAAGACCCTTTTTGTAGATAATCACCCACCTACTGCCAAGTGGCAAGATAGAAGCACTTTTAAAGAATACTGGGCACTTAAAGAGGAAGAAGACATTCATGGCCCTTAAACTCCAAGGAGCTGGTCCCAGAAGCTCTAAGCAGGCAGGCAAAGTAGAGGGATGACAGTGAAGCTAATAGGGCAGTGAAACTCTGTGGAAGCACTTTTCTTTCTGCTGAAAGTCTCAGTCAGAGTCTCAGTCCATAGCCAATAGAAATGGCAACAGATTTGAGCAAAAGAATCAGACAGACAATAAGATTACGCTCACCCCCAGTGTGTGCTTGACTCTGCAACCCATGGACTATAACCCACCAGGCTCCTCTGTCCATGGGATTTCCCAGGCAAGAATACTGGAGTGGATTGCCATTTCATACTCCAGGGGATCTTCTCAACCCAGGGATAGAACCCTCGTCTCTTGTGTATCCTACACTGGGGGGTGGATTCTTTACCACTTCACTGCCTGGGAAGCCGTCACCCCCAATAGCAATAAGCAAATAGCAACCATGGCCCCACCCTGAGGAGTGGGTTCCTAACAGTGATGAATACTTTCTACATGGCCAGTCACAATTTCTACAAGGCCAAGCAAATCTGTGAAAAATCATTAACAGGGTAGACTTTCATTCACCTATTTGAGGTCCCTGGTGTTTTAGTTGTTCAAAAGTTGGTGACCTTGTTGGTGGGACAAAGTATAGGGTCAAAATTTTTGAAGAGAAATGAAAGTAGTAATAAAGCATGAACTCGAACATGACAGAGTGCCCAATATATATGGAAAAGGTTAGTGATTTCCAGATTGTGACTGTGGAGCCCCAGCATGCTTCCGAGCAGGTAGTGGGGAAGGGAAGTGGCTGAGAAGCTGGGATTTCACCTTCCCCCCTACTCCTCTCAACCAAGGGGGACTCAGTTTCATTTATTTCATTCATTTTTTTATTCACTCATTAAGTGCTTCTATGACCAGATGGGCTTCCCTGGTGGTTCAAGTGGTAAAGAATCTGCAGGAGGCCCAGGTTCAATCCCTGAGTCTGGAAGATTCCATATAGAAGGGAATGGCTACCAACTCCAGTTTTCTTTCCTGGCAAATTCCATGGCGGGAGCCTGGTGGACTATAACCCGTGGGGTTGCAGAGTCAGACACAACTGAGTCACTAGCACTTCACTGTTCTAAGCTCTTTACATGGATTATTAGGTCCAGTTCTCCCTCAAATTCTCTGAGATAAGTGCTTTAATTATCTCCGTTTTATTGACCCAGAAACTGAGGTGCAGTGATGTTATATAAGATGTAGCTACTGAGGGGTAGGAAAGGGAGAGGGCACTTATCTGGAGCCAGTCAAGGAAGACTGTGGGAGATACAGAGGAAGAGCATAGGTGCTTTCCATAGGCTGCCCGAGGGGTGAGGCAGAGGAGCACAGAAGAGGAGGGGTGGGCAGAGCTGTTTTCCGGGGATTTGTGAAGCAGATCGGATGAACCGAGGGATAACACAGAGCAGGGCTGTGGGAAGAGCAGGCCAAATGGTGGCTAGTAAGGCAGGATGGGAGGCTGGGGAGGGAACGGATTCACAGAGAGCAGCATCAGATCAAGGGCAAGAGAAATGAGGCCCGAGTCCTGAGCCTTGTTGCCAGGAGAAGAGGGCAGCCTGGAACACACAGAAGGGACTGATTTAACTTGTAGAGGAGATTTATTTTGCATTTTGCTCAGAATTTGATAGGCTTTTGGCAAGTGTACGAAACAGTCATAGATTTGGCAGTCTTCTGCTAGCAGATTTGAAATGTTCAATCCTTAAGAACTGCTGCATCGTTAGGTTATGCAAAACAGGGTGCAATTTTGTAAATATGCCATCTTGTACTGATTTGACATTTGTTCTATTATCCCAGAATATGCCAAAGGGAGAGAGACCTTCAGATTTAAGCCAAACCTTAACTTGTTTGTTGAGTGCTGATAAAATGTTGACTGCTGTGTGATCTTTAAAGAAGCCAGTGTTGCTGGGTGAGGCCTGAGGTAGGGCCCCCTGTCGGCGGATAGGGACTGTTTCCTTGGTACAGTTGTTTGAGTGATGTGAACTAATAAAACACCTGATGTGCGGGGTTGAATTAATTTTTTCTTAAAAATTTTTGTGGCCTTTGTCATGGCATGAATGGTGCTTCCTTAAATAGCTTCACTTAATATTACTTATGAGGCTTTGACGGCAAGTGGGAGTCTGCGCAGGGCAAGTCAGCATACTCAGGGTGCTCTCTCATTGAAGTAATGGGGTGTCCATTAGACCAGTGGCTGCTCTTTCTACCAGATAACGATGAGTTATTTGGCTGTGAAGTAAAGGGACATTAGAATATGATGTTAAGAGGTGAGGACTTTTGAGTTTGACCTGTGCTCAAATTCTGTTTCCACCATCTATTCGCTTGAAGAGGTTACTAAATCCCTGTGAACTGCTGTCTCCTCATCTGGATGATAGGGATAATCAGACCTGTCTCATGAGGTTATTGAAAGGATTAAAGGAGACACCTGAGCCTGCCATGAAGTAAGCTTTCAAAAACATGGCAGCTGCCACCATTATCCTTGGGAAGCAAACTGTCCTTCTGGTTCCTGGATGGCACAAGGGGTAGCTTAAAAATTGTTAGACCTTCTGTTTCTCACAGTACTTCCCCACTCTTATCAGCTCTCTCTTTTATTTCAAAAATACAAAGATTTATTTGTTGGAAGGTAACTGAAGAACCAGCATGATCCAACGAGCAGCTACAGATGGTTCTTCTTGGGGCTTGAAGGAAAAGCTCCTCGCAGAGATGCTGAGGATCGGCGCTGCCACTGGTCCAGTCCTTCCCACTTCGCTTTGCCAGGCTGTTGCTGGCAGCGGGGCTCTCCGGAAGTTTCTAGCCTCGGGAGAGTGCCAACTGCACCACCATTGCATCCCTGCCCATTTATCACTCTAAGCTTCCTTTTTAGGAGCTGGTGACAGACTATTCGGCTTCTAACTTAGTCATCCATTTCCTTTTTTATTTCTGTTTCCATCGATAGGCAAGTGGGGATTATCCTATTTTGGTGGGTTGAATTAGCACAATTAAATTATTTCTGGTCATTAATCCTCCCTTAAATTAGTGCCTGCATTTCTTTCACTGGCTTTGGCTGCTGCCCTTCACTGGTTAAAGTGTGCCATACAGCGGGCTGCCAGGAGTCTTTCTCTTCGGAGAAGCCAGGGTGCTCAGTCTGGTAGGGAAGGATCAGTGTTCTGGAGGCAGGGGGACACAGCTGCATCTTTCCCAGGGGGGCGGGGAAATGTTCTCAGCAGCCTGAGAGCCTTGAAATGGGTGTGTGCCTGAGGCTGCCTGGCTCCCACGCACGGAGAGGTCCCAATGATGCATCCCCAGCGAGCAGGGGGACGTGCACATTGGAAATGACACTCTTATCTTGTGGTTGCAGGGGAAGCCTTTGTTTTATTTTTCGCTTGCTGCATTAAAGTATTTGTCTTTCTTTCTTTGTAGTGTAATATTGTTAATGTAAAACAATTTGCATCATGACACTTTTATCACAGTTTTCGTCTTTTTCTCAGTATGTTGCATTTCTCACCATGTCTAGTTCATCACAGCTACAGTGTGTACATCACAACATTTATCTTAGGCTCAGGGTTTTACTTGTTTATAAAAATTGTCTTCTTTCAGCCTGTATTCACTCCATTTAAGAAAAAAAAAAGGCAGCCAGAAACTGTTTTGGTCCAAACTCCAGTAGTTATCACATTCCTTGCTAACTGTCCTGCGTATTTATATGTCTCCTAACTATTACTCTATGTTTCAATGACATTTCTCAGTTTTATGGCTCAGGGAGGTTGTGAAGTAGCTTTTGCTCTGCACTCTGCCAAGCAAGGAAGCCCTGGGAGGCTTTCAGAGGTGGGGGGCGGGGGGAGGTGACACAGCTGTATATTCGGGTCAGGTCTAGATGTTAAAGTTGACTGTCTTTGGCAAGTGAAGAACTTGCTTCTCGGGAGAAACAAGGTGAAGGAAACAACTGCGCAGGCGCAGGACGGACTCGGGCGCCAGGGCCTGGGGCTCCCTCGACTGTCAGCGTTCACTGTCCGTGTGTCAGCCCCAGCCTCTGCCGGCGCCAGGTTTGAATCCTACACTGGCCTTTTTGGTAGATTGATTTTGACCCTTTCCTCTCTCCGGGGCAGAACATCACTCGGGGTTCTATTGCTGCGATAGGCGCCGCATCAGCCACACAGTCCAAAAATGCCTCATATATTTCGCAGGGCCGTGCAAGGGTGCTCTCTTCCAATGAAGGCTCTCTTCCGATGAATTCTAAGGAGGCCATGAGCACGCAGGCGCAAAGAATACCCCGTGTGTCGTTTACGGCAAATCCCAGGACAGTTCAGTAACAATTTCTTTCCTCCTGTATTTTTGCTGGAAGATCACATCATAAGTAGCTTGGAACTTTACTGGAGACTCAGTGCAGCTTAGGAGGTAAAAGAGGTTCTACCGTCAGACTTTTTGTCCAGCTCAGATTTCCCCCTGTAACCTGGTGCACTTGATTGTCTCCATGTAGAAGTGGGACTGCTATTAATAGACCTATCTCGTAGGAACGTCATTAAATAGAGCGGTGCTTTAATAAATCCTTTAAGATGCTTAGCAGAGTGGCTGGCGCAGAGCACACAGTAAACGTCAGCTGTTATTACTAATGGCATTGTGCGTGGATTGAAAGTGGGCAAAGCATATTTCGGTAAATTTCAGAATGAGAATATTTTATTTCACTTCCCCTAGCTGTTCCCACTTGC
The DNA here is from genome assembly GCF_029378745.1 of Bos indicus. Classification (NCBI taxonomy): domain Eukaryota; kingdom Metazoa; phylum Chordata; class Mammalia; order Artiodactyla; family Bovidae; genus Bos; species Bos indicus. The sequence continues at coordinate 34,443,994 of NC_091761.1, forward strand.
CTCTGCAAAAGTAGGACGGAATATAGTGAACAGTACAATATAAGTGGTTACCTTTCTTTCATTTATCCCTTTAATTGATATTTAGCACTGTATTAAATGCTCAGAATAATGAACAATATAGACAAATTCCTTTTCTCATGGAGTTTATTGTTTAGTTGGGTATATAACAAATATTGACTGACAATGAATAAATGAATGCATAGAAGAATGGAATAACATGGAGTAACATTGGGATGGATGAACAGATGAAGGGATGGATGAATTCATATGGGACATCTCACCAGATAACACATTCCCCTAAAAGTAAAGCAAAATAAGAGTGTGACTTTTAATAAGTCCTAGATGTTTCTCCTGAAAGTTTGTGGGTAAATTCTCAATTGGGTCAGAATTGGCATATGGTCAGGACAAGTGGGACCCAGCCTGCACAGAGTAAGAGGGCCTTTGCACTGTTTTCTGGGACAAGATCACTTTGTCACTGCAAACATGTTGGGTGACTTTGTCCTGAAAGCCGTAGACAGAATGTCTTTTTTCCAGAAACACTGTTACAGCATCCTGACATCAGTGTCAGTAATTTAACCTTAAAAAAAAGCCACGTCTCTTGATTCCAATTTCAGTGACAGTAAGAGGAGTTAATCTTCCTCCCGTTTCAAACAAAACAGTGCTCAGCAGCATGTCTCCTGGTGCACAGTTCACTGATACTGAAGCTGGGGCTAGAATACAAACACTTGGACCATAGCCTCATCCTCTTCCTGCCAGACCTTCAGGGTTCCCATCCTGATGTTAGCTACAAAGATATCTGTAAAACATAAACCTTGCCTCTCATAAAGTTGACCTGATTCACCAAGATGCTGCAGGACAAGTTGACTGATCTGAAATCTGTCGGGAGGCTAATGGCCCTTCCTCTGCCCAACTCACAATAAGACAACAAAAGTAGGCTCCAGCTCACCCCTTCCCAAAGTCACTACAATGTCTGTGACATTTTTACCTTCATCCCAACTCTGCAAACATCTCCAAATTAAGACCGGATGACTAGTTCCATACTTTCAAAACGTTTTCATTCGAGACCCCAGCCTCATTTTAGAAGTCCTTTCTAAGGTTATGAAGCAACCTTCAAAAAGCTGGCCTCCCAATTTTTTCTCCTAATTACCTGGCTTGGTGCAATAGTGACATTTTCCTCAGGACAGAATGAGGCAGGCCACCAGCCACCGATGACTTTCTAAGGCCGTATTTGATCTTTGTCACCCCTTTACCCTCCCGTATGTTACATTTGCCTAGGTTTCAAACATCTGTTTCAAAAAAGGTAATGCCTGCTTCTCATTCAGAGCCTAGCAATGTGGACCAAAGTTCATATGACATATTGCAGAGTATGTTTAGTTGCAAATGCTATGTACAGGCTCTTTGAAATGTAGCATGTATGGCACCATGTGACACATGGTTGCCATGGCAATACACTTTTTGGCTGAACTACAGCATAAGCCCATGGAACATACATTACTAATATGAGACTCTGCCCTGTGCTAATGCATAGGACCCAGCCAATCTGGGATCTGGGACTCGAGGGGTTTTGCATGCAGCCTAGGTGGCAGGTGCCCTCTTCTGCATGTGCAGGGAAGATGTGGCATTCTCCCTTTCCAGTCCTTCTCCCAAGCACAGGGCATGCTGTGCATTCTGCCTTGCATGGAGACAGCATTTGCTTGAATATCGGTTTGCTATATTTTGTATCAAAGGGGGCCCCAGCTGAAAACATTTTATTTTGTAAACTGAAGTGAAAAATCAGTTTATGGCAGATCTTTTTTTGAATAATGACATTCTTTTTCCCAATTCCAGAATTCAACAGTCATGAGCAGAGCTGAAAATTTTAAACAAGTTGAGTACCTCCTTATTCATGGAACAGCAGATGGTGAGTTTCAGTTAATTAGACTTTTTAGTATCACAGACAGGTTTGCAATTTCACTACTGACAAAACAAAAGCATGAGGGGCAAGACTGTTACATTTACTTCAATAAAACAGTGTTGCTTTCCACAACTCACTTGTCTTGGGATAAATGGGATGCTGAGTCCTAGAACTTCAGACAGTCCCCTTTCTTCCTGTGCCTTTTCCTACCATAAAAGTGGAGCAGCTATTAGTTACTTTCTGTTTCCTTTCTCTCCCTGCAGATAACGTTCACTTTCAGCAGTCAGCTCAGATCTCCAAAGCCCTGGTGGATGCTGGAGTGGATTTCCAGTCAATGGTATGTAGCAAAGCTTCCTGCAAGGGGAAGGAACTTCCTGGTGGGGTCTGGTTCCCCTCTCACGATTACTTCTCTCATCAAGGTCCCAGGAGAAAGGGACAAAAGCAAAAAAGAGTCTTATTTTTCTAGTAAGAAGTTGAAGAAGTGATATACTTGAGCCAGAAACACAGTCATGTTCAATATCAGTTAGGGGTTGAAAAGCACAATATTGCGTATCTTGTGAGCATCAGATCCCTAGTCTTGTGATTGCTCTTCTAGCCCTATGATTGTCCCATCTCTCCCTAATTTGACTCAAAAGTAATCACTTACCCAGTGAAAAGTATGGCAAAGTAATTCTAAAGTGAAAGCAGCATGATAATCGCTCAGCTCAAATATGAAAATCCATCTCTAGTACGTGTTCCTAGCCCTTCTAACAAAGGTGGGGTATAATAATCAGCAAGTTTCAGTTTCTGCAGCTTCCATGTTATCTTTTGTTGAGCAACTACAGGTAATAAACAATTAGGCTGGGTTTATAAAGTCAGAAATGGCTAGAGAGTTGTTGCCTGTTCAGAGGATGTTTCTAGGTACTAAGCAAAATTCATTTTATGCACTATTTTCAGATTAAGAGAAAAAAAAAGATTATATGTGTGTGTTGCACTAAATATATTTGTGTTAAGAGCTTTCTTGTCTGTATTAGCTTTAATAGCCTGCTTTCCCTTGCTCTCTTTTAACATACACACTTTGCTCTGTGCTCAGTTCAAGCAGTGCCTACTGTATTTAAAAGCGGGACAGTCATTTGATACCAGAAAACATGGCATATATTTTCGAGGTTAGATTCTTATGAGGTTATGGTATAAAGACATGATACTTCAAGCAATTTTTGAAAGTTAATTTATGTCTCCATGATATATGTTTTCCTGGCAGTGACTTCCCACTTGTTTAACATGGTGGTATGAGTTGATAAATTTTTGCCTCAGGTCATCAACTCTTCCTAAATACATGTCAGACATACAGATAAGAAATTCCAGTGAAAAATCTTACGTGTTTGAAAAGAATACATTTGATTTTTGACTTCACTTATGCTAAACATATATATGGAATATGGAAGTAGATTTTTCTAGTTCCTTAGTAATATACATTAGGAAAAATTGCTTTTTAAAAACATTTAATAGTTTTTTTTTACTGCAGTGGAGGAGAAACTTAACAGGTGATAGCACTTAATTAAAGTGGGCTTTATGGGAAAACATTCCATCCTATGCATGATGAATTTCTAAGTGTCCTTTGAGTCAAATTTGAAAATGGACTTAGATATTTTCATGTAATACACATATCCTTAAAGCAGTGTGCAGTGAAGTCAAACTCATGGTGAGTTGTCTCAGCACTTAGCAGGGACAATCGGAGACTCCTGCAAGACAGAGCCTACATGTCTTGGAAAAGCTCTGGGTGGGGGGAGAGGGGGATAAGAAAACCTGTTTGATCATGTTTCAGTTTACAAACTGATTGAGGAGTTAAAACATGTGTGTTATGCCATGTATGCTCATGAGAACTCATTTGGATTAAAAAAAAAAAGGGCAACTGACTTCCTAATTCTGACCTCTCTCTTTTGTCTCTCCAGTGGTATACAGATGAAGACCACGGGATCGCCAGCAGCACAGCACACCAACACATATACACCCACATGAGCCACTTCCTAAAACAATGCTTCTCTCTACTTTAGCATCTCAAAATGGCATGCCATTTAAAGCTTGTGAAAAGCTACTTTTGCTCTCATTATCTCAAAACTGCACTGTCAGGATGATGCCTTAAAAAAAAAAAAACAAACACTCAAATCAAGAAATTTAAGTTTACCTTGTCCCCAAATTTCATATCTATAACCTGAAGTAGGGACTTCTGTCTTTGCAACAGACTTACCTTATGGAAATTTCAGTCTGTTTTTTTTTTATTATTATTTAAAATAATTTCCATATCAGTTGGTGAAACAACTAAGAATTGTTTTTATGGGAGCTTTGCAGAGGTTCCCTGAGCAGCATTATTTTCTAACTGAACTAGTGCAAATTTTGTTCTCTTCTTTGAAGGAATGGCAGGATGTGGGCAGTGATGTCACTGAGGCAGGGGTAAGAAAAGAGGGGTTAGGGAGAGAAGCTGGCAGGGCAAGGCTGTGAACCCAAGTCCAAGCCTGCTGACCCAACCACGCTACTGTCAGCTCCTCAGAGAAGAGCTGTTCACAGCCAGACTGGCACAGTTTTCTGAGAAAGACCATTCAAACAGTCTCAGGAAATCATAAATGCAAAGCACTGACTTCTGAGTAAAACCACAGCAGTTGAATAGACTCCAAAGAAATGAGAGGGAAACTGCCAACAATGCAAGGCCCCCAGGTGCCAGTTATGGCTATAGGTGCTACAAAAACACAGAAAGGGTGATGGGAAAGCATTGTAAATGTGCTTTAAAAATACTGATGTTTCCTAGTGAGAGAAGCAGCTTGGAAGGGAGATGTGAACACATCAGCTTGCCCTGTTAGGATATGAAAATATTTGTATTGCAAATCCTAACTTGAAGGAGTCTTTGCATCAGTTTTTCTTACTTCATTTCTTTGAGCATCTAATTAAAAAGAATATTTTAACTTTCTTGGACTTGTTTTTAAAAATTGAAAATAAGCTACAAATGTATATAGTATGATTCCCATTCTATATACTGTGGAATTTCTCCTGGTCAGTAATAAATATGCCTTCATTTTTTTCAGAGGTGTTCTGTGTCTTGAATCAGACCTAAACTGTATTGGCATATGGACATGCTTACCCAGAAAGGCTCTTGTTTATTTTGCTTGTTATCCCAAACTGCCTTGTAAACATGGAGAGGGTTCAGCTTTTGTAAGAAACAGATACAAAGAAATGTGCTAAATTAAGCAGTTCATAGGGTTTTAATCTAATATCTCTCTATATACAATTTATATTATCATACTTATATATAAGCTTTTAAAAGTCAACTTAAAGTAATTTTGGTTATTTATGTAGTATATAATTTATAATTTCATTCCAGGGAACTATGATGAGGCACATAATATCAAAAATATCATCTTGATAGCCCAGATGGCTTAGTGGAAGTTTAAAAAAGTCAACAACTTAAGTGTTTAACTAATTATTTTTGGTTGACATAACTATATTAATGAAACCATAGATTTAAGATGCTGAATTTAGCCTAGCAAAGTAAAGTCTCGATAAATGAGAACACATAATATTTTTGTTCAATTATTTGTAAAATGGCCTCATTTTTAACAATTGATTTTATAAACTCAAACATAGTTAGAAAAAGTTGTCACAGACAGGATGAGCTACAGCACAAAAATCTAAATAGAAGAATTGGAAAAAAATTTATCAGTTCAATATGAGACTGGTGAGTCGTGTATAGGAATGGACAGAAGATTCTGAAACTGTTTCAACTGTATTTTCAGAACATGGAATTGAGTGGTTTCTTCTTAATTAAGTCTCATATATTATTTATTCATTTGGAACCATAAGTCAACCCTCAAACCTATAGGGTTCTTGTCATAATTCTAATAAGAGATTTCATTCATCATGAGTAGTGAGACCAATCTTTGAAGAGTTCTATATACAGAAACAGAAATCATAGGTTACATGTTCACATCCCGGACTGAATTTAGTAATCAGAAAAGCAAAGTAAGTAGAAATTCTCCTTTTATGTTAATTGAAACTGGATATAGTACAATATCAGATATTGTTTAGATACTAATAAGATCATTTTACAACCATATATATTGTATAATATTAGATGCTATACAGATACTAAGACCATTGCATGATATCTGATAGTGTACAAGTATTGAACAATATCAAAACTCTATGAATTTATTGTTTCTTTAGTTTCAAAACATGCTCCATGTTTTCAATGGAGCCCAGAGATAGTTTTAAAAATCCCAGCACATATTTTTCACATAATGAGACTTACAAATGGTGATAATGTGCTTGAAGTTAAAGTAAATTTCATCTGACCCTCATAAGACAGTTTTACTCTCCAGTAAGAGTTTTAGATGTGTTTTTTGGGAAAGGAAGTTAAATTGACAAATAAGAGACAGACAATCTGAGGGTATATTTGAAACACACAGAACTAGTCATGCCAGTAAGATATGCAGACTTGCTTGCCTTTAACTGTCGCAGCCTCCACAGGTACCTGGATGATAAGATGCCTTCATAAGCAACCTGTTAGACCACAACAGCACCCAGGAGTGCACATCCCAAAGGAAGGAAGAAATGGTCACATCTCTATGGATACAGTGTTTCTTCTTAAAGTTTTGACCAAGATTTTTAGAAAATCACTTTTTAAATTATTTTTTAACTTTTTTTTTGTTGGAAACCTTGCTAAAAATGATTACACACCTTCAAACTTTCTTAAATAACCAGCATAGACCATAATTCGGTGCATCCTGATGACTCTAGGCCACCACCAGGGAAGCTCAGGGATCACATCAGGCTCTATGTCATTCCGAGTGTTTCTTATCTGCAGGTGGTCACTAAGGCTACCAGTTTCATCGCTTGGCATTTGTTGCTTTTGCTCTAAGTTGATGTGAGAATTCCAATTTATAAAACTATTACATTTGTACAATATTTAAGATTGAATAATCTCTAAATGAAAAAAAATCAGTCAATCCTAAAGGAAATCAACCCTGATTATTCATTGGAAGGACTGATGCTGAAGTTGAAGCTCCAATATTTTGGCCACCTGATGCAAAGAGCCAACTCATTGGAAAAGACCCTGATGCTGGAAAAGATGGAGGGCAGGAGGAGAAGGGGAGACAGAGGCTGAGATGGTTGGATGGCATCACTGACTCAATGCACATGAGTTTGAGCAAACTCTGAGAGATAATGAAGGACAGGGAAGCCTGGTGTGCTGCAGTCCATGGGGTCACAAAGAGTCAGACACGACTGAGAGACTGAACACAACAAATGAAAAAAAAAAAAAAAAGAATGGGTTTCTTCAGAGTGAAGTAAGAGAATCTTGTGGTTCCGATTTTGTGACAGTTCTTTCAGCAGTGTCCAAGAGCATTTTTATATACATCCTGAAAGATTTGGAGTGTGTATTCAGGATACGTCTGAGGGATACAGACGGTTGAGAGTGAGAGATCAATGTGAGTAGTCAAGCATAATGTCACTACCTGTAAGAAAAGCTCAGAGCACGGTATTAATAAGACCAATGTCATGCTCAGAAGAAATGTATCATCTTTCTGGATGTCACCTTTCTGTGACAGGATTACCACTTAAACTCAAAACTTTGAATTAATAAAAAGAAAGGTAATTTTCTTACTGCTAAATTGACAGTGGTTTTTCTGGAATTAATCTCCAGTAAACTCAATAAAAATTCTTATTCTAAATAATCTTTCATCTGAGCAGTCACCCCAAGTTGGTCAGATTATTTAAAATACATGTATGATGAAAAGTGTGACTTAACGAAAACTCTAGTTATTCCAATAAGTTTTGCCTGTGCATGGCAGGGTTATGCTGACTTACGGTGCTTAACTCACCCCTGGTCATAGGGTTATTGGGTTTTCTAAAGCATCCTCTGACCTTATTTGTTGAACTTTCTGGCAGATGTGCACGGTCTCTTGTATGAGTCCTCTAAACCCTCTGTAGGGTTGTGTGTCCGAATCTGTGTTAAGTGTGTGCCTTTTCATACTCAAGAGACACAAGTTTGATCCCTGGGTCAGAAAGATCCCCTGGAGTAGGAAATGGCACCCCACTCCAGTGTTCTTGCCTGGAGAGCTCCATGGCAGAGGAGCCTGGCGGGCTACAGTCCATGGGGCGGCAAAGAGCCAGATATGACTGAGCAACTGAGCACATCCAAAGTCATAATATTTTTAACTTGTGAGGAAAAAAGTATTTTCATTGATTAGGTTTGGTTTCAAGTGTTAATCGCAGAAAGATGAGTGACAAGGAAAATGTAACATTGAGAAGAAATATTATTCAACCCTGTGCTGGTTGCATGAACCTGAATGACTGTCCGGTTAAGGAGGAAGGCGGTCACATCGCGCCTCCTGCTGGGCGGTGAGTGCACTCCAGTCTAGGCTAGACAGACGTGCGTTACAATCTCAGCATGGACACTCACAGAGAGGAACATTTTAAAGAACATTATTCAGCTACTTAATTTGAAAGAGATACCAGAATGCCTACCTTCCACAACAGTCACATTGTTGTGAAGATTTATGCACTTTGCCTGGTTTGATGATTTCATAGTTTACACCAGTTCTCCCCACAGGTGTCTTGTGTCCACGGGTGTAGGGCACGTGAAGGTTCTCAGTGAGCATGTGCTTTTCTTCCAGTGCTGCCATGTCAGTGAGAATCCTTTATGGAGCTTGAATCATTCTTAATAAACGAAGAAGCCACATCTTCTGATGTATTTTACTTACAATTCTGTCTACAGCCTTTGCTGGCTGAATAAACAGCAAAGCACAGGAAGAGCTAGGTTCTAGAGAATTACTAAGAAGGGACAAAACACTATTCTTACCTTTAGGGAGCTTATAAGCAAATGGTCTATAACTCTACACACACAAGAAGGCACAAATACATAAATCCAAAGCTAAGTCTATGGGAAGAGTGGATGAGGAACGTGGGATCAAAAGGTAAGCAGCGGGGACGGTGGTTTCTGGACTCACATGAGCCAGCCCCTGGCTGAATTTTGCTTCAGACTTAGATGTTTTTAATTGTCTCAGGAATACTGTTGATACCATGTTTTTCTGAACATTAAAAAAACTCAACCCCAAACACATTATATAAAGGAATACTCTTATGTGAAAGGATGTGTCATGAAGTTCTTGGGCCTGGAGTTGCTGATTAAGTACCTACAGCATAGGCTTCAGCCTGTGTGGCTTCAATCATAATACAAGTTTATAGACCACTGATAGAGAGTTTGGTTTGAGTTTCTGAGAGTCACTCTGGGTACAGGATTCACTTTTTCCCCATTATGTTTCCAATCATGCTGCCAGACTAATCTTTCCTAAAATGCATGCTTCTTCATTACTCAAAACTCTTAAAGGATAAAGTTGAAATATCCTAATATAGAATTTAACAACATTTATAATGTTTCCAACTTGTGTTCCTACCTTTTCATATGGGTCCCCACTAGTCTCCTAACATCCCACCATATTGGGCTGTCTGCTGAGTTCCAAAAATCCTATATTATCAAGTATGTCAGGCTTCTGTATTACCATATATATTTACTTTTTAATTTTATTGTTTTCAATACTGACATGTTTGAGAATCACTGCAGTTCTTGGAGTAGGTTTCCTTCCCCATTACCATCCTAATTCGTATGTTACCTAATATAACATTTTATTCAAAGTTTGCTGTACTCAAAATTCCATCCTTGAGTTATTCATTGCTTTTATTGTACAACCGACTCTGTACACATCACATTATGTTAAAGCTATGTGTCTACCTTGCCCTTAGAAGAAAGGATCACAGTCCTATTTTCAAAGTTCCAGCACAGAAAGTAGTGGCTAACATACCAATAGAAACTGTAATGAAGTGACAGTTGTGTCCATGAGCTACAATTTTCTAAGAAAAACACCCAAGGATCTCTCTAAAAGGATTTTGAGTAATCCTTGAACATTGGGTTTCTTCAAGGTGACTGATTACAAGTAGCCTTTCAAAGTAGATATTTAGTGAATCATCATATTACCCAAATTACTCTCATAAGTTTTTCAAATGGTTATAATCTCTTTCATTGTATGAATATGTGAGAGAGATATACAGGAAAATTTGGAGAGCATTCTTGCAATGATAGTAAAATAGTCCCACATCAAGAGCAAACAGGCTAAAGTTAAATAGAAACAGAGGTAGATCAGTGACGATTAAAAAAAAAAAAAACAAAACTGAGTCACACAAATTTAAGAGCCAAGAAAAGTCCTGAAAGATCTAGGGATTGTCTTTAAATACAAGTTGCTAGTGAATCATCAGTGGAGAGTTTCTATCATGCTAAACTACAACAAGGAGATACTCAAATTATATTTAGGAGAAAACTTCCCAATATTGAAGGCTGTTAAGTGATAGCAATTACAAAGTCAATTCATAAGTCAAGAAAAAAGTACTAACCAGTACATTAGAGTCCTGAATGCAGTTACCTCCATAACATATTGCCAGATCACGACAAAAGAACAGTAATATCATCTGACCTACTATAAAAAATAAGGAGGATGAAAATTTTAAGAAATGCTTTTCCCAAGAGGGGTAAAAACAGAAATCTAAAGAGTTTCAATGATGGGAAACCTTACTAATGATCTTGGAAGTTTTTACTAGTAATGAGTACAATGCCATTTGTATCTAAGTCACTGCTTTCTGGGAAAATGAAGAGGTACATCCTAATGTATCTCTCATCATAGTTTGCTCATGAAGTTCAAATTATTTCAATACTTTTGAAACATCTACATCACCAAGTCTTCTTGACATCATTGCTTGTGTCTAAATTTAAATATTATTTTCAAAATGTTCTACATTGATTTACTGATGAACACTAATGAAAAAAAGACAAGACACTTTGCATCACAGTTTAAAATGTGCAAGGAAATTAGTTCGGATAAATATTTATTTTCACATAACATGTCTTAGTTGTGAAAAACACAATATCCTAGTCACATTTACACATTACTTAAACTTTGCAATAAATTACATTCAAGATATTCAATAATTTTGACCAGGAATCTGAAATTAGGAGGAAATATATAACACTATGCTTTTCTTATATTTTATATGATTTCAAAATATTAAGATCAACATAGGGATAGCATTAAAATTCACACAAGAACAAAATGACTATAAAAGTACTCAGAAATACATAATTTCACTGGATATGAGTGCTTATTCAAATAGGTGATCATGTGAAGATTTTCATTCACTATGATCATCTTAAACAGAATAGTCATTAATATATTAAAGCACTAGAAGGCTGCTTTGGGGACTGACCGACATGTACAGCTAGTCTAACTCATAAAACAACGGGAATGTTTACATCTAGTGTCTGTATTATAAAATACACAAAGGCAATGCATTTGGAATGGAAAGTTTCTGTAGTTTTTCCTTGGCGTTTATAAACACAGACTTTATTAACTACAAACTCTTCTTATATTTTTTAGGCTTATGCTTCATTGAAGAAATGGCTCCTTGAAAAATTGTAAGGGGAATTTACAGAAGGTATCAAAATGTTGAACCTAGTGGAGGCCCTGTTGTTCATTTCCTTCATAAGCTTAATCACAAGAGGATTTGTGTTTTTTTTTTTCACTTTCATGTACATTTATACTCAGAATATTTATAAATAGTTTGTAAAAGCCACAAGGCTCTGAATTATTGTAAAACTAGACACTGAAGATTATAAGGTTGATGACCATTGGTAATTCTGAAGAAGCAAGAGCACTATGAGCTTTCATCTTTATTAATTCACATCACTCAAAAATTCATACTTTCCTTCCTCTTGTATAAACTTAGTAAAGATGGATTATTTCATATAGACTGAAATATCTATAGAAGCTTCTCAAACAGAATCTGAGATTTTCATTTAAAAGATTATTTTTCTACAACATGCATTTAGTTAAGAAATGGAAAAGAGCTCTGCAGAAAACAAAAGACAATTGGAGACCATCAGTCTAACATTAGAACATGATTCAGAAGCAGCATTAAGCAGTCTATGACCTTTAGCAGTGGAGTAAATGTACAGGAGTGGAATTTCACATACAGTGACTCACCATGTGGCATTCCATAAGTATGTATATAATAGGCTTATTTGGAAAAGACTTGTCAATGGGAGATAAATTTAACAGTATATTTCTGATAAAGATTTATATTGAAAATCTCACAAAATCTACAAAGTTTTTCTAAAGCATTTCGTACAAGCCTAGTATCTGATCATGTAATCAAAACTTGAATATTAAGCAAATACTACTTGGTTCTTTGCATTAGTATCTGATTCTTTTAAACAAGTTGTGAATAGGTTTCCATATATATTTTTCAAAATGACTTTAAGTTTTAGTTACATATAAATTCTTAAGTATTAAATATCATATTAAATCAAGGAAATGCATAAATACAATTATTAAAAATGCTTTCAAACTAACTTTTTGATTTGGGTATTTTGAAATAAGTCACTAATGCTAAGCTATAAAAAATAAAAAGAAGTAAGACTACCTTCCAAAATTCTTCTGAATGAAATTATCAGGTATCTTCAGGTCCCTAAGTAGGAAAATACAAACTAGGTAAATATGACTTATCTCTTTAAGAAAGCTATTGCTCTCGTAAAACTGACAATGAGAATCTAGTGTTTACAAATGTCTAAAATACAGCAAGGAACACAGAGATTCTTGCATTAGCTTTTGTATATGCTCACAAGGGTGTCTCACTGTTCAGAAGTTTAAACACAGTAATGAAACAAGTATTGCACTACTTACAGTATGAAGGTGGATTTGAGATGAAAGACAGAATTTATAATACATGATCAAAGCGGTTTTATGAATAATTGTGGCACTCTTCTCTTATATATGTAAAAAATAAACTGAAGATCAGTCATAGACAAGTCTCCCTGTCAACACCTTTCCCTGAGTCAGCTTTCTTCTCTTTTCGGCTTTCAATGCTACAGGGGAAAAAGGAGAAATGTATTACTTCAATCCAGTGAGGCCTGTGGGAGACCTCATTCAGACACAAAACCCATCAATTTCAATGACCACAAGGGCCCTTAGGCATTGCTTTTTCATGCTGTGAAGCATCCATAGATAGCAACGATTAAAATCCTCTGCACTCAGTGAGGTAGAAACCCAGAACTGCAGAAAAAAGGAAATTCAAAAAACAGAAACTAAAAAACAAAACCAGACATTTTAAAAACAGCCCCCAAAGCATGCCAGATTAATACCATGGTCCTCATTTGGCCAAATGAATCATTGATGATTGTCGCAAATGCCAGTCATGCCCCTCCCTGTCTTAAGATAGCACTGTACGATGAATGACATAAACAAGATGTCACAGTAGGTATTTCTGGGCCCTGCTGCAAGTGGTGCATCCTTTGTGAACAGACTGGAGTCTGATCTTGCGTGAGAACTTCATTGTTGTCAGGGGAACAGGCATGCCTCCGCTGGTCTGAAGGACCCGGTCACCCCGCACACTGCCCTCCAAACACCCATGCCATCTCCTCACAAACTCCTCCTGTCCATTAGAGGAATCATGTTTCACCTCACTCCTTTTGGAACAAACCCATTCCCAAGTGGCTTCTGTTTTAACTATTCTCCAATTAACTTTATCAATGGGCAACCTGGTAATGTGACACTCTCATTTTTTTAAAAAATATTTTTCCAATACACACTTTACCTAATCTCAAGTTGACAGTTTTCATGCAAAATTCAAATAACGTGCTGACACACAGGAAGCTCACACCAAGAGCACATGCTCCAGAGGGCAGCTCGGCTCCTTCCCAACCACGTGCAAAACAGGCGAGCCCCACACTGAGGCCTCTCCCCGCCTCTCCTGCTGCTGACTCGAGGACAACCCACAGTCGGCCTTTGGGTCCCTCAGCTGCAAGAACCCATACATTTTTAGTGCTCATTTTGGCTCAATATAACTATGAAATGGTTGATGGTGGGGAAACCCTTGGTTTTATATAACTCTCCTCCAAGTAAAAAAGTGACAGTTAAAACCCCCTTTCTCCTACGGGGCTTCCTGTGCAGCTTTCTTAGTGGTCAATAACTTAAGACACATTTTAAGAATGTGTTTTTTAAATTGTTTTTTCCTCCAATTCAAGCTAGAAACAGCCCTTCTCAGTTGTCACCACCACCCGGCGCCATCAGGTAAGAAGTGCTGGAGCTTCTGCCATCTGTGGCACGCTGCCAGCGCTGAGAGCTGGTGTGAGCGGGTGTCTATGGCACCCGGGTTTGTGCCTGCCACACTTCACAGCACACGCTCCTTACAGGTCAGAGCAAAGCAACTTTTTCTCTTTTCTTTTCTCCTTCCATGAGAAAAGATGACAGTGTGCACATGATGTGTTGAGAGGCTTAACTCTGTATTTTTAACTCCTCTATCTGCATGACTCACTTTCTTCTACTTTAAGTTCCTTTCAGATGACAAGTGTCTGCTACCCTACTTTCCAAATTAACTTTTCCCTGGGTACTACCTGACTCCCAGTCTCTTCTGGAAAACAAAGCCAATGAAAAGGGGCAGCATAGAGCAGTGGAGGAAGCCCTGGGCTTAGAGTCAGATGATGACATTCAGTTTGGGAAGCAAAGAAGGAGCTATGTGACCTTGGACTAGTTATTTAATTTATCTGGGACTTGGTTTCCTCATCTGTCAATTAGTTTTGGACTAAATGGCCTCTCATTTTCTTGCACCTTAAATACCAGAATCCTGAGGCTAATAGTCTCAATTCCAGTGAGCTCTATCTTTTGAAAGATAGAAAAGCACATTCTATCTGATGAAAATTTTAAAACTTGCTCAAGACTTTCATGAAAAATATTATTGACTTGAATCTTCTTAGTGCATGGCTATCACTCTATTCCTTGCTACATCATTTTCAGGATGCCAACCAATTCTAAACTTCCATTGTAACAAATACATTAGATGTATGTATTAAATTTATATCATATCTATTACATGCTACCACAATAAACACATATTGCATATCTATTATATACCAGGTACTCTATAAGGACCAGGGGACACAAGATGGATAAGACAAAACATAAGGAAGTCATATTTCAAGAGAGGGCAAAACATGACCCACTACCTTCATGCTGCCAGGCAAGCTATGAAACTGCTATTTGTCAATGACACCATAATAGCTGATATACACAACGTTTACCAAGCAGTCATGAGAGGGCTGAGGCCTAGCAAAACAGCGTGAAGAAACATCCAGCACAGAGCGGGGTGGGTGGAGGGACAGAGGAAAGCAGCGAGAGAGTCCCTAGACCCCGCTTCTGCCACCAAAACAAAACCAAGTGCTGCCAGGTACCCGCCCAAGAAATGCTGCTCTTGGGTGTCAGTTTATCAAAGCAGTTGCCCACCTACTCTGAGTCAATACGGTTTTTAATGGGACCGGTTTTCACCAGTTCATTTAAATAAGCTGTGGAGGAGCTTGTCACAGGTTTGTATAGCGCTGTTGAACTAGGATCAGATTAGACACCCCACGGATGTGGTAGAGCCCACAGTCAGCTCTTGGATCCTTCTTTCAGTTAAACTGGATGAATATTTTTAGACAAGTAAAGTAAACGAAATAATGGAGAAAATATAACCGCTATATTCTGCCACTCAGAAGAAGGCACCTGGGCTTCTCTGATAGGCAGTAGGGCCTATAGCGGGGGCAGGAGGGAGACAACTAGGGCTGGGGAGTCAGAGACACTGGGAAGCCGGCTTAGGTCTCGAGAGTCAGACCCTGGGAAGCTGGCCTTTAGGGCTTTTCTTGCGGGTGGATACTCCAGCAGGTATAGCATTTCTACAGTTCCTAGTCATCAAACTGCAGTGCCTCCAACAGATACCAAGAGAGAGCAGTGGCTTTGGGAGAGTGCTGCTGTTACTAGTATTGGTAGTTTTAGGATTTCTAGAAGCCACACTCTTTCTGCCAGTTTCCACCATTACGAAGACATTAATCACTAACCAATAGACATTTTATCACATGGAAAGCTACAGATTTTTATCACATTTAAAGGTAAAGAAAACTGGGCACACTTTCATTCCACAATAGTTTGAATCTTATGCTAGTGGGAACATATGTTCAAAGAATATGAAAAAAAAGTGGTTAGATGAAAATATAAAGGATGATCTATTTAAAATTGGATCTGCTTTTAAGCATGGTACATTGTTCACTGGAATTAATCTACTGTGAGAAGTAATCTGACATAGATATTTTAAACAATTGAATTTTTCTGGTGAAAAGCATCACATGACATTTACTTTAAGGAGTACCTAAAATATCATGACATAAAACTGCTGCTTGAACCAAAGGAAAATAGGGAAAGCATTTTCATCTATATTGCAGGAAGAAAAGCAATCTCTAAATTTGATTGCCTCAAATTTCCCACATATTCTCATGCCTGGAATTTTATTTTGAGCTCATAAACTCGGGGTTCACATTTTTAAAAATCAGAAAAATGCCATATTTTTAATGAGAAAGGGTCCCCAAGCATATATTTCAATATCTTTGAGAAACTACCCTTCTCATGACTCTGATTTTCTTCCAAGACTTCTAGCAAAACAGAGTTACTGTGAGGATGACTCTATAAGACTGCAGCAGGGATCTTTGGGAAAGGAAGATCAAGCATGGCTTAGAATAAAATATTACTTCCACTTGAGCCAAGCGAAGAAATACATGAAGATTTTAAAGCCCTGTTAAAAGACAGAAAATATCAACCAGAAGTCTTTGAAAGAGCCTTTCAAGTAATTTTTGGAACAAGTGTTGGAGGTATCTGAAGGAGGGAAAGAGAGGGAGATGGGGAGAAAGCAAGAGAAAGAGGGAGAGGGAGAGAGAGAACTGGAAGTAATCCCCAGCTTTATGGGGTGAAGACCCCTAGGCTCTCTGCACATCCACTGCTGTTTGACATAGAACACTGAAGCAGCATGCCATTTTGGGGTGACAAAAAACCAGTAACAAGAGATAGTCTCTAAGTTTAATATTGCTTCTTCTTCTAACCCATGCTTCCAAATAATTCTCATGAAGATAAAGCTTGCAGTTTTGGAGGCATGTTAAATGGAAGCTCTCAGCTTTACAATTTCTTAATTCAAGGGATAAATTTTCTTTTTCCAATATAGAACTCTGATGTTATTACAAAATACAGTTCTATGAGATTTATTGATTTATATACCATGCATTTGTATAAGTCACGTGCAGAAAAAAAGTACTCAAGTTGCAAACCCTCTTAAAGAGCTGAGGAGTTATAGGAACACTATAAACAGTCTGATACTGGACCTAAGCCCAAGACTCTCCATGCCTTTTGCCTCCCCAAAACTCACACAAAGAACATGGGCTGATCAGGTTTCTAGAAGACACCACTTAACAAAAGGAAATGCAACCAAGGAATAGGTTTGAGGGAAAGGGTCTTACCTTTGGGAAATCAGCTTCTAGAGTGATTAGGAAGGGGAGCTTATGACAAAAACGTAATATAAAAAATTAAGTAGAAAAAGTTAATTTAAGGTCATAAAAATAAAGGAAATTAATAATTAAACACTGTTCCAAATCCCTGTCTCTCTTAATAAGAAATATTAGCATAACACAGAGATTTTTCTTCAGATCAACATCTAAGAAGACAAGATGGTTTGAACTCTTATTTATAAATTCTGGAAAATGCATTTTGGAAATCCTGTGATGACTCTTGGTATTTAAGAACACATTCTTCCCACCTCATGCATTTAAAACTGTCATCTACAGCTATAGGAGTTGTATGTAATGTTTGCATACAGAGAAGAAAAATGCATAAAACTTTCTGGAGCTGAAAGTTTTGGGGTAAAAAGGTTAGGGAAGATTTTTCAGGGCTGGAATAAGGGACTG
Source organism: Bos indicus (assembly GCF_029378745.1). Taxonomy (NCBI): domain Eukaryota; kingdom Metazoa; phylum Chordata; class Mammalia; order Artiodactyla; family Bovidae; genus Bos; species Bos indicus. The sequence continues at coordinate 34,461,717 of NC_091761.1, forward strand.
GAAATAAACTAAATACAAAATTACCATTGCAGGTGCCATATGGGTTTTAAAAAGAACAACAGGAGAATGCAAAGTATGGTCAGACATCTAAGGGGGTCCTAAGAAGTGGATGATGAAGGAATACACTAAATCCTACTGTCAAAGAGCAGGCCAAAATGAATGTCCAAAAGTGTCCTGCACTGAAACTCATTTATACCCCGCTTCTCCCCACTGTCATAGTTTTGGAGTGAGCTTTTAATTTGAAAGGGGGATACTGAAAACATACCAACAAATGGGATCCTTGTGATTTCTAACCTCTTTTTAATTTTCTGAAATATTTTAGAACTAAGTTAAATGGAAACCAATACTATTCTTTTGCTCATGGAGTCATGTCATTAAATGACTGGGTTCAGTACAAATTCACATTATTTTAGATTTCAAACCTTTTAGAAGGAAAGCTTGACTCCTTATCTTTTGAGTTATCGGCAGTAATCAGAAGGTTCCTCCACAAGGCAGTCTTTGACATTTCATCAGAAATATTGATCACAGATGGATCATCTCTAGATAGGAGTTTACCCAAAATGAGATAATAAACATTAAATAAGAAACTGCAGTTATCTATCCATAGACACTAAATATAGGACAGTATTATGCCTCTGTACAGAATTTTTGGTAATTAAAAATTCAGTATTATTAATAATTGTTCTCTCCAAACAATTTCACAACTATGAAAAATAAAAATCTAAATGAAAGATTCTAGTTATACAGAAACTGGTTTGGGGTACAGTTTTCCTAATTCTTTCCCAATGACGGAGTTTAGGTTCTGCATGTTCACTGCGGGGCCTCTTGTCCCTATATTCATAGCCCAGCATAGGACTTCACCCCTCTGCTCAGACTCCACAGTGGCTCCCATCCACTCAAAGTAAAAGCCCGGTGGGTGGGCTCTAAGGCTCTGTCCCCTTGCTTGCTTCCCCTGCAGCTTTACCTTCTGCTATTACTCCCCTCATCTTTCCTCTCCAGCTACAGTGAAATGCCTCCTGATTGTCCTGGGACCCCACAGGCTTGCTGCTCCCTCAGAGTCTTGTACTTCTCTTCCTCTGCCTATAATGTTCCTTTACATGGTATGGGTTTGGCTGAAAATGTGTTAGGGCTTTTCCATAATTTAAGGAAAAACCCAAGCAAACATTTTTGCCAACCAAATATAAATAACCCTTTCCATTCTTAGTTCAAATGTCACCTGCTCCAATAGGCCTTTGTTGATTGCTTTATTTAAAATTTCTGTTTCCATCTCCCCATACCAACTTCATCCCTCTTTCTGCCTTGTGTTTTTGTTTCATTTTTCACCATTTGAAATATATACTATATTATTTGTTCATTTATGTATTTTCTGTCTCCCCCACCTCTATTCTACTTGAATGCAAGCTTCATGAGAACAAGGATTCGTGAACATTGGTCCTCTGCTGTTTCGCCATGACCCAGACAAAGTCTGACATTTGGTATCCACTCAACAAATATTTTATTCAGTGGCTGGGGGAGCCTGTAATATAAGGGCCTGTAATTATGCTGGATGCATTTTTTTACGTTTTAAAACTGCACCAATTATAAGTCCATTTAGAACTCTCTAAAACATTCCCAGGGCCAGAAAGGCAACCAAATATCAACAGAGATAAAACACAGGCCAAGCCAAAGAAAGTGTCACTGTGTGAGAAATCAGTGCTCTTTTCTACCACAGGTAAAAATGATACTTTGCTATGGAAAAAGTCATGTTCTACAGAAATCCTAAACTGAACTCTCATACCCCTCACTGTGGACATTCACAAGAGGGCAACAAATTAAATTTTTAAGAGAAACACTGAGAGTCTGGAGCAAAACAGTTCTCACAGACTCCTTCCTTCCTAATCTGGACATCCTAATCTGTGTTCCTTAATATGTCTCATTAATTCAGCCCTTGATAACAAAGAATGAGATCAACTAGTTTCCAAAAGAGTCATGGAGAATACAAGTTTTTCATAACATTATGTGAAAAAGAGTCTTGTGAACAAAAGAGTTTAAAAAATGCTAGCTACAACAAAGTTAAACTTTTTTTAAAAATGCCACTACTAGTTAAGATTCTTTAACATGCCAATATGCATTGTGAATCTCTAAACTGGAATGTGGTAGAGAACATTTTTCAGACTTATTAAACCACAAAATCCTTTTAAGAGGGGTACCACAGGAAACTAGGCAGATTTCTATAGAATACAGTTGAGAATATGCTGATTCAACTAAACAGTCAACAGGATTTTAAAACTTGAATATTATTTTAAAAAAGAAAGATAAAGGGAAAAATGTCCTCTGTACTTATGCTCACTCTTAAGTGGTAGATGATAATTGTATTTTTTATATCTAGGAAATATGATCTTACAGTCAGACCCTGAAGATCCACTCCTATTTTTTTAATGCTATGAAAAATTTCCTCCTTAGTCAAAAGCCTTCTATGCTTTTTTCTTGGCATGGCCCTAAATTATCCTTAAGCACTTTGGGATCATATATATATAATTTTTTGCCAAATACTTTCAAACGTTTTTATTATAACTTAGAGGAGTTTGCTTTTTTTGCTATGTCTCTGCACATGAAGAAGATTAGCATATTTTGGAGAGTTACATAAATATTTCCTAAAATTACTAGTATAACTGAATCCTTCAATTCAGGAAATAGATTATCTCTTTGGAAGTGTCTTTCAGTAGGGGTAAATCCTATGTTTTTCCCAGAGTTCAAACATTTACAAGTGATGGCTTTAGTGAATACCTAACTCATTTATTCCAGAATTGAATACTGATCTGTCTTCAGGTGCTACTTTAAGAGAATATGAAAGAACTTTCATGCTTATTATAAAATACGAGACCTAAGAGAACAGTTTCCCACCTCACTTCATTTTAAGCTACTTAGCCAGAGTCACGCGGCTTCTGGTGGCAAAACTGGGGCAGGATAATCTAACACCCAGTTTCAGTTCTTTCCACTCTAACAACTTCAACAAACCTCAGTAGGAATCCACACACATGAAATTCTCAAGTAGCATATATAACAACATATTACATTACTCCAGTTGGTATGTTTTTACATTTATATCTTACCTATAGTGCCCTTCCAGTGGGAGCTGTACTGTGCCTTCATCTTCCATAGCTAGCATACTTTGTTCTTCCTGGAAAGACAAATGTAAAATATACAATGTGAATCTGATGAGCCTCCATTTTACATTAAAGGAGAAACAGAAATTAATATTTCACTATCTCATTAACCTCAGAATCTTCCACTTTGTTTGCATTTATTAATGCTAGCACAGGTCCTTCCAATAAAGTATCAGCTACCAAGAACAGAAGTAATTAATGAGAGTCTCATACCACAAAGCAATTTAAATGCTAACAACAATCTCCTTCATGTCATTCAATATAAAATATGGTTAATTTCCAAGCAGATTAAAACAAAAATCTAAATTTTACAAGGACAAATGTACTGGTAATCATTTTCATTATTGTAAAGTTGAAATTACATTCCCAGAATGCTCTATTAGAAAGCAAAAGAGACATATTTAATAGAGCAGTGGTTCTCAAACTTTCGTTTACACCAGAATCATCTGGAAGGTTTATTAAACATATAGATTACTGGGCTGTACCTCGAGTCTGATTCAGTCGATTTGGAGTAGGGCCTAAGTACACATCTTGGGTGATGCTGATTATGCTGGTCTGAAGACCACACTGAGAACCATTGCTCTAGAGACTTGGTAACAGACAGTAGAAGATATCTCCCTGAATGGACCAGAACACAGGAGTACTTTCCACTTAAGACTCATTATACGTTTTTGTTTTAGGCCTCAGATTTCTTCTTTAATGCAATATTCCACCCTTCTCCAAAGGGTAGAAATGTTTCATATATTCATTTCTTCATTTATAAAGTCCATACAGTCAAAGTTATAGTTTTTCTAGTAGTCACGTACGGATGTGAGAGTTGGACCATAAAGAAGGCTGAGTGCCAAAAAATTGATGCTTTCAAACTGTGGTGCTGGAAAAAACTCTTGAGAGTCCCTTGGACAGCAAGGAGACCAAATCAGTTAATCCTAAAGGAAATCAACCCTGAATATTCATTGGAAGGACTGATGCTGAAGCTGAAGCTCTGATACCCTGGCCACCTGATAAGAAGAGCTGACTCACTGGAAAAGACCCTGATGCTGGGAAAGACTGAACGTAAAAGAAGAAGAAGGCAGCAGAGGATGAGATGGTTGGATGGCATCACAGACTCAATGGACATGAGTTTGAGCAAACTCCAAAAGATAGTGAGGGACAGGGAAGCCTGGTGTGCTGAATTTCATAGGGTCACAAAGAGTCAGACATAACTTAGCAATTGAACAACAAACGTTTTAAAAGTATATCTTTGGGATGAAGATAAACTTATGTAGCATGAAACACCCTAGTTTAATTTACAATAATGTTATCATTAGCCTTTTTCCATGTATCAAAAATTAAATGTAGTTTCTACAGATTATAGCTCCTATTTCATGCATTTATTTTCAAATGGGTCAATTAGGAATGTTCAAGTTTAGAAAACTATTTGGGGCCATTTAAAACTGTTAGAATTATTGGCCCTAACTCGAGAAATGAAATTTTAAGTTGTGGAGAGATGAAGAGCTAGGTCATTTTCCTGACCAAATGGGAACTGAAGAGAGAAAAAAAGAAAGGCCCTGGAGGGTCATCACTTTCCCTCTTTCAGTAGCTTAGCAGAAGCTAGGCTGGTCTAAATCAGCTTTGGTTGATGTCATTTTTCCTGGCATACAAGACTATTCCCTAGGGTCCTCAACTTGCATACAGCCTAGTCTGAAGAACCACTGCCATATTTATTGATACTTAAAGAAATGGTGTTTTCTACCTCCTCTTCAGCTAGCCTACGAATTTATGAGGCAATGTGGTGGCAGGTCTTGTTTCTCTCTTGAAATGCTCTCTGTACAGACCTAACCTGTGACCAGGCAGGCTCCCCTCTGCTGAGCCCTCAGCCTCTGCTGAGGCCTTAGCCCTAAGGCCTTAGGCCTTAGAATACTTCTGCCCAACCTATGCTATGTAATAAAGGAGAGGTCAGGGGACTGTATGGGATCTGCTATTTCTCTGCTTAGAAGCTACCCTCCCAACCAACCCAGTGTTATATCTGTAGTCTGTGATACTATTGACATGTAGCTGTTATCCCTTTGCATTATGGGAATTTATTCTATTCTCTTTCTCTGTTACATTTCAAGGAAAATTTTCCTTTGAAGACCTCTCAGATATATATTATTTCTTATGTATTATGCCTGTTCCTCATGTTATGTGGAGGAACATACTCAAAGTGAGTAGACAGTATCATTGGTTTGAGTTATGTATTTAAGCACTTGTGCAGAGCTAATCTGTAGTCTAAAATGACCCACACCTTGCAAATGGATTAGTTTCTATATATGGAAATGATACATGGACCATATTAATTTATATGCACACCACTGAGGCCATGGGTAGAACACATTTATCCTTTCAGGAATAAAAGGTTACTTTTTCTATAGAAAAGGTTATCTTAATGCACATGTGAAAGTGAAAGTTGCTCAGTCGTGTCTGACTCTTTGTGACTCCATGGACTATACGGTCCATGGAATTCTCCAGGCCAGAATACTGGAGTGGGTAGTCTTTCCCTTCTCCAGGGGATCTTCCCAAGCCAGGGATCAAACCCAAGTTTCCCACATTGCGGGCAGATTCTTTACCAGCTGAGACACAAGAGAAGCTCAAGAACACTGGAGTGGGTAGCCTATCCCTTCTCCAGCAGATCTTCATGACCCAGGAATCGAACTGGGGTCTCCTGCATTGCAGGCGGATTCTTTACCAACTGAGCTATCAGGGAAGCCCTGATGATGCACATGGAGGGACATAGAGAGAAAATAATCAGCAATCCCCAATGCTGTTTAAGTAAAACCAATAGAAGCAAAATGTAATTCTTTTCTTGGTTGTCCACTGAAAGGTAAGATTGGTATGTAGTATCTTTTCTGACCAACTCATAATAAAATGTAGAGAAGCCAGGTAGAAAGGTTTAATAAAGAGTAAAAATTGGGGGGAAAAAAAAGAACTGAAGAGAACAACGGTGCCATCAATGCCTGGATTACCTGGCAGCAGAAAACGAAGGCTCAAGATTCAATCTAACAGCAAAAAATTGGATCAAAGCTTTGGGAACAATTTTGTTTTTTCCTCAGATGATTTTCCACTTTTCTCTCAAATTACTTTCAATAATTATTTTGCACTCTGTGGCTTGTTAGCATGTGTGGGCTTTATACTAGTCATAATTCTATCCAAACAAAAACTCATCACCTCTAAAGATAGCATTTCCAAGCCATGCTTATCTGAAGAGAAGGGTGGCGGAGCAGCCGCTGCCTTCAGTGCCAGAAGGAAGCTGGGTGGGCCCCAGAGCTTGGGGATAGAGGGCCGGCTGCATCCCAGGCAGCTCTGTGAGGAAGCCAAAAATTGAGACTTTCTGGGGAGGAGCAGTCAAATCAGGCACTAGCCGTCACGACAATCACAACCTCTTTTATCTCCATGATACAAGGAAAGAGAGAGAAAGCAAAAAGCTTACTGGGTATCCTTAACTTTGTTAGTCTGAAATATCCTAAAATGAGTTCCATTCAGCATTTCATTTACACAGTGTCCATCAAAAATCTGCTGAGTTCTACAAGGATCATGATCAAAGTTTACCAAAGAGCACTTGAGGGGGTTTTGCCAATTTGACTACAGGAATGTTCACAGTCTGATTTGAGAACACCAACTTTTCATTCAGATAGCCAAATGTTCTGATATTAAACAAGTGAAGGACAGTTGATTCTATACCCAGGAAAAAGCAGAAATACAGAGGCTTAAAAATGAATCTCTTCAACAGCACTCAAACATTTACTGGGTATGAATCATGTGCTAAGCACGCAGTGAATAAAAAGAATAATTCAGGAGCTATTCATGAATCCAATAAGCAAATACATATTAAGCATGATTTCATGACAGGTTTTATGCTAGGTACTGGGCATACAACAATGAAAATAGAGTCATAAACCTTACTCTTAGAGGACAAGAAGGATCACTGTAAAAAGAATAGAACAAGAGGCAGTGGTATCTGGGCCAGTCTCATTTGATCAGTTTGGTAATAGAAAGGAAGAAATTTAAGTAGGAAGAAACAAGGTAATAAAAGGTAGGAATAAATAAGACATGTTTTCACAATAACGAACAACTAGCCTGGCTGGGGCAAAAGGCCTGTGCTAAGTAGAAAAGGAAATTAAAATCAGACATAAATTGTGGTATGCTTTGATGATGTATTTACATATAAAGTTAGATAATGAATCTGATGGAGAAGACAATGGCACCCCACTCCAGTACTTTGCCTGGAAAATCCCATGGACAGAGGTGCCTGGTAGGCTGTAGTCCATGGGGTCGCTAAGAGTCGGACACAACTGAGCGACATCACTTTCAATTTTCACTTTCATGCATTGGAGAAGGAAATGGCAACCCACTCCGGTGTTCTTGTCTGGAGAATCCCAGGGACGGGGGAGCCTGGTGTCTGCCGTCTATGGGGTCGCACAGAGTTGGACACGACTGAGGTGACTTAGCAACAGCAGCATGAATCTGAATTATGGTTTGTGATAGTGTGAAAAATACAATTCATATATTATGATATCTAACAAATGCTCTACCTTTAGTGAAACAGATAGCATTCTTCATGTAAAGTCTGTATCTATGGAGGAGTCCTCAAACAGCTCAAAGTACAAACAACAGCAGCACAGAGCCAATGTTCACAAAGGTGTCTAGAGTATTAAACATTCAGCAATTTTAAAATGGAAGGAAATTCAGAAATCAAGTTCAACCCCTTTAATTTCATGCAAGAGAACATGAAATGCAACAGAACGCATGAAGTGCCTGAGCATCTCCTTCCTCATTACTAATAGGATAGATAATGCTGCAAACATCACACACACACACACACACACACACACACATACATACACACCCCTAGAATTATTTGTAAACCATAAAATACTATAAGAGATATTCCTTAAGACTTCCAATATGCAGAAGAGCCAATACATACAACTACTCTCTTGAACGATGAAAACTGAAAAGAAAAAAAAAGCGGGGAGGAGGAGTAGTCCATATAGAATTCATATAAACAGATGGAGGCAACATACGTTTTTCATCAGCATATTTGATTCAGTTTCTCTAATTGACTTATCAAAATTATTATAAAATAAAAAAATTCTGACAGAGTAACTCTGGATTTAGAGGAATATATTCTGGTGATACAGAGTCTGGGGGTTTAGGAAAGGTCATACCTCAAATTTCAGAACTCATGAGAATCACCTGGAGATCTTGTTAACACAGATTTCTGGGCCCATATCCAGAGTTTTGATTCAGTAGGTCTGGAGTAGGGTCCAAGAATTCAGATTTATGACAAGTTGACAGGTGTTGGCTGATACAGCAGAGATCCTAGGACCACACTTTGAAAACCACTGCTTGAGGAAGAATAATATGCTTGCCTTGCTCTGAGATTCAACTAGAAGTAAGATTTGCCTGTACAATTAGGCCATGCTTCCTAAATCCACAACTGATGCTGATCTTTCTTAGCATAAGATATGCTCTCTAATATGTATAATCTTGGCCTTGCTCACGAGCCTGCTTCAGACAGATCGTAAGTCCCACTTGCACCCCTCCATTTCTTCCCCATAGCATATATGTTGGAGTGAACCTCCCACAAACCAAGAGATGTCAATATCATGATCACTGAGCAGAGCTGAATTTCTAGGATTTATCTAACATTAACCTCCTCTTCCCTCACTGAGGAGCAAACATTCTGCTGGGCTTTCTGCTTTATCAGCAGCCCTTTTGTCAAATGTGTACAATGTCCTAGAGAATACTGAAGTAGGAAGTAAAGTGTGTTGGTACTCTGAGCACATTTGGACATCCAGAATTTGATTCTGCAGTCTTCCCTTTACACAGAGCAATGTGCAAAATGTCAGGGTTCCAATATTCATTTCTATCCTGATTATAATCCTTTCTTTCTAAAAACTGAACCATATGCATATGCATATGCATGAAGTACATGAAAATTTGGAACAGAAGCTCTGCGACCTTGGACTGGCCTGTGTAGCTATTTATTCTGCTTAACTCATTATTGAATTTTAAGGTCAAACTAATGTTTTCTCAATGCCATAAGACCAGAAGTGGGCTACTGATAGTAAAGCCCTGAAAGATAAAGGTACAAGCTTGTAACTATCATCAAAAGGACAAGAGGTGAGTCTACTTAAAATTCAAATCTCAGTGAGCTGAGACATTTCTGCTCTTTACCATCTTTCTGGATCACAATGAGAGTTACTCAATTAATCTAAGTAATTGCAGAAATGCAACATTTTGTGTAGAACTTGTTCATTTACCACATTCATGTAAATGTCTTCTCCAGTCTTCTCCTGGAAGACTGGGCCTTGGTATAAGATGCTACAGTAAGATCACACTCTTCAGTGGAGTCCATAAGCCTCAAGCAAATGAAATACCGAAATCTGGGTTACCAAGTAGAAAATCAACCAGAATTTTAGTTTCAGTATGCTGCTGCTGCTAAGTCGCTTCAGTTGTGTCCGACTCTGTGCGACCCCATAGACAGCAGCCCACCAGGCTCTGCCATCCCTGCGATTCTCCAGGCAAGAATACTGGAGTGGGTTGCCATTTCCTTCTCCAATGCATGAAACTGAAAAGTGGAAGTGAAGTCGCTCAGTTGTGTCCGACTCTTTGCAACCCCATGGACTGCAGCCCACCAGGCTCCTCTGTCCATGGGGTTTTCCAGGCAAGAGTACTGGAGTGGGTTGCCATTGCCCTCTCCGAGTTTCAGTATAATCCTTCTTAAATCTTCCTACTCTCTATACTGATCATATTCTTTTAATACTAATTCCAGGTTAGAAAGTTAATATCTTTAAATTATACTTTCTCTCTTCAGTTGTCAAATGTAGAATTATCTTTCGTTGCACTGGTCCAAACTATATTTTAATGTCCTACTATGGATTATTTCATGACTGTATTATTGATTTACTTGTTTCTTTATAAGTACTGAGGATCACATTAAAGTGTATCATATTAATCTAATTGAGAATTTAAAGGTCTGTAAACCTACCTGATTAATGTATTGCAAGGCATTTTCCTTTACTTTTTGTCATACTCTGAACTGAAGGATACAGCTGTAACTTTTCCTCAATAAATCCTTTATCTCTTTTTGAATCCTTTTAGAAAATACTTAGAAGATTTAGTAATATTAATTACTTCTAAATTATTTACCTACATAATCATAAAACAATCAATAACCATTGGTATATAATGAGTCTATAATGTAAAAAGATTAGAAGCTCATTCCATAGCATCTCTGCCTATCTGAAGTTACTAAATTCCAAAATGGACATATGGCACACATACATATGAGTACCATACATATGCAGCTATGTGAATGGTTCTCAGCAATGGAAATAGCATATTCTAATACATTTATGATTACTGTCAAATTTGCTTTCTCCTATTTCACAGACATATAAAGGAAGAATATGAAATTTTCTTTGAATGAAAAAAGGGAAGAAATATTAAGCATAATATATTGTATATATTATTCACATGGATCAAGCCAGTCAATCCTAAAGGAAATCAACCCTGAAAATTCATTGGAAGGACTGATGCTGAAGCTGAAACTCCAATATTTTGGTCATCTGATGCGAAGAGCCGACTCACTGGAAAAGAGTCTAATGCTGGGAAATACTGAAGACAAAAGGAGAATGGGGTGGCAGAGAATGAGATGGTTAGATAGCATCATCAACTTGATGAACACAAATCTGAGCAAACTTCAGGAGATAGTGGAGAACACAGGAGCCTGGTGTGCTACAGTCCATGGGGTTGCAAAGAGTAGGACACAGCTCAGTGATTGAAAGATGATAACAATTATATATACATGGTATTTTTCTTTTTACAAAGTTTTAGATGGGCAAGAATGCTCCATGGTACGGATATGGCATAACATGAATGCTGTAGAAGATATGATTGTATGCCTGGGGCTGTTGCTAGCTGATTCCTACAGAAGTAGTAAAGACATTTGACAGGAAATCAGAGCAGGAAAATAAGGCAAAATTACATTTACAAGTCACTGCATCAGAATACTTAACATTTTCATTATCAGGGAATCTAAGGAAAACCTTGTGGTCAATGAGTTTTGTATTCAAAGTTGTCTTCCTTAGAATTTGAAACTTCTTAGAAATTATTTTCAACCTAAATAAATTTTAATTATGTCAAGTATGAATAATTTAAGCCTTTAATATTTCTATACTCATATTCACTTTATTTACATTTATTTTATACCAAATTCTGTTGCATTTTTCTTGAATAGTACCTGAGGATGACAGCAAACCTTTAATAAAGCCCTAAAATCATATACAGATTATCCAAATACCCTAGTTAAAGCACTATTAAAATATCTCTCACACTTAAATGAGAGTATAAACTTAGAAAAGTAGTTAAAGCTTAGAAAAAACAGAAAAATAGTTAAAGCACTATTTTTTTTTAATTTCTCATACTTAAATATGAGTATATCAACCTTAGAAAAATAAAGATGCTTGATAACTTTATATTGACATTTTCAACATTATATCAGTATTACTTTTCATACAGTTCATGAGGTTCTTGAGGCAAGAATACTGGAGTGATTTGCCATTCCCTTAGTATGCCTAGAAGTATAATTCAAAGTATGCCTTCTACAACATATAGGACAAGCTCTTCACCATGGAAACGTGAAGAAATGCCAGTCACATATTATGTAGAGATGTTTGTAGAAACATCTGAGCAGAAATCCCATTAGACTTCATGGCCTAATCTGGACTCATCTAATGGTTAAGTAAAACCTAAGACCATTGAAATGTTTGCAAACAAATTCCTCAGAAGAAAGAGGAATATGCCCATGGCTTGAGAAAATATACCACAGAGAGGAAACCAAATACATTTACTGACTGCTTTGTAGAACAAAAAAGGGAGGGAATAATGCACAAGTCTCACTAAGTATTTTCTTTCAAATTCATTTCCAGTTATACAGAAATTTTGTTCTTCTGTTTTACAACTTATGGACTCAGTCATTCTGCTAAATGATGTACTGGTCATTTTTTTTTCATTTATACTCTTTGCAATACTTTAAAAATATTATGACTACTAGCCTTCAAAATAGATCCAGATTTATACATGAATTTTAAATGTCATAAAACTTAAAACAAATTGTTTTAACATGTAAAACAGAATAGGATAAATCAGTAGTTTGTGAAAGTAATAAAATCCCCAAAGTTTCTCAAACAATATTTACTCAGTCCTAAAGCACTTTGAAAGATTGAGGGCAAGAGGAGAGGGGGACGACAGAGGATGAGATGGCTGGATGGCATCACCGACTCAATGGACATGACTTTGGGTAAACTCCGGGAGTTGGTGACGGACAGGGAGGCCTGGCGTGCTGTGGTTCATGGGGTTGTAAAGAGTCAGACACAACTGAGTGATTGAACTGAACTGAAAGCACTTTGAAAGAAAATCACACTTGACCTAACCAAAAGGCCAAGAAGTGATGAAAGCAAATCGGAGCAACATGCTTTCCTATTAAACATTTCATATATTTCAAGAATAACTATTCTATCTTTTAATTAGAATTAGAATCTTTTGAGTAAAACTTTGTTCCCTAGGAAAATACCAACAGTAATAATGTCTCTTTTTTTCCTTCTCACATATTCAACCAAAAATCAATCACTGTTTGATCACAATTTGGAAACAGTTAAGGATCAGCAAGTTTCTGCCATCCTAAGGGGAGGAATCAGAAAAATAAACCTTATAATTCGAAGGATAATGAAGTACAAAGTATTTGCATATTTCACTAGAGTTTGCTCATATAAGACATGTGCTCTCTCTGTTCAAGTTTCAGCTTTATGATTTTACACACTCATCTTTCAAAGTAGTCCACCTGTGCTTGTTAGTAATCACTAAAGAGAAACACAATAATTTATTTTGCAAAGCTGTTACTGTGCATGTGTTGCTTTTTCTTTATAAGATATTGATTTTGCTCTGACTTACTTCTTTTTCAGCATCTTCTAGTTTCTTTTTCTTACTCTCAGGCATTAAATCATCCAACCAGCTGAGTTCCCGTTTGGTAAACAAAAAGTCCATCAATTTTCTTACAAATACCAGAGCTAACACCTGAAGGAAATAATAAAAGATGTTAAAACAAGGAAAAAATATAAATGGGAGATTTAGATTTGTTTGTTTTTTTGGTAGAAACAAGTCAACTAAAATTAGGTCTGATATTAAAGTGAAATTTTGATATATGTGTGTATAATAGATATTGTCTAACTTTTGCTTCCTTCAATTTCTTTTCTTACCACATCTCCAGAATAGTGGCTATGATTCTACCCATTATAGGAGGCATTTAAAGAAGCAATGAAAAAAACTATATTTTTGACCATTTCCTTAAAAACACTTTAAGAATATTAAACCTTTAATACCTATGCTGATAATATTTTAATCATTTATAGTCATTCAAATTCTAGTACTTTAGCTTTGAAATACTTAAAACTCATCTAAAATATTTAATAAAATTTAATTTTAAAAGTTTCCTTAACTTTTCAGATTTGCTAGTATATCTTTAAAGTTAAATTGTGCAAGTTTACATTTTCTACCCAACTTTAATTAATTCAAACTAATGTTCAGAATGATAGAGATAAAACTAGTATGAATCACTGAAATTCATATATAATCTAAAACCCAATCTTAATTACTAGTTTTAGTGGCTAAAGTTTATACCAAGGTTTCCAATAACTGTTCAAAATTATTCTATTGTTCCAATTTGTTCATGGATTTTTAGTGAGAGCAGAAAATCAGAAGGAGAAAAAGAGCTGACTTAGAAGTTTCATACCATCATGGGAAAGACAATAGCAGCTCGTGAAACTTTTATTATCCACAAAAGGCCGAGGCAACTCATCTGAATAACTGTGAAGAGATGGACTTTTCGAAGTGGCACATGCCTTAGATATATAAAATCTGGTTGATGTTTTGCAGGCATCCAGAAGAGCTTTATTCTATCAAAGAACTAAAAGATAAACAGACTAAATTGCTTTTTACAGACAACAATAAAAGTAGGACAAGTAAATGTATAATATAGTCCAATATATGGTACATCTAGATCACACTTCCATTGACATCTGGGCGTCAGGACTACGCGATTGTTAAGTGTACATTCTGAAAGACCACAACTTCAGTTTTATAATATCCCATATTTTCTCAAATGTGGATACAGGTTATAATTAAGAGAGTTTAATAACACTGATGCCAATGCTAAACATTGCTCCCTCACAGAGTATAGCCTTGAGACAAAACATAATCATCACCCTTGTCTTCATCATCACCTGTCAATTTCTTCCTTTACTTGTCCTTTAAGTACTGGGGTTCCCTGCACCCTTCTTTACTGAGTATTTCATCCATAACCTCTGTTTCGGCTTTCACACACTTGCTAGGCTCCCAGCCCTCAGTCTCTACTGCAGCTCTTTCTGACTCGAGCTCTAGACTCACATGCAGCTGCTGTGTGGGATGTTCCTCCCTATTTTGATTCTGCTGTTTTGACCTTGCCACTCTCATCCCCATAAATGGTTTTGGTGCTGTTCCTAAAAATACAAATACCTTGGCCATAAAGATTTAACCTAGATGAATTGTTATTAATAAAGGATTTCCAGAGCAAATTTTAACAGTTTAATTTATTGATCAGTTTCCTCTACTACACTGTCAAATCATTTATATATATTTTCAATTGTATCTTATTAACATTATTTTCATCTGGATCAAGATTATTCCTGTTTAAACTTTATCATAAAGACAGTACATTATTTTTGGACTAGATATTATTTTAATAGCTTTGACATTTTTACCCATCAAAGTTAATTTTATCAATTCAAATTTTATAGATTAAGTGTCCACAAGAATGTGAAATCTTCAATCATATTTTACTTAACAAAATGTACTGCATGTTAGCTTTGTTTTATGCAGATCATTTTGTTTAATTTTTCTCAGGCCAAATTTTACAGTTTTCAGTGTTTCCAACAAGAAGTGATGATTTAGAAAATGACAGTTTCAATCACTGTCAGTTCTATTTTATACAATGGAATATCTCCTATGTGTTTTAAGAGTAACATTAGATTTAGTCCTTAGCTAATTTATATGAGAATATTGTAAGCAATCTTCACCAAATTTTCCAAAATTACTCGAATACGCCGAGGAACAAAAATGCCCATAGAGTCAAATGGGTGTCAGTGTAGAGTCCAGAGAAGGCAATGGCACCCCACTCCAGTACTCTTGCCTGGAAAATCCCATGGACGGAGGAGCCTGGTGGGCTGCAGTCCAGGGGGTCGCAGAGAGTCGAACACGACTGAGCAACTTCACTTTCACTTTTCACTTTTATGCATTGGAGAAGGAAATGGCAACCCACTCCAGTGTTCTTGCCTGGAGAATCCCAGGGACGGGGGAGCCTGGTGGGCCGCCGTCTATGGGGTCGCACAGAGTCGGACACGACTGAAGCAACTTAGCAGCAGCAGCAGCAGTGTAGTGTCATACATCATGTTTTACTGACACCTTCTCATATCCCCAATTCAACACGTTCCTTCTGTTTTTACCTGTCTTATGGCACAGCATGACCTTCCCTGGGGCATCTAAACCAGAATCACACATAATTGAGTCCATCCAGTGTCCATTTATTTAGTCATATTCATTTACACCTTCCAAAAAATTTGTTGAAAACCTATGCAGAGTACTAAGTGCTGAATTAGTTCCTGGTTTGTCCCTCTCTATGTTGTCCACAAATATTTCACTGGGTCTTTTTATCTCTAACTCCTAAATATCTCTTAAAATTACATGTCATTAAATAAATAAAACTCAGTGCATGGTGGAGATAGGAATAGGGAAAAAATAAAGTTAAATCCTCAGGGCTATAAATGAATGTTTCAATTTCTATAGAACTAATTTTTTCCCCAGCTACCATTTCTCCATGTGTGAAGTTATGTTATTGCATAACTGTACTTCAGTGTGTGGGTGATTCCATTGTTATTGCTTAAATGGCACATTTGCTTTACTTTGGATCCTTAAAGTGTTGGAATGAATATAAATGTGGTTATATATCTGAGTACAGAAACAGCGTTCATAAGAACACTATGTTCTGTTTTTCCTGCCATGTTGCACAATAAGAAACCTAGATAAATTTCTTAATATTGCCAAACAGGTAATATACAAGATTCTTCGAACAAACGGGGTAACAAATTAACACGTTTCTTGAACTGCTTATATTCTGCACATTTTTAATTATTACTGCTCAAGTACCTAATGATAGTCATGATAAATGTATTCTGAGTTTTGCATGTACCTTTGATCTTGTCCTAATATCAGCATCCCATTTCTCCATACAGTTAGCCACAATATTCCAAATAGGAATTTCAGTTCCCTGAGTTCAGGGCTCACTTAAATTTTCACTAACTCTGTTTCTTAGTGTGAGACCCTATTTGCTGTTTCCTTTGTGCTATTTAGAACTCATTATACTTTTCTCATGGGTCTTTGATAATATTTTCCTCAACTTTCATTTGAAAGATTCACACCCCAAATAATTCCAAAATTTGACATTCTTGTTTAGTTCCAAAGCTCATGGGTATAATAAAATCATGTGAGTGGAATTAGGGGGGGAAATCTGTTGAAGCTATCAAAATGATTTTACTTTATTTCTTAAACTTCTGCTGCTGTATTTATGTGAGCCTGAGGCCTAATAATAAATACTTTTCACTTACAGACGAAATTAGTACTCATAGAACTTTTGCCAAAGGCAAAAAAAAAAAAAAACCCAGCAAAACAAATAAACAAAACCTCTTCAGCACTCTTCCCTATCTGTCTTACCAGACCAATTCTTTAAAAAAATTTTTTTCATACATAAAGTTATAAATGAACAAATTAAATGTAGTTAGAGTAAAATTAAATGCATAACACTTCTCAAGTGTTATAACAGTGAAACATTCAGTTATAACCCTAAGGATTGTACTTGATTTCTTAAGATTCAACACATCTTCTCCCAAGTTACTTTTACCCAGTATCAGGATGAACACACTCATCCTATCGACTTTGGGTGATTAGTGATCTTACAGTAACATCGTGTTAAAGTTCTATCTTGGTTCTGACATCCAATAGCATCCTCGGGCCTAAGAGGTTTTCTTCTCCCAAGGTCAGAAGCTGATTTATTATTTTTTCAGGAAAAGAGTTCCTGTACTGCCTGTCCCTCAGCGTTGAGAGTTTAGCCAAGATCTTCCACAGTGCTGCTGCCGCATCACACATTTTGTCCAATCAAGCAGGCTGTAGTGACCTTAAATAACCCTAGCCCCTCATGCAAGTGCATACCTTAGACAGCTACCCGCAGAGTCACAAGTAAATATAAGTTCCTAGTATAATTTCCCCAATGGTCCTTGTGATCAACAACCTCCTCTCCCTCCTCCTTATGTACCCCTTAGATAAGACCTCTGTAAAGCTCACCAAACCCTGCTCTTCCGATCTGAAGAGCCCAGTTTCAGCCTTAGCCAAGGAACCCCAAAGTGCTCCACCCACTGACCCTAATAAAGGCTCCTGCCCTAGGTCCTGTCTCTCTCTCTCTGTCTCCACTTTGTCTTGGTCTCCCCACGTGGCCCCTCAAGGCCAGGTCCTTCCTGTGAAGACCTATGAGTGATAAACTTTTCTATTTCTGTTTCTCTTGTGGTCTGTTGTTAAAGCGCCAGTTCACCATCTAACACCCTGTGCTCCACTTAAAAAGTGTTAATTTGACAAATTAATAACATTTAGTCAGATGACTGTTCCTTTATAGGTCACTGAACAGTAATGAGTCTATCTTGTCAAAGAAAAAATGGCAATTTATATTTTCTTTTAGCCAACAAAAATAAATTATACAATAAATAATCCTCAAACTAGTCTCCTTTTCAAGAAAATTTAAGTGTTTGGGAACAACAGTCTTGTTATAAAACAAGATTATTCAAAGGAAATTTTATTTATTTTTTTGTTTGCTAATGTATGTGTATTTAGTAGTATATTCATTTTTTAAAATTTAAATTTATATATTTTAATTGGAGGCTAATTACCTTACAATATTGTATTGGTTTTGCCATACATCAACATGAATCCGCCATGGGTAGAAATCTGTATTAGTTTCCTAGTGCTGCTGTAACAAATTATAACTCGGTGGCTTAAACAATAGAAATTTATTTTCTCACAGGTGTGGAGGCAAGAATTTCAAAATCGAGGTTTTGGTGGGGTCTTGTTCTGTCTGAAGGCTGAAGGGAAGAAAATTTTCTTGCCTCTTCCAGCTTGTTGGTTCCTGATATACCCTGACTTGTGGTGGCAAAATTCCAGTCTCTGCCTCGACCTTTATGTGGCTTTCTTCCCTGTGTCTCTGTGTCCTCTTGTCTTCTTATAAGGACTCCAGTCATTGGATTTAGGGTTCATGCTAAATTCAGGGTAAGCTCCTCTTGAAATCCATAACCGATTTTATCTGCAAAGACTTTATTTCCAAATAAGGTCACATTCTGAGATTCCAGGTGGATGTGCGGGAAAGGGGTACTATTCAACTCACTATAATAACATAAGCAGGAATAACTTGCCAACAGTCTCAGTAAAAATGTAAAATAATCTTGTGGCACTTAAAAAAAATGTTTTAAATTTTATTCATTTAATTTTGGGCTGCTCTGAGTCTTCATTGCTGCAGGCAGCTTTTCTCCAGTTGCAAGCTGGGGCTACTCTTTGTTGCAGAGCATGGGCTCTAGGGCACACAGGCTTCAGCAGCTGCAGCACACGGGCTCAGGAATTGCGACCTGAGGGCCGTAGAGCGCGGGCTCAATAGTTGTGGCGCACGGGCTTAGTGGCTCCATGGTATGTGAAATCTTCCCGAACCAAGGCTCAAACCAGTGTCCCCTGCACTGGCAGGCAGATTCTCATCCACTGTGCCACTAGGGAAGTTCCTCTTCTGGTATTTTTTAAATGCGTCCACAAATTCCTTGATATTATTCTCTTCAAGCGATGGAGTCTAAATTTCCCTCCTTGTGTGTGCCAACTGGCCACAATGACTGGCTTCTAACAAATATAAGAAAAGTGGAAGTGACCACGTGTGACTCTGTAGACTGTCAGTAGGCACAGTGACTTCAGCCTCACTCTGCCTCATATTTCTCATTCAGATGGAGGTTAGGGTCTCTGTTGTGATGACACTTAAGTGTCTCATGGAGAGGCCGCTTACCAATAGCCAGAGAGGCACTACCATCTCTTGCCCTCAGCATTGGGATAAGCCGTCTTGGATAAACACCTTCTAGTCCTATCCAAGCTTTCAAATGACTGCAGTTCTTGTCCACATCTTGCTAGCAGCCACATAAGGCATCTTGAGCCAAAATCACCCAGCTATTTTGTTTCCAAGTTTATGACCCACAGAAACTGTGAGATAATAAATGTTTACTGTTTTAAGCCAATAAGTTTTACAGCAATTTTTTAGGTAACAGTGGGAAATTAATGCAAAAATTGTTTTTATTTAACAAATAATTAAACAATCTATAAGGTTTTCCTTATTAATTTATAAAAATAATTCTACAAAGACAATTGCAATAATAACAGAAAAGCAAACATAAAAGGCAAAAATCACCCAGAATCTTATTACCTTAACAAATTGTTTTTCTTTCTACACCTTCCTTTTTAATCTACCCACACTCAGAGTTTCTTAAACCTGTGGTAGTTACAACTTGTTTTCTCATTTTTTCACCTCACATTTCACTTTGTCATAAGCATTTTTACTGTGTTATTTTTATGGTCATTGTATTTATCAATTTTAAATTACTTTATCAAATTTAAATTAACCATAGATTGCTTAATTATTTTACTGTTGTTGAGTAATTGTATTGTTTCCAGTATTTTGATAATATGTGTTACAAGGAACATCTTTGTGTATACTTTTTTTTACTATTTTCATTGATCCACATATATCATACAGTATCAAAGATTAAAAGCATTTTAATATTTTATATAGTTTTAAATATACTGATATCCTTTTCTAAAAGGATTATAAAGTATAAACTTTTTACAGTTTTAACATGTGTGTGTGTTAGTCACTCAGATGTCCAATTGTTTGCAACCCCATAGACTGTAGCCCGCCAGGCTCCTCTGTCCATGGGATGCTCCAGGCCAGAATACTGGAGTGGGTAGCCATTCCTGTCTCCAGGGGATCTTCCCAACCCAGGGATTGAACCTGGGTCTCCCACACTGCAGGCAGATTCTATACTGTGTGAGCTACCAGGGAAGCCCCACAGTTTCAATATACTAATAGTAAACAGAAGTACCCTCAGATTATGAACCATTTTTAAGAATTTTTTAAGACATTTAACTGTAGACTGAAAGCTACTCCTCAGATAATGACATTTTCTTAGCTCTCAAGTGACTTTGCATCAACAGGCCTTAAGATATGTCATCACAGCTTTACTGTAGATACTTTACTTACTATATTACTATAAAGTAATTTACCTGAATTCCTTTTAGTGATGAAGCACCCATATAAAGAAACACTCCATATAGCACTGGCATAGGAATAAACTGTAAAAGAACAATTAGAAAAAAGGCATAGGTTATTTTCAAATATAATGTGGTTGAGACATTTTGTACTTCCAAAGAAAAACACAGAAAGGTAAATATTTTAGAAGTATGGGGCAGAGCCAGAAGACACGGGCTCAAATCCCAGCTCTAGCACTTTTTAGCTGCATAGCCTCAGGTAAGTCACCTAAGCTTTCTGTGCCTTAGTTTCCCAATATCTAAACAGGGATAATAAGAAGTCTATTAGACATATTTAATAGGTCAACATCAATAAAATCACATGATGTATAATAAACAATTAATATCAAGTATATTTTGCTACATTAGGGAAATTTAAATGAATTCAATTATTTTAAATGAATTAAAATCCTTAAAATGAATTCAATTATTTTAAACATAAAAAAAAGTATATCCAATAACGATGTCCATGTAGTAGTTTTATGGAACATTTAAAATACAAAACTGTATATGTGGCCATGATCGTGGCACTGCTTATCTCTATGCCTCCCCCTTTACTGCTGCTGCTGCTGCTAAGTCGCTTCAGTCGTGTCCAACTCTGTGCAGACCCCATAGACGGCAGCCCATGAGGCTCCCCCGTCCCTGGGTTCTCTAGGCAAGAACACTGGAGTGGGTTGCCATTTCCTTCTCCAATGCATGAAAGTGAAAAGTGAAAGTGAAGTCGCTCAGTCGTGCCCAACTCTTAGCGACCCCATGGAGTGCAGCCTACCAGGCTCCTCCGTCCATGGGATTGTCCAGGCAAGAGTACTGGAGTGGGGTGCCATTGCCTTCTCCGTCCCCCTTTACTAAGTAATAGTAATTGCAAATGTATCTGTCCACTGACAAGAAATTAGAAACTTTCTTTTGTGTAGGCATACAGTAAACTCAGGTCACAAGTTAGTCAGAGATGAGTGACTGTTTCCCAGAACTTGATTACCATTTCAAAATTACAATAATAATTTATACATCAAATTTACTTGGCCAGATTAAATTTTTTACATACTTAAGGATTCTAAAATATAGCACGTAATTTCCCTTGGTAAGAAGCTATATAAACATGATAAAAAAAATTCATCACTTTCATCACATGCCATACAATATTTACAAATTGATGGCTTAGACTCAAATTAAATTTCTTAAAGAATAATATATATATTCTGCCTTTTCTCAAATTCACAAAGGGAGATTTCATTACCTTCAGAATACTAGTCATAAAGACTGATGAGCCCATGAGAATGAAAATCATAAGCCCAGTAACTCTTTGCTCCCGAATGCCAAGAAATTTGGGTTGTTCTCCTGGAGCTGAACATTCAGATTCCAGTTTCAGGCTGTTGACATGAGTGATGGAAAGGACAGTGGCAGCCACAAACCATGGCAGGCCCATGATGGAGCACACACCCAGCATGACAGCCACCATTAACAGATCCAGATGGTACCCACAACCTTTCTGTTAAGAGAAAGAAAACAGGATTCTCATTCCACCTGAATTTGGCATAAATACCGATGACACCACCACCACAGAACAGAAAAGAACAGAAAAGAGGTACTGTTTTGAATCTTATATAACTGATTCTGAAATGCAAAATAAATTAAAGATAAAAAGAGAATAGTCTCAAAATATACAGTCCACTTACAGAAAAGCTACAGATGTTCCTACTGTAATTATGATAATAGTGACTTCTACATATTTTAATAGATATAATTCTGGCTTACTGGTACATTAGTTTCCATTCTATTTCTACTGAACAGGTAAAGTCATTATCAAATACAGTCCCTTTACTTTGGTTCCTTAAATGGGCAGGCTAATTTGTAATTCATGTCTTTCATCATTAATTTATACAAAAAATTATTGAGCATCAATTATATATCAAGCATTAGGCTGAGAAAACAAAGTAACGACTGTGTCCCCAGTAGAACTAAGAATGGCCTGGTTGTGACTAGACACCACTTCCTGACAATATCCAGGAAGCCCTTTGCTAAGAACTCCTAAAAGATAAACTCTTGTTAAGTCCTTTCCATTTACCCTCTTTTGTCTCAATGGTTGACTTTTATTGTGAAAAATAATATCATAGAACCTAAACTTCCTTTTACATACTCATTTTTATCCTAGCATAGAACTATCTTGTTCTCATCTCTTGCAGCACTAGAAAATTTGGCCTCTCCTTAAAATGACAGTTTTGTGCTTTCTATCCCCTATATGATTCTACTCCATCACTGACTTCCAGATGTTGCAAACTTCAGTGCTCTCTTGAATGAAATAGGAAATGTAAATAAGGAAAAATGGATGCATGGGACATGCGGAGGTGTGGAGAACTGAAGATTGTTCCCTTGAGGAAACTGGTTGGCTAAGAGTCCTTAGAGGACACAAACAAGATGAGGAACAGCTCTGTCACCATCACCCATAGGAAATTGACAGTGTAAAGCCTAAGAGTTAGCAAACGTTATTTTACATTCCAACTTTAAATGACTACTTCATGAGAGGTAGTGTAATAAGATGGTTAACAGTATAAGTTCTGGAGACAGGTTCAATTCAGTTCAGTCGCTCAGTCATGTCCCACTCTTTGCGACCCTATGCATTGCAGCATGCCACGCCTCCCGTCCATCACCAACTCCCAGAGTTAACCCAAACTCATGTCCATCGAGTCGGTGATGCCATCCAGCCATCTCATCCTCTGTCGTCCCCTTCTCCTCCTGTCCCCAATCCCTCCCAGCATCAGAGACTTTTCCAGTGAGTCAACTCTTGGTGTGAGGTGGCCAAAGTATTGGAGTTTCAGCTTTAGCATCATTCCTGCCAAAGAACACCCAGGACTGATCTCCTTCAGAATGGACTGGTTAGATCTCCTTGCAGTCCAAGGGACTCTCAAGAGTCTTCTCCAACACCACAATTCAAAAGCATCAATTCTTCAGTGCTCAGCTTTCTTCACAGTCCAACTCTCACATCCATACATGACCACTGAAAAACCATTGACTAGACAGGTTGGAAGAAGCACAAGCTGGAATCAAGATTGCCAGGAGAAATATCAATAACCTCAGATATGCAGATGACACCACCCTTATGACAGAACGTGAAGAGGAACTCAAAAGCCTCTTGATGAAAGTGAAAGAGGAGAGTGAAAAAGTTGGCTTAAAGCTCAACACTCAGGAAACGAAGGTCATGGCATCTGGTCCCATCACTTCATGGGAAATAGATGGGGAAACAGTGAAAACAGTGTCACACTTTATTTTTTGGGGCTCCAAAATCACTGCAGATGGTGATTACAGCCATGAAATTAAAAGACGCTTACTCCTTGGAAGGAAGGTTATGACCAACCTAGGTAGCATATTCAAAGCAGAGACATTACTTTGCCAACAAGTGTCCATCTAGTCAAGGCTATGGTTTTTCCTGTGGTCATGTATGGATGTGAGAGTTGGACTGTGAAGAAAGCTGAGCGCCGAAGAATTGATGCTTTTAAACTGTGGTGTTGGAGAAGACTCTTGAGAGTCCCTTGGACTGCAAGGAGATCCAACCAGTCCATTCTGAAGGAGATCAGTCCTTGGTGTTCTTTGGCAGGAATGATGCTAAAGCTGAAACTCCAGTACTTTGGCCACCTCATGCGAAGAGTTGACTCATTGGAAAAGATTCTGAGGCTGGGAGGGATTGGAGACAGGAGGAAAAGGGGACGACAGAGGATGAGATGGCTGGATGGCATCACCGACTCGATGGACATGAGTTTGGGTTAACTCTGGGAGTTGGTGATAGGCAGGGAGGCCTGGCGTGCTGCAGTTCATTGGGTCACAAAGAGCTGGACACGACTGAGACACTGAACTGAACTGAACTGAACTGAGACGGACCTTTGTTGGCAAAGTAATGTCCCTGCTTTTGAATATGCTATCTAGGTTGGTCATCACTTTCCTTTCAAGGAGTAAGCATCTTTTAATTTCATGGCTGCAATCACCATCTGCAGTGATTTTGGAGCCCCAAAAAATAAAGTCTGACACTGTTTCCATTGTTTCCCCATCAATTTCCCATCAAGTGATGGGACCAGATGCCATGATCTTAGTTTTCTGAATGTTGAGCTTTAAGACAACTTGTTCACTCTCCTCTTTCGTCAAGAGGCTTTCTAGTTCCTCTTCACTTTCTGCCATAAGGGTAGTGTCATCTGCATATCTGAGGTTATTGAAATTTCTCCCGGCAATCTTGATTCCACCTTGTGCTTCTTCCAGCCCAGAGTTTCTCATGATGTACTCTGCACAGAAGTTAAATAAGCAGGGTGACAATATACAGCCTTGATGTATTCCTTTTCCTATATGGAACCAGTCTGTTGTTCCATGTCCAGTTCTAACTGTTGCTTCCTGACCTGCATATAGGTTTCTCAAGAGGCAGGTCAGGTGGTCTGGTATTCCCATGTCTTTCAGAATTTCCCACAGTTTATTGTGATCCACACAGTCAAAGGCTTTGGCATAGTCAATAAAGCAGAAATAGATGTTTTTCTGGAACTCTTTTACTTTTTCCATGATCCAGCCAGGAATCAAATGCCAGCTTAAGCAATGATCTTGAATGAATCATCTAAACTTTTGTGCCTCTGTTTCCCTATCTGAAAAATGGTGATGATGATGACAAGAGACATAGTGCTGAGTTGTTCTGAGAATTAAATAATTTACAAATGATTTTCACATCATTTAGAACAATGTCTGATATATTAGCAAGCACCAAGTAAATGTTAGGGACTACCATATTTTCACAGTTGAACAAAAACTTTCTTCTTTTGTACTTACTTGTTTCAAGGCTCTTTAATAAAAATATGTATATGTTTCTTAAGGGCAGGTAAACTTATCACATAATTTCTCAGTATATCCCAGTTTTTAGTGCAATCATTAACATACAATAAGCAATCAAAAAGTCACAGACTGGCAATTTTAAAAGGAAATATGCATAACTGAAACATTTTTAGAATCAAATTTAGGTGTAATTTTAAAATAAATATAACTGTTAAATTTATTATTATGAATGTGAGCAGAAATTCCTAATTATTCTAGAGGAGTAATTTTGACTTTTTTTACAGGCAGTCTTACCAAGCTGCAAGCAGTGTCTCATTTATCTGAAAGCCAATATAGCCTTGAAGGTAAAACATACTGAGTATTTGATGTGTATTTGTCATGGTAGTGTTTTCTTTCTGCTATTTTATTTCATTGTTTTATTAAGAAAAACACCCTTAAAATCAGTTGTACCTCCTTCCCTTTCTGCTTACCCCTGCCAAATTATAAAAGTGCAGGAAATGACAGAGAAAAGAAAATGAGAATGTCCACACAAGAACCTTTTTCCTCCTGCATTGCCACCGATTCAGTGGCACTCTTCCTTGGGTCAGCTTAGCTGCAGTAACGCTCCAGGTTCACCCAATGCCTAAACTCAATTTCACTCGTGAATATGACCCTAGACAATTTTTCGGCTAATAAATCTGGAGAGATTTTCTGCTAATAACTCTGGAGAGGTTTTCTGGAGAGAGCTGGAAGGCGGGAAGAGAAACACCTTTGTATCAGCATGACCAAGAAAGTATAAGAAGCTCCACCAGAGCCAGACTATGGTCCCCTAGTCCTTTTGCAGAACATCTTGGAAGATGTAGTTGCATAGGATAGAACTCAAATTTTAGTCCCATTGGGCTTCCTATGACTCAGTGCAAAAGAATCCTCCTGCCAATGCAGAAGACATGGGTTCGATCCCTGGTCGAGGAAGATCCCACGTGCTGAGGGACAATTAAGCCCACATGCCACAACTACTGAGCCTGTTCTCTAGAGCCTGCGAGTCCCAACTACTGAGTCCACGTGCTCTAGAACCTGTGCTCCACAAGAGAAGCCACCACAGCGAGAAGCCTGCATGTCCCAACTGGAGAGTATCCCCCACTCACCACAAGTAGAGAAAAGCCTGCATAGCAACCAAGACCCAGCGCAGTCAAAAATAATACGTTAATTAAATAAGCAATAATTTTCAGTCCCAAAGAAAAAGAAGGACAGTCTTAACCAGTTAGACAAGTCTTGTCCTAGGAACATAGGACAACAAAGGACCTGATCTTCGAGCCCTTGCCACTGAGGCAGTACAATATAAATGGTGCCCTTGGGCTGTTGTGCAAATCTGTGGTAGTGCCAAGAGAGAGTGGAAGAGGTGCTAGCAGCTGAGAGATAGATACGAGAAGAAGGCAGAGGACATGGGGACTTGAGAGTCAGGCTTATGCTTTCAGGACACCCCGGTCTTTCCCACAGTATATGCTCCCTATGGCATAAGAACATGAGGAAGGCCTTCTTCATGACAACCATTTCCTATAGTTCTTGTCTTGGTGTTTCAAAAATATGACGTGGTAGCCTGGATGGGAGGGGAGTTTGGAGGAGGATGTAGGGCTGAATCCCTTCGTTGTTTACCTGAAACTATCACAACATTGTTAGTTGGCTATACCCCAGAACAAAATTATAAGTTTTTAAAAAATAAAATCACTTGCTTGCTGTTAAAAAAAATATGATACAAATGTAAACTGTGGGATGCTAGACTGCAGTAAGCAGACAAAATAACACTTTCCAAGAGAATAATTTCCTTTTTAAATTTAGAAAGCTAGCTTTGTAAAGTCCAAGCAGATAATAAAATCAAAAATACAATTTCCCCCGATTATGTTGTACAACAATGGGAGCAGCTTAATTTAATGTGAGTCAAAGGCAATAAAGCAGTTCTGGCACTTCCACTAATTAATCATCATCCTTCATCTTGCCTTCCATTTAAAATGTCTTCAAAACCATGGTCTTTGTAACCAAATTATTAGCTGATAGGCATGCCAGCCAAAAGGAAGTATCCCTTTGTCAGAGAGAGAACTCTGTACCTTCTAACATATTTCTGTAGATTTTTTTTCTGAAATAAAGACAGAATCAGAGCTTCTATTCTCACATTCATCCATGAAACACGGGAAATGGACATATGGGAGGAAAAGGGAGCATAGCAACAGGTGATGCTACACCAGACCCCACTGAAACCAACATGCAGCAAGACAAGAGGCCAGCCAAGAGGACCATCTGATGCCCAGATGCCACTGCTGAAAAAATTCATTCCAAGCTTGGCAGCAATTTCCTGCATCTGTCAAGTTAACCACATAAAAGACTATAGATTGACATGAAGAACCAGGCTGACAAAGAGGGCAGAAAAGAACATATCAAATGCCATAATCATCAAGAGAATGTGGTGCCAAATGAATGTGGCAAATGCATTCATTTACTCCAGTGATCTGGGATTGTATTGCTGTTTATTAAAAAATGATGTCAAAAGAAGCCTGAACTGTCTACAGAAACATGAAGAAAAGCCCACAGTTATATCTTAACAGAAACTTTCTTTTCTGAAAGACAGTAGCTTTCCACTTTTAGAGAATATACTTCTTTTAAAAGTGGAAATTTTTCATGATTTTCAAAGGGACTCAGTTAACCAATGTTTATTCTACTTCTCTAGGGTAGAAACAAACAAATGAGAAATGCTAGCGAGAGTATGGATTTGCATCTACATATAATATGAATGGCAATTTGCATTCTCAAGTTTTTACATTTGCAACTCTGATGCTTTTGAGTGACCTAAAGATCATGAGGTGTTGTGAGTTAAAGTTTTGCTGGTCTTGAAATTCTTCATTCTGAGGGAGGAGTCAGTCACTTACCCTGTGAGTTGGCGCTAGACTCTTCAGCTCAACACAGCTTTATTGCATATGTAGTAACACAAAATGACAAAAAAAAAATTTAGTAGTAGGAGAAAAATCCTCTAAAATAAAAAAATTCCTCTAGGAGAAAACCTCAGCAACTGGTTTTGGTAATGGAAGGGAATAAAAAAGTGAAAAGATCTAAAACATAAGTTTGGAAGAGATAAAGAATGAAATGATGAAATTTCTAGGTGACTTGGCTATGTGATGTCGACTTAAATATATAACATGACCTCTACCAGATGCTTGATACAGAATCTAGAAATCGTCATTCATTTAACTATCTCAGGGAACACTCCAATCAAGAAAAAAAACGGGTTTTCAAATAAGAAAAGAAAATCAGCAAAAGTTGATAATGTGGTTAACTTGTGGTCTGGGGATATATTCAAGAAACAGGTGTCTTTTTGTGACAATGTGGTTCAAGTAAAAGCCAGAGAATGTGCAGACATTTCAGGGAAGCAACAGGTGGGGAGAGCGGTTATGGAACAGACCGTTACTCTGAGTAAAGAACATTCTGAGAAAGTGATTTTTTGCTGTTAACAGGAAAATCAGTAGCAGCAGGCCACGTGATACTGAAGCTTAGAGAACACAGGGTTAGAGGCCAAAAAGAAAAGAATTCAGTGTAGATAAAATATGTTCACTGGACAGAACTTACTTTGAAAATATCCGTATCCAAAGGAAATTGGGGGTGTTCAGACTCATAGTGGCCAAGAAAAGACCAACTCTTCTTCTTATCTGGCTTTATGATTAAACCAGATTTGCTCTGTCTATTAAATCCAGGCTATTAAGGGGTAAAATAGGCATCTTTTGACTATACAGCAATTTGTACAATAAAAAGTAATGTATAAATAATATAATACAGTTTAATAATATAGTCCCAACTTCATTTTAGTGACAAAAATATTAAATGCTTTAATTCGACAAAAGCATTTAATTCTAGAAAAGAAGGTAATTGAAAGGACAACTTAAAGAATGCTTTACTATATTTTAGCTATTCTACATGATACATAAAGGTGGAATAACATAGTACATTTATTGATCTGGAGCTTTGGAAAGTCTGTGAATGTCAAGGGCCTACCATGGACTCAGGAAGAAGAGGAACAAGCATTATGTGATTATAAGGTAGAGAGACTTGGAAAGGGCAAGCATACAGGACAGCCAAAGAGGTAACATCACTCGTGGCAATTCTTCATTTACTTCTACGTTCTGTCTTAATACAATTCCACTAATATTTGGGAAACAAATATACAGTGAAATTAGTAATATTTCTGCCTAATTATAAAAGCAAAAACAAAAAAACCCCAACTTCCTTTGAAAGGGAAAGAATGATTATATAGCTTTCTTTCTAAAACAAGAGTCTTTTAGTTCATTTAAAAACACGTGTCATACAAGGAAATATATAAACTTCCATTAAAATGAGAATGCAGCCTATACTGTTGACATGGGAGGATTACCATGATAATGCTCTTATGCAAAAAAAAAAAAAACATGCAACATATGCAGTATGAAAATACATATTTTGGTATACAATAAAAATAGAGATGAGAAAAATGGAGATATTTTCAGTTTTAAAAAATAAACTGGTGTCTAGGAAGAATGTTTTCCTACTTCTTAGAGAATAGCAGACTAACAGTGTTCAACATAAAGTTCTTAACACCAGCTTTATAGATTACTTAACTCTGTAACTTTAATAATTAGGTTGTGGCAGTATTTGCTTTTGCAGAAGGCTGATATTTTAATATCAAATATTTTTGAATGATTGATATTAAATAAGTTGACTACTAACTTGGAAATCTGAATTTCTTATTTCGAGAGCTGTAAATGATTCAAAGTTTCCAATATTGAATAATGTAGTTCAGCAGTATTTTGGAGCCAGCTCATATAGACTTATAAGAGCCAATTGTTTAATTTTCAATTTTCTTCCTGCCAATTGATGTCACTTTGGTAGCTTGAAATGGGCCATGATGGGAGTATTCACATCATGAAAATCGGCAAACATTATAAATCAGGGTATTTTTTTTACACACAGAGAACTGGTTGTTAAACATGTACCAGCACATCACTGGTCTAGTTCCTAAGAACTTAATGCGATATTTTTGTAGAATATATCTTTAATAATTAAAATTTTCCTTTGACAAAAACAAGAAGTTAATATGAACTCATTTTTTTAAAAAGGTTTTGAGCACTCTTGTTACTTTCTAAAAACAGAATAAAAAAAATGCTCTTTATTTTAAAACAGATACACATTCTCCCCAATATAATAGACAAAATTCCTTTTCAGTAGGATTTATTGCAAATAACTGTGGTTTCTTATATTTATGTCATTACTGCTGCTGCTAAGTCGCTTCAGTCATGTCCGACTCTGTGCGACCCCATAGACGGGCAGCCCACCAGGCTCCCCTGTCCCTGGGATTCTCCAGGCAAGAACACTGGAGTATGTTGCGATTTCCTTCTGCAATGTATGAAAGTGAAAAGTGAAAGTGAAGTCACTCAGTCATGTCCGACTCTTCGTGACTCCATGGAGTACAGCCTACCAGGCTCCTCTGCCCATAAGATTTTCCAGGCAAGAGTACTGGAGTGGGTTGCCATTGCCCTCTCCATACTGGAAACCTAAGAGTTTCAAATTTCTGGAGGAGTCAGATAGAGAGAAAATAAAATTGTTTTGTTTATAACATATAATTTTACCAAATTATTTTCATAATTAGTTTGAGAGGAAGGTTTTCCCTACTCCCAGAAAACACAAGATTCAAACCTGTAATTTTTCAGATAGAAACCATAAAAGTTAAAATATTCACTGGTTCATTCAGTCCTTTGTTAACTTTTGTGAAGTCGTCAGGTTTTACTATGTCATTACTACTTCCTATCAAATAGTTCAATCAGGTTTTTAAAATCTTTCTAAGGTACATACTTAAAAATTCTATAAAGTATAATTTCTGTTGCTCTGACAAAATTTTTCCTAGAATTTAAAGAATATATGACAATAGCTCACCATTATCCCATGATACCAGAAAAAAACAAGATTGTGCGTGTTCTAATTTTTATAAGGTTTGATTCAGAGTACTTTTAACCATTCAGTGATTTTGTTGGTTCAATTTAACTTAATATATTCCTATAAATGACAGTGCTCACATTACGTATCTCATACCAATGAACAACTTTATTCACAGTTGCAAAATGGCAGGGTCAGAATATAATAAATAAAATATATTTATATTTATTCTCTTTGTAAAAGAAAATCATTGAAATCTGCAATAAAACTAAACAAAGATGTCACTTAAAAACTATAACATTTATAACTTGGTTTTGATGTCATAGACATTATAGATGGAGAAATAACTAAAGAAAATTGAGAATTATTTGAAGATGCAATTTTTTCCAAAATAAATGCAATCTAATAGACAGAGTCAAATATAGAAATAGAAGAATCTCAGATGTAAGACAAATTGGTAAAACTACACTTCACCAAAACAGACCATTTCATTAAAATGTGTTAAACATGGTAAAGAACACTAGAACTTTGGCAACATTTTTAAATTTTAAGTCCTAGAGATAAGGTTTTAGAATTTAGAGCTCAGCCAAGGGCCATAAATAAATTAATTAATAATCAATTTAAGCTTATTGTAAGACAAAGTACCATGAATATAGAAAATAAAATTATAAATCGGAAATTTTAATATTTCACTCTGCAAATGACTATAGAATACAAAGTATAATACAGAATACAAAGCATAATGAACATAACAAACATCAATTGAGCTCAGTTAAATCATAATGATTTACATTAAAATAGATGCTAAAACATACCTTTAGCTTATGTTCTTTTCTGTTGATAATGACAGCTGTAATCTGTTGGTCCATAAAAATTAGAATAGTACAAAGTAAAGCTGGAATAATAGCAGCTATTACTGTCCACCATGGATTTGGACCTAAAGGTGTAACAAACCAGCCACGATCATCTCTTGTGGGCTGTGAAAAATTAAAGAATGCACAGTTATTAACTGGATTAATAAATATCTAATCAAATGAAGTCTTACAGACAATACCAGGAAAGCCCTAATTATAAACTGATATGCCAAGTAATTATATTTTAACTTTTTATTTTTTTTAATTTTATTTTATTTTTAAACTTTACATAATTGTATTAGTTTTGCCAAATATCAAAATGAATCCGCCACAGGTATACATGTGTTCCCCATCCTGAACCCTCCTCCCTCCTCCCTCCCCATACCATCCCTCTGGGTCGTCCCAGTGCACTAGCCCCAAGCATCCAGTATCGTTAATAACAATATTCACAAAACCTGGTACCAGGCACCATTCTAAGTGTTTTAAATATTTCAGCTCACTTTTTCCTTCACAATAGTCTAAAGAAGTAACAGACAAGGAAACAGGCATAGGGAATAAATTTCTCAAGGTCCCAAAGCTAGTGAGTGGTGAAGACAAGATTTCAACTCTGATAGACTGGCTCAAAAATCTGTGTTCTCAATCAATATCTATATTAAATAAAATTATATTACCATTATCATATGTGCTATTGGATTGGCAAATTCATTCACTTTTACAACTATCACATTGACAACTGTGTATAACTCATTTTAGATGTGTATCCAGGCCACTAAGTAAAAACAGCAAAAAGACACTCAGGGAAGGGTTCTAAACATGGCTGGTGCCTGAGATGAGTCCCAGATGAATTCATTTTGACAATTCTTTGAGGAAGTCCCCAGCTCTGTTTGATAGGTGAGAAAACAAGGTTCAAAGAGATTAAGTAACTGGCCCAAGGACATAGTTGTAATGTGGTTCAAACTCTATTTCAGACCTAATTTTATTTGTTTTCCAATCCCTATCCATTGTGCAATTCTGCAAAAAGAAAATGCATTTCCCTTATTTTAAAAATGTTTCCTTATCTTTTAGGAATATAGATATTCCTACTGGAAGAATTAACAGGAAACCTTTTCAAGTGGCTTCCAGGTCTCTATTTCTGTGATTACTATTTATTTTTTAATATTAGACCAAAATTGTAGTTGGGCTGTGAGCATTTTATTTTCTGTTATATTAATCAATATTCTTTATATTTTCATGAAAATCCCAAGTGATAGGTTTATAGCTATCATCTGAATAAAAATTAGACCTACAAAGATGGAGAGATAGTAAATGTTATGATAACTTCACCTTGAAAACACTTGGTACTTGTAGTTTTGGAGACGGGATCCCAATGGCATAGTCAATTAAAACCATACATAGAATCGTAAGAAAGACAGCAAAGTCACTCACTATGGATCGAACCTAAAGATGATTAAAACACTTGTCACTTGAAGGAACTATAAATAGTGAGGAATACTCAGGAACATAATCTAGAATCACACTTTATGACATGATATCATAATATCACATTTTATACATACTATAATATTACTGTTAATTCTGTCATATTTATATTTATGTACCTCTGTCATTAAGATAAATATACACTCAACCTGTTCAAAATGAGGCATTATGGAATAGCTACAATGCTGATTGTACTGTTTTCAGTATTTATTTAAAATCTAAGTTTATTAAGGGAATCATGCATGGTACTTACACCAGTGATGATGATAAAAATCTAAGTTTATTATGAATTCCAATGTGTGAATATTTAAAATACAGAATAACATTGAATGGAGAGAATTTGGCTAAATTTTAATACTCTTTCTCACACAGGTAACATTTTAATATGATAAACCCTCAAACACTATAAAATAAAATCTGTTTTTATTGAAGTATCAAAATAGTTAATCTGAGATATAAGTATAGTAGCAGGTAATGTGCACAATAGAGTAAGTAAAATTAAAAGTTATTCTATTTCTCATTTATAAAGTCTTCTTTGAGCAAAATCCTTAAACAATATTCAGTAAGATCTGGCTTTTATTAGGATGCCTTTATGTCACACACACAAACACATACAAAATTCAGGAGTTTAATGAAAAAATCAATTCTATATTAATCAAATTAAGCTGTTGGAGGAAAGAAATGAGTCTTCCAACTTAGGGAAGGAAGAGGTAACAAAAACAGAAGCTTCTCTCAAACAGTTCTTAAAACATTTTCCCAGAGTAGAATTTTCATCACAATTTTTAGCTCATCTCTCAAAAGCCTGTTTTCTTGTTTCTCTTCTTTCTTTTCTTCTCTCTCCCTCCCTTCCTTCCTTAGTCCTTTTTTGGCTGAGTCAGGCCTTATAGGTGTTACTTTGCAGTGTTAAATATTGAACTAAGCTGTTTCTCTGTTTACTTTCTTTTCCAAATATGCAGATGCAAACGTGGTGGGTTAGGGGGAGGGACTGACACTTTAAAAATGAAAAAGAGGATAGTGTTCCAATGAGTCTTGCAGGGGCTTTCCCAATTACAAAATGTAACAGTGGCTCCTATGAGGTGTCTGTCAGGCTGGAATAGTTCCCACTGTTCACTGGGCAAGAAAGTGACAATCAGTAATGCAGTGTGTGCTTCTGAGTTCCAAAAATGAAAGTCGGAACGTGGGAGTTTATCTCTGGGATTTGAAGTTAGGAGATAAGCCTAGAGGCCATCTGCACTCCCAGCATCAATCTCACGAAATGCTTCCTCTTCCCCACCTCACCACACCTCACTCCTAATATGGCAGCTCAATCACCCAAAAACCTTTTAGTGGCCCCTTTAATGACAGTAATCGCTCTTTATTTTGTCCTAAAATACACATATCACCGTAACATGCTTTATGCTGGTAGACATTTTGATCAGAAAAACTGTAGTCTGAGTACCTTGGTTGGAAAATAGCGGCTAGTCTTGAACTGCTTCAACGTGGCTGACAGAGTAACTGTGGAAAAGAAGAGGATCACTGACCAAAACAGAACATCTGGAACATAGGGGTGCTCGTGGCCGCAGGCTCGTCCAACATACTCCCCGTGCAGTGATTTGCATTCCTGCCAGAGAAGTAAAACAAATGGAGCTATTAAGGAAAAAAGGTGGATGTAGTTCTTTCAGAAAACTAATGTCTTAGGATCACTTGTAGTTGAGTTGCCAAGGTTTTTCATTAAGGCTCATGTTTGGATAGGTAGTGAGGAGTAAGAACTATTTCTAAAATTTTTGCTTTTTAAAAATTAAATCTATAAAACCGATTCACCAATCATCGTCTTTATTAAGTATCACATCAACCCTATAAAATAGGTAGTTGCTATTATTTCCATGTTGTATCTGAGGAAAATATGGTATGGAGAAGGTAAGTCATTTGCTATGGCCTCACCACTGCTGGGCAGCAGCAGAGCTGCTGGGAATATTATTGCATACTAAAGGAGAACAGTGATTCTCTGAATGATCTAGTCCTAAAGCTCCCAAGCAAGGTGAGAAAAGCAACAACAAAAAAAGACGATATATTATTACTTAAGTGAAACTAGAAGTCAAAGATGGAGCTCAAACTTAAATTACAGAACAAAAGAGAAAAAGTACTATAGGCGCAGGGCAAAGTTCATATTTACTATGACTTTTTCAGGAGCTTCACAGGTGGCTCACGGGTAAAGAACCCACCTGCCAATGCAGAAGACCCGGGTTCCATCCCTGGGTAGGGCAGATACCCTGGAGAAGGAAATGGCAAACCACTCCAGGATTCTTGCCTGGAGAATTCCATGGACAGAGGAGCCTGGCAAACTATACTCCATGGAGTCACAAAGACTCAGACATGACTGAGCGACTATGTAAGAACAATAACAACAACAACAAATGATTCATGATCTTTCTTTTTTTTTTTTTTCCTGGTATATATTTTATAAGCCCCTGAAGAACCATTTCTAATTGCTGTCTTAGCCATGAGGTGGCAGCAAAGTCAAAAAATTTTTCTTTCTTGGAGGAAAAAACAGCATTTTAAACAATATTATTTTGAAATTGAGACTTTTTTTTTAAAGCTCATATAAGATTGGATTTTACCATTTCATTTTAAAAGTTAGAACATTAAATTTTAATTTTTTATTTCAAAACAGAAAAGAATGGTTTAAGTGATCCAGTGACCTTGCTAGTACCTGAGATATTCTGAGCCTGAATTAGGAATTGAATTGTGCCATGGTACAGAAAGATCTTAGGAAAAAATATGGACTGCCAGATTGATCACCAGCAGAGACTGTCCAATGAACAAAGCCTCAAGCCCTGGAGTACAGGAGGAAACACATACCTTTGAAAGATTCTAGACTAAATCACAGACCGCTACCTTGTTATCTAAAAACAAACTAGTAAAATCACTTGGGACAGTTACCTGTAAGGCTAGGATTTTTGAGAAATTTTGTTTGTATACTTTATCTAAAAAAATTCTGTTCCTTTTTCTAATCTAACTGCAAATGCTACATTTTTGCTAGCTAAAGTTGAATTCCAATTAACCACGTTAAGTTAATACAGAGCACAGAAACTTTGCTAATTGGGAAAAAAAAAAAAAATCCCCAAGCCTTAATTATAGCTTTAGTTTTTCCTTCTCTCAAAACTCTGTTAAAATGGATAAAGTAGCAAAAACAAATCCTTGAAATTTTTAGTCCCTTCTCTTGCCCCTTGTTCAGCTTTACTAGTAAAGCAATTACTAAGCAAAGTAATGGGATAGAAGCTAGAAAGCTAGAAAAATGATACTGATGAACCTATCTGCAGGGCAAGAACAGAGGCCCAGACATAGAGACTGGACTTGTGACTGGGTGAAGGAGAGAGTGGGATGAACTGAGAGTAGCGCTGAAACATATACATTGCCATGTACAAAATAGATAGCTGGTGGGAAGTTGCTGTATAACACAGGGAGCTCAAGCTGGTGCTCTGTGATGACCTAGAGGGGTGGGACGTTGGGGGAGAAATTCAAGAGGGAGCAGGTATATGTATACTTATGGCTGATTCATGCTGTTGTACGACAGAAACTAACACAACACTGTAAAGCAATTATCCTCCAATTAAAAGTAAATAAAAAAAAGAATGGATAAATACAAAGAAGAGCTAAAAGTTCCTTTGTAAACACATTACCTATATATTTGTGATCATCTTCTATCTTTTGTGCAGATATAAAAGTCTTCCAAGTCTTGGACTTGGTTGAGTCTTGTTCTCAATTCTTGGTAATATAGAAACCATTTAAAGAATTATTTAAGTGTCTTATAAGCTATAATACATTGCCATTAGCCTGCCTAGTCACTTTAATTCAAAGCAAATTTGAAAAGTATATTTTTCTTTCTTTTAGGGGGGCAGTATGTTATTTAAAAAGGAAAAATTGTGAGCTACTATATTCTACATTTATTTTCTGGTTTATACCAACTGTACCCTTAAAACACACACACACACATGAAGTCCTAAGATTTGGAAGAGAAAACTAAATCTAAATCCTGTTCTCTTATTTTGAGTCTCACATATGGTTTCACTTACAAAAATGAAAAAAATGCTTGTTGACAAACTCATTTCTACTAATTATTCTTCAACACGTTTTAAGCTTCAACAATTTTATAAGTTGGTAAAAATTAAGTTTGATAAAATAAGAAATTAGAAAAAAAAAAAAATAAGAAATTAGAGTTGGCATTAGTGTCCTGCCCCTTATTTATGTATAAGCTAAATATGTAATTCTGGCATTGAAACAATTCTTAACCAATTGCTAGTTAATTGCCTGTGAATATTTTAAACCTTGTCTAGGAATTCCTTATAATGACAGATTTTGATATACTGCTAAAATATATATATAAACATAGAAACCTAAATACTCTAGCTTGCTATAAAACACTTGAATTAAGCATTATTCACAATAGTCAAGATTGGAAATAACCTAGATGTCTGTCAATGGATCAATGGATTAAGAAACTGTAGTATAAATATACAATAGAATATCATTCACCCTTAAAAAGGAAGGAAACGTTACTGCAACAACATGAAAGAACCTGTAAGAAATGCTAATTGAAACAAGCCAGACACAGAAAGACAAATACTGTATGATTTATCTTCTATGTGGAAGCTAAGAGTCAAACTCAGAAGCAGAGAGTAGAATGATAGTTACCAATGACTAGGGAGAGAGGAAAAATGGGGAAATATTGGTTGAAGGGAACAAAGTTTCAGTTACGCAGGATAAATAAATTATGAAGTGCTAGTGTATAACACAGTGACTATGGTTAATAATATTGCATTAAATAATTGAAATTTGCTGGGAGAGTAGATCTTAATTGTTTTCACCAAGTAAAAAGGTTGCTTATGTGAGGTGCTATGTGTGTTAATTAGCTTGATTGTGGTAATCATTCACCTTGTATACATTCATCAAAACACATTTTATACCTAAAATACATAATTTTTATTTGTCAATTATACCTCAATAAAGCTAGAAAACAAAATAAACCAAGACATTTACATTAAATAGTAAATCTGCAATTTGAGACTGCTTTTCAAAATAATCATTAAATGTTTATTGGACACTTACTATGCATATAGCTATTTGGGGGAATCAAAGAAAGCTAAAGTTCTTGCCATTGCTGAGTTAGCAAGGTAAAAATTACAGTTCATGAGAAATGTAACAATTCAATTAAAAATTATCCAGTGACTAATACACAGAGTAAATATTACATGACCATTTTTACAAAACTAGTTATAATAGCCATTAGCACTGTTAATAAAATTAATAAAATGCTTTTGATGATCCTGATGGTTATGCTGAGAAAAAAATAGAATAACAATTAAGACAAATCATTATGGCCCTCAATGACTTAAAATTGTAAGTTTTTTTCATTATGTTGAATACCCTTTGGTGATAAGTGCTATTTCTGGTCAAGATTAGCAATTATTCATTGCAAACAGTGCTTTTACCTAATGAAAAATAATATGAAAATTTCTGCCAGAATGTTAACACCTAGTGCAGAACTTAACAAAGAAAAAAATAATAATAACAACCTCAGGATTAGATTTGCTTTGTTTGATTGCAAAATATTTTTCACTGTACTCTTCTTGATCCTAAAACTTCTAATATTGATCTAGGTAGATCAATTGTGCTATGAGTCTCTTAGAAATGTATGATTCAGGATTTGCTACTATATGGAATAAATATTATTATTTAACATTAAATTATTCAAGACTATAAAACACATAGAGTAAATTTTCATATTAAATAATTTAGAGATGAAATTATTGGGTAAGTGTATTGTAGGGGACACCAAGATGAGGGACAAAAGCAGGGAACTCTTAAAATATAATATCTTTATAGTTTATAAAAGGGGAATGTAAATGGAAGATGCATTGCTGAATGGATCAACCATGTCTAACTTCTGAACAACTGTAGCATTCTTTCTTGTTCAGCTCATCATTTCTTTTATTGGTCAACTTAAATGGCTCTCTGAAAGGGAGAAGTTTGATAAATCTTTTTTCTAAGGAAAAATACAACAGAATAAATGTTAACTATAACAGAAAAAAAATGAAAGTGAAGACATTTTAGAGCAAATGACTAGGGTAAGAAGAAAGGTAGTAAAATATAAGTCAAAGATAGAATTTTAAAAATTTTGATTCTGAAAAAAATACTTAATGAGGAAAAGTGAGAAAAATAGGCAACAGATCAAGCGCTCTTGTAAGAACTGTGTTTAGAGTTTTATAATCGTGCAACAAAAAAGGTTTGTGTGTATCACTAACTGGCTCACTCACTAAAATGTGTTTCTCATGAAATGAACTAGAGTTCATATAGTTTTATGCTGATGGTTATAATGGGATTTGAGCTTATACAGGTAGGTGAATTGGCAGAAGCTTTGGACTGTAATGTTTGTAACTGAGAAGAATGGAAAAGAAACGAGAATGATTCAGATTTTAATACTTATTAAAAGCAGAATCTTTGTATTTTTCAAGTTATGAGATTTGATTGACCAGAAGTAAAGGATGTAAATACAGATGGAAATAGGTGTGCACAAATATTACAAGAGATTAAGAAAAACAGTACTTTGGCCACCTCATGCGAAGAGCTGACTCACTGGAAAGACTCTGATGCTGGGAGGGATTGGGGGCAGGAGGAGAAGGGGACGACAGAGGATGAGATGGCTGGATGGCATCACCGACTCGATGGACGTGAGTCTGAGTGAACTCCGGGAGTTGGTAATGGACAGGGAGGCCTGGCATGCTGCAATTCATGGGGTTGCAAAGAGTCGGACATGACTGAGCAACTGAACTGAACTGAACTGAAGAAAAATAGAGACATTCAACTATGAAGGGGAAAAAAGATATCATTGTAAAAAGGAAAGACAGAAATATTTTTAAAGGTATAAGATTTAACTTTGATAGACAAAAAATATGTTGTGATTCTCTTTGTTAAACGGAAGGAAAATAAGGAGAAAATGGAAGTAAGAAAACTCTTTCTGAGGAAGGTGCCAGAATTTTAAGAAAAGTGACTTTGGTTTTCCCCAAAAGTTCAATATTTATACCAAAATATTAACAAACATCCCCTCC
The DNA here is from genome assembly GCF_029378745.1 of Bos indicus. Taxonomy (NCBI): domain Eukaryota; kingdom Metazoa; phylum Chordata; class Mammalia; order Artiodactyla; family Bovidae; genus Bos; species Bos indicus. The sequence continues at coordinate 34,502,487 of NC_091761.1, forward strand.
TCCTCAACATATTCTGAACAGCTGGAGCAGTATCATGGAGCGAAGTAAAAGCATTCTTTACACAGAAGGCTGACTTAGTTCTGTCATATGGTTTAATTTAGGTCAACATTGCTCTTATTTAATGTGCTTTCAGTTAATCTAGTCACATTATGCCATATAGGTGTGCTTTTGGAGTAATTCAGGACTACTAACTACTGGAAAAGCTTAATAATGAAAGAAAACCCCCAGTTAACTTATGCATATTTTAATGGATGAAATAAAACTATCACTTTTGTAATAGTATTTATTTAAAATAATTTACCTTAGTGGCAATAATTCATTCAAAATATCAAAAAAAGACCTTATAGTAATAAGATTCAAGACATGTTTCACTTACCGAAACAGTTAGGTTCTCCCAAATTATGTCAGAGGCAGAAATATTGGACTCCCTCCATTCCTTCAATGTATTATTACTAGGATTATGTGGCTCCACACAGTTACATCTGTAAAGACAGACCAGTGTCTTTTATGAAATAAGTATATTTTTGTGACCAGACTTAAAATAGATGTGTAAGTAGTCCTTCTTCCCCAGTCACAGCCTTCCTCCATTTGAGAGATAAGTAGTTAGGTCATCCTAAATATTCCAAAACACACTATTTTCAGACATATGATAGATATATTACTATCATATGTATTAAAGATATATATTAAATATATATTAAATGTATATTAAAAATATATATACATTTTTAATGTTTCCTGGAATGAGACGTCATTCCCTCTCTGTTCCAGTCAGAGGAAATTTTTTAAAGTATAGGTTAGAACACAAGGTTTTGGGGGCCTTTTAAATCAAGATGCTTTCTAAATCTTACAACAACCATTTACCCCTAAAATATAAGTCAAGTGGGAAAAAATGATAAACATCCAAATGTATTTTTATAATTTATTAATATTGTAAAAACATATCATATATGTTTATATATATATTTCATGTTCTAGAGATCACTTAGAATCATGCTATGTAATTTTAAATTAAAGCTAAGTTGAAGTAAGAACCCTGTGTATCTCAGAATATACTTTTCTTTGTGATGAGTGATAGTCTTATTAAAACTCAAACAATCAATATGCAAAAATTTTTTGAATAGCTACTCTATATGCAAGGTAACAAGATGAATGCTGAGGGTAAGAGCAAACCAGTAAGAAAAGAAAATCAATCCTCTGTCATCCGAATACTCATTGGAAGGACTGATGCCGAAGCTGAAGCTCCAATCCTTTGACTACCTGATGCAAAGAGCCGACTCATTAGAAAAGACCCTGATGCTGGTAAAGATTGAGGGCAGGAGGAGAAGAGGACAACAGAGGATGAGATGGTTGGATGGCATCTCTGACTCAATGGGCATGAGTTTGGGCAGACTGAAAGATAGTGGAGGACAAGGAAACCAGGCCTGCTGCAGGCCACGGGGTTGCAAAGAGTAGGACACAACTGAGTGACTGAACAACAGCTACCTACGGGTGACATGATGAATGCTGAGGATAAGAGCGGAAAGAATAGGAAAGATCTGGGCAATTGTTACTACTATGTCATAAACAACAGCTTTTGATATCACATTCTTCATAACTTTGTAAGTAAATGAGAACACACAAGCAAAGATTATCAACAAGTTAATGGTCTTAGATGTTAACTTCAATTTACAAATGGTTTGTTTAAAAAATTCATTGTCTATTATTTGCCCTTCAGAGAGCATTTTCTTCTAGAAGCATTTTATAAAAATCGTATTTGGGCTCCCAGGTTAACCCACATATACTACAAAACTTAAAAATAGGTTGGACTGCTATTTTAGTGATATTAATTAAACTGTAGAACTCAACTATTATTTCTATAGGAAAATATACTACAGTTTCTACTTGATAAATTCCTTTGCCTGAGCTACAGTCTCTCTTTCTACATCAGGAATTTTAGTCTGTTCTTTTTTATCACCACTCATTCATTTTTCAAAGCGTACTCAGTGTCTATTATTATATAAAATTCTACTTGACTTGAGCAATACAGACAGGCCTGCAGCTATTCTCACTAAGGATGGTTAGAGTATTCCCACCTGGGCTCACTTGGGACTGGAGCATTAAAGAAACAGAGGATTCCAATGAGAAGGCTGTTAATGAGGATTTTAAGGGGATGAGAGAAGAAGCATTAGCCCTTATGAGTAGCTGCGGTGGCCACTGTGCTATCAGAGGGAGGAGACAAAGCAAAAGGGAAACAAAGGTCTTTGAGAGGCAGTAATAGTCATTCATTAATGCAATTTGTTCAAATCTATAGGTTCCCAAGTCCCAGATTAGTTGTACATAATCACAGAACACAGGCCTTTGTATCAGAAAGCTCTGTGCTTCACTGGTTATGTGGCATGGGCAAGTTATTTAAGCACTCTAAACTTTGGTTTCCTCATAAAGTAAAATGAGGACTTGACATGCCTACCTAGTAGAGCTATTATGAAGAATATGTAACATGATATATACTAAATGGCATGTATACATTTATGCATTTTGTAATTGTTGCTCCTATCATCATCATGATTATCATCATTATTTTCTGATTCATTTATTGGTTTTTCATAAGATGTAATAAAACTGTTAACTTTCAATTGATGTAATACAAAAAAGAACAATAGGCTTTTCTCTAACATGCTGATATTCTTTTTTCTTTTGCTTCCAATTCTTTAAAGAGAATTAAATTCTGACCAGCATTAAAATAGTTTCACTACTAAGAATCTATCAAAAGAAAGAAAATTCCCATTCAATTTTGACTCTGGGTCATTAGATCACTAGGCAAATATAGTAAAGATAATATATGAATAGAGAGAATAATTCCATTTAAAAAATAGCTTAAATTATTAAAATTACATTAAATCACTGATTATTTTCTAAAATTAAAAATCAGATTTGGCTTCTACCTTAAAAAAGAGGACTGAATACACGTTTATTTTGTTATGACCTATAATTCACTAAGCTAAGGAATAATATAAAAAGAGACACGAGGAGAAACATCAAAAAGAGAGATATGTAAACAAACGGAATATGAAAGTCATATGAAAATAGGATTTTTGAAAAAGCAGAACAGAAGGGCAATACTACTAATAATAGTACCTTTACATTTAATCCTTAAACTAGGTTGTCACATGAATATATCGAGACACAAGTGACATGGGGCCAAGTTTACACAGCTAGAAATTCCAGAGCCAGAATTTAAACCTAGGTAGTGCTCTCTTACTCACTCACTCATAAATATATGTATATATTTATATATAAACAGATATATGTAATTACATATAAAAATAAAATTTATAAATTTATATAGGATATATATATTTATATAGGATATATATATATGTGTGTGTGTGTGTGTGTGTGTGTATATATATTCTTCCAACTGCAGTAAAAGAGGGAGCTTGCCTGATGAGTAAAATATCAAAGAGGGTCTTGACTAAGAGAAGAGTTTATACTCAAAAAAGAAACAGAGTAAACAGATGGAGCCAAAAACATGAGAACTAGTTTAAAGTTTGACTACACAATAGTTGATACCAGAAATCCATCCCCAACTGCTACAGACTTACATACATACCACTCCAAGAATAGCCTCAGTCTTTTCTCTAAGCAATACCATCAACACTGTAAGGCAAAATTACTTTGGACCTAGAGGTCTCTATGGAGTGAAATCATCAAATCAAATATAAGGAAGAATGAAAAAAAATGTTTATTCTTTGCAGATTTTAGTTTTTTGTGCATGTGTCATTAATTAGAAAGCATAACTTGTAAGTAAACAAAGATATAGGATAGAGGAAAGAAGGCTTCCGACCTAAGAAAGCACTCTCAGAAGGACAAATATAGTACAGCCCAAGAGTAAATCACAGAGGCAGTGAATCACAAGACGGATGAATGCAAAGTTCCACTCTCTTTCCCCCATAGAAACCGCAATTTAACAAAATATGGACCAAAATACTGTAATGAGAATTCTAGAATCTAGTCAAGATGTTGCAGTACCAGAGTGCAAAGCTGTGAAAAGCCACATTCAAATGGATAAGAAGAGCAATTTCACTTTAATTGCCTCAGCCCCTTTTCTAAGCTGGCACAGCTTAGCAGTGGTAGAGAATAACCTGGCTCACACTTTTTACACTGAGGGTGAAGAGAAAAGTAGAGGCTGTATCTGACATTCCAGCTTTTCAGAGGGCTACTGAGGAACTGGTATCTGTCTTGCCTAATTCAGAGCACTGACAGAACCATTGTAGTCTGGATGCCTTGGTGCCACTGAGAACAAAGAAGAATGGGTAACTTGGCTTTCAGGGACGAGGATGGCTCAATGCAGTTAGGGGTAGAACAATCTGAGGCTTCTCCCTCTGGAAGGAGTGAAAGGAGCATATGTCTGATGTTCAAGCTCTTTAGAAGAGTGCAGAAGGGGCTGGTATCTTTCTCACCTAATTCAGGCTGCTGATGGGGAGTCAGCATACAGCAGAAATCTGGAGGCCTCTGAGAACAAGGGACATCAAAGCAGCTTGCTACTGTAAAACTAGGACTTCCTAGGTGGCACAGTGGTGAAGAATCTGCCTGCCAATGCAGGACCTGCAGGAGATGCAGGTTCAATCCCTGAGTCAAGAAGATCCCCTGGAACAGAAAATGGCACTCCACTCCAGTATTCTTGCCTGGGAAATCCATGGACAGAGGGTCTGACAGGCTACAGTTCATGGGGTCATAAAGAACTAGACACAACTCAACACAAACACATATCGTAAAACCAGACAACTTGCAGTACCACAGAGTGACCCCAGGTAGAGCAAAACATTATGAGTCCCTGGAAAAAGAAATCAGCCAACTCTACCTAATTGAGAAATTGCACACACAGGCTCAAAGAATTTACATTTCCTTCCCTCTAAGAAAAGGTTACAGAGACCCCCAGAATCTCTAGTCAAGCTGATTAGAAGTCTTCTGCAGAAAGGGCCAGTCTATAAAGGCTATGAGATGTGGTTTTTATTTCAAGTGTGCCAATCCTAAAACAAAGTTATGGGATACATGAAGAAACAGGGAAACATGGCCCATACAAAAGAATAAAATAAATCAAATTTATCTTAAAGAAATGGAGGCATATAAATTACCTGACAGGGAATTAAAATAGCCATTATAATGATACTCTATGAGGTCAAGACAATGCATAAACAAAATGAAAATATCAGCAAAAAATAAAATATTAAAAAGAACAAAACAGAAAATTTGGAGTTAAAGAATACAATAATTGAAGTAAAAAAATTCAGTAGGAGGATTTAACACTAGGTTCAATTAAACTGAAGAAAGAATCAGTGAACTTGAGGACAGGTCACTTGAAATTATCCAGTCATAAGACATAAGAAAAAAGAATGAAACAGAGTGAAGAAAGCCCGAGGAACACATGGGATATCATAAGCAAATCAACATATGCATCATGGGAGCCCTGGAAGAAGAAAGAGTATAAGTGACAGAAAGCTTATTTAAAGAAATAGTGCCCCCAAACTTCCCAAAACTAAGGAAGGAAATTATATCCATATTTAAGAAATCCAATGGATTCCAATGATAGTAAATCCAAAGAAATCCACACTAAGACACATTATAATCAAACTGTCAAGAGAAAACTACAGAGAAAATTCTAACAGCAACAAGAGAAAAGTGGATCACCATGTGCAAGAGAAGCCCCATAATACTATCAGTGCATTTTTCAGCAGGAACTCTACAGGCCAGAAGGCAGTGGGATGATGTATTCAAGGTGCTAAAAGGGAAAAACTGCCAACCAAGAGCACTATATGTGGCAAAAAAAAAAAAGTGGTACTTGAAAAATGAAGGAAAAATAAAACCTTTCCATGTTTAAAAAAAAAAAAAAAACAGCTGAGGGAGTTCATCATCACTATAACTGCCTACAAGAAATGCTAAAGGGATTCCATCAAGTTTGAACAAAGGGATGCTGAACAACAACACAAAGCAATGAAAATATATAGCTTGCTAGTAAAGGTAAATACACAGACAAACACAAAATACTGTAACAATGGTACATAAATCACTTTTTCTGGTATAGGGGTTGAAGGACAAAAGTATTTTTAAAAACTATTACTATAAAAATATGTTAATGGATACATAATTCAGAAGGATGTAATGTTTTGATATCAATAACACAGAAAGTATAGGGAAGAGGGAGTCAATGTGAAGAGTATTTGTATGCAATGGACATGGAACAACAGATTGGTTCCAAATAGGAAAAGGAGTACATCAAAGTTGTATATTGTCACCCTGCTTACTTAACTTCTATGCAGAGTACTTCATGAGAAACGCTGGGCTGGAAGAAGCACAAGCTGGAATCAAGAGTGCCGGGAGAAATATCAATAACCTCAGATATGCAGATGATATCACCCTTATGGCAGAAAGTGAAGAGGAACTAAAAAGCCTCTTGATGAAAGTGAAAGTGGAGAGTGAAAAAGTTGGCTTAAAGCTCAACATTCAGAAAACGAAGATCATGGCATCTGGTCCCATCATTTCATGGGAAATAGATGGGGAAACAGCAGAAACAGTGTCAGACTTTATTTTTTGGGGCTCCAAAATCACTGCAGATGGTGACTGCAGCCATGAAATTAAAAGATACTTGGAAGTCAAGGTATGACCAGCCTAGATAGCATACTGAAAAGCAGAGACATTACTTTGCCAACAAAGGTCTGTCTAGTCAAGGCTATGGTTTTTCTAGTGGTCACATATGGATATGAGAGTTGGACACTGAAGAAAGCTGAGTGCTGAAGAATTGATGCTTTTGAACTGTGGTGTTGGAGAAGACTCTTGAGGGTCCCTTGGACTGCCAGGAGATCCAACCAGTACATTCTAAAGGAGATTGGTCCTGGGTGTTCTTTGGAAGGAATGATGCTAAAGCTGAAACTCCAGTACTTTGGCCACCTCATGCAAAGAGCTGACTCATTGGAAAAGACTCTGATGCTGGGAGGGATTGGGGGCAGGAGGAGAAGGGGACGACAGAGGATGAGATGGCTGGATGGCATCACCGACTCGATGGACGTGAGTTTGAGTGAACTCCGGGAGTTGGTGATGGACAGGGAGGCCTGACGTGCTACAGTTCATGGGGTTGCAAAGATTCAGACACGATTGAGTGACTGAACTGAACTGAAAATTAAGTTTTATCAGCTTAAAATAGATTGTTGTAAATATACGATGCTTTATGTAAGCCCCATGGTAACCACCAAGAAAGTACAATTTTGTGTAAAACATCCACAAAAGAAAATTTAAAAGGGACCAAAACATATCACTACCAAAAGAAATCAACAAAACACAAAGGAAGAAAAAAAGAGAGGAAAGAGGGTGAAAGATAAATATAAGACAGAAAACAACTAACAAAATGGCAATAGTAAGTTCTTCTCTATCAATAACTACTTAAATGTAAATGGATTTTACTCCCTAATCAGAAGATACAGAGTGGTTAAATGGATTAGAAAAAATCCAACTATATGCTATCTAGAAAAGATTTTTGATTTAGGAACACACATAGAGTGAAAGTTAAAGTATAGAAAAAAATATGCAAATAGTAACTGAAAGAGAGCAGGGGCCAGGGTGGGCCATAATCATATTAGACAAAATAGACTTTAAGTCAAAAACTGTCAACAGAGACAAGGAAGGACATGATAAATGACAAAAGGGTCAATTAATTGGGTAGATATAACAATTAAAAAGATATATGTACCTTACAGCAGAGCACCAAAATATAGGAAGGAAACACTGACAGAATTGAAGGGAAAGATAGATAATAACAATAATATTAGGAGATTTCAATACCTCACTTTAAATAATGGATAGAATCCAGACAGAAGATGAATAAGGAAACATAGGATTTGTAAAATACTATAGACCAAATGAACCAAATATCATATACAGGGCATTTCATCCAACAGCAGCAGAATATACAGTCTTTTCAAGCACATACAAACCATTCTCCATAAGAGATCATATTTTAGGTCACAACCCAGTCTTAACAAATTTGAGAAGACTGAAATCAAAGTAAGTGTACTTTCAAAGCACAGTGCAATGAAACTAGAAATCAAAAATAGAAGGAAACTAAAAAATTCAAAAATATATGGAAAGTAAGCAATGCATTCTTGAACAACCAATAAGCCAAAGAAGATATCAAAAGAGAAATTAGAAAGTATCTTAAGACAAATGAAAACAAACAAACAAAAATACTAAAACTTATAGGATGCAGCAAAAGCCACACAAAAAGGGAAGTTTATAGCAACAATTGCCTATATTAAAAAGATGAAAATTCTCAAATAAACAACCTAACTTTAAAACAGAAGAGACTAAAATAATAAAAACAAACAAATCCCCAAGTTAGCAGAAGGAAGGAAATAATAATCATCAGAACAAAAATAAAACAAAAAATAAACAAAAAAAATGAAATAGAAAATAGAAAAACAATAGTAGAGATCAATGAAAATGCATTATTTGTTTTTTTTCCAAAAAAATCAACAAAATTGACAAACTTTTAGCTAGATTAAGAAAAACATTAAGAAGACTCAAAATTATTAGAGATGAGATATTACAACTAATGCCACAGAAATTAAAAAGATTATAAGAGATTACTATGAGAAATTCCAAGCCAACAATTTGGATAGCCTGGAAGCAATGAATAAATTCCTAGAAACATGCAATCTACCAAGACTGAATCATGAAGAAATAGAAATTCTGAACAGACCTATAACTAGCAAGGAGACTGAATGGGTAATCAAAAACCTCCCAACAAAGAAAAGCCCATAACCAGATGGTTTCACTGGCGAATTCTACCATACATTTAAAGAACTGGTGCCAATCCTTCTCAAGCTCTTCCAGAAACTGAAGAGGAGGGAACACTTCCAAACTCATTTTATGAAGCCAGAATTACCCTGATACCAAAGAAAAAGACATCAAAAGAAAACTAAAAAACAATATCCTTAATGAATATAGATGCGAAAATCTTCAACAAAATATTAGCAAACTAAATTCAACAACACATTAAAAGGATCATACATCATAACCAAGTAGGATTTATCCCTGGAACACAAGAATGGTTCACCAAACAAATATTAATCATTGTATTACATCACATTAATGGAACAAAGGATAAAATCATATGATCAACTCAATAGATACACAAAAAGCATCTGATAAATTCAACATCCTTTCATGATAAAAGTACTTATCAAACTAGGAGTAGAAGAAGGCTGAGCGCCAAAGAATTGATATCTTTTGAACTGTGGTGTTGGAGAAGACTCTTGAGAGTCCCTTGGACTGCAAGGAGATCCAACCAGTCCATTCTAAAGGAGATCAGCCCTGGGATTTCTTTAGAAGGAATGATGCTAAAACTGAAACTCCAGTACTTTGGCCACCTCATGCGAAGAGTTGACTCATTGGAAAAGACTCTGATGCTGGGAGGGATTGGGGGCAAGAGGAGAAGGGGACGACAGAGGATGGGATGGCTGGATGGCATCACTGACTAACATGAGTCTGAGTGAACTCCAGGAATTGGTGATGGACAGGGAGGCCTGGCGTGCTGTAATTCATGGGGTCGCAAAGAGTCGGACACGACTGAGCGACTGATCTGATCTGATCTGATCTGAGAAGGACATTATCTCAACATAGTAAAATCCAGTGTGACAAGCCCACAGCTAACATAGTAAACAATGGGGAAAAACCAGAAGTTTTTTCTCTTAGATAAAGAACAAAACAAGGATGCCCATTCCTGCCATTTCAAGTCAAAACAGTACTGAAGGTCCTAGTTAAAGCGATTCAGTTAAGGGGGAAAAAAAGCATCCAAATTGGAAAGGAAGAAGGAAAATTATCTCTACTTGCAGATTATATAATATAATACAAAGAAAACTCTAAAGATCACATGCACACTCACGCACACACACACACACACACACTGTAAGAATAAATGAATTCAGCAAAGTTGCAGGATCAAAAGCAACATTAAAACATTAAAAAACTCAGTAGAGTTTCTATAAACTAGCAATGAATAATCTAAAAAGGGAATTAAGAAAACAAACCCATTTACAATAGCATCAATAAGAATAAAATACTTAGAAATAAATTTAACCAAAAATGTGAAAGACTTGTACACTTAAAACTACAAAGCACAGCTGAAAGAAATTAAAGAGGACGCAGACAACTGAAAAGAAAGAAATGTGTTCATGAACTGGAAGATTTGATCTACAAATCAGTGCAATCGCTACCAAAATATCAATGACATTTTTTATAGAAATAGAAAAATTAATCCTGAAATTCATATAAAACCATGAAAGATTCTGAACAGTCAAAACAATCTTGAGCAAAAAGAACAAAACTGGAAGTCTCACACTTCCTAATTTCAAAATATATAGCAAAGCTAGAGTAATTAAAAAAAAAAAAACAACAGCATGGTACTGGAACAAAGACAGATACATAGACCAATAGAACAGAACAGAGAGCCCAGAAATAAACCTTCACCCATGCAGTCAAAGATCTTCGACAAGAAAGGCAAAACTACGCAATGTGGAAATGTTGAAGTCTCTTCAACAAATAATGCTGGGAAAATTGGATATCAACAAGCAAAAGAATAAAATTGGACCTTTTATCATACACAGAAATCTATTCAAAATGAATAAAAGACTTAAACATTAGACCTAAAACTAAAAATTTTCTAGAAGAAAATGGGGGAATGCTTTATTACATTGGCCTTAACAATGATTTCTTGGATATAACACCAAAACACAGTTAATAGAAGCAAAAAAATAAACAATCGGACTACATTAAGCTAAAAAGCTTTTACATAGCCAGGGAAACAATAAGCAGAGTGAGAAAGCAACCTATGGAATGGGAGGAAATACCTGCAAACTATATCTGGTAAGATAGCAATAAATATACGTTTAATGGTGCAGCCATTATGAAAAACACTATATAGTTTCCTCCAAAAAATAAAAAGAGGGCTACGGGATCCAGAAATCTCATTTTTAGATCCAAAGAGACTCGGATCTTGAAGACATGGTGTATTCCCGTATTCATTGCAGCATTGTTCAAAATAGCCAAGAAGTGGAAACCATCTAAATATCCATCAACAAATGAACTTTTTTAAAAGTGTAATTATATATACAGTGGAATATTATTCGGCCATTAAAAAAAAGGAAATTCTCTCATATGCAGCAACATGGATGAACATTGAGGATATCGTGCAAAGTGCAATAGCCAGCCACAGAAGGGCAAATGCTACATAATTCCACTTACATGAAGTATTTAAAGTAGTAAAACTTATAGAAATAGAAAGTAGAACTGTGGTTTCCAAAGATGGGAAGAGAGAAATAAGGAGTTGCTTCAATGGGTATAGAACTTTAGTTACGCACCATGAAAAAGTTCTAGAGATCTGCCGTGCAACATCTGCTGTTCTATATACTTATACTTTTAATAAGCAGTTAACAGGGTAGAATTAGTGAATTCTTGGGAAAGCTTGAGGACATTCAAGCGTGGAAGGCTGGAGAAAGAGCAGTTAGCAATACAAGGGGGAAAAAAAAAAGCTTTACAAGAAAAACATGTTCCAAGGAGGAAGAAAACTGAAATATATATAATGATTTTGAGCAGCTCATGAAATGTTGAAAGGAAATTCATTTTATCATGATGTTATGAACATTGTTGGGTTTTTATTCTTCACTATACATATTTTCAGTTATTTTCTTAGGACTTGCTGAAGGGATTATCACATACATTCAGTTATTAGGCTCCATTAACTGCTGGGTCATTACTCTATTGTTTTGTTTGTTGTTGTTTTTTTTTTTTATCAAGATTTTTAAAAAATTAATTTATTTGTTTTAATTGGAGGCTAAGCAAGCTAGGGCATAAAACACTCTGGTGACATGATGCAATTAAACTCTAGCTTCTTTGCAACTGAGGCTATTGTTTGAGTTTTTTCTGACCCCAAGAGGACTTTCCTTAGCTGTCTCTTTCCCTGGTTCTCTCTGGTATAGTAACTGCCCTGTTGTTTAGTCTGTCTCTCATAAGGCTACCTACCTTCTCTTAACTGCTTCTTAACAAAACTTCCAATATTTTTAAAATTTAGTTAAAATTTTATTTTATATGAGAGTAGAGTCGATTTACAGTGTTGTGTTAGTTTTAGGTGTACAGCAAAGTGATTCACTTATAAATATACATATATCCATTCCTTTTCAGATTCTTTTCCCATATGGGTTATTATAGAATACTGTACTGAGTACAGTTCACTATGTTATACAGTAGGTTTTTGTTGATTATGTTATACACAGTAGTGTCTATGAGTTGATTCCAAACTCCTAATTTATCTCTCTCAACTTTCCTCATTGGTATCCCTAAGTTTGTTTTCAAAGTCTGTGAGCCAGTTTCTTCTTTGGAAATGTTCATTTTTTTTTTAGATTCGATATAAAAAGTGATTTATGACCTTAAAACAATTCTATTATTGCTTCCTAAAATGATTTTTTACCAGTACAGTTGTTTCACCAGTGTGAGGGTCCTTAGAGTTCCTTATGAAACCATTCTGAAAGAACATTGTTGTCTGAATGCCAAAGGAGTCACAATACTAGAGCCATAGAAAAGAAAATGTAACCTAAACACACTACTTGACTAGAGTGAGAAATATTTATATCAATATAACTATGTAAAGGTTTTTTAAAATCTTTTTTTAAAAGGTTTTTAAAAAAAAAAAAAAACAACATTTTAGAACCGATCTTTACACAAATTCAGTGTAATTTAGTTGCTCAGTCATCTCAACTCTTTGTGACCCCATGGACTGCAGCACGCCAAGCTTCCCTGTCCATCACCAACTCACAGAACTTGCTGAAACTCATGTCCATCGAGTCGGTGATGCCATCCAACCACTCATCCTCTGTCGTCCCCTTCTGCTCCCGCCTTCAGTCATTCCCAGCATCAGGGTCTTCTCCAAGGAGTCAGCTCTTTGATCAGGTGGCCAAAGTACTGGAGCTTCAACTTCAGCATAGTCCTTCCAATGAATATTTAGGACTGATTTCCTTTAGGATGGAGTGGTTGGATCTCCTTGCAGTCCAAGGGACTCACAAGAGTCTTCTCCAACACCACAGTTCAAAAGCATCAATTCTTCGATGCTCAGATTTCTTTATGGTCCAACTCTCACATCCATACATGACTATTGGAAAAATCATAGCTTTGACAAGATGGACCTTTGTTGGTAAAGTAATGTCTCTGCTTTTTAATATGCTATCTAAGTTCGTCATAGCTTTTCTTCCAAGGAGCAAGCATCTTTTAATCTCATGGCTGCAGTCACCATCTGCAGTGATTTTGGAGCCCAAGAAAATAAAGTATGTCACTGTTTCCACTGTTTCCCCATCTATTTGCCATGAAGTGATGGGACCAGATGCCATGATCTTAGCTTTTTGAATGCTGAGTTTTAAGCCAACTTTTCATTCTCCTCTTTCACTTTCATCAAGAGGTTCTTCACTTCCTTTGCTTTCTGCCATAAGGGTGGTGTCAACTTCATATCTGAGATTATTGATATTTCTCCCGGCAACCTTGATTCCAGCTTGTGCTTCATCCAGCCTGGCATTTCTCATGATGTACTCTGCATATAAGTTAAATAAGCAGGGTGACAATATACAGCCTTGATGTACTTCTTTTGCAATTTGGAACCAGTCCATTGTTCCATGTCCAGTTCTGATTGGTGCTTCATGACCTGCATACAGATTTCTCAGGAGGCAGGTAAGGTGGTCTGGTACTCCCATCTGTTTAAGAATTTTCCACAGTTTGTTTTGATCCACACAGTCAAAGGCTTTGGCATAGTCAGTAAAGCAGAATAGATGTTTTTCTGGAACAATCTTGTTTTTTCAATGATCCAATGCATGTTGGCAATTTGATCTCTAGTTCCTCTGCCTTTTCTAAATACAGCTTGAACATCTGGAAGTTCTCGGTTCAGTTACTGCTGAAGCCTCACTTGAAGAATTTTGACCTTTTATTTGCTAGCATGTGAGATTAGGCAAATTACTTAACACTTAACTTTGGTTACAGAATAAAGGACCACTACAATAGAATAAGAGGTAGGGAGATAGGAGGAGGAACAGAGAACTGGAAGGAAAGATAGGTTTGTTTCTCTCTTCTTACAAGTGTAAAAAATTAATAAACAGCAACCTCAATTAAATAGCCTTGGGAGACCAGATAGGGGAGCCTCACAGCAGACCCCAATAATAAGAAGAAACATTTCCCCTTCTTCTCTGGCAAGAGCTCATCCAATTCAGCCAATGAAATGGCATGGACTGTTTGGTCACTATGGCCCTCCCAACTTTGTTTCCCCCTTTAGAAGAGCTCTCCTTTCCATTTTTGCAGGGAGCTTACATGTTGCAATGGTTGCAGATCCCAAATTGAAATTCTTTGCAAGTCCTGAATAAATTCTTTATTTTGCTAGAGAAATAACTGGTAGTCTATTTGTTGTAGGTCAACAATTTAATGGCCCTTAAGAGGATCCCCAGAAATCCCCCAAGAGCTCTGAAGCTGGTGAGCCAACAGGTGTGGTACCAACATTGAACCTATTGCTTCTCACTGCTTTTCTCACCAACCCTGGAGTTTGAGGGTGGGTCTTTCTCCTGGATCTGAGCTTCCATCTACTTTGCATTTTGAAGCTCTCCAGGTTTTACTCAGTATCTATTTTAAGGTTTCTTCCTTTCTGGTTAAGGCCTTGTTCTGTATGTGAGTATTCATTTGGCACTTTGGTCTGATTTTTGAAATCAGACTGTTCCAGCTGGAACTGGCTAGCTTTCGGCCCATTCCTTTTGGAACATGGGATGTTTCACTGGAGTTGTGCCGATTCAGCCTTTGGCCCCATTCCATTTTGAATAGGGGCTGTTATATTGGAACTGTGCGGAGCAGCTTTTGGCCTGGCTCCTCTGGGACCAGACTGTTCCCTTAGAACTGCTGGTATTAGGCCTGCAGGCTACTTGCACTGTTTACGCTATCTGAGCTATTTGAGTTGTTTGAGCTGCTTGAAAATTATTCTCTTTACTCTAGAGAAAACCCTCCAAGATTTGGGATCCCAGTTATCTAAATATTTTGAGGGTACCCCTCTTACAGGGACTCCAGCCAATTTTTATTTGAAAACCACGATTCTTCTTTAGGCATATTTCTAACTAAATGCACTGACCCAATCAAAGACAATGTATAGTATCTATGGCCATTATGAGAAAATTTTGAAGTCTCCTTAACTTTTCTTAAGGCTGAATTGGACAACCACAGCTCTAAAATTTGCAAAACTGAATGGAATTCATATTTCAATCAGTCATTTGAGGCTTCCAAATGTTATCAGGAGCTTAAAATTACCACACCACATAATAAGATTTGAAGATTTACTGAGGCAAACAAAGATAAAATGGCTTCCTAAGCCTCATGATCTTCTTCCTTATCTCAAGCCTCACCTCTTGTACTATCTTCCTCCTTTCCTGCTGTGCTATGTACAGCTCCTCTACTTTGTGGCTCAGATGGAAGGAATCTGCCAGCAATGCAGGAGACCTGGGTTCCATCCCTGGGTGGGAATGATCCCCTGAGGAAGGGAATGGCCACTCAAAACCAGTATTCTTGCCTGGAGAATTCCATAATTATAAGAGCCTGGTGGGCTACAGGCCATGGAGTTGCAAAGAGCTGGACATGACTGAGTGACTAACACACAATCTATGTACACTTAGTTCCTCCATATTAGTTCTCTCAATGAAGTTTCCTTTTTCTCTGAAACAACACACTCCCCCTTTCCTCTGAACTTGTCCCTTAAAATTAAACATTCTAAGGATCCAGAGGCTAAATGCTTAATTTCTTCTACTCCCTGGATTAAAGCAGAACTGCCAGCCATAGCCAAAGATTTTCCTAAAATAAATGAAGATTCTCACAGATTTGCTCAGGGATTTAATACTCAGTCAAATTTATCAACTAGGTTTCTCTGAATAATATCAACTAGTTCATATCCTTGTCATGATGACCAGACTCAGCATTAGATGAAAAATGCCAGCTGGGAAAATCCTGAAAGGTCTCTAGAATTACAAACAGAGAGGAGCCCACTAACATTATATGATCGTGCTAAGTTGCTTCAGTCATGCCTGACTTTGTGTGACCCTACGGACTGTAGCCTGCTAGTCTCCTCTGTCCATGGGATTCTTGAGGCAAAAATACTGGAGTGGATTGCCATGGTCTCCTCCAGGGTATCTTCCCAATCTAGGGATCAAAGTCCCATCTCTCATGTCTCCTAAATTGGCAGGTGGATTCTTAACCACTAGTGCCATCTCAGAAGCCCCTGGGCTTGAAACTTCGATTTTCTAAATTTCATGCCCATCATTTAAAAGTGATGGTGTTGGACTTTTAAGTACATGGTTAACTATTTTCTTGTTAACTCTTTGCCTGAGATAGTTGAACCTCAATTTCCTTCTAAGGCTCTAAATGATACAGTGATAATCAAGATAGATACAGTCCCTGTCTTATAGAGCTTGGGGTTGAGTGATAATAAAAGCTGACATTATTTTTATAGGCCCAGTACTATGCTAAAATGCATCATATGCACTATTTCATTTACTCACACAATCCTACCAACCTAGGGATTGAACCCGCATCTCTTATGTCTCCTGCACTGGCAGGCAAGTTATTTACCACAAGTGCCACCTGAAAAGCCAGTTATATGATCAGGCTCAGGCAATTGCTAGGTGTCTTCATAGGGCAGTTCCTAGGGCTTTTCCAAAGCTTATTAATTGAAACAAAATTCGGTCCTATACACAAAATCCTAATAACTCTGTTCATTACAATTACAATCGATTTCAGATTATTTTTAAAGAAAATTCTGGTCTTCCTTCAGATGTTCATTTCACCAAGGTAGCTTTTAATTCTGTATTTATTAGTGGGATGATCCTGGATCTTTCCCTTCTAGTATGAAGGAACAGGATGGAATAGGAAACTGTGTTTACTCTAGATTTAATCTGGCAAACCAGCTCTTTCATGGTCTAGATGAGTAACCTAAAAAGAAGACTGCTAAAATTCTTAATCTTCAACTCCAGCAAATTAAATCCCCTAAATGAAGCCAAAACCCTCCCAGTTTCTGCTAGTATTGCAAAGAGAATATTGGAAAGGAGATTGTTACAAATTTACCTTCAGCCCTCTAACCAGCCTTTCCAATGTCCACTCAATTCTCAATTATGTGACTCTGAGGGACTACAGGGGCTCTCCCCAATCTTCTTCCTAACTGATTTAAAGAAACCTTTCTTCAGACTGAGGATGACACTCTCCCAGTCCTAACTGACAAGAGAACCACACTCCGGGTCCTCAATCCGACTACAACAAAGCAGCCTCTGCCTTGGTGTACTAACAGTCCAAATAGTGGGCATCTCTAGTGAACCTCAAGAGGTTCCTGTCTCTGAAGCTATTTCCTTTTGTTTAAGCTCTTTGAGACATATACACCCTTTCTTCTTAGTTCTACCGCCTCTAAGCATTTGCTAGGCTGAGACTTATAGAACTATCATGCCAGAATTTCTTTCTCCCAAAAAGAGTAAATAATTCTAGAACTTCACAGTAGTTGTCTAGGAAGCCAAGAAGATGATTTAAATGGCTCTTTGACATTTTTTACTTGTTCTCTCTCTGATGGTGCTAGAGCCGAATTCAGGAAACACTGATCATTTCTCCCTATTGAATCAGCTACCATCCTCCTCATGGAGAAAATCTCCAACTAATATTGGCAAAATTCATAGCACAACTCCCATCAAGATTCAAATACATCCTTCAAAAGTTCTTCCTGGAATTAGTCAATAGCCTATAATTAGAGAAATCCTTCAAGTTATAAAGCCCATAAAGAAATGTGAGTGCCAAAGAAGTGATGCTTTTGAATTTTGGTGCTGGAGAAGACTCTTGAAAGTCCCTTGGACAGCAAGGAGATCAAACAAGTCAATCCTAAAGGAAATCAGTCCTGAATATTCATTGGAAGGACTGATGCTGAAGCTGAAGCTCCAATGTTTTGTCTACCTAATGAGAAGAACTGACTCAATGGAAAAAACCCTGATGTTGGGAAAGGCAGGAGAAGAAGGGGACGACAGAGGATGAGATGTTTGGATGGCATCAACTCAATGGACATGAGCTTGAGCAAACTCAGGGAGATGACGAAGGACAGGGAAGCCTGGTATATTGCAGTCTATGGGGCTGCAGAGTCGGACATGACTGGGTGACTGAACAACAACAATAAAAGCTTACAAGGCTCAAGACTGCATTATCCCTTGTCTTGTCAGTTAGTTCCTATGATACTCCTAATTTTAGTGGGATGGGGCACAGTGGGTGTTGAGAGAGTTTATTCCTTAAGTAAGAACCAAGCTTTATTCATTTACCAAAAAAAAAAAAAAAAAGCTGGGGCAAGGGAAAAGACAAGTTTTACAGAAAATTTTAACAGTAATTCCCTTTGGTAAAAAGCATGGAAGTTTGTCTAGGACGTCCAAGCAATAAACAATATTATTATCCCTTGACACCCTGTTGCCTCTAACCCTCATATGCTTCTAACATCCATTCCCCTTGGAAATAAATTCTTTACTCTAGTTGAGTGATGTGGTGCATTCTTTAGTATTCCAGTTGATGAAGCTAGCCAATATCTTTTTGCCTTTACTTGGAAAGAAAAACAATTCACCTGGACAGTAATGCCTCAGAGTATTACTGACAGTCCTTTTTATTTCTCACAAATTCTGAAGGCTGATCTGGTTGACATAAAGTTCCCAGGGGTTCTACTTTGTTGTAATATATGGATAACTTGCTTCTTTGCTCTCTGTCTCAAGCCTCCTCAGCATCCATTTGCTAAAGCTTTTAGCTTAAAGGGACATTAGATTTCCAAGGAAAAACTGCAGTTTTCCCAAACCCAAGTTTGATATTTGGGGCATCTAATATCAGAACAAGAGTTACACCTAAATTTGGATAGGCTTCATGGTGTCTAAGTTTCCCCAAACCCAAAACTAAGCACCAACTGCAAGGTTTTTCTAGCTGGTTATTGGTGAAATTGGATTTCTATTTCTCTCCTATGGCCAAAAGTCTGTATTTTTTGATAAATAACCATCCTGACTCAATTTTATGGAAGAATAAGATGATACAATATTCTAATACTTAAAGGAGAGTTTGATAAACCCACTTGCCCTCGGGCATCCCTATTCTCAGATTTCCTTTGTGTTATGTGAAAAGGAAGGGAATGCCTTTAGGGTACTCAACTAAACATGGGGACCACCATCAATGTGCTGGGTGCTTTAGCAAGTAATTAGATCCTGTGGCAAGAGGACAAACCCTGCTGTCTTAGAGCCATTACTAACACTGCCCTTTTGGTTAAGGCCATGAAAAAAATGTTGTGGGATCCCTTTGACAATTTTTGTACCTCAAGCAATGTAAGCCCTCCTGAATTCTCAATCCACTCAACATTTCTCAATTGGCTTCCCCGTCTCCTATGAAGTCTGTTTGTTAACTCCTCCTCTTTTATGTTGTAATAACCTTAACCCTGATACTCTTTTCTCCTCTGTCATTGATGAAGTCTCTCACAACTGCTTAATGCTGATGAATCACCTTCCTACTACTCATGATAATCTACAGGAAATTCATTTTGGCAATGCTGACTTCTCACTGATGGCTCTTATTTTAAAGGTAAAAATGGCATATATTAAGATGGCTATGCTATTGCAACTAACTGCCTTTAATATTTTTGAGGGAGCGTCTTTTCCTCTGAGTACTTTGGTCCCAAAGGCTGAATTACACACTCTTACACAGGGTTGTACTTTAACCAAGGGCAAAACTGTCAATATTTAGACCGACAATAGATATGCTTTCAGAGTAACTTTTGAAAGCAATAGCAATAGTATGCTTTCATGATTTTTTAATATTATGAAACAATATGGCTTCTTTACTTCCATTGGAAATAAAGTTTAACGTGGCCCCTATGATTAAGAATTAATGGATGCATTACTTTTATTTGCCACTTTGTGAAAAGTAGATAAAGTATTAGTCACTCAGTCATATCTGACTCTTTGTGACTTTATGAACTACAGCTGTCAGGCTCCTCTGTCCATAGAATTCTCCAGGCAAGAATATTGAAGTTGGTAGCCATTCCCTTCTCTAGGGGATCTTCCTGACCCAGAGACTGAACCCCGGTCTCCTGCATTGCAGGCAGACTCTTTATCGTCTGAGTCACCAGGGGAGCCATCTGCCACCTTAGCTATCTATTATCAATATGCTGGGTCATTCTAAACTTGACTCTCTGAAAGCTAAGGGAAATTGCCTTGCTTACATTTTCACAAGGAATGCTGCCCTTAACGGAACTAACAGCAGAGAAACCTTTCCATGGTCCAAAGGGATATTTCTCCAAATGACAACTTAGAAAAACTGGCTAGAGAAGCCCAACAATTGACCTTGAAAAGGAAAGGCAAGATTAGAAATTCAAGAATTGTTGGTTTGATAAAAAGAGAAAGCTCTGGTTTGCACTAAATAACAATCTAGCCCTACTGGAGACTCTCAAATTCCCACTCCTCACCGCTGTAAATGCATTAAATCTCTGGTCTACTGACAAAATGATAGCCTTCATGAATTAATATTGGTAGGGAAACTTTAACAATGCCACAAAAAGTGCCTACTTTACTTGTTGGCTTGTCTGAAACACAACCCAGGGAAGCCTGTTTGTACTGTTCCTGGCCATTTTAAACCACCTAATTGACCATTTGAGGTCTGGCAAATGGAGTGATACAATTTCCTCTGTCTCACGAATATAAGTATGTTTTAGTCATGGTCTGTATGTTTTCACACTGGACTGAAGCTTTCTCTTGCAGACAAGCCACTGCCTCTTCTGAGGTTAAAGTTCTTTTGGAAAAGAGTATCCTCATCTAGGGAACTCCTCTTGAACTTCATAGTGATCTCATTTTACTAGTCAGGTACTTCAACAAGTCTGAACTGTTTGGCTTGTCTTACAACATTTTTACTGTGCATACCACCTCAGTTCTCTCGTTTAGCTGAATCCATGAATGGCATTGTGTGTGTGTGCTAAGTCACTTCAGTCGTATCCGCCTCTTTGCAACGCTATGGACTATAGCCTGCCAGGCTCCTCTGTCCATGGGGATCTTCCCCATCCAGGAATTGAACTCACCTGTCTTATATCTCCTGCATTGGCAGGCAGGTTCTTTACCACTAGCGCCACTTGAGAAGCCCATTAATAGCATTATTAAGACTCAGTTGGCAAATTTTGTAAAATTCCTCCAAATATATTGGCCAAAAGCATTGCTATTGGTCTTTTTAAATCTCAGATTCACCTATTTTAGAATTCATAAATTCTCACTCTTTGAGACAGTCTCTGGATGCCCAATTCACTTGGCTCCTTACCTCTTTTGAGCCATAACCGATGAAAGGCTGCTGCTGCTGCTGCTAAGTCGCTTCAGTCGTGTCCAACTCTGTGCGACCCCATAGACAGCAGCCCACCAGGCTCCTCCATCCCTGGGATTCTCCAGGCAAGAATACTGGAGTGGGTTGCCATTTCCTTCTCCAACACATTAATGCATGCTGAGTCGCTTCAGTCGTGTCCAAATCTGTATGGACAGCAGCCCACCAGGCTCCTCTGTCCACGGGATTCTCTAGGCAAGAATACTGGAGTGGGTGGCCATTTCCTTCTCCAAACCGATGAAAGGAGATATTCTAATATTTCAAAGGCCTGATTACTTCTATTAAAAATGCAAAATATTTCAGTGGAGCAATCTTTTCATAGCTCACTCTCAGAAGACAAAGACCTTGAGCATCAGACCTTGAAATCTGAAGTTTTGTCATTGGAAAAAACACATCCAGAAGGACTCTCTTCAACCTTTCTGGAAAGGTTCCTATTAGGTTTTGCTAACTGAGCCTTGTGCTACCAAACTCCAGGGAATACTCTTGAGTTCACATGACACACCTAAAAAGCAACAAATCCTAACTGGATTTTTCCAGAATTGAAGCAGATGACATCTGATGAGACATCTTTTCCAAGTTATACAAACCAGGCCCATTGGATATCTGTCACCACACCTTTGATGATGTCATATGTTCAGATGGTCTTCAATGTCTATGATTTTGATAACATGGACTTAGATAAAAAGTATCCAAGAGTTCTTCCTAGATCTCCTTGTTACTCAAATGTGACATAAATAGGTTTCAAATTTGCGCATTTTCTTTCTAACCTGGGACACTATACTCAGGTAAGGTCCTTCCTTGTATTGAAGGACAAAAAACTGGTGAAACCAGAACACCTCTTTTTTTAACAAATTTATTTATTTTAATTGGGGGATAATTGCTTTAAAATATTGTGTTGGCTTCTGCCACATATCAACATGAAGCAACCATATGTAAAAATATGTCCCACACCTCTTGAACCTCCCTTCCACTTCCCACCTTCCCACCCTCTAAGTTGTCACAGAGTATCGGTTTGAGCTCCCTGCATCATACAGGAAATTTCCACTGGCTATCTACTCTACATACGGTAATTCACGTTTCCATGCTATTCTCTCAATCTGTCCCACCCTCTCCTCCCCCTACTGTGTCCACAAGTCCGTTTTCTATGTCTGTGTCTCCACCGCTGCCCTGCAAATCGGTTCACCAGTACCATCTTTCTAGATTTCATATATATGTGCTGATATATGATATTTGTTTTTCACTTTCTCATTTACTTCACTCTGTATAATAGGCTCTAGGTTCATCTACCTCATTAAAACTGACTCAAATGCATTCCTTTGTGTGACTGAGTAATATGCCATTGTATATATGTACCACAACTTCTTTGTCTATTCATCTGTTGATGGGTATGGGTTGCTTCCATTTCCTGGCTATTGTAAATAGTGCTGCAATGAATACTGGGTACATGTGTCTTTTTTAATTCTGGTTTTTTCAGGGTATATGCCCAGTAGTAGGATTGCTGGGTCATATGGCAGTTTTATTTCTAATTTTTTAAGGAATCTCCGTACGGTTCGTCATGGTGGCTGTATCATTTTACATTCCCATCAACAGTGCAAGAGGTTCCCTTTTCTCCACACCCTCTCCAGCATTTATTGTTTGTAGACTTGTTGGTGATGACCATTCTGACTGATGTGAGGTGACACCTCATTGTAGTTTTGATTTGCATTTCTCAAATAATGAGCAATGCTTAGCATCTTTCCATGTGTTTGTTGCCTTCTCTATGTCTTTCTGGACAAATGTCTGTCTAGCTCTTTTGCTCACTTTTTGATTGAGTTGTTTTATTAGTCCTGAGCTACATAAGCTGCTTTTATATTTTGGAGATTAATCCTTTGTCAGTTGTTTCATTTATTATTATTTTATCCCATTCTGAGGCTTGTCTTTTCACTTTGTTTATAGTTTCCTTTGCTGTACAAAAGCTTATCTAAGTTCAATTCAGTTCAGTCCAGTCGCTCAGTTGTGTCCAATGCTTTCCGACCCATGGATTTCAGCATGCCAGGCCTCCATATCCATCACCAACTCCTGCAGTTTACTCAAACTCAAGTCCATTAGGTCAGTAATGCCATCCAACCATCTCATCCTCTGTCTTCCCCTTCTCCTCCCACCTTCAATCTTTCCCAGCATCAGGGTCTTTTCCAATGAGTCAGTTCTTCGCATCAGCTGGCCAAAGTATCAGAGCTTCAGCTTCAGCATCAGTCCTTCCAAGGAATATTCAGGACTGATTTCCTTTAGGATGGACTGGTTGGAGATCCTTGCAGTCCAAGGGACTCTCAAGAGTCTTATCCAACACCACAGTTCAAAAGCATCAATTCTTCAGCACTCAGCTTTCCTTATGGTCCAACTCTCACATCCATACACGACTACTGGAAAACTGATGCTTTGACTAGACAGACCTTTGTTGGCAAAGTAATGTCTTTGCTTTTTAATATGCTGTGTAGGTTGGTCATGGGAAATAGATGCGGAAACAGTGGAAACAGTGTCAGACTTTATTTTTGGGGGCTCCAAAATCACTGCAGATGGTGACTGCAGCCATGAAACTAAAAGACGCTTACTCCTTGGAAGGAAAGTTATGACCAAGCTAGATAGCATATTCAAAAGCAGAGACATTACTTTGCCAACAAAGATTTGTCTCGTCAAGGCTATGGATTTTCCTGTGGTCATGTATGCATGTGAGAGTTGGACTGTGAAGAAGGCTGAGCCGCCGAAGAATTGATGCTTTTGAACTGTTGTGTTGGAGAAGACTCTTGAGAGTCCCGTGGACTGCAAGGAGATGCCACCAGTCCATTCTGAAGGAGATCAGCCCTGGGATTTCTTTGGAAGGAATGATGCTAAAGCTGAAACTCCAGTACTTTGGCCACCTCATGTGAAGAGTTGACTCATTGGAAAAGACTGATGCTGGGAGGGATTGGGGGCAGGAGGAGAAGGGGACGACAGAGGATGAAATGGCTGAATGGCATCACTGACTCGATGGACGTGAGTCTGAGTGCACTCTGGGAGTTGGTGATGGACAGGGAGGCCTGGCGTGCTGCGATTCATGGGGTCGCAAAAAGTCGGACACGACTGAGCGACTGAACTGAACTGAACTGTAGGTTGGTCATAACTTTTCTTTCAAGGAGTATGCGTCTTTTAATTTTATGGCTGCAATCACCATCTGCAGTAATTTTGAACCCCCCAAAAAATAAAGTATGTCACTGTTTCCATTGTTTCCCCATCTATTTGCCATGAAGTGATGGGACCAGATGCTATGATTTTAGTTTTCTGAATGTTGAACTTTAAGCCAACTTTTTCACTCTCCTCTTTCACTTTCATCAAGAGGCTCTTTAGTTCATCTTCACTTTCTGCCATAAAGGTGGTGTGCTCTGCATATCTGAGGTTATTGATAATTCTTCCAGCAATCTTGATTCCAGCATGTGCTTTATCCAGCCCAGCATTTCTCATGATGTACTCTGCATAGAAGTTAGAAAAGCAGAATGACAATATACAGTCTTGACGTACTCCTTTTCCTATTTGGAACCAGTCTGTTGTTCCATGTCCAGTTCTAATTGTTGCTTCCTGACCTGCATACAGATTTCTCAAGAGGCAGGTCAGGGAGTCTGGTATTCCCATCTCTTTCAGAATTTTCCACAGTTTGTGGTGATTCACACAAAGGCTTTGGCATAGTCAATAAAGCAGAAATAGATGTTTTTCTGGAACTCTCTCACTTTGTCGATGATCCAATGGATGTTGTGTCAACCTGTCAACCTCTGGTTCCTCTGCCTTTTTAAAATCCAGCTTGAAAATCTGGAAGTTCATGGTTCATGTACTGTTGAAGCCTGGCTTGGGGAATTTTGAGCATTACTTTGCTAGCGTGTGAGATGAGTGTAATTGTTTGGTAGTTTGAGGATTCTTAGCCATTGCCTTTCTTGGGGATTGGAATGAAAACTGGCCTTTTCCAGTGCTGTGGCCACCGCTGAGTTTTCCAAATTTGCTGCCATATTGAGTGCAGCACTTTCACAGCATCATCTTTTAGGACTTGAAATAGCTCAACTATTGAAATTCCATCACCTCCACTGGCTTTGTTCATAGTGATGCTTCCTAAGGCCCACCTGACTTCACATTCCAGAATGTCTGACTCTAGGTCAGTGATCATACCATCATGATTATCTGCGCCGTGAAGATCTATTTTGTATAGTTCTTCTGTGTATTCTTGCCACCTTTTCTTAATATCTTCTGCTTCTGTTAGGTCCATAACTTTTCTGTCCTTTATCGAGCCCATCTCTGCATGAAATGTTCCCTTGGTATCTCTAATTTTCTTGAAGAGACCTTTAATGTTTCCCATTCTATTGCTTTCCTCTATTCTTTGTACTGATCACTGAGGAAGGCTTTCTGATCTCTCCTTGCTATTCTTTGGAACTCTGCATTCAAATGGGTATATCTTTCCTTTTCTCCTTTGCTTTTCACTTCTCTTTTCTCAGCTATTTGTAAGGCCTCCTCAGACAGCCATTTTGCGTTTTTGCATTTCTTTTTCTTAGGGATGGTCTTGATCCCTCTCTCCTGTATAATCTCACGAACCTCCATCCATAGTTCTTTAGGCACTCTGTCTATCAGATCTAATCCCTTGAATCTATTTGTCACTTCCCCTGTACAATCATAAGGGATTTGATTTAGGTCATACCTGAATGGTCTAGTGGTTTTCCCTACTTTCTTCAGTTTAAGTCTGCATTTCACAATAAGGAGTTCATGATCTGAGCCACAGCAGCTCCCAGTTTTGTTTTTGCTGACTGTATAGAGCTTCTCCATCTTTGGCTGCAAAGAATATAATCAATCTGACTTTGGTATTGACCATCTGGTGATGTTCATGTGTAGAGTCTTTTCTTGTGCTGTTGGAAGATGGTGTTTGGTATGACCAGTGCATTCTCTTAGCAAACTCTATTAGCTTTTCCCCTTCTTCATTCCATATTCCAAGGCCAAATTTGCCTGTTACTCCAGGTGTTTCTTGACTTCCTACTTTGGCATTCCAGTCCCCTATAATGAAAAGGACATCTTTTTTGGGTGTTAGTTCTAAAAGGTCTTGTAGGTCTTCATAGAACCGTTCAACTTCAGCTTCTTTAGTGTTACTGGTTGGGGCATAGGCTTGGATTACTGTGATATTGAATGGTTTGCCTTTGAAATGAATAGAGATCATCCTGTCATTTTTGAGATTGCATCCAAGTACTGCATTTTAGACTCTTTTGTTGACTATGATGGTTACTCCATTTCTTCTAAGGGATTCTTGCCCACAGTAGTAGATATAATGGTCATCTGAGTTAAATTCACCCATTCCAGTCCATTTTAGTTTGCTGATTCCTAAAATGTTGATGTTCACTCTTGCCATCTTCTGTTTGACCACTTCCAATTTGTCTTGATTCATGGACCTAACATCCCAGGTTCCTATGCAATATTGTTCTTTACAGCATTGGTCTTTGCTTCTATCACCAGTCACATGCAAAACTGGGGTTGTTTTTGCTTTGGCTCTGTCTCTTCATTCTTTCTGGAGTTATTTCTCCACTGTTCTCCAGTAGCATATTGGGCACCTGGGGAGCTCATCTTTCAGTGTCTTATCTTTTTGCCTTTTCG
Organism: Bos indicus; assembly: GCF_029378745.1. Lineage (NCBI taxonomy): Eukaryota > Metazoa > Chordata > Mammalia > Artiodactyla > Bovidae > Bos > Bos indicus. The sequence goes on from NC_091761.1 coordinate 34,529,559, forward strand.
TACTGTTCGTGGGGTTCTCAAGGCAAGAATACTGAAGTGGTTTGCCATTCCCTTCTCCATTGAACCACATTTTGTTAGAACTCTCCACCATGATCCATCCATCTTGGGTAGCCCTACATGGCATGGCTCATAATTTCATTGAGTTAGACAAAGCTGTGGTCCATGTGATCAGAACAGTTAGTTTTCTGTGATTGTGGTTTTCAGTCCATCTGCCCTCTGATGGAGAAGGATAAGAAGTCTATGGAAGCTTCCTGATGGAAGAGACTAACTTGGGAGAGACTGGGTCTTGTTCTGATGGGCGGGGCCATGCTCAGTAAATCTTCAATTTTCTATTGATTATTTTCTGTTAGTTAAGTTTAATTAGATCCCACTTGTTTATTTTTGCTTTTATTTCCATTACTCTTGATGGTAGGTCATAGAGGATCTTGCTGTGACTTATATCAAACAGTGCAGAAAACCTGACTCTTGACCAGCAGTATTTTCAGAGGAAGATACTGATCAAAAGGAGAAAATGTAAAAAACCAATAAACAGAAACCTCAACAAAATAGGGTCAGAAGACCAGAAAGCTGTCCTATCACAACAGCAGAGCCCAACAGAGAGAAGAAAAGGTTTGTTTTTTTTCCAGGCAAGAATTCATCCAATGAGAGACTTCAGAACTCGGCCAATGGAAAGCCATGGACTATTGGGTTACTATGGCTTTCCCAATTTCCTTTCCACTCTATAAAAGAGTTCTCTCCGTTTTTTCACGGGTCCTGTACATGGCTTGCCATGGTTTCAGATCCCAAACTGAAATTCTTTGCTGATCCTGAATAAACCCATTTTTTTCTAGAGAAATAACTTACAGTCTATTTAAGTCAATACAAAGTAGAAAGTAAAGAGAATTATCTACAACCTGTGGAGACAGAAATAGAAGTATGTTACTTGTGGTTACTTGTTTATTTATAGTTAACCAAGGTTATGGGAATAATGGAACTTAAGATATGATAGAATTACTTTGGAAGGAGAGACAGTGCAACAAGAAAGGCTGGGTGTGGGAATAGAAAAGGAATTAAATCCATATGCATAACAGCAAAAGTAAATGAGTCACATTTAATATTGGTAAACAAAGAAATAGTAATATAAGCATATTATTTAGAGAAATTAGGTAACACCAAAATAAACACAAATCTAGATTAAAAGTGTTGTCTTTCAGTGAGCTGGTGCTTTGATTATAATCTTTCTTTACTATTTGTATTTTTCAGGGTGTATATGGATTATTTTGATAACAATAAAATGTATCTGAAAAAATATGTTTCCCCTTGTGGAAGCTCTAAATTTACTTTCTTATTTCAATGTGTACAAATTATCTTGAGGTCCCTCTTGTATTTAGTTTTATCTTTTTTCAGTTCAGTTCAATTCACTCGCTCAGTTGTGTCCAACTCTTTGCGACCCCAAGAACTGCAGTACGCCAGGCCTCCCTGTCCATCACCAACTCCCGGAGTTCACTCAAACTCACATCCATCGAGTCGGTGATGCCATCCAGCCATTTCATCCTCTGTCGTCCCCTTCTCCTCCTGCCCCCAATCCCTCCCAGCATCAGAATCTTTTCCAATGAGTCAGCTCTTCGCATGAGGTGGCCAAAGTACTGGAGTTTCAGCTTCAGCATCACTCCTTCCAATGAACACCCCGGACTGATCTCCTTTATGATGGACTTATTGGATCTCCTTGAAGTCCAAGGGACTCTCAAGAGTCTTCTCCAACACCACAGTTCAAAAGCATCAATTCTTCAGCGCTCAGCTTTCTTCACAGTCCAACTCTCACATCCATACATGACTACTGGAAAAACCATAGCCTTGACTAGATGGACCTTTGTTGGCAAAGTAACGTCTCTGCTTTTGAATATGCTATCTAGCTTGGTCATAACTTTCCTTCCAAGGAGTAAGCGTCTTTTAATTTCATGGCTGCAGTCACCATCTGCAGTGACTTTTGAGCCCCCCAAAATAAAGTCTGACACTGTTTCCATTGTTTCCCCATCTATTTCCATGAAGTGATGGGACCAGATGCCATGATCTTAGTTTTCTGAATGTTGAGCTTTAAGCCAACTTTTTCCCTCTCCACTTTCACTTTCATCAAGAGGCTTTCTAGTTCCTCTTCACTTTCTGCCATAAGGGTGGTGTCATCTGCATATCTGAGATTATTGATATTTCTCCCAGAAATCTTGATTCCAGCTTGTGCTTCTTCCAGTCCAGCGTTTCTCATGACGTACTCTGCATATAAGTTAAATAAGCAGGGTGACAATATACAGCCTTGACGTACTCCTTTTCCTATTTGGAACCAGTCTGTTGTTCCATGTCCAGTTCTAACTGTTGCTTCCTGACCTGCATACAGGTTTCTGAAGAGGCAGGTCAGGTGGTCTAGTATTCCCATCTCTTTCAGAATTTTCCACAGTTTGTTGTGATCCACACAGTCAAAGGCTTTCTCTCTTTAAAATATTCAAAAGTTTTGCAAACATGGGGAAACCATTCTAGTATTTCTCTTACATTATACTCAGATTGATCAGAATTATATTCTCAAGTTATTTGGATTGTTTTCAACTTATAATTATTTTGAACATCAACTAATTTTAAAGTTATTATCTTTAGCAGTATCTGTCCCTGTTGGCTTTTAAAACAGGTTATTTCTCAATGCCATTTTCACTGTAATTCAAAGCTTACTGATTATATGATAAAGAAACATGTTAAATTTGCTTTCTGGTGAGTAACGTATCCATTTGTTAAGATTCTGAGATAAACAATGCTTAAATTTTCATTAACATTTCTTTTGACACCTTGAAAAATTATGTTTTGAGATTTTATGTAAGAATCTCTACAATAATGTCAGAGTTAGCATTTACTTGCAATCAAACTTTTTATGAATTTTAGTTTATAAAAACTGCCTCACTTATTTTTCTATGTAGAATAAGCATTGTAGAAATACTAAAAACATAAATTACTTGCGGATATTGAATACAGGACAGTTTTGTGGTGGTCTGTGTATGAGATAATTTGTATACCACTTCAAATCCTATCAGCCACACCTCTTCTTCCAGCCTGTGCTGCAGTGACCAATTCTTTATGGATTTCAACAGCTCACTTTCAAGTGCAATGCTTTGATTCCTTTCTTCAGGTTGCATCACATATCTTACTTCCTACTCTTACACTTCTGCCATCCTTAACCAATGGGCTACAAAGGCTGATAGATATATGCTTCCCCTTTTCATCCCCAGGGAAAACAATTGTGAGCTGAATTTCATAAGCCTTCAAATCAAGCATCACTCACCTATACTTTTAACCAATGCAGTAACACAATTTCTTACCAGCTTTATCTCTTTCCCAATATTACTGTATTAGCCTACTCAGGCTGCCATAACAAAATGCCATAGACTGAGTGGTTTAAACAATATAAATATATTTTCTCACAGACCTAGAGGCTGCAAGTCCAAGACCAGGGTGCCAGCATGGTTGAGTTCTGAAGACACTCTTCTGGCTTGCAGAAGACCATTTTCTCCCTGTGTCCTTACATGGCAGAGAAAGATAAGAGCACTTCCCCCCTCCTTACAAGCATACAACTGATCAGATTTGGGCCCCACTCTTATTACCTTATTTAATCTTGATTATTTTCTGAGACACTGTCTCCAAACACAGTCACTGGGAGTTAGGGCTTCAAAATATGAATTCTGAAGGGACATAATTCAGTGCATAGCAATCACACTTTTAATGTTCTTCACCCCTGCTCCTTAAGATCAATTAACCTTCAAGGAAGCCTCTGACTTAGGCTATGCTTTCAGGGGAACTGAGGTTACAGTATGTTTTGTTCTATATGTGTGATAACAGAAAAAAAGGATTCATAGAAAGTGCAGTCATGAGGAATTTTTCACAATGCTTAATTAATTCAATAAAAAGGTAGTGAGTATCATGCAAGACACCATGCTAAGTGAAAGTTGCTCAGTTGTGTCCGACTCTTTGCGGCCCTATGGGCTACATAGTCCAAGGAATTCTCCAGGCCAGAATACTGGAGTGGGTAGCTGGTCCCTTCTCCAGGGGATCTTCCCAATTCAGGGATTGAACCCAGGTCTCCCACATTGCAGGTGGATTCTTTACCAGCTGAGCCACAGGGAAGCCCATGCTAAGACACCATGCTAAGTGTAGTATTAAATAAGAGACATGATCCTAGTGTTTTTTTTTTTTTTAATGCAGAAGAGAAATACAACACAGTCAATTATAATTATATAAAGACATTTGCAAAATGTACTATGAAGAGGTCTAGGTTGCTAAAAAAGTAAATAAAAGGAGAGCCACACTTTGAGTCTGGATACTCAAAGAAAACTTTAAGAAAACAAGGTTTAAGTTGAGGTCTAAAAGATTAACAAAATTTAGTAAGAAATGGTGTGGACACAGTGGTGGGGGTGGGGGATCGGGGGTGGTGGACTAGAGACAGCAAAAAGCAGGTAGAAAGGCTGAGTCAGGAGCAGACATGCACAGGGAGGTTAGCATAGCTGAAACAGAAGGGTAGTCAGGAAAAGATGAGGGGTGGGACTGTGGCATAAGCAAGGCCCAGACTGTATGAATTGAGCATTGAAGGTCCTAGTAAGTACTCTGAATGCTAAAATGAGAACTGTAGGAAGCCTTTGAAGGATTTTGTGAAAGATTTGTTTATCCCATTGTTACTGTGGTTTTTGTAATGTATGTTGGTTATGCAGCCCTCATTTACAGTACTTAAAATCATTTGTTGAAAAGATCAGATCTAGGCATACATAGATTAATTGTAGCTCAAGCTCTCAAGAAATGACATTAAAGGGAAGTACTCAGGTCACTGAGAGGTCTTGAAAGAAGAGTCAGTGGACATAGCAGGGAACTGTGGTAGGAAAGGTCCTTCATCTGGCATTCACCAAGTGAAGATTAGGAGTCAGATCAGGTGAGCTACTACAGATGCCTAACCCATGCTACCCAAGACATGATTTCTGGGTCCCAGGTTGAGAGCCAAGGACAAATTCTAATATGAAAAACCTTTCCACTCTTAACGAAGATACCCAGACACTGGCCTGGGAACAAAAAAATTAACAATAGACCTCCAAGTAGCATGTCCATAGTGTGAAGTAATATGACTACATGTTTTTTTTAAAAAAAATGTGTATTTAGTTGTGTTTGACTCTTTGTCCCATTGGAATGTAGCCCACCAGGCTCCTCTGTCCATGGGATTTTTCAGGCGAGAATACTGGAGTGGGTTGCCATTTCCTTCTCCAGGGGATCTTCCCAACCCAGGGATCAAACCCGCGTCTCTTATATCTCTTGCATTGCAGGCAGATTATTTACCTGCTGAGCCATCAGGGAAGCCCTAAAAAAAAAAAAAAAATAGTAAAAGAAAAAAAATTCACACTGATCGTGAATCCTCCTCTAAATGGAGGCTTAGAGATTACACTTATGGTAGCTTCCAGAAATTATCCATGGTGTCTACAAATGTCTTGTCTTAAATCTCTTGCTCCAATTTTATAGTTGTGCTAGGATTAGATTAGGTGAAAAAGCAAGACTTGCAGGTATACAAATGTCTTGCTGCTGTCCTGCTCATACATATATGAACTTGCCAACATCTGTCTTTAAGGCAGTTCACTAGTAAGGGGTAGTGTACTTCTATGATTGGAAATTCCTCCAAATGAATCTTTGTTATTTTGCCTCAAAAAAAAAAAAAAAAAAAAAAGGCCTAATACTGTAGGAACTTTATGGGAAAAATCTGGGAAAATACTTTTATATTCAGAAAACTTTAGATAAATATATTGATGACAAAAAAAACTAAAGTGCAAAATAAAGAAAATATGCCAAATGTCTTACAGGAGAATACAGTAAGAAAGAACTAGCATTATAGTAACTGTATGCATTAAACATACATCTAACATAAATATACATGCATATATATATATATATATATATAACACAGAATTTTATTTGAAAGAAAGTTGGGAACAAAAACATTAGCTAGCCATTTGATCCCATTTATATCACTAAATCAGAGGACAGGGAAGCTTGGCGTGTTGTAGTTCATGGGGTCGCAAAGCATTGGACATGACTTAGCGATTGAACAACAACAGCAAGATACTAACAAACAGCTCATCCATGGATATTTCAGGTTATTTATGTGCATATTTTACAAAAATCACTAAATTAGTCAACTCTTCTGTTAACTTACCCCACTAAAGCAACAAAAGCCAAGCAAACTATTAGTTCTGACTCATTTGAATAATAGGCAAATATATTTAGGACCTAACTGTTAGTAAAATAAATTCTTTAAAGCTATAACTCATGCCCTTTACTTTACACTGGGGAAAATTAATCATTATTTCAAATGAAAATTTAGTCCTTGTTCAAAAATGAAAGTATTTACTGGTCGTTGTTCAAAGATTAATGTATTAATTAGTACATTTTAAAAGAAGAAGAAATCAGGATAAAGCCTTCATCTTACTGGAAGACTCATGTAAGTTGGCTCCTGGGAACCAGGATCATGATACCTAGCTATGAGACTGACCCATCCATCTTCAGTAGCAACCTGGTCAATTCAGGGGCTGAAAATCTCTAAATGCTGGCCTCTGAGGCTGATTATCTGCACCTGGATACAACAGATGGGTATTTTGTTCACAGTACTTTTGGCCACCCTATGGTAGCGTCTCCAAAAGCGGCGAGGACAGGATCCTTTCTTTGACATGCACAGGATGGTTTCTAGGCTGGAAGAGTAGGTAAAGCCAATGGCTATAATAGGAGTCAATCCATATATACAAGAACCCAGGGGCTTTCATTAAAGACATTTGGGGCAATGAGATAAAGGTTGGACTTGCCATCAAACAAGGAACTACAGTTGAGTATTCGGTACCATGGGCTAATCAGATAGACATGGTCTTGGATAAGACAGTTGAATCTGGATTTTGAGGGTAGAAGTTTACTGAAGATATGATACCAAAGTCTGTTGGTTGAGAACACAGTTCCTGTCTTTTGGCAGACAGGTTAATGGTAAAACAGATCATGATACTCTCCATAACTATACAAAAACGGTGGCTAACATGATTGTGTCTGTCAGTGATATTATAAGGAATGAAGACCCCATATTCATGATAAACCTATTAAGATATACTTTCTCAAGAAGCTGCTCAGAAAAATTCTCTTCACAGGTGAGATTTCAAGTACAATGAAATTTCTGTTTCTGTTCATGAAATTTCCCTTTTATTGGAAAATGAGAATGTTGACTACCAAGCCATATTGCATGAAGCTGTACTGCTTTCCTAGGCAATTATTCACTCCAATGATTAAAACCTACTGTGCAAAATGTTCTAAGAGATTAGAAACTGGGCTGCACACCTACATTTTCAATGATGGAATTTAAAGATTGTTGTTGTTCAGTCACTAAGTCATGTCCTCCTCTTTGCAACTCCATGGACTGTAGCATACCATGCTCCTCTGTCCTCCACTATCTCCTGGAGTTTGCTCAAATTCATGTCCATTGAATCAGTGAAGCAATCCAACCATTTCTAACCAAATTTAAAGATTAGAGTACTAAATATGATCCAGTAATTCCACTCCTGGGCATGTATCTGGAGAAAATATAGCCCGGACATGGAAGCATTCCATAAACAGAGGAACGGATCAAGATGTGATACATACATTCAATGGAATATTACTCAATCCTTAAAAAGGATGAAATGATGCCATCTGCAGCAACATGGATAGACCTAGAGATTGTTATACTGAGTAAAGTAAATCACACAGAGAAAGACAAATATCATGATATCACTTATATGTGGAATCTTAAAAAAATGTTAATGAACTTATTTACAAAACAGAAATAGAGTCACAGATGTAGAAAAGAAACTTATGGTTACCAAAGGGGAAGAGAAGAGGGATAAATTAGGAGATTAGGATTGACATACCCACTGCTATACATAAAACAGATAACTTAGTAAGGACTATGGTGTAGCCCTGGGAACTCTACTCAATACTCTGTAATGATCTACACTGGAAAAGAATCTAGAAAAGAACGGATATATGCATTTGTATAATTGATTCACTTTGCTATACAGCAGAAATTAACACAACATTGTAAATCAACCATACACCAATAAAAATTAATTAAAAAAATAAAGATTAGGACACTTAAACACCCTGTTTTTCCTGGGAGGCTTCATTTTTATAAAGAGTAAAAATATAGCTGTCTTAAGATTATAAACAGAAACGTATCTTAATGCCTAAAGAAGGCATGTTAGCTATTATGAAGAAAATTATTTTTCTGCATTTATGGAAAGAATTTTCTGTTTTTTCCCATCTGTTAGCCAAAAGCAATGAAGTCCTTATGTTTCTCCTGTTTCATCACTTGTGATTTGATAAAATGAGCAAAATAAAACTAATGAAAACTATAAGCTTGAATCTGGCAGGGATGGCATGCCATATTCCTTTTGCATCTAAAACATCTACTCTTTTCCCTTCTTACTGTGTAGTCAAATACAAAAAAACTATTTTAAAAACGTGTGAAGCCCAGGGGTTTTCAGGTGATCTGCTCTAAAATATAAGCACAACTTTATCTGGGTGTTTTCTTTGCTAGCTTTGCTGAAGGAGCAGATTATTCAGTGACTTTTGTTGCCTTCTTAATGCTACCTACCATAAAATATTAAATAATCCTGTTGCCTTAGTTCTGAGTACAAAGAAAAGTAATATTGAACTAAATCTTGACTCTGTCCTTTAGGTCTATTTGACCTCTGAAAATCACACAACATCTTTGAGCTTTTATTAACTATTATATATCAAGTGTATTTTAACAATTGTGCAGGATCATGTTGAGCCTTAAAAGAAGTACCATAACACAAGTAAAACTTTCAGTACTATTCCTAAGAATTTAGCAGATGCTTAATACAAAGTAGCTATCATTTTATAAGTTTATGTCATGAGTTATAAAGTACTTTGGTATAATTGAATTAAATTTGTAAATCATTCTTATGACTGCTAGGACAGGTACTTTTGTCCCCATTTAAAAATAAGAAACTAAATCTCACCAGCAGTCTAGTACCATGGAAAGGCTCTAGTAGGGCATAGGATTTTTGGTCTGTAATCTTTTAAAAATGGAACCCATAGGCAACACATCCCAGCAAAATAAAGACCATGTGACAAGCCCACAGCTAATGTCATACTTAATGGCAAAAAAACTGAAAGCATTTCTTCCAAGATCAGGAATAAGACAAGAATGCCCACTCTTGCCACCTACATTCAAGGTAGTATCAGAAGTCTTAGCCACAGCAACCAGACAGAAAATGAAATAAAAGGAATCCAAACTGGAAAGGTAGTAATTAAACTGTCACTGTTTGCAGATGACATGATATTATACATAGAAAACTCTACAGACACCACACACACACACATACACACACACACAAACTAGAACTAATCAATGAATTAATCAAATTGCAGGATATAAAATTAATGTACAGAAATCTCTTACATTTCTGTATACTAACAATGAGAACCATCAGAAAGAGAAATTTAAAAAAATAATCCCATTTACAATTACATCAGAAAAAAGAAAATACCTGGGAATAAATCTAACTAAGGAGGTAAAAGACCTGCATTCAGAAAAAAACTATTAAGACACTGAATAAAGAAACCAAACTCAATACAAAAAAAGATGAAAATACATACCATGTTCAGGGACTGGATGAATTAATATTGTTAAAATGATTAAACTACCTAAGGTAATCTACAGATTTAATGCAATCTCTATCAAAATACCAATGCCATTTTTCACAGAACTAGAAAAAATAATTCTAAAATTTGTATGAAAACAAAAAGACCCTGAACAGCTAAGACAGTTTTAAGAAAGAACAAAATTGGAGGTTCACACCTTCTGATTTCAAACTATACTACAATGGTACAGTAATCAAAATGGTATCAAAAACAGAAACATAGTTCAATAGAATAAAGTGGAGAGCCCAAAAATGAACTCATATGGGCATTAATCTATGATGAAAAAGGCAAGAATATACAATAGAACAGGTAGCCTCTTCAGTATTGGTGTTGAGAAGACTAAACAGCTACATACAAAAGAATCAAACTGGACTATTTTCTAACACTATGTAAAAAAATAAACTCAAAGTGGATTAAAGACATGTAAAACTTTAAAGAATAAACATTCTAGAAGAAAACATAGGTGGCAGCCTCTTAGATAATGGTCTTATCAAATAAACAAATGGGACCATATCAAACTAAAAAAAAACCAAAAAACAACAATTGTGCACAGCAAAGGAACTATCAACCAAATGAAAAGCCCACTTACTGAATGGAAATAGGCATTTACAAATGATATATCCAATAAGGGGTTAATATCCAAAATATACAAACTCATACAACTCAACATCAAATAAACAACCCAACTAAAAAATGGGCAAAGAGTATGAAGAGACATTTTTCCAAAGAAGATATAGTGATGACCAATAGGCACATGAAAAGATGCTCAATATCACCAATCATCAGAGGAAAGCAAATAAAAACCACAGTGAGATATTACCTCACATCTGTCAGAATGACTCTTCTCAAAATCACAACAAATAACAAGCATCAGCGAGAAGGAAGAGAAAGGGAATCCTCATGCTCTGTTGACAAGGATGTGAACTGGTACAGTCACTATGAAAACAATATAGAGATTTCTCAAAAAACTAAAAATAGAACTGACCTAAACTTGAAATCAATGGAATAAGGTAATTAATGGGTTAAAAGAAAACCCTTGGCAATCCAGAACTCTATAACTAGTCATATATTCATCACAGATAAAGGTGAAATAGTGAAGGTGATCAAAAGGTACAAATTTCTAGTTAGAAGATGAATTCTGGGAATGTAATATACAGCATGCAGATATTGTTAACAATGCTGTATTGCATATTTGAAAGTTGCTAAGGGGACAGATATTAAAATTTCTCACAAAAAATATTCACTATGTGTGGTGATGGATGTTATTATTAAATTTACTGTGATGATCATTTCACAATATATATCATTAAATCATTATGGTATATACCCCCCAAAATGGAGCCCATGTAAGGTGAGGTGGGCAAAGGAAGCTTTTTTACTTAACATTGTCTTATTTCTAGTTTAACTTTATTCTGCAAAGGAACCAAATGGCTAGGAATATTCTAGAACTATGAATATTGTCCCTAATGATACATATTTTATTATTCCAGAGTAGATTAGGAGATAACAGGGTACATATTTAATCCATAAACTATAGTATTTATAACTATGTTCTAAATTATAATTATAAAACAAATATGTATCAACCATCTTATTCTTACACTCTTAATGTAACAAATATTGCCCTCAAAAATGTTAAGAACAGGTATCTACTATATTTTTCTGCCTAAATTCTCATTTTTTTAATAAAGGTAAAAATAAATCTTTTCAAGGTCAGTTCTGGGGCCTCCAACCTTGTGAAGAAGAGATATTTTTTATATTCTTGATGCTTTTAAATCTCTGGGGATGGTGTTGAGAATAAAGTAATACCAAAGGCAGTGAGGGGAAGGACAAAATTCTACCTACCTTCACTTTCCAATGGGGAATCCCAGCTAACTAAGTTTGTGCGAGTGAGGAAACAGCAAGCACCTTGGAAAGCCACTCGACCTGCCAGCTAAAAAATGTCAAGGTCCTCCTGACAGATGGTGTCCAATCCTGACAGATGGTGTCCAATCCTTTGGTCAGGGATCTCGAACTCAGAGCCATGTGAACATGTGCCTGGTTTTGAAACTGGTGTATGCTCCCTAAAGACATCTTATTAGAACCAGTTCAGTTCAGTTCAGTTCAGCCACTCAGTCGTGTCTAACTCTTTGTGACCCCATCAGCAGCACACCAGGCCTCCCTGTCCATCACGAACTCCTGGAGTCCACCCAAACCCATGTCCACTGAGTTGGTGATGCCATCCAACTATCTCATCTTCTGTCGTCCCCTTCTCCTCCTGCCCTCAATCTTTCCCAGCATCAAGGTCTTTTCCAATGAGTCAACTCTTCGCGTGAGGTGGCCGAAGTATTGGAGTTTCAGCTTCAACATCAGTCCTTCCAATGAACACCCAGGACTGATCTCCTTTAGGATGGACTGGTTGGATCTCCTTGCAGTCCAAAGGACTCTCAAGAGTCTTCTCCAACACCACAGTTCAAAAGCATCAATTCTTCGGCTCACAGAAAGTATTTAAACTGCTACAGAGATAAAAATAATTATTTTAAATACCTGCATAGGTATATGTATATATAGGCTTCCCTGGAAGCTCAGACTGTAAAGAATCCGTCTGCACGGAGGAAACCCAGGTTGGATCCCTGGGTCAGGAAGATCCCTTGGAGAAGGGTATGGCAACCAACTCCTGTATTCTTGCCTGGAGAATTCCATGGACAGAGGAGCCTAGTGGGCTGTAGCCATAGAGTCGAGAAGAGTTGGACATGACTGAGTGACTGAACAGCAGCAGCTCCTTTAAGTTATTCCCCCCAAAACACCATGCAGCCCAGCCTTCATATCATGACAACTACACCACTATCACCTCCCTTGTCCAACTTCCAGATTCCTATTTCCTCACAGCCTCATGTAAATCTGGCCACCAGGCTGGTATCACTTCATTCACTTTGCTTGCTGTGTGCACCACTCTCTTTGGGCCATGGTCTCTTGTTTTTCAATGTGCTGGTACTGTGTTAGTGAGGACAATGGCTTAAAGTGTTACTCTATTCCTGGGAGTGCATTTACATTACTAGAGTGACTTTCTGAAAGTGTTGCAGGGGGAAAGTGAACTCTGACTCCTTGTTGAAAACTGATTCTTTGACTTGCTTTTATCATTATAATCATACTCCAAGGCTATGCCTGGAGGACCCTGTCTCTCTGCTTGACTGTAAACTAAAGTGCCTTTGTTCAGTTCATGGAGAGATAGTTTGTCTTGCACACCTGTGAATAGAAGAGATTAACACACCTTTTCTGGGCTTTCCCTGTGGCTCAACTGGTAAAGAATCCACCTGTAATGCAGGAAATCTGGGTTCAATCCTGGGTTGGGAAGATTCCCTGGAGAAGGGAAAGGCTACCCACTCCAGTGCTCTGGCCTGGAGAATTCCATGGGGTTGCAAAGAGTCGGACACAACTGAGTGACTTTTACTTTCACTTTGCTGAAGGCTCACCATTCCTTTGGAGATATTTTGTAAGACTGAAGACCCTTCCACTTTACTTCCCCACTGCATCTCCCTCTCTATTCTGCTATTTGACTTTAGTTCCTCATCGCTTCTTTTCCTCTAATCTATAAAAGAACCTGGCATCCAGGTCCCAATAAGATGGTTATTTTGAGGTGCTAGCCTGCCATTTTCTCGGTCTACTGGCTCCCGAATTAAAGTCTCTTCCTTGCCTCAACACTTCCTCTCTCGGATTCAGTGGCCTATTGTACAGCGAGCAGAGTGAATGTGGACTTGGTAACAAAAGTATTAAGAAATTTGGGATACAAATGTCAAGCTCATAGGGGAGATATTTTTGGGAGGGAGTCAGCTCTATAAGTTAATGTTAGTCACCTATGCCTCCTTGCAGGACTTTTTCTGCTTAATAACATTCCTCTTCCAGAAATCAAATCCAAGGAGAAAAGGTATATTTTTTAACCTAAAAGATTTATACATCACAGATACCAAGTAAATCATCATTGATCTTTCCTGAGTCCACACCTCTAATATTTGAAATCTCTGCAGATACTTCTCAGAGGCTTCACATTTATATAGGAAATTTGATAAAGATCTCTGTACCAACCCTTGAGGGCTTAAAGAGAGCTTTGGCTTAGATTTTATGTTTTTAAAATGTCAAAAGCAGATATTCTAAATAAATAAGATAAAATGAGAGAAAAAAAAATCCCACTTTCTTTTTTTTCACCTATATTGATGAACTTAGTCCAAATAATTTTTTATCCAAACCTACAAAAAAGAAAACAAAAAAGAACTAGAGAAAGCAATGTGAGGAGACAGAATATGAGTTTAGAATGATACCTTCTGTTAAGTACATATTATTAGGTACTAAAATAAAATTTAGTGCCTCTGTGCTTAAGATGGAAATATTAATGAAAAAAAAAATTCTTTAGGTACATAAGAGAGCGTGGTGTCTATGACACTAGACTTTGGATTCTTCAGCCAGAGTTCCTATATCATTCAAATCCAAGCACTTAACTGCATGACCTTAGACAAATTACTTAATCTCTCTATGTTTTAGTTTTCTTAAAGTTGGAATAGTGATATCAATCTACTTCATAGAGTTATTATGAGGGTAAAATGAGTTAATACAGGTAAAAGCATCTAGAACAGGGTCTGGCATAAGGAAATACTAATTAGGTGTTAGATATCATCATTGTGGTGGTGGTTATTACAATTGCTCTACCACCAGCTCATAGATTAGAAAGTTCAATCATCCAAAGGCAAAAGAACGGGCAGTATTGGCACTTTTCCTACATTTTTTTAAAAACGCCAGCATAAAATACCATCATTGTGTTGGACTGTTTAGCTTAAAACATATTCTTCACCAAACACAACCCCTACTATCCTTTACTACCCAAAGAAAAGTATGTGCTCTAAACCACCATAACTATATATATATATAAATGGCTATGGAATGATTAGATAAACATTATAATTAAATGCCTTCATCCAGAAATCCCTGCTTTCATTACAAGGCTAATGAAGGTGATCAGTCTTCCTTACACAAGAAGGGCCTACGGGTGCCTTCTAGAAAACACAATTTTCTAGAAGAAAATTAAGAACTCCCTTCAACATTATTACCAGTTTTAGTCCCTGAGTTGCAGATGCTCTGCTTTGCCTTTGTAAATTATTAGTACCATCCTGTGTGCACTGAACAGTAATGTTTGTGGTTCTTTCTTTTTTTTTAAAGTCTCTTTATTTATTAAATCGCCTTAAGAGTGCTGTATAAGTTAGGTATTAATACAAAAATCAGAGAATTATGATGTATCTGTAGAAGTCAAACCTGTTTGTAGGCCTATTCATTTTTCTTTTTCAAAAAGTATTATAAATTTCAAAAAAACTAAAGCCACATTATAGAATATTTATAAAATAAAAAATGAAAAAGAAATCTCTCAGAACCCACCAGTAACTAATTTTTTGGTATATTTCTTAAGTAATCCTTCTTATTTATATTTTCAACATATTTATGAGCATATGTTTCTAATCTCTTTGATATAGAACTATAATGTAAGTACTTTGTATTAATATTTGCTCATTACTCTTCATAACCACAATTTTTAATGGTTGTGATATAGTTCACTCATTCTTCTATTACTAAACCTTTAATCTGTTTTCCATTAAGATAACTATGTAAATAATAGTCTCTTTTGAGTACATCTATTTCCATGTTTCAGATTTTATTCTTAGAAGAGAGTCTGTAAGTACTTAACACTTCTCTGTCTCTAATAAATTATTTAAACTTATAGCTATATCATATTATGCAGGAAACAGCTTTTCAAAATATGTAAAATAACTCTGCAAAACACCATCACTACTAGCTAAAACTAAAAACATACTTTTTCCATGAAATTCTTCTTAAACTTTTTCTCATCTGAATTTTATCTCCATTCATATAGCTAGTTTCTCCTTGGCCCCCAAACACAAATAACTTTGGAAGTATTTCTCACTCTCATGGCATTTTGTACCTTTATGTGATAGCACTTATGTCAAGTATAATTAGTAATTATTTGTGTGATATTTAATGTTTATGTCTTTCGGTAGATAATATGCTACACTGCTGCAGAGACTCACCTATGTTGCTACTTTTACACCCAAGTGTCTGGCAAATAGCATGTGTCTTGTTTGTTGATTCAATGATTTAACAGTTTAAAATTATTTTGTACAGTGTTATGCTAAGTAGGGGGAATATATAGGAATATATCACAGTTATTGCCTTTAAAAATTATAATAAAAATGAACTTTTACTATTTTTATTTTAATACATCATAGAAAAAAGTTCATGGGCTATAAAACCAAATTGACCTACAAAACAAAAGGCAACCTACTGACTGGGAAAGATATTTGCAAATTATATGACTCACAAAGGGTTAATATCCAAACTATATAAACAGCTCATACAACTCAATATCCTTGACTCATTTCTGATCTTAATGGGAAAACTTCTAGTTTCTTACCATTAAATATGACATTAGCTGTGTTTTCCATAGATATTCTTTAACATTTTGAGGAAGTTCACCTCTATTCCCAGTTTACTGAGAATTTTATCACGAATGGGTGTTGGATTCTGTCAAATGCTTTTACTGTATTTATTGGTATGATCATGTGATTTTTTTCATCCATAGTCTCTTGATGGGATGCCTTACATTACTTGATTTTAGATGTTGAACCAGGATTGCACATCTGAGATAAATTCCACTTGGTTGTCATGTATAATTTTTAAATACATCATTGGATTTGATTTGCTAAAATTTTGTTAAGAATTTTTTGTATCTATGCTCATGAGAGAAATTGGCCTATAATTTCTTTTTTAAAAAATAATGTATTTGTCTGGTTTTGGTATTAGTCTAAGACTAGCCTTATAGAACAAGTCAGGGAGTATTTTCTTTGCCTCTAGAGAATTAGTATAATTTCATCCTTAAATGTTTGGTATAACTCAACAATGAACTCATCTGGATCTGTGCTCTCTTTTTTGTAAGCTTATTAATTATTGATCCAGTTTTTTTAGTAGATATAGGCCTATTCAGATTTTATCTATTATCTATTTATTCTTGTGTGAATTTTAGCATATTGTGTCTTTCAAGGATCGGTCCATTTCATCTATGGTAGCAAATTTGTTCATGGTACTATTTTATTATCCACGGGACCTTTAGTGATGTTCCCTCTTTCATTTCTGATATTAGCAATTTGTATCCTTTCTTTTTTTCTCTTAATTAGTGTGGCTAGAGGCTATCAATTTTATTGATCTTCTCAAAAACAAATTTTAGATCATTAATTTTCTCTATTGATTCCCTGTTTTTGAGATCATTATTTTCTTTAATTTTTTTATCATTTCTTTTCTTTTGCTTACTCTATCATTAATTTTCCTTCTTTTTCTAGTTTCCTAATGTTGAAGCTCAGATCATTGATTTTAGATATTCTTTTCTAAAAAACATGAATTTATTGCTATAAATTTCCATGTGAAAGTGAAACCAAAAGTGAAGTCGTTCAGTCGTGTCCAACTCTTTGCAACCCCATGGACTGTAGCCTAACAGGTTCCTCTGTTCATGGGCCAAAATTTCCTTGTAAGCACTGCTTTTATGACATCCCACAACTTTTTATAGCTGTGTTTTCATTTTTGTTTAATTCAAAGTGATTACCTTTAATGTTACCAGTATAGTTCAGTACACTGATTAACAAGCTAGTACTTTCACCAGTGAACATCCATTTCTGTCATTCAGCAAAGTCTTAGTATTGATTGAGATGTGGATACCAGGTGGGTTTATAGTAACCTTTCCTGGAGTTTAGACTTTCAGTTTTAATATTAGCTAACCACTTCTGGAGTTTAAACTCCTGATCAAAATATTACCTGTACATGGTTGTAACTTAATCTGACACATACATACACATGCTACCTCAGGGTCTGGGCTGAGTTTTAACGTAAATTAAATACATCATTATATATATCCAGGATATGGATATATACCTAAAAGTCCATCAACAAAGGAATGGATAAAGATGTGGTACATATATACAATGGAATATTACTCAGGCATAGAAAGGAGGGAAATAATGCCATTTGCAGCAACATGGATGGACCCAGTTATTGTCATACTGAGTGAAGTCAGTCACACAGAGAAAGACAAATATCATTTGATATCACTTATACATGGAATCTCTTAAAAAAGGCTATAAATGAACTTATTTACAAAACAGGAATAGAGTTACAGATGTAGAAAACAAACTTATGGTTCCCAGAGGGTAAGTGGGGGGGAGGGGGATAAATTGGAACATTAGGATTGACACACACATACACACAGTACTATATATAAATATATCATCAATAAGAACCTACTGTATAGCACAGGGAACTCTACTCAATATTCTGTAATGGCCTCTATGGGAAAAGAATTTAAAAACGTGGATATGTGTATATGTATAACAGATTCACTTTGCTGTACACTTGAAACTAACACAACCCTGTAACTTAACTATATACCAGTAAAAAATTTTTTTAAAAACACCGTAACATTCCACTTTAAATATTTCAGATTATATCCTTAAATGTAGGTCAATTCAGGAAGAGAAATGGGGTCAGAACTTCAAAGCCTGTGAACTCTCTCATAATGGTCATCACATCTCCACAAAGTGAAATACTCTGTATTTGATATGTAGTCACATGGCTTTTGGCCATTCAATGCATCTTAAAGAAGAAACCATCAATTACTGCTTAGTGCTCTCACTCTAATATGGGATGCTCATTTAAATTTCTGCCCTTTCATAGCTACTTGATAAGAAAGTATAAAAATAATTCTATTGAAGCTCTGTATATCTGTAGTTACAGAGAAGAAAAATAATAGCTAAAGGTGAATCTGAGAAGTAACATTGTTGAAAAACATTTGAGAAAGTCTTACTGATTTCTACCAACCTCCCTGGCTTTCTGGAGGCAAAAAGTTAAAAGGACAGTCTCATACACAAAAGACTCATAATCCATTGGGAACAGTGAGGATAACACAAGTAAATATTAAATGTATACTTATCATCAAGATAAGAATTTTGTTCAAAAGCAAGACAGGAAACCAAGGACAGCAAGTGTTTAGATTAAGAATCAAGAATTAGATGGGCTATCAGAAGTTTAGCTGTTGAATATAAATTAAAAGATGACCAACCTAGACAGCATATTAAAAAGCAGAGACATTACTTTGTCAACAAAGGTCCGTCTAGTCAAGGCTATGGTTTTTCCAGGAGTCATGTATGGATGTGAGAGTTGGACTATACTACTCAGAAAGCTGAGCACAGAAGAACTGATGCTTTTGAACTGTGGTGTTGGAGAAGACTCTTGAGAGTCCCTTGGACTGCAAGGAAATCCAACCAGTCCATCGTAAAGGAGACCCTGATGCTGGGAAAGATTGAAGGCAGGAGGAGAAGGGGACCACAGAGGATGAGATGGCTGGATGGCATCACCGACTCAATGGACATGAGTTTGGGTAAACTCCGGGAATTGGTGCTGGACAGGGAGGCCTGGCGTGCTGCGGTTCGTGGGGTCACAAACAATCAGACATGACTGAGTGACTGAACTGAACTGACTGATTCATTTACTGAGTACCTGCTATCATATTTATTTGATTCTGAAATGTCATATAATTCAGTTTCTTAATATCAGCTTTTTTAAGGGGGAAAAAAACTCTAAATTCTATGCTAAATGTGTTAATTGGTTATAAGATACATTTTCAAAAAATTTAAAAATGTAAACAAACATGTTCATTCTATATGTGCTAAGTGCTATATGTGCTAAACACGGTGGGTACAAAGATGTGCTAACTAGTCGTGGACCTAAATTAGGGAGGTTAATCTATTGGAGTTACACATGCATCACACAAACACATAAAATATTAGTCTGCTAATATATTGGATACTAGAATAATAGATCCTCTTCTTTGTGTTGACCCAACCAACTGCAAAGATGAATACGTCTCTAGTCTTTCTTTAGCTAGCTATCGTGAGAGCTTTAGCTTACTACTATATTGAAGAAATATTTCATCTTACATAAGCAGAATGATTTATTCTATTTTGTCATTTGTTAAAATCACAACAACCTAGAGAAAGTTATTTCCACAAAATGATTACTTATTGATAACAAAATATTCACCTTGATCATCTGGGGTAATTGGTATATTCTTGAAACTAAATTATCTTGACACTTGTTCTTAGCAAAAGAGGAAAGCTTATTGCTTCAAAGATAGGGTTATATATTACCACATTATAAGGTTAGGATGACAGAGGAGCTAAGAAACTCTTTTTAAAAAATTAAAGACATTTTGTTATTTGGTTGGTATAACTATGAATTTAAAGATATCTGAATATAGGAGGCCCAAGTATAAACAATATCTGAAATGTAGGTTGCTAAATATAAAACCTCTTTTTCAATATCTCACACTTAAAATATGTGGCAGCACAAGCATATCAAGCTTACAAAGAGTGCAATCTCAGATATTCTGCATCCTAGCTATGACACTTTCTAATAATTTTTCTCATAAAAACTGTGAAAGCATGAGGCCAGTAATATCAGTACAAAACCTTAGGTGAGCATGAGTATAACGATGCCTACACACTTCAATCACTCAGTCGTGCCCAACTCTTTGTGACCCCATGGAGTGCAGCACGCCAGGCCTCCCTGTCCATCACCGACTCCCGGAGCTTGCTCAAACTCATGTCTATTGAGTCAGTGATGCCATCCAACCACCTCATAACTGTGGTCCTCTTCTCCTCCTGCCTTCAATCTTTCCCAGCATCAGAGTCTTTTCAAATGAGTCAGTTTTTCGCCTCAGGCGGCCACAGGATTGGAGTTTCAGCTTCAGCATCAGTCCTTCCAATGAATAATCAGGACTGATTTCCTTTAGGATGGAGTGGTTGGATCTCCTTGCAGTCCAAGGGACTCTCAAGAGTCTTGTCCAATACCACAGTTCAAAAGCATCAATTCTTCGATGCTCAGCTTTCTGTATGGTCCAACTCTCACATCCATACATGACTACTAGAAAAATCATAGCTTTGACTACATGGACCTTTGATGGCAAAGTAATGTCTCTGCTTTTTAATATGCTGTTTAGGTTGGTCATAACTCTTCTTCCAAGGAGCAAGTGCCTTTTAATTTCATAGCCGCAGTCACCATCTGCAGTGATTTTGGAGCCCCCCAAAATAATGTCTGCCACTGTTTCCACTGTTTCCCCTTCTATTTGCCATGAAGTGATGGGACCAGATGCCATGATCTTAGTTTTCTCAATGTTGAGTTTTAAGCTTACTTTTTCACTCTCCTCTTTCACTTTCATCAAGGCTCTTTAGTTCTTCTTCACTTTCTGCCATAAGGGTGGTGTCATCTGCATATCTGAGGTTATTGATACTTCTCCTGGCAATCTTGATTCTAGCTTGTGCTTCATCTAGCCTAGCATTTCTCATGATGTTCTCTGCAAATAAGTTAAATAAGCAGGGTAACAATATACAGCCTTAACATACTCCTTTTCCTATTTGGAACCAGTCTGTTGTTTCATGTCCAGTTCTAACTGTTGCTTCCTGACCTGCAAACAGGTTTCTCAAGAGGCAGATCAGGTGGTCTGGTATTTCCATCTCTTTCAGAATTTCCCACAGTTTGTGGTGATTCACACAGTCAAAGGCTTTAGCATAGTCAGTAACGCAGAAATAGATGTTTTTCTGGAACTCTCTTATTTTTTCAATGATCCAACAGATGTTGGCAATTTGATCTCTGGTTCCTCTGCCTTTTCTAAAACCAGCTTTAACATCTGGAAGTTCACAGTTCACATATTGTTGAAGACTGGCTTGGACAATTTCAAGCATTACTTTGCTAGCGTGTAAGATGAGTGCAATTGTGCAGTAGTTTGAGCGTTCTTTGGCATTGCTTTTCTGGGGACTGGAACGAAAACTGACCTTTTCCAGTGCTGTGGCCACTGCTGAGTTTTCCAAATTTGCTGCCATATTGAGTGCAGCACTTTCACAGCATCATCTTTTAAGATTTGAAATAGCTCAACTGGAATTCCATCACCTCCACTAGCTTTGTTCATAGTGATGCTTCCTAAGGCCCACTTGATTTCACATTCCAGGATGTCTGGCTCTAGGTGAGTTTTCACACCATGGTGTTCATCTGGGTTGTGAAGATCTTTTTTGTATAGTTCTTCTGTGTATTCTTGCCACCTCTTCTTAATATCTTCTGCTTCTGTTAGGTCCATACCATTTCTGTCCTTTATTATGTCCATCTTCACATGAAATGTTCCCTTGGCATCTCTAATTTTCTTGAAGAGATCTCTAGTCTTTCCCATTCTATTGTTTTTCTCTATTTCTTTGTACTGATCACTGAGGAAGGCTTTCTTATCTCTCCTTGCTATTCTTGCTACACAAGAGAAGACTCTACATATGGACATTACCAAATGATCAACACCGAAATCAGATTGATTATATTCTTTGCAGCCAAAGGTGGAGAAGCTCTATACAGTCAGCAAAAACAAGACCAGGAGTTGACAGTACATCATGAACTCCTTATTGTCAAATTCAGACTTAAATTGAAGAAAGTAGGGAAAACCACTAGACCATTCAGGTATGACCTAAATCAAATCCCTTATGATTATATAGTAGAAGTGAGAAATAGCTTTAAGGGACTAGATCTGATAGATAGAGTGCCTGATGAACTATGGACGGAGGTTTGTGACCATCCCCAAGGGATCAAGACCATCCCCAAGAAAAAGAAATGCAGAAAAGCAAAATGGCTGTCTGAGGAGGCCTTACAAATAGCTGTGAAAAGAAGAGAAGTGAAAAGCAACGGAGAAAAGGAAAGATAATGATGCTTACAGATTGATTAGTGTGAAAAGTTCCCAGCAACAAGAACAAGACAGTCACCAAAGTGTCAT
Organism: Bos indicus; assembly: GCF_029378745.1. Classification (NCBI taxonomy): domain Eukaryota; kingdom Metazoa; phylum Chordata; class Mammalia; order Artiodactyla; family Bovidae; genus Bos; species Bos indicus. The sequence goes on from NC_091761.1 coordinate 34,552,174, forward strand.
GTGGGAGTTCGTGAAATAGTAAATGTTTTGTGCAGAAGTGTGAGGTTATATAATACATTAGAGTAGCCACTATAGTCAGCAATAACTTTCATTTAATGCACATGACTGAAAGTGCAATGATAAATACAAGCATTATATGCATAGAAAAAAAGATTTGTTTTACTACTCCAAAGAGTAAGGAATGGCAGTACCTAAGCAAATTCATGTATACAGTGTGAGTGGTTCTAGAAATTAGGGAATCACGGTATGAAAGCTGAAGACAATGCAGTAAGGGTATGTGGTCAGCACCACATTTCTCAGGGAGACTTTTATTCTACGTGTTTTTCTTTTACCCGTTTCAGGGTCAAGCACCACTAAAACCTCACTATCAGGATGAACCAGTCTTTCCATCACTTCTACCTCCTAACTTGGGTTGGGGAGGACAATTGGGCAACGGAACACAGTGATTAGCACACCATTCCTGCTCAGTCTTCAAACTGTTAGCTTTCAGACAAGCACACTGTGACAAACCATAACTGTAACTTAAACTTGTGGGAATCTTTCTTTAAAACATGGAGATGGAAAGGAGAGGACCTGTGCCACTCTTCTCTTGATTGCCATGATAGGAAGGGATCATGGACAAATACAGCTATTTTTATGTTCAAAATATCCTTTGATCATTTGTCTTAACCCACAATTCAACTTGATCTCATCACATTTTGACTTCTGCGAGGCTACAATCCATGTTTATCTGCGCTCTCTGCATGATCTTTAATCTCTCTCCTTCATCTCTCTATTCTCATTTTCAAACACATGTAGCTCTTTTTCTATCACAAGTTACCATTCTCATGATCTCATTGCCTTCTCCAGAGGCACTTTTTTCATTTTTTGACACCAAAATGGCCTATGCAATGCTTTTTCCATTTCTTTACCACCTCCTCCCTTCTGAATTTTTTGCCAACAGGCTTGTAGTCCTGCTCCCCTCCTCACCGAATAGCTTTCCTTAAAACTAACAATGATCTCTTTTCCTTATTCTGTTTGATCTCTATAGCACTGTCTTCTCTAAAAATTTCTTGATACAGTCTTGACCCTTGCCTTCTATAGTCTGAAATTACTCATGGTTTTCTGCCTTTCTGATGACTCTTTCTTGTTTTTTATCTATTGGTTGCATTTTTTCATTCTTCTTCCCTCAAGCTGTGACCATTATTCAGAGTTCAGTCCTTGCTTGTCTGTTTTTTTTTCCTTTCTAGACCAGGGGATTTTAAATTGTGTTCCTTGATCTAAAATACTTTAGAATCTGCCACTGAGAACCCAGGGAATGAATCAAAGTGTGGACAACTGGTGCCTTCCCCCTACTTCAAACAGAATAGCTCTGATTTTATCTGTTTATTTGTTCCATATTGTTTATTTTGGAGAGCTTCACTAATTTATTGAAAACTACATCAGGATCATAAAGCCTGAGTCTAATTTCTTGTTTTACCACTATCTATATAACTTTGGAAAAATATTTCAAAGCCTTAATAAATTTCTATATCCAGGCTTGTGTCCTTCCCTCCACCTAAACTGCTCTCCAGCTCTACTTTTCAGTACCTTTTTAATTACTACTAATTTTCTAGTTTTCTGTCACTTCCTCCAGGAAGTCTTTGAATCTGAGATCTGGGTTAGGTGTTCTGACATGGTACCATAGCATTCTGAACCAATCCTTTAACACAGTACTTATTTGGTTGTCTGTTGGTCTATATTTCCTACTAAACTGGAAACTCATTGAGAACAGACTATTCATGATTTACCCAGCTTAGGGCATGTAGTAGGTTTGAAATCCCAAACAGAGGTAATTTTATATCCAGCAAAGATACCCAAATTAGGTGACACTGCTCTCTTTTCAACTAAACAAAAATGAAAAGGCATGTATCAATGTTATCTCTCATTGTGATCAAACTGCTCTCCCCATCTGCCTGCTTTCTGAATGTCCCTGACACCTCCTTCATCTACTTTTGAATCTTGTTCACAACATCCTCACCATTTACTTTTATTGGGGAAGTTATTTTATATTCCACTGATTTTTTTTGGTCCTAAAACAGAGATGCACTGTTAAAGATATCTGCAATGACCAAGAAAACATCAAAATACTAATTCATCTTGTTTTCAACTCTGTATCATTATATCATTCTTAACAAGATTATAACATTGCACTATTTTGGCCTAATATTAACAATATCAACTTCTAATAATAAACAAAGATGAAAAATCTTCAAAGGAAGATTTTGAGGGCATATCTGAGCAGTTTATAAGAAAAGTATTGGTAGCTGATATAGAGATTATAACTGCCTGGTAAAGAACGTATTGCTTTAAATATTTGCTGTTTAAAATATATATATATATAATAACAACAAAAAATCCTAAAATTAAATCAAAGAAGAATAATATAATGTTCACATATACTCTGTTAATATGGCCTTAGAGAAATTCCATCTTTAATCCTAAACTGTAACATCACCCTCAGCAACCATATTAGGGTACTTTCATCATAAAAGTCATAGGTTCCAAGAGCAAAATTACATTTCAATTCAGTGCTATTTTATTTAAGAGTTTATCATATTTTCAAACACCAAGCTAATGCAATTTAGACCCAATGAGTATCTTTTACCTCACTGCTTTAAATCTGGAATCTTAGCTTTTTACTACTATGGTTCTTCAGATTGTATTAAATGGAAAAGGTCCTAAGAAAGACCAAAATCAAAAATATTTTGCAATAAAGCAATCTCTGTATAGCAAAATTGATCATGGTTCATTATCTGCTTAACAGAGAATGCTTGACAAATAGAACTTCAAAAAGATATTATTGGAGCTGATGTTATAAAGAAAACTCATGTATCAGATGAGTAGCTGATTAGATGAAATCCTGTACAGCACTGAGAGACCAAGATTTAGGTCATGAATCAATTCAAGGAAGTTGATCTGCTGACTAAGTTTCTCATGTTTCTTATAACAATAGTAATATTTGTATAAAGAAAAGCCCCACAGCCAACAGGGGAAATGGTACTTACGAGTACTGTGTCAGCAGTTCCAAATCATTATGCATGTTGATTGGATATGCTTCGCTGAGTTCAAACAACTTCTCTAGGGCCTCATAAATGAAAATGATGCAAATAAGAGAAGCAAAAGCTTCTTCAGTAAACCGGGTGATATAGCAGACAAGGGAGCTTGCATCAGTGGCCACAAGTATGATACACAGGGTTGCAGTCCAAAGTCCAATACTAGCTCTTAAAGACAGGTATGATAGCCCATATTCTCTAGGAGGAGGGAAAGAACAGGGGAAAGAAGGTCACTGAACAGCTTGTCACCATTTTTAGTAGATAGAAATAAGTCTAACTCAGGAAGTGAAAATAAATAAGCTTCACATCCCTTGAGTATCTAAACTCAAAACTTTGTCTACAGGGAACACCTAAGGGTATAAAACTCAAAGAGGTTTCTCAGTGCTTAGAACTGAATATAATTTTTTATAAATATTACATAAAAAATACATAAATATTTTACTGTTTTTTTATTTCCATGGAGAGACAAAAATGGCAAACTGAATCAAATCAGCAACTTTCACCTCTGCCAGCAGATTTCCAAATGTGATGTTGAGAGAAGCATAAACACAGTAGAGGGATAGACAGGGACTAAGGGCAAAAAGTATATAATACTTACTTGCAAAATTTAAACAAAATCTTTTCAAACACCAAAACTGGTCCTGTACTGCCTAGTATGGTAAGAGGCTGTCCACCAAAAAGAGAATAGGCTATTCCAGTCATGGATGCTCCAAAGAGAGACTCGATTGCACTCTGTGTGGAGATATAAATGATTCCATTGTCTAAGCTGTACAGGCCACCATTATAACTGGAGAAAAAATATATAAAATACATGGGGTCTATTCTCTGAAGCACCTACCAGCAACCTTGGGCAGGAGGTGGGGTGGGAGAATTAAAAAAGGGGCAGGCTGTCAAAATATGAATGGTAGTAGGCAAGGATACATTATCTCCCTCTTCCTTATCTTATCTTTCTTTCACTTACTGAAAGTTTACATGTATTCACAACAAATGTCTGGCAGAAGCATGGCCTATATAAGTGGGAAATGGACCTCTTAAGAGGTAAGAACCAATCTAAAGCTAGCCTAAGACTGGGGGCCAGGGATGAGATCAGAACCTTGTGCAACGTAAGAATTATCTATTCTGAGATAGTCCACTCCCTGATTCCCAGTTCCACTAGTCAAGAAATTCATATGAAGTTTATCTGCTAGACCATACATCAAATCTCTCCTCATAAAGGAATTCAAAATGAAACACACACTCATCTAACTATGAATCTTAAACGCGGATTCAAATTCAAAGTTCAGAGAAAAGAATAATACGTACTATTCGACCCTCAGTTGCTTCTCCCAGCAGTCCTCCAAATGTGATGACAGGAGACATACATGCGCAGTAGAGAAACAGAAAAGACGCTAAACACTGCAGGCTGAGAGCATCTGTGAAGTCACTCCAGAAGTATGGAGCTTTTCTTTTGATATCTAAAATAAGTCCCCCAAAAAGCCTAAGACAGGGGGGGAAAACACAATAGTGACATACAAAGATAAAAAACACATATGTCAAAATACTCATTTGCTTTGTCGCCAGGTCATAGTATAGGTTTTCCATCAGCAGAGATGAGACCCGTATTAACCTGCTAGGTTCTACATCATGATCTACAGGAATAGCTTTGTACCACTAAGGTACTTCAATTCCTAGCGAAAAATCATGCCAACAACCTCAAAAACCCTAGGTTCTCTCAAACTAGGTTCTCAGCTGTTCAATAATCAAAATTCAAACAGTGAGATTTAAGGATTACTCTAATCTCTGTTCCATTTTACAAAAACCTAGTCCTAAAATCAGGCCTCTTATCCTCAGTTATTGGCAATATTGGAATTGTTTACATTCCATTTAGTGTAGCAGAAAGTGAAGGAGGGAAGGTAAACTGATTTTTATATAGCCCGATAGTGAATATCAACCTAGAGAGAAAAGGTGTATATAACCATGGCTCCAACTATCCACTCTGTCAAAAAAATCGCTTGCCAAATAACATTTTATACAGGCACTTAAATGGCCTTATGGACGACAATAATGCTTAGTAGAGAGAGGTAAGTTCCATTATGGTTTTCATCTTTGGAAAACTAACACAGGGGCCTTATAATAAGCAACCTAGATAAATGTACTTTTGATCCACTGTTGCTAAACATATTCAAATATCTATAATTAACAAGACAATAATGACCTTACTTGGGTAAATGCATGTATTCTAAAAATATCAAAAAACACATTAAAAACATGTAAAGGATGATGTTTTGGTAGGAGGAGGGGAGTGGGAGAAGCATTAAATTGTGAAATGCCTAAAATCTGAGGATGAAATTTTTTAATCTATTAGGAATGAGAGCATTAAACAGGTATTCTCATTCTTTGAACATTTACTAACAATATGCAGATTTAACATTTGACTACTAAAAGCTCTTTGTGCTCTATGGAATAGAGATGTCATATTAAAATGAATAAGGCTATGATTAAGTTCCTACATGGAGGTTAAAAAAAACTGTTATGTTCAACATACTGCAAGTATGCTAAATACACCAGGGTTATGGAAAAATATTAAAGGTTTGTTCTTCGTTTTCTTAATAGGAATATAATGTGGCAATCTAAGAATCACTTCAGAAATGACTGTTCTCTTGAGAAGCAAATTCCTATCTGCCTTGAAAAGCGTACCTCTTCAGAATAACTGAAATTCTATTATTTTTAATTGCCCTGATATAGACACAATAATAACATATTAATAGCTATCTTATTATTATTTGAGTAATCAAATCATTACGTTTTCCACATCCACCAGAGGGATGTGGACTAGGAGAGGTTGAAAAGGATGAAATTTCAATTGAAAAAAAAAGGGACATTTAAAATTCAGAGAAGTTTGTACAGAACCTATGAAAATTCACACACATACACAAAGATCATCTTAGTTTAGGTTCTCCTACTTGTGTTTAGTAAAATACATGCAGAATTTTTATTTGGGGGATCATTTCTGAATGATGTGTTAAATTCTCAAAGTCATAATTCAGAACAGATTTAATCTACTAGTCTATTTATTCATGTACTTATTTTTTACATCCCACCTAATCCCCAAAAGAATGTGAAGTGGTTATGAACGATCACTTTGTAGTTAATATTTATAGGCTTGATAGCACTTTCTATTAGACTACTGTTTTCTAATTAATTACTTATTAGGCCATACATTAGTCTAAATAGCTGTTATATTACAGTGTAATAAACGTGCTTTTAGCAGCAAAAATCTAAATCCAGAAGTGGGAGGTCATTGCAGAGAACAGTACAAGAGCAGCCCAGATGTGCACCAGCAACTCCAGGAGAGCAGATGAGTAATGGATACTTCAAGTCCTGTCAGCAACAGAATCTGTGGAAGAACTCTGGAGAAGCGAAGATACCGGATATTGGTGACCTGGGAGGATTTAGGAAGCAGTAAGGAAAAGTGAACTTTGAAAAAAAAAATCTAAGCTATGTGGCACGTTACACCTGAGAGAGAGGGAAAAAAATAACACCAAAAATAAAAAGACAGCATTTGAAAATTTGGAAGTAAACAGAAGGAGTTACAAGGTTTCCAGTAAAGGGAAAGGGAAAAAATTGTCTGAATCATCTCAAATTAAGTACCAGACTGAGGAAGACATTTCCTTAGAGACAAAACATAGAAAAAGGGAAAGAATAGAGGAGAATTAAAATGCACAGAGTTGTCAAGAACTGGAAAGTCAGCTTAGAGGACACAGTGAGAGTGGTACAGGAGATGGCCCTGAGGAGAGGGGAGCACCAAGCCTGCAAAGTTTTTGCAATTGCCTTCGATTATAATGGAGGCTGTGTGCACATATTCCCTGAAGAGAGACCCACCCAAAGGTTTCTGATTTTCTGCTCACACATTTCTTGGAGAGAGACAAGCTGTCAAAAAAAAACTTAAAAATCATTTTAAGAAATAAATTGAAGCTTTCATCTCTTCAAAGATGTGTGATTAGAAAAATAAATCATATAGCTCTTTCAGATTACTATCATAAAAATAAAAAATATTATTATATACATCGCACTTGCATGTAATGAAACAGGGTCTATAAGACTGAATTCTTGGTATTTATTTTCGTTTCCATTTTGAACTTGAAGTTTTCAACAGGCTCTTTTGGAAGGGGCAACTGACAGTTTTCTCATTTATTCTAAGAATCTGTGAATGTGTTTTATGCACAGCAATGTGAAAGACTACGTATATAAAATGGAATGGTGTATTCACTGTTCTGGTTTAATAATAATGACAATCATTAATGATGAGATATCAAATTTATTAGCATATTTACCCCCAAAGAGTAGGTATTCAAAGTATAAAAACAAATTAGTCCTCAAAACAGTAATTCCCAACACAAAAGTGATATACCATTTGGTCTTTGAAGTCCCATACAAGGGCTTTTCACTAACCTTCCAGTTCGCTGGAGTTCAGGTCCACTATGTCCTCCATGGGGCTCAGCTTCCCCATGAGCTGCTGTTCCATTTGGTACAGCAGGAATCTTCCTCTTCTCCTGTGGGAAGTGTTTTTGTTTTTTAATTTCAGGTGCTAGTTGTAAACAATAAAAACAATTTTTTTCCCTTGAGGCAATATGCAGAGCAGTTAAGAATCCAGGCTCTGTACTTACTTGCTATACAACCTCTAGAAAGTTATTTAGCCACCTAAAGCCTCAGTTCTCGCCTCCTTTTACTAGTGATAACTCTGACGGCAAAGGGTCTGCCTCCAATGCGGGAGACACGGATTCGATTCCTGGTTAGGGAAGATCCCCTGGAGAAGTAAATGGCAACCCACTCCAGTACTCTTGCCTGGAAAATCCCATGGACAGAGGAGCCTGGTGGGCTACAGTCCAAGGAGGGGGCAAAGAGTTAGACATGACTGAGAGACTTCACTTTCACTTTCCATTGAGAGAATGAAATGAGGTGAGGGATACTTATTCTTTCTTTCAACGAATATTTATTGAGTGCCTAGTGTGTGCTATTCATTTTTATGGGATGCTATAGATGCAAAAGTTAGCAAGAAAAAGCATTCTGTTAGTGGAGACAAAATAATCCTATAATGTCAGGGAGAGATAGAGATGATATAGCTGACAGTGTTAGCCGCTCAGTCATGTCTGACTCTGAGTGATCCCATGGGCTACTGTAGCCCACCAGGCTACTCTGTCCATGGAATTCTCCAGGCAAGAAAACTGGAGTGGGTAGCCATTCCCTTCTCCAGGGGATCTTCCCTACCCAGAGAGGGTAAAGAACTTGCCTGCAATGCAGGAGACCTGGGGTCAATCCTTGGGTCCAGAAGATCCCCTGAAGAAGGAAATAGCTACCCACTCCAGTATTCTTGCCTGGAGAATTCCTTGGATAGGGAAGCCTGGAGGGCTACAATCCATGGGGTCGCAAAGAATAGGACATGACTGAGCAACTAACACTCTCACTACTACTCTGAGATAGAGATCTGAAAAAATCTAAAACAAGAAGTGGTGAGAGGAGACTGGGATTAGGATAGGTTGAGGTAAGGAGTTGTTAATGGTGGTGTAGGCCTGGTCTAGTTCAGCTGTTCAATGAACATTAACTGTTATCATTAGCTATTTTTAAAGTATGTTTCCCTCTCTGATTCTGGCTCATATCTTCCTACTCAAGCTTCTTTCTGATACAAAGCAGTCAGAAAGACTACTGCAAAAGGAAGCTTTTAATTGAGCCAATGACAAAACACTGAGCTTATGTAAGTGCTGTTTCTCTTCAGATCTATTCCACCCACTTTTGTTAGTGATAGAGAGTTTAAAAAAATCAGAAAATCCTTCCTACTGGTGATCTTAGAGCATATAGATGTGTTCAAAAATGCTTAAAAGGAAAAAAAAAAATTAATGGTGAAATTAAATTTTTTACTTAACTGCCATTCCAAAATTGTGTAAACATATAAACATGTTCTTCATGCTTAGTGTAAACTGAACAAGTGGGAATTATCAAATGATCTTATTACAATGACATACTTAGATAAAATGTTACAGATTTAAAACATGACAAAAAATATATTTTGAAATGCAAAAAATATAGGAAAGTTCATTGATATTTTATAATTTCCCAGGTATATAAATAGATACAATGAAATTAAATTCAAAGATAAAAGACAGTATGTCTGTCAACAGATGAAGGAACTGCCTTTATAGGTAAATAAGTATCATATGTTAGTAAAGGGCTTTAACAGTGGCCCTTAATACCCTCAATACCCAATAATCACCTGGGGAAACACTTCTTAACAAGTCTAAGAAGGCAAGTGGTATTATTTGTTCTTCTGGGGAATTATCCCTTACTGCATAAATTAATTCATTGTTTTACAACGGGAAAAAGCTATTTGCCTTATACACTAAGCAAATGATAAACCATGAAAGATAGTCATCATTCTAAAGTACCTATTTCCTCAAGGAGTGCCTTCTTACAGTAGGGAGAAAGGGTTTAGAAAAAATAATTGTGTACTGGTGAATATTCTGAGGGAAATACAGGAAAGTTTTTTTGTTGTTCAGACTTGACTAACAAGGGCCCACTGTACAGCACGGGGACCTATACTCAATATCTATAACAACCTATAATGGAAAATAATGTTTAAAACAATATATATATATACACACATATATACGTATATTTGTATGTATATGTATAAAACGGAATCACTGTTATACACCTAAAACAAACACACTGTAAGTCAACTATATTTCAATAAAAATTAAAATAAATAAATAAAATTTGTTTCTGAGTTTCTTCTGGTATCTTCAATGTGAATTACTGGAAGGAAACACTGAACAGATCTGTTTCTTCCTTTTGGGGATTGAGAGAGGTTTGCTAGATTTAATAAGATCCCCAAGAAGTCCATATTTATGTAGCATTATGTACATGCCAGATTCTAGGGACAGTTATGATGTTAAACTTATTTTTCATATGCAGAATTTATAATAATAAAAAAATAAAGAAATAAAAATGATGAAAAAGCAAAAATTTAGAGCATACTTAAGGGATCTGTGAGGTGTGGGGAGGAAGAAATGGCAATGATAAGGAGAGTGGTCAGGCAGGCTGAGAGTGTCATTTGAGAAAAACTTGAGGGAGTCAAGAGAATTAGCCATAAAATAACTGGGGGAACATCCAGGCAAAGAACTGCTAGTGAGTGGGATAGTCTTAACGCAGGTGTGTGCGGCAGAGATTGAAGAATAAGTAGGCAGGAGGCCAAGGAGAGGAGTGAGCAAGAAAGAAAGGCATGGGAGATGACTTGGAGGTGAAAGGAAGCCAGACTGTGGGGTGTTAGTAGATCATTTTAAATATTTGGCTTTTATTCTCAGAGAAATGAGGAGCTTTTGCAGGATTTTAAGGCAAAGAGAGCATGATCTAACACTCTGGCTGCTGTGTCAAGAACAGATTCCAGGAAATGAGAGTAGAAGCAAGGAGACTGGTTAGGGGGCTATTTCAGTAATCCAGGAGAAAAATGATGGTAGCTTGGAGCAAAAGAACTGCCGACATAGGGGATAAACAGGGAATTGGGAATTGGTGGGGTAATCTCTTTGAGTAGGTATAAAGAGATGGGATCTACTGCACTGGTAGAAAACTGACTTTGGATAATTCATCAATAGTAATATAGGAACAGGCAGAGAAGGCAGGTGCAGATGCTGGCAGGTAGATACACATGGTTTGGGGAATCTAAGCAGGTAAGTGGTATGAGAGAAAAGCAAGGAAGTTGAGGGTATACCTAGGGGAGTGATTATAATGACTGACATAAAGTTCTAATGAGTATTTTCAGGGGTATCCCTTGAGGTGCTGGTTATTATTCTCTTAACTGAAAGTAAATATTTTTTAAAAAATACTGTGATTTACACACTTCTGGAAGAATAAAAACCATGGAGATTATCCCAGAGAGGAAAATATTTGAATGAATATGAATTCAGTACTTAATTTATTTTGATTCATTTTGCTCCACTTCATAAAAGAAAACATACTTTCATAGTATCTATTATTCAATTCCAACATACATTTTAAAAATACTAATGTTGTAAAGAAACACAGAACATATCTAATTCAAACTCATTATATAAAATTATGTTGTCTAACATGATAGCCACTAACTACAGTTGGCTATTTACATTTAAATTAATTAAAATTAAAAAATCAGTTCCTCACTTGCATAAGCACATTTCTAGTGCTCAATAGTGGCTTGACTTAATAGATAGCATAGATATAGAACATTTCTATCATTGCAGAAAGTTCTATTGGACACACTGATATATAACATCAATACAGAGATGTTACAGCATCTGTTTAAGGTAATAAAAAGAGATAATATCAGAACCCAGGTGCCTTGATTCTTAGTTCAGTGTTCTTTCTACTGTTGTCACTGTTTAGTCTCTAAGTCATGTCTGACTCTTTTGCAATCCCATGGACTGTAGCACGCCAGGTTCCTCTGTCCATGAGATTTCCTAGACAAAAATACTAGAGTAAGTTACCATTTCTTTCTCCAGGAAACCTTCCTGACCCCAGGGATTGAACGCAAGTCTCTTGTACTGGGAGCTTCCCTCATAGCTCAGTTGGTAGAGAATCTGCCTGCAATGCAGGAGACCTGGGATTGATCCCTGTGTTGGGAAGATTCCCTGGAGAAAGGAAAGGCTACCCACTCCAGTATTCTGTCCTGGAGAATTCCATGGACTATGCAGTCCATGGGGTCGCAAAGAGTCAGACATTACTGAGAGACTTTCACTTCACTTCACTTCACTCTTGCATTGGCATACTGAGCCCACTGCTTCTCAATACCCAGACTCCAACATCCAATAATTAATCCTGGTCTTAAAGTCTCATAAAATTAATTTTAGCTCCCATGTCTCCACTTGTCTCAGAAACATCATTTCTCAAAGGCAAGGTGTTTCCAAAAATGCTTGACTTTAGTTTTAATGTTTGAAAAACAAATTGGTATTAACAAGTGTCTTTCAAACTCTCACATTCAGCATATTAATATTTTTACTGAATTTTCCAAATAATATCAATTAAAGAGATTCTTTCTTACTACTTTAAGAAGCATTATAGTGTCTTTATTAATACAAGTACAAAGTAAGATAATCTAAACCCTTAAAATTACTCTTTAAGCAATTTACTAATTTTAGTAGGACATCAAATGAAATTGTGTGATTGTGATTATAGAATCCCAGACTATAGAATCTCCTCTGAGAAAAGGAGAGCAAATAACCTTCAATAATTACGAAATAACTTCAGGATAGAAATGTAGAAATAAGCCATCAGTATAGTTTCCTTCAATTAATAGTGGGTTTGAGATGACTTTTTAAAAGACTCATGGTTAAGTCTTTTACTCAGTCATTTACCCATCTCTGGCTAACCAGGAAAACATCTATGCTTACAGCTGGGTCAATGAGGCCATCTGTTACTTCAACTAAGGCAGCAGAGTCAACTACAAACGTAGCTGGACTCCACAGGAACCAGAGCCAAAGCCAAGAGTGAGTAGATGACAACAGGGAGAGCTGTAGGAGGCAGATGCACTAGGAATAGAGATGGCAATACCAGTGGGCTTAAAAAACATTTGGCCACCACCCTCAACAAAGTCGTGCCTGCATAAGAAAATGACCTCAAACAGTATCAGTAGTCTTTATTTCTATCTGCATTGTATGCAAGTAAAATACACATCAGATTTTTATATGGAGGATTTTTACAATTTTCATACCACATGCCCACACAAAGGTAATAACGAACATAAGAATTATGAAGAAAATTCTTGAAATCATAAATGTGGTTAACAACAGTAATAGGGAGTTTTCCATACAAAATGACAACCATGCTTTTGAATTTTCCTAACACCAACTTCAAAGCTATGTATCTGAGTATGGCTGGTCCGTAATGGGCTTTTCTTAAGCATATTTTTCATCCTCATTAAAATTTAAATTTTCCTCCAGTATAGTATGCTTTACTGCTAAGTCACATCAGTCGTGTCCGACTCTGTGCGACTCCGTAGATGGCAGCCCACCAGGCTCCCCCGTCCCTGGGATTCTCCAGGCAAGAATACTGGAGTGGGTTGCCATTTCCTTCTCCAGTGCATGAAAGTGAAAAGTGAAAGAGAAGTCGCTCAGTCGTGTCTGACTCTTCTCGACCCCCTGGACTGTAGCCTACCAGGCTCCACCGTCTATGGGATTCTCCAGGCAAGAGTACTGGAGTGGGGTGCCATTGCCTTCTCCGATAGTATGCTTTAAGGTGGGTCTAAAATCTTTTCAGGCATGCGGTACTGTTGTTTAGTAGAGTATCATTGATAGACCAAATTTGTGTTGAATACAAAGAAGGAAGATTTTGTGTCAGGGAATTTCACGTCCCTGCCTTCTTAGAGGTTAAGTAGGTTCTGGTACCCTGGTTGCTCAGACAGTAAAGAATCTGCAAGCAATGCAGGAGACTTAGGTTCAATCTTTGGGTCCGGAAGATCCCCTGGAAAAGGAAATGGCAACCGGCTCTAGTATTCTTGTCTGGGAAATCCCATGGACAGAGGAGCCCGTGGGCTACAGTGCATGGGGTTGCAAAGAGTTGGACACAACTGAGTGACTAACATACACCAAATCAAATGTGGTGGGAAATTTAACTCAATTCTGACACCATCTACCTGGAAGTAGCATCAGATTCCATAGGTCGAGAGTTCAGCCTTGGAAGACTACCCACCCCTCACATCCCATTTCAGATGCCCGTCACAAGCTCAGATTATTGCTGGTGCTCCGGACCCACTGGGGATATATCTGAAGCTCCTGTGAACCCCTTCTCAGGTTGGACTAATTTGCTAGAATGGCTCATAGTGAAGTGAAGTCGCTCAGTCGTGTCCGACTCTTTGCGACCCCATGGACTGTAGCCTACTATGCTCCTCCATCTATGGTATTTTCCAGGCAAGAGTACGGGAGTGGCTTGCCATTTCCTTCTCCAGAGGATCTTCCTGACCCAGGGATCGAACCCAGGTCTCCCGCACTGTAGGCAGACACTTTACCGTCTGAGCCACCAGGGAAATCCCTAGAGAAACATTTTACTTACTTGATCACCAGTTTTATTACTAAAGGATATACTCAGGAATAGGAAAGGATTACTCAGGAACAGCCAGATTGAAGAGATGCATAGGACAAGGCATGGAGAAAGGGAGAGAAAATTCCATGCCCTCTCTAGGCACACCACTCTTTCCAATCTCCACGTGTTCACCAACCTGAAAACTCTCTGAACCCAGTCCCTTTGGGGGTTTATGGAGGCTTCATTACATGGGCATGATTGATTAAAGCACTGGCCATTGGTGACTGAACTCAAACTCCTGCCCCTCTCCCCTCTCCCCTGCTGGAGGCAGGAGGGTGGAACTGAAAGTTCCAAACTCTAATCTCTTGGTCAGGCTCCACCTGGCAATCAGCCCCCATTCTTAAGAGAGTTTCTAAAGTAACCTCATTAACATAACAAAGACATCTTTGTTGCTTTCCTCACTTAGAAAATTCCAAGCATTTTAAGAGCTCTGTGCCAGAAATAGGGACAGAGACCAGATAAATATTTCTTATTATAATCACATCACAGAAGTTACAATTTAAATCATTTGAATCTTCAGCTATACTATCTTAGAACATATATTTAAAAGGCAAAAAAATGATGGTAGTCCTAAGAGTATTTGTATATATACATACCTGGGAAGGAACATTTTTGGGAGGCTCTATTCGAATGCTTGGGTCCCACTCTCCGGGAGGAAGGACAGTCACCTGATCCAGAAATTCGTCAATTCCTGACACCAAGTCATTACGATCTTTTGCTTTGTAAGCAACATCATGAAACACCTATAGAGAGAAAATAACCATTCATAGATTTAAAAAATGCGTCTAAAATCTTAATGTATTTTGTGTTTTCATTTCCCAGTTAGCATACATGTGATTATAATGATTTGAATACGAAGTTCTTAACTAAAGAAGTTTTAGTGTAAAATATTATAGCCTCTTTTATTCTATGATTGCACAGATGTTTATCTTTTCTTAGAATGCTAGATGAATGTTGAAATTTCTGGTGGAAAGAGAAAAAGAAGGAAAAGGAGAATAGAAGGAAGCTCATTAAACTAGAATTAATGATTCAGGTTTGACAAACATTGTTTATATATATGTAAATCAAACTTTCTGAGAGAAGCCCCTGCTTTAAAATTAGAGATAAAAGTTTATAACAATATTTATACCATGGCATAAAACAATGCTTGAATAAATGATGGACTAATCAATAAACAGTACTAAGCCAAGTTATTACCTATATAAAAGTAAAACAGGATCTTTATCCATATCCCACTTAAAAAGCAATTCTAGGTATTAAAAACTTAAATATGAGTGTTAAACTATTAAGTTAATTGGACATAATGTAGAAGGCTATATTTATGACCTCAGAGTAAACAGTAAAGCAAATCTCCAAGATTTAGTGTAGTGTCAAAACAAGCACATAAGTAATTTCTGCTGTTCTTCAAGGGGAAAAAAACTACATGTTCAGTAATGTCAAATGCCAATAAGAGATTAAGTGACGTGAATACTGAACATAAGATAGTATATTTTGTAAATGATGACCTTACAGAAAGCAATTTCAGTAGAGTGGTAGTGACAAAAATTACACTGTAATACATTGAGATAAATGAAATTATTATGTTCAGGACCAAGTAGAGATTACTCTTTCAAAACTCTTAAGATTCAGGTTCAACCAACACTTCAGTGGGACATGCTATGTTAAGGAGTAAGAAATTTTAAGGATGGGAAAATCCTGGCCTTTTATTTCATATGTATTTTCTAAGTAGCTACTATATGTTAGGCCTGTTTGCTAAATGAACCAAAGGAGTCAGTGTTGACTTAGCTAAGTGACAGAGAGAGAAAACTGTTGACACAAAAGTCCAGAACAAGAAGAAGAAAAGTTTCTCTTTTTTTGCTTTTGTTCTTATAAAACTATGATATTGATGTTAATATACAATTACTTTATTATTATTTTAAAATAAATTCACAAATATATTTTTAAAAATTCTCATTTTTAAGTTCTCTTATAAATATCAGCATACTATCAATATAAACAAAAGCTCTTCGGAGTGCTTAATAATTTTCAAGACTATGAAGGGATTAAAAAATTGGTAATAGTGCCAATAAACAAAATCATATGATTTATCTCCAGTCATGCTCAACAAGAGGCTAGCTTAATTCAAGATAAGGTGTTGCTAGGATGACTAGAACATTCAGTCATTAATTCATATTAAAAAAATGTATTGAACCCTGACTGAAGGTCAGACACCATGCTAAATATGAAGATACAAAAGGAAAAGACAGTCTACCTACAAGAAGTCCCCAGTACAGGGAGGAAAAGAACAGCTTAGTCAACAAATAATTATTTGAGCACCTGACAAAATCAAAGAACAAAAATGAATATTAATGGTAATTGCTCACATGGAATTTAGAGATTAATAATGAAATTCACTTCATCATTTTCTTAAATTGTATGAATCAACATTGAATTTTATTCTTGAATATAATTGTTCAATGTATTTCAAAGCAGTTAGATGGCAGAACAGTTTCTCCACCTGAGCTTTGAACAATAAAAACCTTTCATTCTCTTTTAAAAGTATTTAAATTTTCTTTTAATATTCAATGAATGTATTTCATAATTAACATATCCTATTATAATTAACAGCTCTCATCTTTTGCAATAACTTTCTGGTTGAGTTTCCTCTTCTCTATTTCACTCCTCATAGAGTTGGAAATTGCTCCAAGCTAACTTTCAAGTCTAAAGGATTCATGTTTGAGCCTTCATTCAAGGGCTCATCTGTTGTTGTTTAGTTGTTAAGTCGTGTCCTATACGTGTATATATAGGAAACTACTACACGACTGAAGTGACTTAGCATGCATGCATGCGTTGGAGAAGGAAATGGCAACCCACTCCAGTATTCTTGCCTGGAGAATCCCAGGGATGGAGGAACCTGGTGGGCTGCCGTCTATGGGGTCGCACAGAGTCAGACACGACTGAAGCGACTTAGCAGCAGCGGCAGTTGTTAAGTCGTGTCCTATACATGTATATATAGGAAACTAATACTCTCTTTAAGTTGGTTCTTTCTAAAACAGATGAAAAAATTGGTTTTGTTCTAACTTTTGGTTTCCTAGGTGTAAACATCAATAACTAACTCATATAAAATCAATAAACATAATTTGAACAGATATAATAGAATTTATATTGAACTCCAAACATAAGTTCGAATTTTCAGATTTCATAAACCTAGGAAAAGTTATATACAATACTAATTCATATATATTTGAAATATTTCAATAAATTATTAAATACTAATTAAAAGTTATATACAATACTAATTCATAGATATTTGAAATATTTCAATAAATTATTAAATACTAATTAAAAGTTATATACAATACTAATTCATAGATATTTGAAATATTTCAATAAATTATTTAGATGAGATTTCAGAAATGTATAATCTCATTTGGTATTTACTACTGAATTTTGAATTTATGTCACTTCTGTGATTTTTGCATCTGCTCTTCTTTTACAATAAAAATAGATTTTTGCAAGGCATAGTAGAATTCAAGAAACCAGTTATATGATATGATATTTTATGTTTATTTTTATGATCTTACATTTTTTAGACATAGTTCTTTGAGAAGCTGACGAAAGTTTTTTCCAGTTCCAAAACCTACATACAGTGTTTGTACACAGAAAAAATTGTGTGTTGAGTCAGAGATCACAGGCCTCCTTGAAATCTATCTTCAGCTACTCTAATGGTTAAAAGGCTCCAAGGTTAAAAACATCTCCATTTAGGCAATTACAAAGAGAGATGATAGATGTCTTACAGCTTTTGGTGTCATGTATACTATCCAGATAAACTGCCTCTTTTATTTTTTGAGAGCTTAAAACTATTTTGCCCCAAACAAGACCCTCAATGATATTAACAATGGTGCTTACTTTGGCAACACAAATGCTACTCAGTTCACTTAAGGGAATATTAATAAATACACTCTAAATTCACTAAACAACAGATTTTCTTTAAAGTATAGGGTTTTAAAATGTTCATGTGTGTGAATTTATTACCCTTTTTGAACAAATTTTTCCAAGGGAAATTTTATAATAGAAGCATTTAAAGGGGATTCAATACCGAGAAATCTGATTCACAGTAAACTGTCATGAATACAGAACTCCAAAAGTTAGGTGTACCTAGTAGGGGGAAATGTTCCCAATGAACTTGAATAAATACCTCATCTGTCATTAGGGTTGCAATTGATCTGCCAATCTCATGGTACTGTTGACCCTTTCCCAGGGGTCCCAGAAGAATGAACAAAAATCTGTAATGAAGAAGAAAAAAACATGTTTCAAGGTAGAAATAAAAAATAATTTTAGTAGTACAGCATCACTCATCTCAAAGGAATTACTGAAGATAGGATTTCAATGTAAATATAGGATTTCCATATTTTTCCAGGTTATTATTACATATTTTGAAATATTTTATGTTTCAAAATGACTCATGCTTAAGATCCTTGAGCAATTGGAATCTGGGGTATTTTGCTGTTTCTTTCATTTAGTGACCTATAATGCTTAAGCAGTTAGTATGAATTTTAAGGATTCTATAATTCTTATAGGATAAAGTTAAGAAAAATAGAATCTGATTAAATCTTTTTGAATTGTAAGATAGAGAACTCACTATCATATATGTAAACTGTAGAATTAGGTAGAAGAGGGGAATGGTAATACAGTAGCATAAGCAAAGAAAGAATATATGATAAAAAAAAAAGTGAGTGTGTGCAAAATTTACATTAAATAGAAAAAATGATTGGCAGGAATCAAAAATTAGAATTAAAAAAATCCATTAATTCCAATGCTGGAGGAATAATAATAGCAGCTGCACTGTGATATTCCATCTATTTAAGGTTGAAAGTCTAGCAAATTCATCATCACAACTGGAAATTTTGAAGAAATCAACATGTGTTTTAACTTTGGAGGACCAATTACTGTCCTGTCTCTGAAAAGGTCAATTCTACAAGGAAATGATGAGAATTTTAAGATGCCCTGTATTTCATAATATAACTACAGCATTCACTTGTTAAATGGTTTCTGCTTTTAAGTATGAAGACTAATGACTTTATAAGGTATACTGAAATAGATATCACAATTTTACCTTTCATTCAGTTATAAACTTTAGAGATTGTACATGTTTTTACATGATGCATATATTACAGTCTTAGAGGATCTGACAATTTTTTGTGTCAGTTGTAACTGAATCCAATTCTACTATACATAAATGTCCACTATACACTTAAAACAGGAATAATTTAGTGTAGTGGCAGATGCTTTACTAATTATAGTCCTTTTAAGAAATTTCCTAACCTGTGTACATCTTACTATTTTCACATTTCTATTCCAAGGACTATTTATAAACCCTAAAATTATTTTCTGGTCTTTTTTACTATGCGTTACTGTTATACACACAGTGTGCCCTTTTGTCCTCCTAAGAAAGGATAATTAGGAACCTTGAATGGCTTTCTTTATTCTATTTGTCTAACTAATCTTCTTCCATTTTTCACCTTTCCTAACTAAACAGTCTAGTCTTTAAAATCTCTCCTTACACAGTGCCTCCATCGTGCCCCTAATTTCTCCTCCACTGTTCTCTAGACACACTTTGCTATGTCAGTATGAAATGAGGTCACTTAAACCTTGACAGTTTTCAAAGTGAGGGTATATAACCCCATTATGGCTTTTCTCTACTCCTGGGAGTTTTTTTTTTCTTTCCTTTGAAATACAAGAGCTATCATTGTCATAAATAACCATCATTTACTCAGAGTTCATCGGACACCTTCTTAGCTGGTGGAACAAGAATGCACTGCTTGGAAGACACAGAGGAATTTTAATCTACTAAAATAATACCACTATGGTTAGTAAATTTCACATGTTAAATCTGAATCCCCAATTCCCAGAAACTCTGACTAGATTACATGGTGTATATGGAAAAATGTAGCCTTAATCATACGTCAGACACCACCTTAATGTGTTCAGTTCATCCTTCTCCTTTTTAATAAAACTTGGTATGCATCAGAAGTCTTGGTAGCCTTCCAGATGAACAGACATACTTCTCTCTATAACTTGAATTGGTAGCTAGTTTCCTGCCTCAGATCTGTTCATACACAGGTTCAGGCAGAGGTTCTCAAACACTGAATTCCTTTCCAGTCAGCTGAGCTCTAATGAAATAAGGCCTCTTCTGACTAAACTATTCTATATTTTTGGAATATCATATCCACAATCAAACCACAGAGTGATATAATTGGCTATGTTTTGAGTTAAGGCTGAAAGGTTCATAGAAGAAACATTCTACCAACTGAGTTATCATAGCACCTGAAGTTATCATCAGTTTAACTTGACTAAGACCTTCAATGTTTGGAAGAGGAGGCAATTAACAGCATCTGAGACAATTATATGCTGTGTTGTGCTTTGTTGCTCTGTCATGTCTGACTCCTTGTGACCCCATGGACTGCAGCCCACCAGGCCCCTCTGTCCTTGGGGATTCTCCAGGCAAGAATACTGGGGTGAATTGCCATGCCGTCCTCCAGGGGATCTTCCCAACCCAGGGATCGAATCCAGGTCTCCTGCATTGCAGGTGGATTCTATACTGACTGAGCCACCAGGAAAGCCCAAGAGACAATTATGGCATCATACAAAGGGCACCAGTCATGACGGAAACAGGGCCATACATAGATAAGTTTTGCTGTGGGAACAGGATCAGAGTAAGAGCCTGTCTGCACACAGGAATCACATTTGATGGAGGGAGAAGGGAGGAAAACAAGGTGCCCTAGAAGAATTGCTAGGAATGTAAATGTGTTGTGGCCAATATTCATTTTTCTTCACGAATTTGCCCATGGACAGTCTTATCTCTATAACATGAGATAAATAATAAATAACAAAATTCAGTTTATATTATGGCAAAGTTGTTAGTTTTAATGTGCACCTAAATGAAAAACACGTTCAGGTAATCAAGTTAAATTTGTCCTTTTGATTCAGATTCAACCACGGTAACTACCAATGATTCTTAAGACTCTATGTATGGGAACTATACTAAGACTGAAACATATAGTATGTAAGACACAGCAGGTAGTATCCTAATGATGGCACTTAAGCATAAACCGAGCCTTGAAAACTTTGATCTTTTCGAGTATGATCACACTCATATACTAGATCCTCTTTAGCCCATGCATGCATGCCTGCTAAGTTCCTTCAGTCATGTTCAACTCTTTACCACCCTATGGACTGTAGCCTGCCAGGCTCCTCTGTCTATGGGATTCTCTGGGCAAGAATACTGGAGTGGGTAGTCATTCCCTTCTCTAGAGAATCTTCCTGATTCAGGGATGGAACCCGCCTCTCTTTGTCTCCTGCATTGGCAGGCAGGTTCTTTACCATTGGCTCAGACCGGAAAGAATGCCTGCAATGCAAGAGACCCAGGTTCCATCCCTGGGTGGGGAAGATCCCTTGGAGAAGGGAATGGCTACCCACTCCAGTATTCTTGCCTGGAGAATTCCATGGACAGAGGAGCCTAGGGGGCTCCAGTCCATGGGGTCGCAAAGAATTCCACAGGACAGAGAGACCAACACTTTCACTGTCTTTACCACTAGCGCCACCTGGGGGCCCTGTTTAGCTCATGCTGCTGCTACTACTGCTAAGTCGCTTCAGTCGTGTCCGACTCTGTGCGACCCCATAGACGGCAGCCCACCAGGCTCCCCCGTTCCTGGGATTCCCCAGGCAAGAACACTGGAGTGGGTTGCCATTTCCTTCTCCAGTGCATGAAAGTGAAAAGTGAAAGTGAAGTCGCTCAGTCAGGTCCGAGCCTTAGGGACCTCATGGACTGCAGCCTACCAGGCTCCTCCATCCATGGGATTTTCCAGGCAAGAGTACTGGAGTGGGGTGCCATTGCCTTCTCCGGTTTAGCCCATAGTCTAATGCAATCTTTGAGAAAAGCCTAATACTTTATCACTTTTCACCAAAAGTCTAAAAAAGGAGTTCCAGTATTCTGGCCTAGAGAATGATTATACACCTTTTGAGCAATTCCCTGATAGCTCAGTTGATAAAAAGAATCCTCCTGCAATGCAGGAAACACCAGTTCAATTCCTGGGTAGGGAAGATCCCCTGGAGAAGGGATAGGCTACCCACTCCTGTATTCTTGGGCTTCCCTTGTGGCTCAGCTAGTAAACTGAAGGAAACCTGGGTAAATCCTGGTAAAATGCAGGAAACCTGGGTTCGATCTATCCCTGCGTTGTGAGGCTCCCCTGGAGAAGGGAAAGGCTACCCACTCCAGTATTCTGGCCTGGAGAATTCCATGGACGGTACAGTCCATGGGGTCACAAAGAGTTGCACATGACTGAGAGACTTTCACTTCACTTCAGGATGATGTAGACCAGGGTGTTCAGAGATAAGGAGTGTGCCTAAAAGAAAACATAGAAATTTGAGAAGAAGGAAGAAAGAACAATTTTTAAAGCACTTTTGGCACTCCTCCACAAAGAAGAAACAACAGTTTTGTGGATTATACTTTAGTTTCAAGAAAAAAAAAACTCTCAGAGGAAATTATATTTATACCTTTTTTTTCCTCCCCACAAAAAACAATGGCTTAAGAAAGTGCAAAAGATGCTCTTATACTTTTACCTGGTTGGGATTGGGACCTCAGCTAATCCTTGAAGCAGTACAGCTGGGGACAGCCTGACAAATGCAACTACAGTTCGATCCAAAAACTCTAATTCTCCAACTAAGATGTTGGAGGCTTCAGCACCTGGAGGAATCTTCTTCATAAAATGCAGATCGACCTGAGAGCATCACAAAGTAAAATACATCAAAATTGGACAAACTTGTTAAATCATTCCTAGCAGAGTACTTCACACATGGTAACCCATCATTAAATATAGTTTAAATAAATATAGCTTATATAAGTATTATTTAAATCAAATTTAAAATAGTTAAACATCTTTCTTGCCCTTTAAAAATACTTTTTTCTTTTACTTCTGTACTTTTGGAATTTGTTAACAATACATTGAATATTCTAGTTTTCTGCTCAATACTTTTCAAAGATGCTTTTCAGCATTAGTAATCTTGAAATTTTCAGGGTGAAAAGATTATGTGTTCAATTAAATGCATATACTCTAATCATAATTTAATTAGTATTCGCCAATATATTTAATATTTGTATACTACATTATCTTAATTTTGTACATAATACATTTCAATTAATATGTAAAATATGCCTATTTCAAAAGAAACATAATCAAAATTTTCCTTATAATATAAATTATGACTTTAGTATTCAACTTTATCTTAATTGTTCTATATCCTTCACATTTTATACTTGTCCTGATCAATCTTCAAATTTAATTTCTCATCAGAGTATTTAGATATGGCAGAGTAAAGGAAACAAGAATAAAAATATTAACATTTGGAGTTGCTGAAGAGCCACAGCTGAGTTTCTGATGTGAAATGTCTATGACTGAAATGAATGCACACAAAACAAATCCATCATTAATAAAAAGAAATGCTTAAATGGTGAAGCCTGAAAATGAATGTAAAATATTCAAAGAATAAGTATCAATTTTCACATAGAGAGCCTCAGTGAAAACCAAGTAGTGATTTTTAAAGTCACTTTTATAAAGCCTATTTTTTATTTCTAATTCATTGACTTGCTTTTAATGGAAACCTATTGGTAGGTAATAATGATTGCTATAATAATTCTTTCTATGCTCCAAATGAAATGGAGACTAAAGACCAAAGTGGGAATAGGAGAGAGTGAGGCAGAGAGAAGGAAAAGAAAGAGAAGGAGAAAGAAGGAGAGGGAGGGAGATGAGAAGATGAGGAGGAAGTGAAAACAAAGAGAGGAGAAAGAAGAGAGAGACGGGGCGACAAAAGAGCTCTCACAAATACTTGAGATCAACAAGACTTTTTTGGGGGCCAGATACTCCTTCTGTTTAATGATTTTTGAATTTTTTTCAAGCAGTTTAAAATGAAAAAAAATTAAAACTTTTAGGAGGAATAACTTAGGAAGTCCATAGCCAGACTATAGTGACTATACTAAATTTGCTGCTTTCTGAAATCAAGACCTCAGCACACTAGTACAGAAGGTTTATAACTACTTAATTTTCTGTGAGATAAAGGTGCCTCAAAACATAAAATCCATTATATGAAATATTTATTTTATCATAAGGATTAAATATAAAAATAATCTAGTATGCCACTAAAATATCAAATAGAAGTATTATTCTAATTTAAAGAAAAAACGATTTAACAAAGCAAAACTGCCTATAAAATTTGATGAATATTATAAATTTCAAAAATTTTAACCTATAAATATATTTCCAAATATAAATTTGTAAACTTGTAATACCTATACAGTATTAGCTCTGTGAGAAAAACATATTAAATCTCCACAAGTCTTTCAGAGCCTAAAAAACTAAAATAAACTATTAAGTTTTTTCCCCAATAGAAATATGATATTAATACACTGGAACAAAGAGAAAATGGCTTTTTAAGAAAATCTACAACTGGTAAGCAATATGAGTCATATTGGTAATATCTGTCACAACTCTGATGAGAAGTTTGAGTTCAACCTGGA
The DNA here is from genome assembly GCF_029378745.1 of Bos indicus. Lineage (NCBI taxonomy): Eukaryota > Metazoa > Chordata > Mammalia > Artiodactyla > Bovidae > Bos > Bos indicus. Next base: position 34,576,882 of record NC_091761.1, read on the forward strand.
AGACTATGTAAATTCCTTTATTCAATATTTCCTGACATATGCCATAACCTTAACTACTGATGTCTGTGCCTCAGGCATGGGGCAACTACACACATGACTGCTTTAAGATTTACTTTAATTAAATCAAGGAGTACCTAGTACGCTGTGTGCATGTGTGCTAAGCTGCTTCAGTCATGTCCGACTCTGTGTGACCCTATGGACTGTAGCCCGCCAGGCGCCCCTGCCCATGGGATTCTCCAGACAAGAATACTGGAGTGGGTTGACACGCCCTTTTCCAGGGGATCTTCTTAACCCAGGGATCCAACATGCATCTCTTGTGTCTCCTGTATTACAGGTGGGTTCTTTACCACTAGCGCCACCTGGGAAGCCCACCTAGTATGCTGCTGCTGCTGCTGTTGCTGCTAAGTTGCTTCAGTTGTGTCCGACTCTGTGCGACCCCATAGACGGCAGCCCACCAGGCTCCCCCGTCCCTGGGATTCTCCAGGCAAGAATACTGGAGTGGGTTGCCATTTCCTTCTCCAATGCATGAAAGTGAAAAGTGAAAGTGAAGTCGCTCAGTCGTGCCCTACTCTTACTGACCCCATGGACTGCAGCCCACCAGGCTCCTCCGTCCATGGGATTTTCCAGGCAAGAGTACTGGAGTGGGGTGCCATTGCCTTCTCCAACCTAGTATGCTAAAGTAGCTTAGTTTTATAGAAGAAAATACATGGTCCTTAAATTTTGTTTTTGCATTATATAATACTTGATATATCACTGATTGATACCCGTTACTTAGAAAATCCACTAAAATATTTAGAATTTAATTTCAGGATTAGGAAATTTATTCTGATTTAAAATGTAACAAATTATAGTTAAATAACATATATCAAAAGACCCATTATTATTGTAATACTCTATGCTATATATAGTATAATACTATACTAAATACTAATATATATATAGTATAATACTATTCTCCAGGCCAGAATACTGGAGTGGGTAGCCTTTCCTTTCCCCAGGAGATCTTCCCAACCCAGGGATCAAACCCAGGTCTTGTGCATTGGAGGCAGATTCTTTACCAGCCAGCCACAAGGGTAGCCCAAGAATACTGGAGTGGGTAGCCTATTCCTTCTCCAGAGAGTCTTCCCAACTTTGGAATCAAACTGGGATCTCCTGCATTGCAGGCAGATTCTTTACCAACTGACCTATTAGGGAAGCCCACTCTAAATTACAGTACTTATTATTCTTGGACTAGTCATATATTTGGGGGTAATAGATATATATTATCTACTTATTTTATTATATTATACAATTATATATTATTCCTGGGATAGCCCTATATTTTTATATTTATCTTAACATACAATTCATAAAGAACCTTATTTGGCAATCTAACTTTTAATACAACAAAAGGTCACATTTAAGGACCACAGTTTAACTTTTTATAAAACTACAAATATCAAAAATAGCTCTGAGGAGTTAGGTTGACCTACATTCCTAAGACAGTCCTCAAGTGGACTCAAATATGGAATAAAGAAATCCTGGAATTTTCTAGTCCTCTGAAGAGAATCTTGAAGAAACCAAGCTATATACTCATGGATCTGGACTTATACTCATGCATCTGGGGTCTCCAGACCTTTACACTAGGAAGGGAAATATGCTTTATTCTGGTTATTTGACACTTAAGTTGTGAATGAGAAACAGTTATATCACTGGGGAACAAGGTTAGACCAAAGATAATGGTGGAACCATAAATGTCTGGACAAGCTACACACTAAGATGTGAAGGAAATACACATGAGTCTTTAGGGAGAAAGTTTTAAGTCTCAAGCCCATTGTAGAATGTACAGGAAAATGAATAGAAATTCCCTGGGGAGACATGGTCTTGTAACACTAACCAGCGAGTGATCTCTAGTAGCTCTCTTAATCTGGGATTCAGTTTTCTTCCCTTCTCAATGAGATTTTTAAGGTTTCCTAGAATTCTAGGATTTTATAATGCAATATATTTCATACTTTAAAGACTGATGATGAAGGGAGTTCCTTCTACATAGAAAATAATGCGGCAGTTCCTTTAAGTCACTTGAAATTAAAAGAAGCCATCAACATTTGATATGAGCCACAGTCAGATCATGAACTCCTTATTAACAAATTCAGATTTAAACTGAAGAAAGCAGGGAAAACCACTAGACCATTCAGGGATGACCTAAATCAAATCCTTTATGATTACACAGTGGAAGTGACAAATACATTCAAAGAATTATATCTGATAGACAACAGTGCCTGAAGAACTAGGGACAGAGGCTCATGACATTGTACAGGAGGTAGTGATCAAGGCGATCCCCAAGAAAAAGAAATGCAAAAAGGCAAAATGCTTGTCTGAGGAGGCCTTAGAAATAGCTGAGAAAGGAAGAGAAGAGAAGGCAAAGGAGAAAAGGAAAGATGTACCCATTTGAATGCAGAGTTCCAAAGAATAACAAGGAGAGATAAGAAAGCCTTCCTCAGTGATCAATGTAAAGAAATAGAGGAAAACAATAGAATGGGAAAGACTGGAGATCTCTTAAAGAAAATTAGAGATACCAAGGGAACATTTCATGCGAAGATGGGTTCAATAAAGGACAGAAATGGTATGGACCTAACAGAAGCATAAGATATTAAGAAGAGGTGGCAAGAATATACAGAAGAACTATATAAAAAAGATCTTCATGACCCAGATAACCACAATGATGTGATCACTCCCCTTGAGCCAGATATCCTGGAATGAGAAGTCAAGTGGGCCTTAGGAAGTATCACTATAAACAAAGCTAGTGGAGGTGATGGAATTCCAGTTGAGCTATTTCAAATCCTAAAAGATGATGCTATGAAAGTGCTGCACTCAATATGCCAGCAAACTTGGAAAACTCAGCAGTGGTCACAGGACTGGAAAAGGTCAGTTTTCATTCTAATCCCAAAGAAAGGCAATGCTAAAGAATGTTCAAACTGCCACACAATTGCATTCATCTCACACGCTAGCAAAGTAATGCTTGAAATTCTCCAAGCCAGGCTTCAACAGTACATGAACTGTGAACTTCTATATGTTCAAGCTGGTTTCAGAAAAGGCAGAGGAACCAGAGGTCAAATTGCCAACATCTGTTGGATCATCAAAAAAGCAAGAGAGTGCGAGAAAAACCTCTACTTCTGCTTTACTGACTATGCCAAAGCCTTTGACTGTGTGGGTCACAGCAAACTGTGGATAATTCTTTAAGAGATGGGAAAACCAGAATACCTTACCTGCTTCCCGAGAAATCTGTATGCAGGTCAAGAAGCAACAGTTAGAACTGGACATGGAACAACAGACTGGTTCCAAATAGGACAAGGAGCATGTCAAGGTTGTATATTGTCACCCTGCTTATTTAACTTATATGCAGAGTATATCATGTGAAATGCCAGGCTGGATGAAGCATAAGCTGAAATCAAGATTGCAGGAGAAATATCAAAAACCTCAGATACGCAGATGAAAACACCCTTATGGCAGAAAGTGAAGAACTAAAGAGCCTCTTGATGAAAGTGAAAGAGGAGAGTGAAAAAGTTGGCTTAAAACTCAACATTCAGAAAATTAAGATCATGCCCTTCATGGCAAATAGGTGGGGAAACAATGGAAACAGTGAGAGACTATTTTTAGGGGCTCCAAAATCACTGCATATGGTGACTGCAGCCATGAAATTAAAAGATGCTTGTTCCTTGGAAGAAAAGCTATGACCAACCTAGACAGCATATTAAAAAGCAGAGACATTACTTTGCCAACAAAGGTCCATCTAGTCAGAGCTATGGTTTTTCCAGTGGTCATGTGTGGATGTGAGAGTTGGACCATAAGGAAAGCTGAGCACCAAAGAATTGATGCTTTTGAACTGTGGTGTTGGAGAAGGCTCTTGAGAGTCCCTTGGACAGCAAGGAGATCCAACCAGTCCATCCTAAAGGAAATCAGTCCTGAATATTCATTGGAAGGACTGATGCTGAACTTGAAGCTCCAATACTTTGGCCACCTGATGCAAAGAGCTGACTCCTTGGAAAAGACCCTGAGGCTGGGAAAGACTAAAGGCAGGAGGAGAAAGGGATGATAGAGGATGAGATGGTAGGATGGCATCACCAACTCAATGGACATGAGTTTGAACAAGATTTGGGAGCTGGTGATGGACAGGGAAGCTTGTTGTGCTGCAGTCCATGAAGTTGAAAAGAGTCAGACACAACTGAGCAACAACATGTGGGAAATAATAAAATAGTCATATATATAGTCAAATAATAAAATAGTCTCTATGTCAGTTTAAAAACACAACATATCTGCTTTTTAAAAGCATTATAGAAATAAAAAAAAATGAAACTGACAATTCAGATTATATTTAAAAACACTCCTAAATGAGTAAGTTTGATGGGCCTAACCACTGGAAGGGTTAAAAGATACATGGTTTGAATGTAGATAGAACATAGGATCAAGTAACATGAAATGAAAAAAGACTTTTTTTCACCTTCATATTTCAAAATTCTACCAGGGTTTGGAATCTACATATTAAACTTAAAACACTTAAGGTAATATGTAAACTAACTGATTCACTTTGATAAATTTACTACCAATCTGAAATACCTAGGTTAAAAATCCTTAACTCATATACTTGCAAAATCTGGCACTAAAGTCTCTTTCCATAATGATGTACCACTTTTGTTATTTCCAAATCCTACTTCTCTACCCTTCCACAATATAAGGTAAGAAGTATTACTTTGCTGGAAAAAAAAAAAAATCCAGAGTCGAAGGTCTGTTCAAATTGCCTTGAACCTCACAGGATTCATTGTTCACATACATCCAAGACACTGTTCAAGACACTAAAGATCTAGTAGAGACCAAATCACATTAAATTTTGCTCTAGTGTTTACTTTTGGCACTACTGTTTCCACTAATATCAACAACAATACAGCAATAATAGTAGTAGCCACATTTTATTGAACACCCAAAGGCACGGCAGAGAATTAGACGGTTAGATAGTATCACTGACTCAATCGACATGAATCTGAGCAAACTCCAGGAGATAGTAGAGGACAGAGGAGCCTGGTGGGCTACAGTCCATGGGGGTCACAAAGAGTTAGACAGTACTCAGCGAGTCAACAACAGGAACACTATAAACCCAGCACTCTGACAGGCTCTCTCTATTTTCTCATTTAATATTCACAAAAAATTATAAATAGGTATTATTCTTATTTTACAAGTGACAAAGGTGAAGTTCAGAGAACTTCTCCAATATCAGGTAGCTTGTAAATTGTAGAGTTAAGATCCCACACTTGTTCTCAAAAAACATGTTCTTTTCAATGTGCCATGCTATGGGCAAGACACCAAGAAATACAGATGGTTGGCACTGCAGAGAGAGCTCTAGAAATGTAACTTTCCCATTAAAAACTGGAGTGGTCCAGTGATCTGAAACGTAATAAAGGATTAAAGAAAAGAAAATCTATTTTTCACTCTTTTATAGTTCAAATTGTTCTAGGGACCCTGAAGATAAGACTACTGTCTCCCATTGGCTATATTCATTTTCTTTCAAATGTGTTGAAGCATTTTTGAAGGCTGCAAAAATAGGTCAGACAACTAAAAGCAAAATGATATAGAGATATAAAATTCAGTGTCAGTGGGTTATATCCCTTAAGAAAAGGTAAAAGGTAATTTATTTGAAAAGATGTGATTTATTATCACTGTTTTTGAGAATGTTCACTGTGCCCTTGTTATACTGTTAATGCTTACACAAATAAGTAAGCAACTTTTTATGTCATTGCTTTTAAGATATTTCAAATGAAGAACATCAAGAAATTAAATGTATGACAATTTTCAACAATTTTATTCCAACTTGCAGACGAATGAAGATGTAATGCTTTAAAAAGATATTTTTTGGAGCAGAAATGGAATGCACTTGAACTGGCTTAATATTGAGTCACACGCCTCCATACAGTGAGATGAGCTTCGCGCCACTCTCGAAACAGAGCCCAAGGATGCCCTCACCTCTCTGTCTTGCTGGTGTGGAGGTCCTTTCTCATGTCTTTGTTTCATCCCACATGGGCTAGTATGCCCCTTTTGTTGGCCTCCCAGCCCCTGCACGCATAAGTAACAGACTTAAGCTGGTACACCATCCTCCCACAGGGACTCCGCCAGGCACCAGAGGGAGAGCATGCACGTGACTAGATCCAGACAATTGGGGCCTTGGCAGAGGGGTTCTGAAACAGCAACAAGGGGCTGGTCGCTATTACTCTTTTCAGAAGCTTGATGCAGGCAACCTCCTCTACACTGCCTCCCATTCCCATCTCCTCCCACTGTTAGAACCATTGCCAGTGCTAAGGGCTTTATGGGGGAAAAAAAAATTACTCTGAGGTACCGCTGTTTCAGCCACTTCAATAAAGAAAACTGTTGACTCCCTTTATTTCTGGTCAATATTAAAATTCTTTCATGATTGTTTAGTTTGCCACAGCCTACAATAGCACATATAGGACATCAGGAATTTGCTAAGCAAAGTCACATTATTTTCACAGAACACATTCAAATCAATGATTTTTCATTTGAATTGTCTCCAATTAGATGGATCCCTCAAGAGAGTCAGTCTTTATTCTGTTTTTATTCAAAATTCTGTCAGTCTTATTATGTTCTAGTGTTTTTTAACACTAATGCCTTTCTCTTAATTACAACAATGAAGCTTTAAGTTATACGATTTACTTTTCCACAAATAGAGGGGGAAACAATTTTGAAAAATGAAACCAGTGAAAGTTTTAAACAGTAAACATCTGTTAAATTCCCTGTGAAGTTCAGTTATCCTTTTTACTGGAAGAGATGCATCATACCAAGTGGCTGAAACCTGAAGACTATGTGTAAAATCTACACATTTGATTTTACGAATAGGCAAAACATTACACATGAACTTAAATGCTAACATTATAACAATATCAAGCTTTGGCTAAGAAACAAAACATATATGCATGCAAAAAATTGTGTCAACACCTCTTAAAATGGTTGGTAATATCTAGTAACAACTTAACAGACTACTTAAATTAGAGGGAGAAAACCTTACCTTGCTGAAATCAACTGTGCTGTTTTCCCTGCTCACATCATTTTTATTTTCAACACAGGCTGGTGCAGACTGAGGAGAAACAACCTGGCCTGCTAAAGAGATTGTTATTACAAAATACAAACAATTACTTACATAATTCTAGACATACTGCATGCAATATGAATTAAACTAACATAGGTTTTTTTAATGAACTTATGAGGTAAGCATGAAGGATCAATATAAATAGATATCAAGAAATACAAATATTCTTATTTATCAGTTACAGATAGAAATGGGAGAATTCAGTCAAGGAGATGAAAATTCATTCTCAGATTAAAACTAAACAGTTACTCTCTAAGAAGAAAGAACAACTACAAAAATGATTTTAATCTAATTACAGTCTTGAAACATCAGTGATTTTTAAATTTCATCCAAAACTAATGATATATGTACATCTCTTATGATCTAAACTCAGACTGAAGAATTTTATAGATAATTTTTTTAAAGAGCAAATATTTAACTGAAAAGTACATGGTGTATTCACAGTTTTCTACTGCATCTGAAAAACAAACCAAAGAGAAAAAGTTCTTTGACAACAGCTTTTGGAAATTTCTGTATGAGAGATTCAGTTAGAAATACCTTCACCTATATATTACAAATACTGTATATATATTATGCTTCTCACTATTCAACTGTGTAAATATATTGATATTAGTCTGCAAAAGATCAATAAATTTGAATTGTATTTGTTTTCCATTAATACTAACTAGCAACTTAATTATTTTGTAGTCTTTTTCCCATTAAAAGAAAGATTTGATATTAGTTAAGTGGACAGTACAGCTAAGAACGTCACAATGGTTAATGAAGGGTAATTACATTTCATTATTCACTAAATATGAAGTATTCTTTTCAGTCACATTATCTGAAATCTGTTCATATTTAGCAATTAAGCTATAAAAATAAATGTTTGCTTAATCTCACATGTATCTCTCTTTTCCCTAACCTATTGCTATCCTCACTTGTTATTTTTACTGTGATATGAGTAATGACAATCCAGCTTTGAAGCCTTGATCATATTTTATGACCATTACTCAGTTACTCCAAAATACTGCTCTTATTCCCCACTGTCTTAGATGGTAATATTCTCATTTTTCTGCCTAACTCTTCTCTCTACCTCCCTAAATCCCAACTTTATTCAAAGTTTACTTTTAGACTCATCTCTATAATCACTGCAGTCTGTACGTAACTGAAGTTCTCTAAACTGCTAGTGTGCATACACATACTACTTCTTTAAATTCTCTCTTGAAATCCACTTATCCATTGATAGCTAGAAATTACCAAGTGTGATGTAAAACACTAATAATTTACTTTCAAATATTACTATCATTTTGCTTTTTGAACATTAAGCCTTTCAGGCAGGGGTCATTTTTTAATAGGTATAATTTTTATGGTTTAAAATTATTATCTTGCCAGAGAGTAATGGCCTTAAGATTCTTCTAAAGTTTAAATATTTCACTGCTTTCATTAAACAAAGTAAAGTAACATATTTGATGAAGATTTTTTTAAATGATTTTAAGAGAAAATTCACCTTAAATCATGTATACCAATTCTGATTACAGCAAGTTCCAAAAATTATATTTTAGAGAGGTGACAGACTTAAGCTTCAGCAGTTATTTTCATTCTCCCATTTCTAACTGCAGTGTGCAGCTATGGCTGTGAACTGTTCATTAGCAGACATTTCATTTATCATTCTCAAAATAATAACTATACTTAAAAAAAAACCTTTTACATAATGCATTTGTGCTACTAACAGATGTCTTCAATCACCAGTTTCACATCATTTCTCCATATGAGTTAGAACATTAGATATATTTAAACCTAAATTTACTGAATGTTCCATAAAGCTGAATGGTGAAATTCAAGGCATGGATAAATTAAATAAACATATATCTGCTTTCTTTTAATAATTTATTTCATGTGATAGAAAACCACATGGAAGAACAATTATTTTACTCAATGAGCAGACACAAAAATAGTCAACTTAATAAAAAATCATCAACTTTAAAGAGATTTCATGGGATAGAAAATATGCTGCAACTTAAAATTTGAAGAAATTGCACAGCCTATGTTTTCACATATATACTCCAAAAGCAGACTATTTCATAAATTGCCTTCAACTCATGAGATATGTTTTAAAACTGGCACTTGTATTTCATCTTATAAACATTAATATATTTTGAGATTTACTGTTATTCTTATTTTAAAAATTTTATGAAATATACCTCATAAGGTTGACCATCAGGAAGGGATTTGAAAAATGTTTTCTATAACTGTTTTAGTGACGTGGATAATAACCAGTGGAGAGTATTTAACTAGCAGGAGACATATTAGATGATGATAATTTTCCTCCTAGCTCCGGATTCTAAGTATGTGCATAGAATGCATATGCCAATGCAGGGGACAAAAAGTATAAAAACTGTAAGTTTGTGACATATGAATACAACCCAAAAGTTTGATATCACTCATATGTCAGTGATAATAGTTAACTATTAGCAAATACTAGTAAACACATTTAATCTCATCAAAGTTTAAAAAGTACTCCAACTCTTATTTCTAGTGTGTATGTTAATTTGTTAAAATGAAACAACACATATTAAATGTATATACTTTAAGGCAGTATCTGAAAGTGACAGGATACAGAAAAATGCACAGGTATAATATCATTATTGAAAAATTAAACACGAGGTTTGGTTTAGGTTATTTTGAAAAAATTGAAGCCTTTAAATAAAGCTTAAAATTTTATTTGTTCTATCTACCTACCACCTGTCTAAAATGTGCACATGAACTACAGTCTATTTAACTACTGAAAATTTCATAAATTAAATCAGTTTTATAATTCTGTTATCAACTATCTTGTTCTGTCTAAACACTGATTTCTTTAGTTTATTCCAGTTATCACTGCCTTTCAGAAGAAGGTGATGGCTTAGATTTCAAAATGACTCTCATTAACTCAAATATTATTACATAAGAAGAATCAGTAAATTTAGGTTTTGAAAGAGCCTCCCTTTTTTTCTCATTCATATCTAAAGCAATACTAGTTCACAGAATACAATTTTCAGGTACAGGATTTTATACTCAGCCAGAAGTGAATATGTTTCCTAAAAGGATAACAAAGAACTTGCTAGGATTTTCCCCACTCCAGGATGAAAGAGTATAGAGTTAGGATTTAGCATTCACATACACATGTAGCTGCTGCTGCTGCTGCTGCTGCTGCTAACACTTTAGTCATGGCCGACTCTGTGCGACCCCATAGACAGCAGCCCACCAGGCTACCCTGTCCCTGGGATTCTCCAGGCAAGAACACTGGAGTGGGTTGCCATCTCCTTCTCCAATGCATGCATGCATGCTAAGTTGCTTCAGTCGTGTCTGACTCTGTGCGACCCTATGGACAGCAGCCCACTAGGCTCCCCTGTCCACAGGATTCTCCAGGCAAGAATACAGCAGTGGGTTGCCATTTCCTTCTCCCATACACATGTAGAAGTTCTATGAATGCTATTTTTATTATAATTTTTCCAATCAATATGCCACAGTGTTTTTGAACATACATGTTTTTGCCTGTTTCTTTATATTACCTTCACTTCAACCATTGATCACTGTCCATTTTAATATATTCTATAAGTAAATGTCATTGCAATATTTAATCAATTTGTTATTATAATATCTAAATAACATTTAGAGATTAAGATGATTATCCAAAAAAAGACATTTATTAACTTAAAACTTTATTATATCTAGGGTAAATTATTCAAAAACTGATGAATTAGCTAAAAATTAACTGAGACCTGTTCATGATTGGGTTTCCCTGGTGACTCAGATGGTAAATAATGTGCCTGCCATGCAGGAGGCCTGGGTTCAATTCCTAGGTCAGAAAGATCCCTTGGAGAAGGGAATGGCTACCATTCATGATTATTTAAATGTAAACACTTAAGAAACCAGTACTTTTATTTTTCCAACCTTTCAAATTCAAAGAATTCACCATCTTAAATCCAAAATTCCAGTATTTGTTATACATCTATATCAAAGTATATATTACATAGTATTCATATCAACAACTGCTTGAATTGATTTTCCTTTGTGTCATGAATTCATTTTTTTCCTCTGGACCTCCATGTAGGGATCATATATAAGTTAAATAAAAAGTTATTATATGCCATGTACTTTTTCAAGGCAAATCATAAAATAGGTATGGGCAAGCACAGGAGGAAACTGAGAGCAATTCGAGCAACCTCTAACTAGAAAATAGAAGCTCTGCTTGTTACACAAAAATTTTTCACCAAGTCTGTTGTGAGACTAGCAGAATCATTTCCCTCACCATAAAGTTGTGGGGGAGGAACATGAGATTATCTCAAAAGAATTAGTTGTTTTTTTTTTTTTTTTCACTTTAAGTAGTGTCAATATCATTAAAGCCTCTCAATACTGAAACACAACCACAAAAAAGTTCTCAAAAAGATGATTAAAATTACATTAATTCATTTAATTCCTTACTTATAGTTTTCTTCCTCTTTAAATAAATTATGTATATAAAACAGCAGCCTTTAAATCTCTATTTGGCCAAATTCAAATCAGTAGGAGAAAAATATATCACTGAAGTAAACCAGTATTTTCTATTGCTTAATCCACTGAAAATCACATGTAATAGAAGGAAACTGGGATGAAGACATGGAGGTACAATACTGTTAACCTATAGACCAAGCTGGTTTACACTACCTCAGAAACCTTCAACGCATTTAGAGTACCCAAAGGGTAGGAGATGAGGGAGGTACAGAGATGAGATGAGCCTGTTAGAGACAGACACAAGACAGAGCAAAATAAAGAAATATAAAAATGAATGACAAAGTTACATACATGTGTAACAATACATTTATCCATGGGAATAGAAAACATGAAGAAAGAAAGGCTTAAATATTTAGAAAATGTTGATTAAGTGAGCTATACTTCAAAAACATGAAAATATGCACATAATTAAACTTGGAGAAAAATTAGTATGTCTGAAAATAATTATGTAACATAAGAAATAAATTTAAACACATCATCCTAGAAATATTTTTGCTGTTAAGACCTACTTTTGAGTTTCCAAAACTAAGTAGCAACAGTATAGTTTCTCAACAGACCAAACGAGTTATGTCAACGTCATCTTGTTTTTTTTTTTTTTGAGAAAAGTATTGGAAAATACTTTTACTATATAATGTTTGATTGTATCATCTACATGAGTTTTTAAATGTTTTCTCTCAAGTAATTCTAAGAATTATTATTCTAGCTTTTTTTTTCCATCAAGGTTAAAACATTATAAACGGATACTTTTTAAACTCTTGATATCTCTTATGAGGTAACGGTATTTTAAAAATAAGAAAGCACATAAATATGTAAACACATAAAACATTATATATCTGGAAAAAGTACAGCATTTGTAAAAGATGCAATTATAAAGCCATAATACTGATTTTTAAAGCCATAAAAAAAAATCATTCACAATACAGACGTGTACATCACTTTAAGGGCTGAAATCTGTGCCGGCCTAAAGAGTCAAGTCATTTGATCCTTCCAAATCTAAATGTTCTCCAGAAACCTACAGTTTTGAAAGTAAGTCAGAGACCTTCTGCTCTGCAATTCCTTTTAAGATCCTAAATAAAAGGTACAACTGGAAAGTGTTCAGAACAGGAGAGAGAAAAGATAAGTGAAGGAAAAGGAATAAGAGAATTATTAGTAAAGGAAACAGTGGGATGAAGACACCCTACACCTAAGGAAACTAAGTCTAAGTTATTTTTTTTATGTAAAGGTTACCACAAGGGTAATAATATTTTAGAATAGATTTGTAATCCAGAGTCTCAAAAATACAATTGAATGTATGATCTAAATGATTACTACAAATACTGATATATCTTGCTTTCTAAATCATTAAATACAAAAGCCTTTGTTTTATTTTGGAAAGTCCTTCCAGTTTCAAGAAATTATTCAAATATCTTTATATATTTGAGTACTTTCCACAGTATTCTTTTGAGTTCCAATGTTAAAGAAGATATGAGCTTTCTATTATCTTTTTGCTGTTGTTTTGCCAGATAGAACTGTCACTTTTTATTGAAACATCAGAATCAGACATTTAATTCTCACAGTTTTGATGCTTAATGAAAAGTGAAAGTTAAACACAGCATGGTGGCATTAAAAATGCATGGTGAATCCATAACATCCTGTGTCTTAGCCCTTAAGAGAATGTGCAGTACACCAAGAAAAAAATTATACAAAGAAGTTAAGCTAGCATACTTGGAGATAAGATTGATACATGATCACAAGTTACTTAAAAAGGTATGAACAAAATACAGCAGATGGGGAGAAGAGCAACAAAATCACTACCTTGTAAGTCTAATCACAACTTGGGGAAGAATCCCACTTGATCTTCAGGTTGAAAATGTCTAAACGTTTAACCCTTGGGACTACTACCAAGGTAGCATGTTCAAGGAACAGGTCAACCAAGGAAGCAGAAACTTTATTCGATATGACTCTTTTATAGAGTTCCCTATACAAGTATCAGTTTGTTGCTGAGGGAGTATCAGTTGTTTCACTTCTATAAAGGTATTATATTATATAATGTTTTATATATTATATAATACTTTAAACAAGAGGGGGCTTGTTTCCATCCCTCTACTTGGCAAGGAAAACGTTTGCTGTTTTCTAGTTTCTAGGAAATCCTCACTCTATTTAATTCCTATAGTTTTAATTTTCAAAAGTCTCTTTTGCATAAAATAGTGAAGAGATTTTTTTAAATAATGAGAATATTATCTTTACCATTTTGGATGTATTGAAACCCTTTTGTATTTCTCTGTAGTATACTGCAGAAACAAATGTAATTTCTATTACATATCTTGAAGCAGAACGTCAAATCTATATTTATAGTGAGTATTTATTTAGAGTGAACCAGCTTTTAGAGTCCATAAGTAGATTGAGAACCTTAGTAATAAAGGTCTTTCACCCTCTTTTTCGCTTTCACTTTTCACCCTCTTTCACTTCTGGATAGGAGATTTATTTCTAAATTGGTGATGTCTATTCACATTTTCAGAATTCTTAACACACATAATTATGCAAAGTGTGTGAGGAGGCAAAACAGAGTCACAGGGAGGTGTTATAAGCCTAGGCTTAGAAAACCACTTCTGACAGTGTACTTTATGATGATACTTAATTGGGTGTATGCATTTTATTAGAAATGTTTCCAAGTTTTTATTACCCTAATATATGCCTCAAAAAGATCTTATGTGTTCAGATAAAGACTGATTATACAGATGGTGACAGAACCACTTCAGAACTATTCATATTCTAGTTTTGAGAAAAACTAAGCAATTGCCTCAATAAGACAAAAAGCACGCTCTCAGAAAAACTTTGTATCTTTATGTGGATTTTTATTTAAAGCTATAATTCTATCACCTCTTCTTATGTTTAATGAAGGTTTAAAGCTGTAACAAATAATGTGTCTAGGTCTATATGATATTACAATAAATAATTCATCCAGTGAATTCAGTGCCCTTTCCCTCCAAAAGTATAATGTAATAAAATCATTTTATAGTAAATGTTATCCCCAGTGAAAATCTGAGATACAAATTATGGCTAGCTCACAAGGTCCTTACATCTTTGAATAAACACATAGTATTCTTACAGACATATATTTTATTGTCTGATTTCCAGTAAAGGTAATGAAATAAAAACAGAAGTTAACTTTCATAAAATTTGCTTGCATTCAAAGAGATTTACGTCATGATACTATTTTAATAAGGTCTTTAGGATCATCTAGATATAAGTCAATAGTCAAAATTAGCAAATATCTCAATCTGTTTTTTGTTTGTTAATCTGTTTTAAAAAATATCAAGCAAATACCAGTATTGTGAGCATAATAAAAGCACTATATAATGTTTCAGAATATAAAAACTTCATTTTGTCATTTTCAAATATAACGTATTTTAAAACAAATTGTGATTTAGAATATGAATATATTTTAAATGTATGATGTAATTCAAAGCAAGCTACAAATCCTCAAAATATCCAGTGGGATTGATAAATACAATATTGTATATTCTATAAAGCACTCATAACACTTTTATTGAACTTAATATATGTACAACCATAGAGTTTTCAATATAACAATGATTTACATTCAGTCATTAAAGGCTCTTTAAAAAAATCAAATTAGTATTTCCAAAATTATTTTGCTGTTTAGAACTGGTTCTGTGTTCTGAAACAATAGTACATCTAACCATTTTTATTGATTTATTAAAGCATTTCTTCTATCTGTCTATATTTGATTTGGTAGTATGGAAATTACCAAAGTACCTATATAAAGTAGAATCTGGAAAAACCTCATTTTCATGCATTTGTATTTAAGGCATCTTTTAAGCTTTTGAAAACAGGAGCGAAATTACATAAAGTCTATGCTGCCAATATACATGCTTCAGTCCATTTGTGGAAATCAGTCTCTCTAGTAAAACACCTGAAATTACTTTTCACTAATTTGTATTTTTTAAAACTGGGAACTTTTCTAGCTAGCAGAAGTATAATAAACTCATATCATCTGCATGATAACTTCATTTTCCTTCACAGGACCAATGGAAAGGATGAGTGACAGATCTCTAAGCAACTTCCTTAGTGTAAAAGATGAAGGGTCAAATGGATACCAGGAGGGAACAAAATACACAGAAAGGATAAAACAGTCAGAAACATTGTTTTGGCTTCATGATTGCTAAGGAGTAAGTCATGAATGAGTACTAGAAAACAATGGGTGGCATCATCTATGTTGGTGTGCCAAGATGGTAAGTGTGGTGCCTCCATGGACGCTAATGAAACAGTACTGCAAAAGGCAATGAGCCCATGAACTAGAAATCAGGCTTAATATATGTAGAGACACAAGTAAGGTACTAGCTGCTCTTTTCAATCGTGATCTCAAAAGGGATTCGTTGACCATGAACAACATGAAGCCAATATTTTCCTCTCACTATCACTAAATGTTGATGATTATTCATGTTAACTAAAAGACATTAAGTCAAAGCACTGTTAAGCTATGAGACGCTCATTAAGCTATGACACAAAGACTAGGATCTTATTTGGGATGCAACTGACAGTTTGTGTTTGCTACAATGGAGTCTATAACCTCCTATTAGAAAAAGTTTCCCTTGCATTCTTTCATGAGCCTGTCAGGAAACTTAAATTCTTTGTCAAAATCCCTACAATTTGAATTTCAATAAATCATTTTCAAGTAAGATATATTTTAAAGGACTTTGATATTTCAGATAACTATAATAAACAATAAGTACAATAAAGAAATACTTACCATTTTTATCCATGGAATTTGGTTCTGATTGTTTCTTGCCAATATCAGCAAAGGAACGAACAATGGGAATCCTATTGGTGAGCTTCTTCTGATTCTGGTGGTGATGCTGTTTCATCAGAGCCTCGTGGACCCTGTGGCGTACATCCTCATTGAGCTGACCTGAGCTCACTTGTTGGTCAAGGACCATATCTGTAGAGTGAAGGCAGAAAGAAGATATAAGCACAGCTTTCCTGTGAAGTGATTAGTGAACCACTGAGTCCAAATATGCATACCCTAGGTAATCTTAGAAACAGAAGTTCGTCTTTGTAGAAGTGTTACGCAAGAAAGACATGGGAACTTCTTCATTATAAATCAAACATTTTAAAACATGTATCATATGGAGTTTTATTTTTCAAATATGAATAGCTGTATTGAGAACAAAATGCTTTATTGTCTACTTTATTTACACTGATGAGAGGGAATAGTAGTAGGGGTGATATAAATACAAATAGTACGTCTAAAATTGGAAAATAGCCTCATACTTATATTTTAATATGATCTTCCTCTCCTTTTCTAGTAGAGAATAACTTCAGTGTTTTTTCTTTAAGTGAACAAAAGTCCACCTGTAAAAATTTGATGCAAGGTGGCTTAGGCAACTATCTGTGTGTGTGTGTGCTCAGTCGTGTCCGATTCTTTGCAACCCCATGGACTGTTGGCAGCCAGGCTCCTCTGTCCATGTGATTTTCCAGGCGAGAATACTGGAGTATTCCAGTATTCTGGAATACTGGAATTCCAGAATACTGGAATACTGGAGTATTCCAGAATTCTGGAATCCTCCTCAGGGGATCTTCCTGACCCAGGGATCGAACCCTGATTGGCAGGTGGATTCTTTACCACTGAGTAACTTGGGAAGTCAAGTAAACAACTCTTTCACATGAATATAAAATCAATCCTCTCAAATCTTCCTTGATACTGTGTTTATATTTAAGAAAAAAACATTCTATATCCATAAAATAAAGAACAAAAGATGAGATTTTCAGAAGGCTATAGTTAGGCAGATTGATATTTATCATACGTGTCAGAAATGCCTATAAAATAAGTAGATGAGTAAAGGCATTTTTAGGTTTCTTGGTAATACAAAGTTCACCTCACTAAACCTCAGTGTAATTAATCTGCTTTCCTATGACCAAATATTAACTGTTTGATTTTCTTATATAAAGCAGATTACAGTGAATTGCCTTCCACTGCCCCGTTGAGTATACTGAAGATTTGAAAACTAGCAGAATCCTCCTTCCAAACAATGTCTTCCTTCCATGTGAAAGGCAAATGACTGGGGAAGCAGACTTGGGTCCTGTCTCATGTTCTAGCTGTGTGGCCTCGTGATGTTGAATAATTGCAGTGTCCTTATTTCTAAGACAGAGATAATAGCTATCTCATACCAGCACTGTTACCGGGACATAAGGCATGACTGGAATATGGAGGTCCTCAGTAATTTCCAGGTACAAGATTTTCTTTGAAATTTCCTTTAAGTAGGTTATGGGTTTGTGGTTTAAATTTTTGGATAGTTTTAATTCATTTATCTATATTTGATAATAGTATATCAAGCAGAGGCAAAGTTGGATTTATCAGTAACAGAAAATCCAAATCAAACTATCTAAAACAACAAATTTCATTGGCTCACATAGCAGAAAAATCAAAGTTAAGTTGGATTCATTCCATTTTTTCAGTGACTCTATCAGATTCCCCCTCCTCATGGTAAGGAGGGGTGAGCTTTAACCTCAGGCTGTTTTCCTCATTATCATAAGGTGGCTGCCAGCAGCAACAAAGAAATATACATCTTCTTTCACATCAGAGTTTCTTTGCTTGTTTGTGACTTTCTCTTAAAAGAGAATTCCTTTTCCCTCTTCCTAGTGACAATTCTAAGTTCGACTGACATAGTCCTGTCTATATTTGCTGAGCCAATCACTGACTAAGAAGATGGGATCCCCACTTACTTTAGGCTAATCAAGAACTTCCCATTACTCTGGAGTCATTTCCCTAATTCAGAGGCAAACAAACCTTTTATGTACTGGGTCAGATAATATTTTAGCCTTTGCAAGCCATACAATCTCTGTCACAACTATTCAACTCCATTTATATAGTATGAAAGTAGCCACAGACAACATGTACTGCTGCTGCTGCTGCTAAGTCACTTCAGTCATGTCCGACTCTGTGCGACCCCATAGATGGCAGCCCAGGAGGCTCCCCCATCCCTGGGATTCTCCAGGCAAGAACAGTGGAGTGGGTTGCCATCTCCTTCTCCAATGCATGAAAGTGAAAAGTGAAAGTGAAGCTGCTCAGTCGTGTCCGACTCTTAGCGACCCCATGGACTGTAGCCTACCAGGCTCCTCCGTCCATGGGATTTTCCAGGCAAGAGTACTGGAGTGGGCTGCCATTAACAACATGTACAAATTACCATAATTGTGCTTCAGTAAAACATTTTTATGGACACTAAATTTGGATTTCACAAACTTTTCACATTTCAAAATATTGATCTTCTTTTTATTGCTTTTAATAATATAAAATGTAATATTCTTTGTTAGCGCACATGCCTAACAAGATCAGGCAGTGGCCATATTTGCACATAGAGCATAATTTGCCAGCCTTTGCTCTATCTTGGCTGTTTACAATGGAAAGAGGTAGAATGCATGTCTGGAAACAAGCCATAAAATCCTCTATAATTACCTCCAAAGTCTCTTCTGAAAATGTATGATAATATATTTAAACTTATATCTCAATTTTTTGGAGACTAGTAGTTATACTACACTTGGATTAATTTGAAATAAAGGAAATGTTAAATTGTCAACATATATGACTTCACATTGCAACCCTGCCAAGAGTGAAGAACATATATAAAACATGCATCATTGTTGTTGTTTTAGTCGCCAAGTCATGTCCAACTCTTGCAACCCCATGGACTGTAACCTGCCAGGATTCTCTGTCCATTTTCCAGGCAAGAATAGTGGAGTGGGTTGACGTTTCCTTCTCCAGGTAATCTTCTCCAAATATGCATTATATACTTCATAATAGGAGTTGTAAAGTAGGTTATTCAGATCACACAGCAGTTTTATCTATAAGTCATGATATGTATCCCAAGTTTAATATTCTAATCAGAATAAAAATTAATCATATAATAAAACATGTACATGCTTATAATTTTTCATTCTTACCAAAGCATAGCTTTCCAGGCTTGAGTACCACGAAAAGCAATAAGTTACTGGCTTAAAAGTTTTTCAAGTACCTGTGGCGGATTCATTTTGATATTTGGCAAAACTAATACAATTATGTAAAGTTTAAAAATAAAATAAAATTAAAAAAAAAAGCTTTTCAGAGATAAGGTCTTTATATAAAACAGTTGTATAAGAGAAAATAAATAGTAAAAAAAAAAAAAGAAAACTCATCTGCTCATTAGTCACACAGAAATAAATACACAGTAAACTCCTCGGAAGTAACTGCATCTAGCAATGCCTTAATGAACTATAAATGTTAATCTACTTGCTTAAAAATATAACTCATGCTAAAGGTGGAATTTAAGTACCAAAGAGAGTGTGATTCATTAATCACTTACATTGTTCTCCTCACCACTATAAAATACATTAGTATTAACCTTAAAAAGTAGGAAAGGATAATGGGTCATAATGGCTTTCAGCCCAGAGTCAAGACCGACCATCTCCACAGGCTCTGATGCCTAAATAACACAGTCTAGCCTGCCAGAGTACAATGTCAGGATCTGATGGTAACAGAAGGAGCAGGAAGAAAAAGAATAAATCGGTCAATCTTCTACCACTAAACGGACTCCAGAAAAATAGCATTTGTGTAAAAAAGCCTCCGAAAGTGAAAAAATACTTCTCGTCCTAATAAGGCAATTAAGTCACCATGATTAGTCCATTTTGACTATTGAATGAAAGCCTCTAGAGACCATGAGATTCTACAGACTCTATATAAATCTCTGTCTCTTTAAAGATGATCATATAATTGTTTTGTCTTAATAATCTATTGTCTTAACTTAAAAGATGCTGGAGGAGAAGAGGAGGATAGAGGCTTCTAAATTGTACAGTTTGGTTGCCAGTACCAACAGCAGTATGTGTAATAAAAATGTGAACTACCATGGTGCTGGTGCTAAGTTGATTCAGTTGTGTCTGACTCTGCAATCCCATGGACTGTAGCCTGCCAGGCTCCTCTGTACATGGGATTCTCCAGGCAAGAATACTGGAATGGGTTGCCATGCCCTTCTTCACTACTATAAAAATACTTAATTTCCCGACCAAGAACGGTAACAGTATAGGCATTTAAAACATATATATGGCTATTCTCATACTCCCAAATCTGCAGAGTATATTCAGTGGAGCAAACTATGGATTTTCTTTGGATGAAAGATTTTAAACAACAAAAGATGTTTTAATGAACTGAGATCTATGATTGCTAATCTGTCCATGATACTAACTTTGTTTGGTTTTAATATCTTACCTTCATTGACAGAATTAGGTTAAAATATAAATACCACAGAGCTAATATTTCCATTATTAATTTTTATACTGCTGAATTTAAAACAGATTAACATAGATTGCAAAATTACCTATAATTTATGTGAATATAATTGAGCAGCATTTTTAATATAATTAATCTCTATATCAAAATAAATTGTGATAAGAAAATATATCTGGAGAATCTTGGATTTGAAAAGGTTAAGTACTATTTTGAAGGAATAAGTTTAAATTTATTCTCAGTTCCTTAAAACACTGGGAAATAGACATTTTTAAATTAACTTTATCCAGAAGAAAATCCTACTTTAATTACACTAGAAATTCTTGACAGACCTGCCAGATACAAAAGGGATTTTCTCCTACTAAGTCTACAAAAATCTCTTTAAGGAATTATTTAAGAGTCGATCAAAAACATATCAGAACATTGATATAAAAATACTTGACCATTCTAAAACAATATCTGGGCCATATGCCTGTACTAGGAAATGTCTAGAAAACATTAAGCTGTAGAGTCTGTGCATTTACAAAGTACTAGGGCTTAGAGCTCTTAAAAATAAACAATTATATCTAGCTCTCGCAAGACAGAAACTAATGACTAATACATTAGTAACTGTCTAATGTATAGAAATATATAATAAATAAGAGGTGAAGAAAAGCTTCCAAATCTTAAAGTTAATTATAGTCACTATGATCCCAAATTATCATGAAATAGAATAAAACAAAATTTATGATTATAGGTTAATCAGAAGAAGCTATTTCCCATTTTCTGCAGGTGTTACCTGTAATATATCACTATTAACCTGTTTATAAAATGCAGGAAATAGTTTCCTCTCTACCTCACAAGGTGTCTTTGATAATAAAATATAGTAATGAATGTGAAAATATAAAGTTAGAAGTCTTCAAAATGTAAAATATATTTACTACACACTCAATAATACAGCTAAATTGTCACAAAGTAAAAATAGCAGTGAGTAAACAACAAGAAAATAATTACAAGCTATCACGAGAAAATGTTTTAATGAGATTTTATTGAGGACAGAAATAAATACATTTGGATTAAATAAGCCAAATTAAAATTACTCAGAGAGAATCTCTTCTCATTAATGACTGAAAAGGAACCTAAAGTAATAATCATCTACACAAGTATTTGTAATCATATTTTTCTACATGGTATTAGCTCTAAACTACTGACCTTTTCTGAATGGCAATTTACAGACTGTTGTACATTGAAAATGAGACATTAAAAAAGTTAGTCTACTTTAGAGCCAGAAAGATACAGACTAATTAGAAGAGAATAAAGAATACTAAAAAGCTATTAATATTTGGGGTACAGAGACTTCCACTGAACTACTTTCATTTGTAAGAACAGACTTAGAAAATGTAATCTGCTTTAAAAAACTAGATTCAACACAGCTAACGAGCTGAGCTTGGGGAAGAGGGCAGGTTTAGGGAAATGAAACATAAATTTAGACAACAAAACCAAGCTAAGATGATAAGTGTTTTCATCAAACTATAACAGAATATTCTCTGGTGGAAATAAATTCCTAAAGAAGACATTCAAAATTACATGTTTTAAGAAATTTAAAGCCTGGTAAAACTATGAGGACTACTTTCTGGGGCTAATTTTGCCATGCTGAGGAATTTGACAGCTTCATTAAAAAGAGCCAATATAAAACTCATTTGATTTAATCCATTTTCAAAGGTAATGAAATGCTACTGACTAAGTAGCAGAAATAAACTCCTTATTTTCACAAGACCTTTAACCTTCTGAGTCTCTTCATTTATGAAGGATAACAATAATAGTTCTCGGTTCCAAGTCTGTTCTGAGAATTAAAAAGATAGCTGTAGAATTACTAAAAAGAGCTTCCTAAATGGTGAAGTGCTAGGGAAAGCCTTATCATTTCATTTCTAATTAAAACATAAAATATTTATTGGTATCAGCAATACTCCATAATGTAAAGCTAGGAAATTGAGTTGGAAGGCTACTATACCAACATTCTCAGGAAGTTTGCTAATTCCCACGTTGTTGTTCTACTTGCTAAGTCATCCAACTCTTTGCAACCCCACAGACTGTAAGTCTTGGTTAATGTGACCTGTTGCTGTATCCTGTGTTCTTCCAAAAAGTATGCTTGTATATTCTATACAGTCATTTAGACTCTAGTTCTGTATTTTTCATCGCAGCACTGTTTATAATAGCCAGGACATGGAAACAATCTAGATGTCCATCAGCAGATGAATAGATAAGAAAGCTGGGGTACATATACACAATGGACTATTACTCAGCTATTAAAAAGAATACATTTGAATCAGTTCTAATGAGGTAGATGAAACTGGAGCCTATTATACAGAGTGAAGTAAGCCAGAAAGAAAAACACCAATACAGTATACTAATGCATATATATGGAATTTAGAAAAATGGTAATGATAACTCTGTATGTGAGACAGCAAAAGAGACACAGATGTATAGAACAGTCTTTTGGAGTCTGTGGGAGAGGGGTGGGGGATGATTTGGGAGAATGGCATTGAAACATGTATAATATCATATAAGAAACGAATCGCCAGTCCAGGTTCAATGCAGGATACAGGAAGCTTGGGGCTGGTGCACTGGGACGACCCAGAAGGATGGGATGGGGAGGGAGCTGGGAGGGGGGTTCAGGATGGGGAACACGTGTACACCCGTGGTGGATTCATGTTGATGTATGGCAAAACCAATACAATATTGTAAAGTAATTATTAAAATAAATAAATTTAAATTAAAAAAATTAAATAAATAAATAAATGAAATGTAACTTCTTTCTAAGTGTTGTATGACTGAGGGGAAGGAAACTTATCTTCCCTGTGTGTGTGTGTGTGTCTTTTGTTCGTGATTTAACAAACAAAATATTTCTCCATGCTTACTTTTTTCCCCACATATTGCAATGTACGTATGCCTACTAGCACCAACAACCAAATAAATAATTTTAGAGGAATTAATGACATCCATTTCAAGCCACCTCTTTCTTCAGAGAGTAGTTGTAATGCCATAGAAAGAACACGGATGTTAAAGTCAGAGGAACTTAAATGGAACTTAAACTGTGAAAGTTTCAGAATTTCTATTTTCTTATTGAAATATGGGAATGACACTTTATGAGGCTATTTGAAGATTAAATTACATACATTATTTTTCTAATACAATATTTTCTCATGTGATCAGAAAACAGTTTCGGGTTTTTTTTTTTTTTTTCCCATCCTTACAATATAATTAAGACATTGAAATCTCTCTGAAGTATTTCTATTCTACAAATAAATTCCACATGCAACTGCTTTTATTTTTTTCCAAACTAGAAATCTTTTTAAAACTGCTTGAGTCTTAGCTTTGTTTCTATTTTGAAAAAACCTTCATTAACCATTTTATTTATACCCTTTCAAAACTCATTTCTGTGGTGGTTTCTTTTGTATTACTTTGTCTTTACTAAAATGTGTTTGCTTCCAGATCAAAAGATACAGGAGTTCTTTTCTTTTATTTCCAGAGTAACAGTAAGAAGCTTCCTCAATATAACTGTTTGTGTGATAACAGGCTTCTAGTACAAATCATTCATCCCAGAGGCAAGTCACAGTTTCCACTTACAAACTAATCTCAACTATATCACTTGGCTTCCTCTGGAATTCAAGACTTTTAATTCAATTTAAAATAAATGGAATATAAAAACAAAAGTAAACAATTGGGACCTGATTAAACATAAAAGCTTTTGCACAGCAAAGGAAACTATAAGCAAGGTGAAGAGACAACCGTCGGAATGGGAGAAATAGCAAATGAAACAACTGACAAAGGATTAATT
Source organism: Bos indicus (assembly GCF_029378745.1). Classification (NCBI taxonomy): domain Eukaryota; kingdom Metazoa; phylum Chordata; class Mammalia; order Artiodactyla; family Bovidae; genus Bos; species Bos indicus. The sequence goes on from NC_091761.1 coordinate 34,601,596, forward strand.
TCCAAAATATATAAGCAGCTCATACAACTCAATAGTAGGAAAACAAAAAACCCAATCAAAAAGTGGGAAAAATACCTAAATAGACATTTCTCCAAAGAAGACATACAGATAGCTAACAAACACATGAAACGATGCTCAATATAGCTCATTATGAAGAGAAATGCAAATTAAAACCACAATGAGATATCACCTCACACCAGTCAAAATGGCCACCATCAAAAAGTCTACGAACAATAAATGCTGGAGAGGGTGTGGAGAAAAGGGAATTCTCTTGCACTGTTGGTGGGAATGTAAATTGATACAACCACTATGGAAGACGGTATGGAGATTCCTTAAAAAAAAAAACTAGGAATAAACCACCAAATGACCCAGCAATCCCACTCCTACACATACACCCTGAAGAAACGAGGGTTGAAAAATACACATGTATCCCATTGTTCATTGCAGCACTATTTACAATAGCTAGAACATGGAAGCAACCTAGATGCCCATCAACGGATGAATGGATAAAGAAGTTGTGGTACATATACACAATGGAATATTACTCAGCCATAAAAAGGAATGAATTTGAGTCAGTTCTGATGAGGCAGATGAATCTAGAACCTATTATACTGAATGAGGTGAATCAGAAAAGGAAAAATATCATATTCTAATGCACATATATGGAATCTAGCAAAATGGTTCTGAAGAATTTATTTACAGGGCAGCAATGGATAAACAGACATAGAGAACAGACTTATGGACATGGGGAGAAGGGAGGAGAGAATGAGATGCATGGAAAGAGTAAAATGAAAACTTACATTACCATATGTAAAATAGATAGCCAACAGGAATTTGCTGTATGGCTCAGGAAACTCAAACAGGGGCTCTGTATCAACCTAGATGGGTGGGATGAGGAGGGAGATGGGAAGGAGGTTCAAAAAAGAGGGGATATATGTATACCTATGGTTGATTCTAGTGGAGGTGATGGAATTCCAGTTGAGCTATTTCAAATCCTGAAAGATGATGCTGTGAAAGTGCTACACTCAATATGCCAGCAAATTTGGAAAACTCAGCAGAGGCTACAGCACTGGAAAAGATTAGTTTTCATTCCAATCCCAAAGAAAGGCAATACCAAAAAATGCTCAAACTACCGCACAGTTGCACTCATCTCCCATGCTAGTAAAGTCATGCTCAAAATTCTCCAAGCCAGGCTTCAGCAATATGTGAACCGTGAACTTCCAGATGTTCAAGCTGGTTTTCGAAAAGGCAAAGGAACCAGAGATCAAATTGCCAACATCCACTGGATCATGGAAAAAGCAAGAGAGTTTCAGAAAAACATCTATTTCTGTTTTATTGACTATGCCAAAGCCTTTGACTGTGTGGATCACAATAAACTGTGGAAAATTCTGAAAGAGATGGGAATACCAGACCACGTGACCTGCCTCTTGAGAAACCTATATGAAGGTCAGGAAGCAACAGTTAGAACTGGACATGGAACAACAGACTGGTTCCAAATAGGAAAAGGAGTACATCAAGGCTGTATATTGTCACCCTGCTTATTTAACTTCTATGCAGAGTACATCATGAGAAACGCTGGGCTGGATGAACCACAAGCTGGAATCAAGATTGCCAGGAGAAATATCAATAATCTCAGATATGCAGATGACACCATCCTTATGGCAGAAAGTGAAGAGGAACTAGAAAGCCTCTTGATGAAAGTGAAAGAGGAGAGTGAAAAGGTTGGCTTAAAGCTCAACATTCAGAAAATGAAGATCATGGCATCTGGTCCCATCACTTCATGGGAAATAGATGGGGAAACAGTGGTAACAGTGGCTGACTTTATTTTTGGGGGCTCCAAAATCACTGCAGATGGTGATTGCAGCCATGGAATTAAAAGACACTTACTCCTTGGAAGGAAAGTTATGACCAACCTAGATAGCATATTCAAAAGCAGAGACATTACTTTGCCAACAAAGGTCCTTCTAGTCAAGGCTATAGTTTTTCCAGTGGTCATGTATGTATGTGAGAGTTGGACTGTGAAGAAAGCTGAGCACCGAAGAATTGATGCTTTTGAACTGTGGTGTTGGAGAAGACTCTTGACAGTCCCTTGGACTGCAAGGAGATCCAACCAGTCCATCCTAAAGGAGATCAGTCCTGGGTGTTCACTGGAAGGACTGATGCTGAAGTTGAAACTCCAATACTTTGGCCACCTCATGTGAAGAGTTAACTCATTGGAAAAGACTCTGATGCTGGGAGGGATTGGGGACAGGAGGAAAAGGGAACGACAGAGGATGAGATGACTGGATGGCATCACTGACTCAATGGACATGAGTTTGAGTAAACTCTGGGAGTTGGTGATGGACAGGGAGGCCTGGCGTGCTGTGATTAATGGGGTCGCAAAGAGTCGGACACAACTGAGCGACTCAGCTGAACTGAATTGAACTGATGGCTAATTCATGTTGAGGTTTGACACAAAACAAAATTCTGTAAAGCAATTATCCTTCAATAAAAAAATAAATTTAAAAAAATGGCCAGGGGCATCCCTAGTGGTCCAATGGTTAAGAATCTGCCTGCCAATGTAGGAGATACAGGTTCCATCCCTGGTCTGGAAAGATCCCATATGCTTGGGGCAACTAAGTCGGTGTACCACAACTACTGAGCCTGTGCTCCAGAGCTGGTGAGTCACAATCAGTGAGCCCGTGTGCTGCAACTACTGAAGCCTGAGCACTGAGAGCTTGGTGTTCCAGAACAAGAGAAGCCACAATAAGAAGCCTGTGCACCACCACCAGAGAAAGCCAGTGCACAGCAACAAAGACCCAGCACAGTCATAAACCAATAAATAATTTAAAATAAATGGCCATAGCTTTCCGTTCTATTCTAATCTAATATTTTTCCTATTTATTGAAATTTTTTCATTTGGTTATTTCATGTATCTGAATATTGAAAAAACCAATCTCTAGCTTTATGGATTTTTCTTTCTGTTTTTTCATGGCAGCCTAATTACATACTATGTTGAAAAACAAAAACAGTATAGCCTAGATAGGAGCCAAGATATATAGGTTCTTGTTCTACTTGCCACTATAAGTTAGACCATATATCTTTGAGACTCAACTTATTTTATCTTAAATGAGGTGGTAAAACAAAGTTGTTTTTAAGGTCTCATACATTGATCATGAGAATTAATTTCCTAAAAATTATAGATATATAGAATTATAAGGAAAAAAAGAGTAAAAAAAATCAGCTGCACCATAACGATGAACTAGACTAAGGAGAATAAAAGATATACCTGCAATTTCTTCTAAAGTATTGGCATGCATGTCCAGCAACACAGTTCCATTCAGAATACAACTTCTTAACTCAAATAAGCTGTGCAGTGAAAGAGTAGCCACATAAGGCTTGCTCCACCTTTCCCCTCCATCTTCCACATCTTCTTCAAACTTCAACCACCTATACAAATAAATAATATCATCAGCACACTGAGAGTTACACTGTAGATAAATGAATCTTTATCTCCATAATAAAAGGTAGACACATAAAGATATTGACATTTTTTCTTGGTTTCAAGGGTTTTAGAAGTAAAAGCCAACACAAGACCTCTGGTTTATTTCATTTTAATTCCATTTAACATTCTATCTGTCACTGAAAGATATATTTAAAACAAAGAAAAACTTTAAGTTATTTTTATTAATATTTTGGCACAGGAGTGGCTAGCGGCAGTTGAGCGTCGCAGGAGCAGGAAGTGGCGTGAGGACATACCCCACGTCCAGGGTAAGAGAAACCCAAGTAAGCCGGTAGGCAGTGAGAGAGGGCATGAGAGGGCAGACAGACTGAAACCACAATCACAGACAACTAGCCAATCTGATCACACGGATCACAGCCTTGTCTAACTCATGAAACTAGTCCATGCCATATGGGCCTGACAGAATGCAGTCCACTGGAAAAGGGAACGGCAAACCACTTCAGTATTCTTGCCTTGAGAACCCCAAGAACAGTATGAAAAGGCAAAAAGATAGGACACTGAAAGAGGAACTCCCCACGTAGCTAGGTGCCCAATATGACACTGGAGATCACCAGAGAAATAACTTCAAAAAGAATGAAGGGATGGTGCCAAAGCAAAAACAACAACCGGTTGTGGATGTGACTGGTGATAGAAGCAAGGTTTGATGCAGTAAAGAGCAATATTGCATAGGAACATGGAATGTTAGGTCCATGAATCAAGGCAAACTGGAAGTGGCTAAACAGGAGATGGAAAGAGTGAACGTCGACATTCTAGGAATCAGCGAACTAAAATGGACTGGAATGGGTGAATTTAACTCAGAAGACCATTTTATCTACTAAGACATGAGTTTGGGTAAACTCTGGGAGTTGGTGATGGACAGAGAGGCCTGGCGTGCTGAGATTCATGGGGTCGCAAAGAATCGGACATGACTCAGCAACTAAACAGAACTGAACTGTGGGCAGGAATCCCTTAGAAGAAATGGAGTAGCCATCATAGTCAACAAAAGAGTCCAAAATGCAGTACTGGGATGCAATCTCAAAAACGACAGAATGATCTTTGTTCGTTTCCAAAGAAAACCATTGGATATCATGGTAATCCAAGTCTATGCCCTGACCAGTAATGCTGAAGAAGCTAAAGTTGAACGGTTCTATGAAGACCTACAAGACCTTTTAGAACTAACACCCCAAAAAGATGTCCTTTTCATTATAGGGGACTAGAATGCAAAAGTAGGAAGTCAGGAAACACCTGGAGTAACAGGCAAATTTGGCATTGGAGTACAGAATGAAGCAGGCAAAGGCTAATAGAGTTGTGGTAAGAGAATGCACTGGTCATAGCAAACACCCTCTTCCAACAACACAAGAGAAGACTCTACACATGGATATCACCAGATAGTAGACACCAAAATCAGATTGATTATATTCTTTTCAGCCAAAGTTGGAGAAGCTCTATACAGTCAGCAAAAACAAGACCAGGAGCTGACTGTGGCTCAGATCATGAACTTCTAATTGCCAAATTCAGACTGAAATTGAAGAAAGTGGGGAAAACCACTAAACCATTCAGGTATGACCTAAATCAAATCCTTTATGATTATACAGTGGAAGTAACAAATTGATTTAAGGGACTAGATCTGATAGACAGAGTGCCTGATGAACTATGACATTGTACAGGAGACAGGGATCAAGACCATCCCTAGGAAAAAGAAATGCAAAAAAACAAAATGGCTGTCTGGGGAGGCATTACAAATAGCTGTGAAAAGAAGAGAAGAAAAAACCAAAGGAGAAAAAGAAAGATATACCCACTGAATGCAGAGTTCCAAAGAATAGCCAGGAGAGATAAGAAAGCCTTCCTCAGCAATCAATGCAAAGAAATAGAGGAAAACAATAGAATGGGAAAGACTAGAGATCTCTTCAAGAAAATTAAAGATACCAAGGGAACACCTCAAGCAAAGATGGGCTCAATAAAGGACAGAAATGGTAGGGACCTGACAGAAGTAGAAGATATTAAGAAGAGGTGGCAAGAAAACACAGAACTGTACAAAAAAGATCTTCATGACCAAGATAATCATGATGGTGTGATCACTCACCTAGAGCCAGACATCTTGGAGTGTGAAGTGAAGTGGGCCTTAGGAAGCATCACTATGAACAAAGCTAGTGGTGGTGATGGAATTCCAGTTGAGCTATTTGAAATCCTAAAAGATGATGCTGTGAAAGTGCTGCACTCAATATGCCAGCAAATTTGGAAAATTCAGCAGTGGCCACAGGACTGGAAAAGGTCAGTTTTCATTCCAATCCCAAAGAAAAGAATGTTCAAACTACCGCACAATTGCACTCATTTCACACGCTAGGAAAGTAATGCTCAAAATTCTCCAAGCCAGGCTTCAGCAATAAGTGAAGCATGAACTTCCAGATAGTCAAGGTGATTTTAGAAAAGGAAGAGGAACCAGAGATCAAATTGCCAACATCCGCTGGATCATCCAAAAAGCAAGAGAGTTCCAGAAGAACATCTATTTCTGCTTTATTGACTATGCCAAAGCTTTTGACTGTGTGGATCACAATAAACTGTGGAAAATTCTGAAAGAGATGGGAATACCAGACCACCTGACCTGCCTCTTGAGAAACCTCTATGCTGCTCAGGAAGCAACAGTTAGAACCGGACAAGGAACAACAGACTGGTTCCAAATACAGAAAGGAGGATGCCAAGGCTGTATACTGTCATCCTGCTTATTTAACTTCTATGCAGAGTACATCATGAGAAATGCTGGGCTGGATGAACCACAAGCTGGAATCAAGATTTCCAGGAGAAATATCAATAACCTCAGATATGTGGATGATACCACCCTTATGGCAGAAAGTGAAGAGGAACTAAAGAGCCTCTTGATGAAAGTGAAAGAGGAGAGTGAAAAAGTAGGCTTAAAGCTCAACATTCAGGAAACTAAGACCATGGCATCTGGTCCCATCACCTCATGGCAAATAGACGGGAAACAGTGAGTGACTGTATTTTTGGGGGCTCCAAAGTCACTGCAGATGGTGACTGCAGCCATGAAATTAAAAGACGCTTACTCCTTGGAAGGAAAGTTATGACCAACCTAGACAGCATATTAAAAAGCAGAGACGTTACTTTGCCAACAAAGGTCTGTCTAGTCAAGGCTATTTTTTCCAGTAGTCATGTATGGATGTGAGAGCTGGACTATAAAGACAGATGAGTGCTGAAGAATTGATGCTTTTAAACTGTGGTGTTGGAGAAGACTCTTGAGAATCCCTTGGACTGCAAGGAGATCCAACCAGTCCATCCTAAAGGAGATCAGTCCTGGTTGTTCACTGTAAGGTCTGATGTTGAAGCTGAAACTTCAATACTTTGGCCACCTGTTGCAAAGAGCTGACTCATTTGAAAAGACCCTGATGTTGGGAAAGATTGAGGGCAGGAGGGGAAGGGGATAACAGAGGATGAGGTGGTTGGATGGCTCAGCGACTCAATGGACATGAGTTTGGATGAACTCCGGGAGTTGGCGATGCTGTGGTTCATGTGGTTGCAAACAGCCGGACACGACTGAGTGAGTGAACTGAACTGAACTGAAAATTATATTAATATAAGTGTTTAGTCGGGCTTCCTTGGTGGCTCAGTGGTAAAGAATCTGCCTGCCAGTACAGGAGATGTGGGTTTGATCCCTGAATTGGGAAGATCTCCAGAAGAAAATGGTAATCACTCCAGTATACTTGCCTGGGAAATATCACAGACAGAGGAGCCTGGCAGGCTACAGTCCATGGGGTGGCAAGAGTCAGACAGTACTTAGCAAGTAAACAACAACAAATGTTTATTCAGTGGTCACAGGGAATCTGTAATAGAACTAATAAAGAGAGTACACTTCATGGAATGATAATAAAATGCAAAAGGAAAAGAAAGAGTAGTCATTTTTATTTAGTGCAAAGTCTAAAAACAATATACGAAACTTTTGAAAATTTTGCCCTTTGATTTTTAGAGAAAGTAGTATAATTTGGGGATTATTCTGCTGGAAAAATACATATTAGGCCTGCTTGAATAAAATCTTGTGATTGCAGTCACTTCTAGGGACTAAATCTATAAGAACTGAGCTCAATTTGCATTACCTAAGCGTTCCTGCCAGGGCTAAGAATAGAAGACTCTTGATATCACAGTGCCAAATGGGAAACCACTGCCTTCTTGGAGTGAAATGAACAGTAATATCTGAGATTTTTTTCTAACTAAGATAAATGGAAGGAATAAAGAGAAGTTGATGATTTTACTGCTTGGCAGTCATACTAAATATCTTATTCTTTTAAGAACTTCCTTTTTAATCTCAGTAGATAACCAATTTAATTCCACCATTTCTAACAAACCCTCACCTAAATGCCTCTCTTTTCTTCACTCCATACCATTTTCCTCATTTTTTTCTTCTCCTTGTCACTTTTGCCCTAACTTCCTCTTGCCGTGCAATATCACTCGAACTTCCTCTCTCTATGATATTATATTACTGTTTTACATGAAAAAATTACACAATCAAACACTCCAACTCCAACAGAGGACAAGTATGTTGTCTAGTAAAGAATCAGTATACTGGCCAGCTAAAAAAGCCAACCAAAAGGGGTAGTCAGAAAGATTAATGTGTAGAGTTCCAAGAAAGATAAAGAAACTCTGGATCTGTTCTTAGTGTTCAAGGACCAAAATGTCAGGAAGTAAAAAGGAAACTAATAGGGAAAAATGGCTATATCTGCCACAAGTTTAGAGAGGGGAGTATACCTACGCCCACCATGAGTTTATAGAATGTTTGAAGGTTGAAAAAACTTACACTTGAGCACAAATCGTTGACAGCATCTCTTCAAATGGTGGCAATATTATAGCAATTTTATATATACATCTATATACAACATATACATATATTTTTGCCTACACAGTTCAGAATATTTTCATATTAGTGAATCTTAACAATTTTTACCCCTTTCGGGGTCATTATGCATCAGAGACCATGTGATAGTCATTAATAAGGCTCGTCAACTATAGCTTAGCAACCGAACAACAACAAAAGATTCAGTAACTGCCACAATAATCAAAATATATAACTGCTCCATCATCACAAATGAGCTTCCTTTATAGTCTCAGTCTTCACCCTGTTTCTGTCCCCTAGTAATCATTAATCTTTTCTTCATCACTATAGTTTTGTCATTTTGAGGACATTCAATTCAGTTCAGTTCAGTTCAGTCACTCAGTCGTGTCCAACTCTTTGCGACCCCATGTATCGCAGCATGCCAGGCCTCCCTATCCGTCACCAATTCCTGGAGTTCACTCAAACTCATGTCCACCAAGTCGGTGATGCCATCCAGCCATCTCATCCTCTGTCGTTCCCTTTTCCTCCTGCCCCCAATCCCTCCCAGCATCAGAGTCTTTTCCAATGAGTCAACTCTTCGCATGAGGTGGCCAAAGTACTGGAGTTTCAGCTTCAGCATCAGTCTTTCCAATGAACACCTAGGAGTGATCTCCTTTAGGATGGACTGGTTGGACCTCCTTGCAGTCCAAGGGACTTTCAAGAGTCTTCTCCAACACCACAGTTCAAAAGCATCAATTCTTCAGCGCTCAGCTTTCTTCACAGTCCAACTCTCACATCCATACATGACTACTGGAAAACTATAGCCTTGACTAGATGGACCTTTGTTGGCTAAGTGTGTAATCATACAGTTTGCAACTTTTGGAGATAGACATCTTTCACTAAAGTACAATGTCTTTGAGATCCATCCAAGTTGTTGTATATATCAGTAGATTGTTCCTTTTTATTGGTGAAAAGTTTTCCACTGTATGGATGTATCCGTTTATTTAACCACTCACCCAATGAAGGATATTTGAGTTGTTTATAGGTTTTTGCTATCACAAATGAAGCTGCTATGAACATTCATGTAGAGATTTTTGTGTGAATGTGTTTTCATCTCTCTAGGATAAATGCCTAAGACTGTGATTGCTGAGTCTTATTCACTAGTACATGCTTAGTTTTATAAGAAACTGTCAAACTGTTTTCTAGAGTAGTGCTACCATTTTACATTGGTGCCAGCAATAGCGGAGAGATCCAGTCTCTTGAATCCTCATCAGCATTTGCTATTATGACTTTTTAAAAAAAATTTAGTTCTTCTATTAGGTGTGCAGTAGTATATCACAGTGGCTTTAATTTACATTTCTCTAATGACTTATGATTTTGAACACTGCTTACATCTCTATTTGCAATGTGTTTCTCTTCTCTGAAAGGTCTTTTTTTGTTTGCTTGTTTTTGCACGTTTTCTTAATTGATTTGTTTTTATACTGTTCAACTTTGAAAGCTTTTTACATATTCTAGATATAATATTTTTGTCAAATATGTGGTTTGCAAATATTTTCTCCCTGTCAGTAGTTTGTCTTCATCCTCTAACAGGTTTTGTTTTTTTCACAGCAAAAAGTTTTTAATTCCAATGAAGTCAAATTTTAAAATATTTTCTTTTAGTTAAAAGATTGTGCTTTCAATATCATGTCTAAAAATTCATCTTCTAGCCCTTGGTCCTGAAGATTTTCTCCTACATTTTCCCTAACGTTTGTATAGCTTTATGTTTTACATTTAGATTTACGATTTATTTTGAATTAATATTGTGTACACTGTGAAGTTTAGATTGAAGTTAATTTTTTTTTTTTACTTATAGAACTCTAACTGTGCTAGTACCATTTTTTGAAAAGACAATTCTTTCTTCATCTTTGTCAAAAATCACTTAGCTGCACTTAGATTCAGTTCACTCACTCAGTTGTGTCCGACTCTTTGGGACCCCATGAATCGCAGCACGCCAGGCCTCCCTGTCCATCACCAACTCCCAGAGTTTACTCAACCTCATGTCCATTGAGTCAGTGATGCCATCCAACCATCTCATCCTCTGTCGTGCCCTTCTCCTCCTGCCTTCAATCTTTCCCAGCATCAGGGTCTTTTCAAATGAGTCAGCTCTTTGCATCAGGTGGCCAAAGTACTGCAGTTTGAGTTTCAACATCAGTCCTTCCAATGAATATTCAGGACTGATTTCCTTTAGGATGGACTGGTTGGATCTCCTTCCAGTCCAAGGGATTCTCAAGAGTCTTCTCCAACACCACAGACCTTGGGTTAGTCTTTCTTAATTCTCTATTCTGTTCCATTTTAAAACTACTTCCTTTAGAATAATTTCCTTCAAATTGAGGGTTTGGTCTTTCAGAAAAGAATGGAGACTCTTGGGAGTTTCATGCAGTTTGGATGACCAAATATAAGTTATATGCATGGATGGTTTGATATAACCATTATGAGTATTACAGGAGGAAGCATCAGATGCTTCCCATAAAAAGGAACCCACGAGTTACAAATATCAAGTTACTAAACACTTCAAGATTCAGTGCTTTATGCCAACTCCAGAATGATGCCAAAAGCTTCGAAAGATATTTAAATGAATATATTTTAAAGATATATACGTATATCTCTCTTTTCTGTTTTTCATTCCATTTCATACTCTAAAGATAGAAATTAGCAGGCCTGAGAACACACCAAATCCTGTTTCAAGATCTGTAGTCACTGAATATACTGTCAGTTGCAAAATGCCTGACTGCAGTTAATGACCTAAACTGCTGTAATTTATTCCAGTTTTCAAATAAACTCAGCTGACACTTGTTTGACTAGCAAACCAAAGCAAACAGGAGTCTCACGAGCATGAATGAGATGTGAAAGACAATAAGAAAAACTGAAATTTTAGGCCAATTGCATGATATTTTCTATGGGGGAAGGGTGGATTTAAACTCTTTGAGTTTATTTTCATTTCTTTCAGTAAGTCTGGGTCTGTTTTCATCCGTAATTAACACATTGGAATCTCTTTCTACTAAGCAACAACAACATAAAATAGGTGTTTCCTGAATTCTTTGAGGATTAAGTTGATGATAATCTCCTCTACAATACACATATAAGAAATCTACAAAATAAAATTCTTCTGTAAATTAGAAATGGACTTTTTCTATGGAATTTAACTCTTTCTGTTTATTTTATTCTCACTAATTCAGTTTAACTTTTCTAACAATTTTATTCTCTGATTCTATCCAAATAGGGAGTTACTGTATCATCTAAAATCATAGCCTTGGGGAAAGTCATGAATTTTCAAGAGAAAACATCTTTTTATGGGGTAAAATTAAGGATATTGAGGGTTAAAAAGGAACATGGTTAGGATAGGGGCTGGAGAATAACATATGTGATCATAAAGTGCCTATTTCAAGGGGAAAGGGAAAATAAAATATATCCAAAGTTAGAGTTTATTGACATTCAGTTCAGTTCAGTCGCTCAGTCATGTCCGACTCTTTGCGACCCCATGAATCACAGCATGCCAGGCCTCCCTGTCCATCACAAACTCCTGGAGTTCACTCAAACTCACGTCCATCGAGTCAGTGATGCCATGCAGCCATCTCATCCTTACTGACATTAGCTATTCTTAACCCATATTATTTTCACACCTCACACTCCACTGAAAAATCTTGCTGCCTTGAACCTCTACCAATTTTGAATATTGAATACCTTCACATCATGAATAAAATTGGTTTGATTTAATCATCTTTTTCCACATTACCATCTATGTATCAGAGGCCTAACTGCTACCCCTTGGTTTGCCTCTGCTGAGCTCATTTGTGGGTAACATTTTTAAAGGGCAACCACAGTGAGTCAAACATGTTGTTTCCACAGTTGCACAGCTGTGGTACCTCTGCGTACTTTTCTATTAATAACATTACATGCTATTTATAAGCAGGACATTGTAATTGTGCTGATTTCATGAGCCCAGCCATATGGCTTCTTTTAGGGTCTTTAAAAGTGAACAGCTGGTTTTCACAAACATTTATTAAATAATTATGATTCAAAATTTAGCTTCAAAATCTAAAACTTTACCTAAGCTTTAATTGGAAACAACAGTGGGCATGAAAATTCTAGGTGTGATATGTGGCAGGTGCAATGTGCTGATAAAATATCCTTTTAATTTCTACTATTAGGGTAGAAAATTATTAATTACCCCTGGAATACTAATCAAAAGAAAGAAATAGTTCAAATGGTTAGGCTAATGATCTATTAGAATTAAACTGCATTTGAAAACTCAGACAGAGTCATGAATTAACTAAAATTAGTCTTTTTAGATGAACTAGGTTATCCAGAACAAAATTACTTTTACCACATTAAAACCTACTTCATTTCTAAGTCCTCAATAAATATATTCTGTTCTTTCCTGAAGTATTGTGCCTCAGCCAAAATTTACTACTCTTCTCTTCAATGTCTGTTACTATTTTGACTGCTTATCAGATGTTTATTTGAACCTCAAATATATGCACCAGAAGCAGGGCTAAGAACACAGGTCCTATCTAATAATATTAGAGAATACTAATAATTAACTAGATCATCTCTTTCATTCTTTATAAATAAGTAGCAACATATTTTGGTGACTTAGAATAAAATGTCGTTCAAGTTAATCCATTAGACCATGATAAAACCTTACCTGCTCAACTGTGATAGGCAGAGAGCTAGATTCTGGTATTACTCTGCTATCTCCTAGCTTGAACAGAGTGGGAAAGTTACAAGAAGTTAGTGTTTAAAAGGAATAGACCACCATTTGATCTAGAAGGTAAAAAACTCTAGATTTTTACGTCAGAACACATATTCCTAATTCTCTGCTCTATTCTGAGGGATGAGAAAGAAGAAATACATTTTTTAAAAAATGCTGCCAAGAAGTAATTCTCAGCAATTGATTAAAGAAACTGTAATCAGAGCTGTACAGTCATCATAACCATCAATCTTCTTCGTTTAAGTCAGACAGGAACTCTTGTTTCTTAGAACTAGTTGAGGATGGATGATTCTAGCCTTAAACAGGGAGGTTTGCACTTTAAATTCCTTATCAAAAACTTTTCATCATAAAAGAGCAAAATTTATAAAACTAATTGGTGGAGAATATTATCATATATTGTTTTTCTGTCATCAAAAAAGATGAGCACATATATTATGTCTTTGAAAATAGTACTTATGTTTTGATGCAGTTCAAAGAAAAAAATTAGGTAGATGGTTCTTAATCTTAAAATTTTCCAGGTCATATATTAATAAAAACTGTTTCAAATTTAGTTCTACATTTAAAATATTAAAATAGCATCAGAAAGAATTTAATTTATATATATTTTTTCATTAAAAAAGGGTAATTCACACAGAATAACATACCCTAGTTTTAAGGCATTAAAAAACACAAATAACAAAAATGAATGCCTTGAAATAAAACCAGTAAAGGAAATAAACAGCTAGTTCTCCAGAAAAACATAAAAACATATGAAAAGATATTCAATCTCACTAATAATTAAAAATACAGATTAAAACAATGAAATTTACTTTGCACCTATAAAATTAGCTAAAATTTTTACAAGTTTGATGATTTTCGGTAGCAACAGTTTGAGGGAAATAAGAATCCTCATACATTATTGAAGAAAGTGCAAATTACCAAAATGTTTTATCAGGGCAATTTTGTAATATCTACAAAAGTAAAAAGTCTGCTCTCTTTGATATACAAATCCCACTGTCAAAAAGTCATGCTACATAAATACCTACAAAATAATGCCAAAATATATGTGTAAATGATTATTACAGGAAAAATAAATAAATAAATAAAACAATCTAAATCCTTATAAAGACTGGCTGAATAAATAAAGTTCATCCATATAATTAAATGTAGTGCAGTCATTAATGAGATTAAAAGGACTGAGTAATCTACACTGATAATGTGGAAAATGATCCAAATATATTAGGTCAAAAAAACAAAGCATGAACACAGTATAAATTCCTCTTATATAAACATAAAAAGGGCATACATTTACATGCAGATGTGGGCATTAAAATGTTTATGAAAAAATATACAAGAAGCAATTAACAGTGATTGCCTTTGAGGAGAGATACTATAAATAAGAATAGAACAATATTCTTGCTTTTTTACTTTTCTATGCCTAGAGTTAAATGTATGTGTGCTCAGACCTGTCTGAAGTTTTGTAACCCATGGACTGTAGCCCTCTAAGCTCCTCTGTCCATGGGATTTCCCAGGATCTTTAGGGGATCTTCCTGACACAGCAATCAAACAGTGTTTAAATGCAAGATCCAAAACTCTGTCCCTGAGCCCTCCTGAATCTACATCTGAAAAAGATCCCTGGCAATATGTAAAACTAAAATTTGGTAGTTCCGTTCAGTTACTCAGTCATGTCCAACTCTTTGCGACACCATGGACTGCACCAGGCCAGGCTTCCCTGTCCATCACCAACTCCTGAAGCTTGCTCAAACTCATGTCCATTGAGTCAGTGTTGTCATCCAATCAGCTCATCCTCTGTCATCCCTTTCTCCTCCTGCCTTCCATCTTTCCCAGAATCAGGGTCCCTTCTACTGAGTCAGTTCTTCTCATCAGGTGGCCAAAGTATTGGAGTTTCAGCTTCAGCATCAGTCTTTCCAATGAACACCTAGGACTGATCTCCTTTAGGATGGACTGGTTGGATCTCCTTGCAGTCCAAGGGACTCTCAAGATTCTTCTCCAACACCACAGTTCAAAAGCATCAATTCTTCGGCACTCAGCTTTCTTCACAGTCCAACTCTCACATCCATACATGACCACAGGAAAAACCATAGCTTGACTAGATGGACCTTTGTTGGCAAAGTAATGTCTGCTTTTTAATATGCTGTCTAGGTTGGTCATAGCTTTTCTTTCAAGGAGCAAGTGTCTTTTAATTTCATGGCCGCAGTCACATCTGCAGTGATTTTGGAGCCCCCCAAAATAAAGTTTCATTGTTTCCATTGTTTCCCCATCTATTTCCCATGAAGTGATGGGACCAGATGCCATGATCTTAGTTTTCTGAATGTTGAGCTTTAAGCCAACCTTTTCACTCTCCTCTTTCACTTATCAAGAGGCTTTTTAGTTACTCTTCACTTTCTTCCATAAGGGTGGTGTCATCTGCATATCAGAGGTTATTGATATTTCTCCTGGCAATCTTGATTCCAGCTTGTGCTTCTTCCAGCCCAGAGTTTCTCATGATATACTGTGCATAGAAGTTAAATAAGCAGGGTGACAATATATAGCCTTGATGTATTCCTTTTCTTATTTAGAACCAGTTTGTTGTTCCATGTCCAGTTCTAACTGTTGCTTCCTGACCTGCATATAGGTTTCTCAAGAGGCAGGTCAGGTGGTCTGGTATTCCCATCTCTTTCAGAATTTTCCACAGTTTATTGTGATCCACACAGTCAAAGGCTTTGGCATAGTCAATAAAGCATTCAATATCACGGTAATCCAAGCCTATGTCCCAACCAGTAATGCTGAGGAAGCTGGAGTTGAACAGTTCTATGAAGACCTATAAGACCTTTTAGAACTAACTCCCCCAAATGATGTCCTTTTCATTACAGGGGACTGGAATACAAAAGTAGGAAGTCAGAAACACCTGGCTCCTACTGCTGCTGCTGCTAAGTCACTTCAGTTGTGTCCGACTCTGTGAGACCCCATAGACAGCAGCCCACCAGGCACCCCCTTCCCTGGGATTCTCTAGGTAAGAACACTGGAGTGGGTTGCCATTTCTTCTCCAAGAAACACCTGGAGTAATAGGCAAATTTGGCCTTGGAGTACAGAATGAAGCAGGGCAAAAGCTAATAGAGTTTTGCCAAGAGAACACACTGGTCATAGCAAACACCCTCTTCCAACAAGACAAGAGAAGACTCTACACATGGACATCACCAGATGGTCAACACTGAAATCAAAGGCTTTAGCACAGTCATAAAGCAGAAATAGATGTTTTTATGGAACTCTTTCACTTTTTCAATGATCCAACGGATGTTGGTAATTTGATCTCTGGTTCCTCTGCCTTTTCTAAATCCAGCTTGAACATCTGGAAATTCTCGGTTCATGTATTGCTAAAGCCTGGCTTGCAGAATTATGAGCATTACTTTGCTAGCATGTGAGATGAGTGCAATTGTGTAGTAGTTTGAACATTCTTTGTATTGCCTTTCTTTGGGTCTGGAATGAAAACTGACCTTTTCCAGTACTGGGGCCACTGCTGAGTTTTCCAAATTTGCTGGCATATTGAGTGCCGCACTTTCACAGCATCATCTTTTAAGATTTGAAATAGCTCAAATGGGGTTCCATCACCTCCACTAGCTTGTTTGTAATTATGTTTCCTAAGGCCCACTTGACTTCTCATTCCAGGATGTCTGGCTCTAGGTGAGTGGTCACACCATCGTGTTTATGTGGGTCATGAAAATCTTTTTTGTATAGTTCTTCTGTGCATTTTTGCCACCTCTTAGTATCTTCTGCTTCCAGTAGGCCCATACCATTTCTGTCCTTTATTTTTCCCATCTTTGTATGAGATGTTTCCTTGGTGTCTCTAACTTTCTTGAAGTGGTCTCTAGTCTTTCCCATTTTATTGTTAACCAATGGCACCCCACTCCAGTACTCTTGCCTGGAAAATCCCATGGGCAGAGGAGCCTGGTAGGCTGCAGTCCATGGGGTCGCTAAGAGTCAGACATGACTGAGCAACTTCACTTTTACTTTTCACTTTCCTGCATTGGAGAAGGAGATGGCAACCCACTCCAGTGTTCTTGCATGGAGAATCTCAGGGATGGGGGATCCTGGTGGGCTGCTGTCTGTGGGGTCGCACAGAGTCAGACACAACTGGAGTGACTTAGCAGCTATGTATGCCTGCAGTTCTTGTGCACACCTGGATCACAGCATTCATTATACAGTATTCACAACTTTGTTTACTATCTAAATCCTGCACTGGAGGTGAGGTTGTTAAAAGCAAGATCTAAGTTGTTTGTTTTTCTTATTTGGCTGCACAGAGCAGCTTGTATGATCTTTGTTCCCCAACCAGGGACTGAACCCAGGCCCTCTGCAGTGAAAGCATGAAGTCCTAACCACTGAACACCCAGGGTATTTGCTAAGATTTTTGTTGTTGTTGCTGTTCTATTGAACTTAGCACACAATAGAACATAAGTGTTTGTTAAATAAATGAGTAAATACGGAAGAAAAGAAGAATGAAAAAATAAACGCAAATTTATTTATTTTGCAAATAAATTTATTGTATTTATAAATAAATAAATGCAAATTTATTGCTTTTTTATCACAAGTCATCAAATGGCAATATAGAAATATTCATTATAAGTAACAGAAAAAGTAATCTCTTAAAAATTATTTTTTTAAAACCACTATGTTTAAAGTATACATTTCATAGAAACACATTACAAATATTTTCACCCTCAACAAATAGTACATTAGTCCAGGACTCCAACTAAAATCTCTTAAAATTTTTGTCCTTTCTTTTAAAAAGTCCCACATAATATCACCAGTTGGAGCACAAGTTAATAGTTGAAAAGATACAAATAAATTACTGTTAGATAGCTATTGTTTCTTTGATGACACACAAATTATGCTACTGTTTATCTTTAAGACTGCAGCTGCTGCTGATTCTGTGTCACTGTTTACTATAATTACAGTCTTCGGATCTCATTCTGACCCATATGCCATTATAGGATATGCCCAGGCCAGATGAGCAATTTCAGAAATCAGCAGCACTGATGGATGTCTGCAAAATTGTGGCAATAGAAATCTCTTTTTTCTGGTAGTATGAAAATTCTTTAGTATCACCTCCCCCTTCAACCAAAAACTCCTCACCTGGCTGTTTCTCGCCACTCAGCATCCTCACCTTCACGCCAGCAAATCTCATCGAGTTCTGTGAAGAGGTCATGAGGAATGTGCTCCTCATCATCATCCTCAGTCCCAAGAATAAACTGTACTCGCTGTGACGGGGTGTCTATGGATACCAGAGACAAGAACATGCATCAACAAGACCCTGAGCTGCGAATGTCCCAGTTACCACCTTCCACACTACTCACATCTCCCCCACCGCAGCACTCATCCGGAGTAGACTTGAGAAATGAAGATGAATTCAGTATTACATTAAGTCCAGTAAAATATGGGATCATAAACACATAAAATGTAAATATATTACATTTTACTATACTATACCATAATAGAGGAATAATGTACTATAATGTACTATATTACATAATATACTATATTATCAAAGATAGTACTATATTTGATATGCTATGTTTGATAGAACTTTGATAATGTACTATATTATCAAAGATAAAATCAAATGTGATGATTATTTTGGATTACTTAAGCATCATGGAAAATATTTCCACATCTCTCATACACACACGCACAGTTTCTCTCATCACATTGCTACACTTTATGGTCATATTCAGAAGAGTTGACTATGATAAAATTCACTTATATTAAACTATGCTGAGTATAATTCACCAAAACGAACTTCTTTGCGAGGCTTCTTGGCAATTACACCCTTATCCTTCCCCTCACCCCTGGCAACCATTAATCTGGTTCCTACTGCTATAGTTTTGCCTTTTCCAGAATGCCATACAAGTGGAAACATATAGTGTATAGCTTTTAGAGACTGTTGTTCACTTACCAATATGCCTTTAAGGTTTTGAGATTTATCTGTGTCACAGAATATATCAGTAATTCACCCTTTTTATTGCTAAGTAATAGTTCATTATATGAATGTACCTTGTTTTGCTTATCTATTCATTTGTTTAGGGATATTAAATTTACAGTTTTTCAATTATGAATAGAACTGCTATAAATATTCTAAATTTTTGTGTGAGTGTAAATTTTTATTCTCTGGGGTAAATACCTAGGAGTAGAATTGCTGGGTTACCTGGTAAATATATGTTCAATCAATATACTTGTGATGAAAATTATAAAACTTTATTGAATGATATAAAAGTACACCTAAATAAATGAATATATTTATATTAACGGAAAAGCCCAATAGTGGAAAACCATCTTATAAATTCAGTGCTATTACAATAAAATATATGGTATTTTCAACTATTTTTTAAAACACAAGAGAATGAATAAATCAGTAACAAACCACAGTAATCACTTAAGTATAATATTAAATATTTTGTGAAAATAAACCAATTAATAAGTAATTTAAAGGATTAGGTTATAATTAAGTCACAACTGGGAGGATTTTGGAAGTCAAAGTGAAAAAGATACATATAATATAAAATATGATATAGTCTCATACTTTTTGTATCAATAAATGTTTGCAGTGGGGCCCTTGCTTCTGCCTACCTTAATAGCCTTACCTTCTGCCTTGTAATTCCACTCTGGGTACCTTAATTTTCTTTCAGATTTTTAAAAATAGCACGTTCCTTCCCATTTCAGGGCCACTGCACATACTGTCTCCTCTAGCTCTCCTGTATCTTTCATCATCTACTTCACTATAATATACTTAGGCAAGCCTACCTAATCAGACTCATAAAACACATACACACACACACATGAGCACTCATATGCAACAATTAACTCAGGCACCTGTTATCTTAATTCACAGCACTCTATATTTCTCCTTATTATACTTTCCTTAATTGCAAATTAAAATTTACTGTTCAATAACAAATTAAATACTTTAAGTAGAAAATATTTCCAGCTGCCAGAATTAGTTTCCTAGAAGAAGACAGGATCAAGTTCCTAAAGAAGAATAATGCATGCAAAAAATACTTTTAAAATTATAAAGCATCATACAAATATTATTAATGATGACTGATGCTGATTCTAGTGGTAGTGGGGATGGATACAATGAAAATATAGCCATGTCAAAATAGAGAGGTTTAGAATTTGAAGCAGGGAGAATGAGAAAATACTAGTGCCATTAATTGAAAGAGGGTTATAACATGGATGAGCCTTGAAGATGCTAAGTGAAATGTCAGACAGAGAAACACAAATACTATTAATATACGATCTTACTTATATGTGGAATCTAAAAAAAAGACAAAACAATAAAACCAAAGCATTAGCTGCTCAGTCTTTGTGACCCCATGGACTATAGCCCACCAGGCTCCTCTGTCCATGGAATTCTCCAGGCAAGAATACTGGTATAGATAGCCATTCCCTTCTCCAAGGGATCTTCCTGACTCAGGGATTGAACTCATATCTCCTGCGTTGCAGGCAGATTTTTACCATCTGAGCTAAACTCATGGAAAAAGAGTTCAGACTTGTGCTTACCAGCAGTACGGAGTAGAAAGAGGAGAAAGTGGAGAAAAAATGGTCAAAAGGTATAAACTTCCAGTTGTAAGTACTAGGGATGTAATAGACAACATGATCACTATACTTAACACAGCTTTATGATATGTAAGTAAGTTGTTGAGTAAATTCTACGAGTTCTCATCTGTGATGAATGTTAACTAAACCTATCATGGCAGTCATTTCACAACATATGTAAAGCAAACCATAATGTACTTATACCATGAGGTATAAGTTACTTTTCAACAAAACTCGGGAAAAAAGGGTTGTCAGAATGAGGAGCCAGTATTGTAGGCTGAGAGCACAGGAGACATCTTTTAGATATGCTGAGTTTGAGGTGATTATAGTTCAAACATATAAAGATGGTCACAGGATTGCTGGATATTTGATTCAGTAAAGAGGACAAGGTCAGAGGTAAAGACACAGGTTGCATTTAACTAGAGAAGTAATATGATTACAATGAATGAGGACTCAGAAATGAAAGACAAGAGAAGGCTCAGTATCAGGGGAATTATATGATTTAATATTTAGGATGAGGAAGAGGAGTTTAAAAACCAGAAAAGGATTAGATAAATATGTAAAAGGATTGGTACACTGAACAAATTATAATGAATACCTTCCATTGGTCAGGTGAATTAGACAGAGATAAACAGAAATAAAAAACCCTCTGCCCTTATAAAACTTATATTTGATGAAAAGAGTAGTATAACAGGGTCAAGGTAGAAAAGAACAAGTCAATAACGTCAGATGCTGTAGAATCATTGATGAGAACTGAGAACAATAGGATTTTAATAGCTTAATATTCAATAGCACTGGAATTCCAAAGTCCATATATTGCTTTTATAATCACAAATAAACTATTTCTATTGGAATATAGACCATATTTTCAACAAATGGTTACTTAAAGTCAAATATACAAAGTTATACTATAGGAAGAAAACCACTAATAGAATCATAATTGGAAATAAGCAAGCTCCATTGCAAACTTTAATCTTTTCATTACTAGTTATGTTACTCAAGCTGATTTAGTTACTCACATGCTAATTATAAAGTGGTTGGCTATGGTGAGACTATAAGACAAGGTAAAAAGTCAGATTTTTAAAAGTATCAATATCTTCTACAGATCAAGCATTTTCATATAATATCTCTTTATGTCTAAGCAATAAACTACTCAAAAGGACACACATCACTCAGTCTGAAAATGCAATGAACATAATGAAAGAGCTAGAACATCCATGTCATGGATAAGAAGACTCAGTATTAATGGATGAGACATTATGGAAGAACAGGATGACAGTTCTTCCCAACTTGATCTGTAGATTTAATACAATCCCAATCAAAATCCCATCAATTTATTTTATGGATACCAACAAACTGATTCTAAAGTTTATATGGAAAGGTAAAGGCAGAAGACCCAGAATAGCCAACAAAACATTGAAGGAGTAGTACAAAGTTAGAAGACTGACATTCCACAACTTCAAGACTTACTATAGAGCTACAACAATCAGGACAGTGTGATAATGGCAGAAGAACAGACAAATAGATCAATGGAACAGAATAAAGAGCCCAACTATAGAATTCCGTAAATATAGTCATCTGATTTTTGACAAAGGAGCCAGGGTAGTAAAGTTTCTTCAACAAATGGACATCCACATGCAAAAACACTGATTTAGACACAGACCTTACAACACTTTTCCAAAATAAACTCAAAATGGATGGTGTGTGTGAGTTTGTGTGTGCTCAATCATATCTGACTCTTTTGCAACCGCAGGGACTTTAGCCCACCAGGCTCCTCTGTGCATGGGATTTTCCAGGTGAGAGTGGAGTGGGTTGCCATTTCCTCCTCCAGGGGATCTTCCCCACCCAAAGATCAAACCCACATCTCTTGAGCCTCCTGCATTGGCAGGTGGATTCTTTACCACTGCACCACCTGGAAGTCCCAAAAATGGATCATATATCTACATGTAAAACACAAACATATAAAACCCTCAGAAGATAACATAGGAGAAAACATAGATGACCTGAGTATGGTGATGCCTTTTTAGATACAGTCCAAAGATAACTATCCATGAATGAAAGACAATGTCAAAAAAATTGGAAGACAAGCTACAGACTTGAAAAAGGCACATCTAATAAAGGACCATTATCCAAAATACACAAAGACCTCTTAATACTCAATATTAATAAAACCAATATGAGAGTCCCTTGGACTGCAAGGAGATCCAACCAGTCCATCCTAAAGGAAATCAGTCCTGAATGTTCATTGGAAGGACTGATGCTTAAGCTGAAACTCCAATACTTTGGCCACCTGATGTGAAGAACGGACTCATTGGAAAAGACCCTGATGCTGGGAAAGATTAAAGGCAGGAGGAGAAGGGGACGACAGAGGATGAGATGGTTGGATGGCATCACCTATTCAATGGACATGAGTTTGAGTAAACTTCAGGAGTCGGTGATAGACTGGGAGGCCTGGCATGCTGCAGTTCATGGGGTCGCAAAGAGTTGGACACGACTGAACTGAACTCAATAAAATCAACAACT
The DNA here is from genome assembly GCF_029378745.1 of Bos indicus. Classification (NCBI taxonomy): domain Eukaryota; kingdom Metazoa; phylum Chordata; class Mammalia; order Artiodactyla; family Bovidae; genus Bos; species Bos indicus. The sequence goes on from NC_091761.1 coordinate 34,624,735, forward strand.
TGTTTTTAAAAAACAGGTCAACAATTTTAATGGGTAAGTCACCAAAAAAGATATACAGATGGGAAATAAATATGTGAAAAAATGCTCCACGTCATGTTATCAGGGAAATTCAGAACGAGATAACATTATGCACATATTAAAATGCCCCCAATCCAGAATTCTAACCACACAAAATCCCTGAAAGGATGTGAAGCAACAGAAACTCTCATTCACTGCTGCTAGAAATGTAAAATCTTATGGCCACTTTGGAAGATGACTTAGCTTCTTACAAAACTAACCATACTTCTACTACATGATCCAGTAATTGCTCTACTTGGTATTTACCCAAAGGAGTTGAAATGTATCCCTACCAAAGAAACTCTATACACGGATGTTTATAGCAGCTTTATTCATAATTGCCAAAACTTGGAAGAAAGCAAGATGTCCTTCAGTAGGTGTATAACTCATATAGACAACAAAATATTATTCAATGCTAAAGTTAAATGAGATACTAAGCTATGAAAAGACATGGAGGAATCTTACATGTGTATTAGTTGGTTAAAGAACCTAATCTGAAAAGGCTACATTCTGTATGATTTCAACTATGTGACATTCTGGAAAACTACAGTGAGAGTAAAAAGGTCAGTGGTTGTTGGAAGTGGGAGTGGGATGAAAGGACTGAATATAGAGGATTTTTAGGGCATTAAAACATTCTCTATGATATTAAAATGACAGATATATGGCATCCGGTCCCACCATTTCATGGGAAATAGATGGGGAAACAGTGGAAACGGTGTCAGACTTTATTTTTCTGGGCTCCAAAATCACTACAGATGGTGACTGCAGCCATGAAATTAAAAGACGCTTACTCCTTGGAAGGAAAGTTATGACCAACCTAGATTGCATATTCAAAAGCAGAGACATTACTTTGCCAACAAAGGTTCATCTAGTCAGGCTATGGTTTTTCCTGTGGTCATGTATGGATGTGAGAGTTGGACTGTGAAGAAGGCTGAGCGCCAAAGAATTGATGCTTTTGAACTGTGGTGTTGGAGAAGACTCTTGAGAGTCCCTTGGACTGCAAGGAGATCCAACCGGTCCATTCTGAAGGAGATCAGCCCTGGGATTTCTTTGGAAGGAATGATGCTAAAGCTGAAACTCCAGTACTTTGGCCACCTCATGAGAAGAGTTGACTCATTGGAAAAGACTCTGATGCTGGGAGGGATTAGGGGCAGGAGGAGAAGGGAACAACAGAGGATGAGATGGCTGGATGGCATCACTGACTCGATGGACGTGAGTCTGAGTGAACTCCGGGAGTTGGTGATGGACAGGGAGGCCTGGCGTGCTGCGATTCATGGGGTCGCAAACAGTCGGACACGACTGAGTGACTGATCTGATCTGAACTGATTATACATTTGTTCAATCCCATAGATATACAACACCAAAGTGAGCCCTAAGGTAAACTATGGCTTTGGACATGATTATGATGTGTCCACACACGTTCATCCTTGGTAAAAATGTACCATTTTGGTGAGCAATATTAGTAGTAGGGGACACAAGGAGTGGGAGCAATGAGTATACGGGAATTCTTTGTACCTTCCTGGGAATTTTTATGTAAACCTAAAACTGTTCTAAAAAATAAAGGTTTAAAATGTAGGGCACCTCAGTTTTCAAACTGTTCAATTGTTCCCACCAATATGCACCACTGTATCATATATATAATGACATATATTCAAGAAATTATAAGAAAAGGAAAAAGAAGCTACATTTACATAGTTTATTTGCTTCAGGCATTAGCAAAACATTTCTCATTTAGAATGCTAATATGTAAGATTTGTTTTTATTACCAAATATTTTAAGAAATTTGTTAACTAAATTTTACAGCAAAATGAATAAGAATTAAGTCAATAGACAAGTCTCCAGCTTAACTACTTCAAAAGAGATGCCAATTTCCTAGATGTAATATGAATGTTGATTTTTGAAATGAGGCTGCTGAATTCCCATGAATGTCCTTCAGGAAATTACAGTGTAGCAGATACATTTATGATTTAGTTTATCTGAAATAAGATGCTAATATTATATTTTTACTAAAAGCATAATATCTGGGTGATAAATACTAAACCCAATATCAGAGTCAAGACAGCCTGTTACCTTTATGACTGGTTGCTCTGGACCAAAAAAAAAACTTAAATCAGAGTTTCAAATAGCTATTAAAAAAGAGAAAAAATGGCAATTTTAGAGTTACACTAAGAAATCAATTATATTTTTCTATTAGACCTACCCATGTGACAAGAGAGCGGTTTTGTATCTCACAACAGCCTGTTTTAACTGCTAACTCACTTATCACAGTCCAGAGCAGCCATGCCTCAACACTGGCATTGTTTCTCATGCTTTTGAAACAATTTCTCTCATCATTGTTTTCAATGGCTTATTTCAGTGTATTCTGTATCAGTAATCTGGGGATCTGTAACATTTACCATGTACCCAATCTCCCTAAGTCTACTATGTGCAGGAACCTTATGTTTAAGACTTCTTAGTGTTTCCCCTAGTAAAGCATGAGGATCACTCATCACAACAGAGCCATGAAATAATATGAAGAAATAAGAACCTCACAGTTATGAATAAAGAGGTTTGGAAAGTCTGAGGTAGGGTATCATATATTTAAAAGACTTCTCAAAGACACAATGATAACAGCATAGGAAATCATTTTAAAAGTGGGATAATTTATTCTTAGACAAAATATATTTTATTTGGGTTTTAAATAAATAGAACTTCTTGTATCTGGCTTTTCATTCTTCAAAGTAGAAATGATTTTACAGATATTATATTATGCTCACAAAAATCTTTTTATGATCATCCTATCACCATATTTTTAATGTCTTAAAAAGAAATTCAGATTATGTTTCAACACAGCAAATGTTCAAAATGTTATTCAATGACCTTTTAAATGTCTGTTCAACTTAAAATTATATGACATAAATCATGTAAATTATAGTAATATCAATATCAGAAAAAAATTTCTAAGCATAATTATTTTTCTACGTTGATAGCTATTTTATTTATTTTTAAGATAGCCACTGAAAAATCCTGACCTGCATGCTCAGTCATGTCTGACTCTTTGCAACCTCAGGGACTATATAGCCCGCCAGGCTCCTCTGTCCATAGATCATTGTAATACAAACTATAGCTAAGGCTCTAATAGATTAAGATAAGGATTTGTTTCTGTATTTAGTAAAATTATAATGGAAATAAATTACAAAGTATAGAAAACTATGCTAGTGAAAACTCAGCCTCTTAGTAGCCTCTTCTGGAATCTGCAGATACATCAAACAATATCATTAAAAGAATGAAAGTATAAGCCACAAGTGTGGGAAGATAATTGAAATGTGAAAACAAAAGACTTATATCCATAATATGTAAAGAACTTCCACAAATCAAACAGAAAAAAAACAATCAAAAAAGAAAAAACAAGCATAATACTTGAATAGGCACTTCATACAAGAGACTATCCAAATGGCCAAAAGGCAAATGCTAAGTTACATAACCTCACTGGTAATCAAGAAATGCAAATTAAGACAATGACATACCATTATGCCCCTGATCAGATGGTTAATGTTAATAGAATGAAATTGTCAGCTGTTAGTTAGAATGTAAACAACAAATGCTCTCACACTTTACTGGTGAAAGTATAGACATGCACCCTACTTTGGAAACTGGTATCATCTACTAAAATTGAAATGCACATATCCTATGACTCAGTAATAAATAATTTAATTCTTAGGTATGAGAAATGCATATATGCACAAAGAGCCAAGAGACATATGTTCACGGCACCGTTCTACATAGTATCTCCAAAAATTAAATGATCTAAATGTCCATAAATAGTAGAATGCATGGCAAATGAATGAACACTAAGCCATAATAAAAATGAATAAACCAAAGCTACAGTCAAAAACGTTTTGAATCCCACTAACACACTGTTGAGCAACTGATCAAGACACATATACCTCCTGTATGACTTCATTTATAAAAAATTCAAAAACAGGCAGGACACCCAATGTAAGAAGACAGACTAGAGATCCTTTTGGGGAGAAGGGAGAGAGTAGTAACTGGGAGTGAGGACAAAGTGGGTTTCTGGAGCACTAGCTAAATTAACGGTTACACAGATGTTTCTCTGTGATAAACTACTGAGTTGTACACTTGCATTTCTGTTTTAACATTTATAAATATTTGTGTTATACTTTATTAAAAATATTTTTAAAAAACTAATTGATATTCTCATCTATCAGCCAGCTGCAAATTAAATAGGAACAGAAAGCCATTGCCATCAATAAACAGATTTGAACTTAGACATTTTCTGTATTTGCTTCATTTTTCCTAAAGCATGTATACAATTTAACATCTAAGAAAAGAAAAATCCGAAGCCTAATTCCAGGGTTGTGTTAATTCACATAGTACCTTTGAGTACCATATTTTAAATAAGCATTTAATAAAGTATATATCTTTAGTATTCATTTCCAGTGCTTATACATTAATTATAATGTACATATCCTGTTATATTCTTTGTTGGGAGGCTGAGGAGCAAATTAACATTACAGTGTTCTGAATTTCCCTCAGTATCTTTTATATTTTCACTGACTTCAAGCTTATGCTTCAAACTTATTTTTAATATTAGGTGAATGAAAGATGACATTAAAAGTAACAAGATGTAAAGTTTTAGCAGTTTTCTGTCATCAGGAAATTAAAGAAAAATCAATTACAGTATGAAGAAAAATCAGTCATCACATTTTTATACAAACAATTGTGTTTAAGTGCAGTAACAAAAGTACGTTGAATTTAACTTCAAGAATCAAAAGTTTTCTGTAGGGCATGGCCAGAAAGGCGACTGCCCGCTCACTCGTCAGGCACTCCATGTTCATGGGCAACCGGGTGCTAAACCATTCGTAGATGACCTGCTTCTGGGTCGGGGTTTCGTTCATAGCAGAGCAGCTCCCTCGCTGCGATCTATTGAAAGTCAGCCCTCAACACAAGGGTTTGTAAAAATAAGATAAAAGTAGAATATAAAAAAGAAGAAAAAATGGAAAAAAAAAAAGTTTTCTGTATAATCAAAGTTTTACCACCACCATTACTGCACAGCCAGAAGCTGGGTCTGTCCTTGGACTCACCTAGAAATCACATTCCAACCATGGGCCCTGGTGGACTAGACCCAGCTATCCCAGGCCTGTGACTTGAGCAGGCTCTTCGGCTTCAGTAAGGCCTGCTCAGTTTTCCCTGGATGCAGCACTAACACAATCAAGTTCCTAACAGCATCGCTTTATGTGACAGGGTCATATAATATAAAACATTCTGGATGTTTTTCATATACTAGAGAAACAAAATTTTTAGAGTGCCAAAATTCAAACATTTACACTAAAATCTTTTTGTTAAATTGATCCTTGCTCCAGAAATATGAGTCCAAATTATTCCACGTCTCCATAGACACACACTCCAATTTACAATATAAAACCTCTGGAAGCCCACAGAGGAACCTGATGCTTCCTCACACTCCTCCTCTAACCCATACCTCTTTGGAAGCTGAATTTTTAATCATTTTAAAGCACTTGTAGGCATGCATTCAAAAGAATTTCTTGGAAATCTTTCCAAGTAAAATAAATATTTCTTAAGTAGTCAGAAATTTTCTTTGAAGCTTTCAGAATAGTAATCACATATATTCACACTATGCTGACTATCAAAGCCCAAATCAAGGGAATGGTGTTCATAACATGGTTTCAGTCTTAGCATGTAGCTGAGTACTAAATTATCAAGGCATTTAAACTGACTGTGGGATAGGAATAAAAGCAGATTATTAGTCCTGAAGAAATTGGAAAAAAAAAAAAAGTGAAATCTAGGAAGTTCTACTGCTTAGAGATCACCAGAGTGCCAAACATTTGTCCCTCATAAAACACATCTTAGGTCTCAATATCAATAAAGATACTCAGATGGTTGGGGGAGGAAGGAATAGGTGGCATCCAAAAACAGTGGCTGACACAACAGAGAGAGACTCTGGCTCACCTGACTTATTGCCAAGTTTCACCAAGAGGCAGGACTCTCTTAAGATCAATGGCTCTTGATCCTTGCTGGATATTAAATCACCTGGGTACTTTTTTAAAAATACCAGTGCCTAGAGAAACACCCAAAATTAAGTAAATAAAAGTCTTTGAGCATCAATATTTTTTAAGAGCTCTTTATGTGACTCTAACATGTAACAAGATTTGACAAGCAATATTCTAGAGTCTGTCTAATTTTAAATGGCATATAAATTACCTAAGGTTGCCGTTAATGCATGGATTCCTATTCAGTAGGTCTAGGAATGAGTATCAGATTCTGAATTTCTAAGCTCAGATGTGATGCTAATATTGCTGGCTCATGAACCACACTTTGAATAGCAAAGTATCTAGAACAGTGGATCTCAATCTTGGCTTTGAATCATCTAAGGTACTTTTAAAAATACCTATGCCCCACCCACAGAGATTCTGATCAGTATGGGGTTTGGCCATCAAAATGTTTTTAAAATTCCTGGGTTTTAAAGGTGAAAGCCACTGTTCTAGAAAAACTGACCTAATGTATCCAACTAAGAGCAAAAAAGAATAAAACGACAGAAGCAGAGGGAACAAGCTTATTTTTGTTTGCTTAATAATCACTTCTAAGATAATGTGAATATATTCCCTCCAATATTAGAAGAGAATGAAAACTCAAAGTATCCATGAAAGCTAATCCCAACAGATATTCCATTCTTAGAGTTTACGAGGGAGCCTCTCCTAACTACACAGATGGAGCTGGAAAAAGAGAAATCTACCCACCTTTGTCTTTATCATACTCCCAGACCCCACTTCATGAAACAAAAAACCCTAAAAATGTGGGAGACACTTTCATACCTCCACTCTCTGCCCACTAATTCAGAGATGACCATCCTTCCAACATGCTAGTGTAGGAGACTCAGAGTATTTTTCTTTATATACTCCCCACTATCAATCAATCTACCTTTGACATAAGTACAATATATCTGGGGAATTTTAATGCCCATAACTATACACAACAATGGAGACAAACAGCACGCTGAGGGCACTGTCTTTGTAGGCACTCTTAGGATAAAGCTGGACATATATAGTATGGATATCTTTGCCAAGTAAAAAAGCTGGGAGCCTGTAAAAATACTACAAATCAATAGAAAGTCAAATAATCTTGATGGTCCAAAAGAAGATCATACCTCTGAAAATTATCTGCTTCAGAATCAAAAGAAAATGTCCAGAAATAACGGAGACCATCAAAGGACTAAAAACACAGGCTCTCAAGCAAGAAAAGTGTTCGTCGTTGAGTGGTGTTTCACGCTTTGCAACCCCATGGACTGTAGCCTGTCAGGCTCCTCTGTCCATGGGATTCTCCAGGCAGGAATATTGGGGTGGGGACTTCCCTGATGGTCCAGTGGTTAAGAATACGCCTGCCAACTCTGCTGGGACACGGGTTAGATCCCTGGTCCAGGAAGATTCCACATGCTGCAGAGCAATTAAGCTTGTGAGCCACAGCGAAGAGTAGCCCTCACTGACTCAATCAGAGAAAGGCCACAAAGCAAGGAAGACCCAGTGCAGCCAAAACTAAAATAATTTTTTTTTTCTTTAAAAAGAATACTGCTGTGGGTTGCCATTCCCTTATCCAGGGGATCTTCCCAATCCAAGGATCAAACCTGGGTTTCCTGCATTCTAGGCAGATTCTTTACTATCTGAGCCACCGGGGAAGCTCATCAAGCAGGAAAACCAAAATCTAGGAAAGGACAGGAGGAAATGTAAAGAAAAATCGCATGAGATAAGAAATTAACTCAAGAAAACCAAAAATACAACAGCAAAATCAAAACCCCTAATAGAAGTAGTAAAATGCAGAACTGATACTGCAGATAATCAAATGAATAATGAGAGACTAACTTCAAGCTACAAAAAAAGGACAAAGAGCAGATATCATAAATCCAAGATGCAGATGTATTAATAATTCTCAAAGAAGAGACCAAAGTAAGTGGAACAAAATCAGAAAAGACAAGAAAATGTTCTCTAAATGGAATACATCAGTGTGTGCAGACTGTAAAGGCGTTTTAATATATTCACCATTAGGCCTATCTTAGCAAGTTTTCTTAAATAAGAGAATGCAAAAAAAACAAACAAACAAAAACTATAAGCATTCAAGCTTAAAATAAATAAATTTAAAAAATGAAAAAATAGAGAGACTAAAAACTTCTCTGCAACACTTAGCAAAACCAGGTATTGAATAAAGCAGTGCCTATAGAGTATTAAAAGTAAAATTGTTACCCTAAACTTAATATGCTAACTTAACCTCATATTTGAATACAATCTGACGGGGGAAGGTGGGTTTGAGGAAGTTGGAAGCATAGATGACAAGAATAATCCAGTTGAGAAGAAGAAATCAACTAGATTATAAATTGTGTAAATTTCCAGGTGGGAGGGAATAGGAAATAAACATAATTGAAAACTCCCATATTGTTAAATTGGAAAAAACATAGTTGCAGATATAGGTATATGTTTATGTTTATATGGGAGGGAAGGTGAGTGAATTCTTTCTGGTGACATATTTTCCTTTTGAAGTAGAAAGCGGCTGCTAAGTGACTGTGAAAAAGGAGGTGTTAGAGAAGGAAGGAGATTGAAAAATAATTATTACAAAAATTGAAAAAATGCAATAGAATTGGGAGAAAGTGTTGAAGGTTCATGGTTACTAACATTTTTTTTTTTTTTTTGTCACACCTGTGCTGACCATGGATCAAACCCAGCTTGGCAGTGAAAGCGCTGAGTTCTAACCACTGGGCCACTGGGGAATTCCCACTTGCGTAATGAATTTAAATTGCTACAATCTGCCTGTTGAATGACTACAACTTGCAGAGCATGCCTACCAGGGGAAGTAGGCACATGGAGGAACCCCAACATAAATATGGTTTTTAAGGTAGAGGTGAAGGTATGGATAAAACTAAAACAGGGAACCTAAGGTAATTTGGAATATTAGCAAAAGTACTACTAAAATTGGCCATGAAATCAGAGTAGGATAAGGAAATAAATGTAACATGGATAGAAAAAAAGGAGAGAGGCCAAGTAGTTGAACAAGCAAATGAGAGAAGCTGTGGTCAGAGAGCAAAATGAATGCATTAGTGACTTCAGAGGAGGCATGACGTGACCACAGCTGAGTAAGTGAACAAGGAGCAGTGAAGGAGGTCACAGGAAGTGGGACGGTCAGACAACTGAAAGTCAAGTTCTTAATTATGTCATATACACAGACTCTCATGGCACTCAGGAATTGTTAGTAACTTCCATATCACTGGGCTTTGATATTCTGTATACAGTTGACCCATGAACAATGTGAGAATTAGGGGAACTGACCTTCCTCCCAGTTGAAAATTCATATATAATTTATGGTCACTCATATCTGGTTCCATATCCATGGATTCAACCAACCACGAACAATGTAGTGCTGTGGTATTTACTATTGAAAAAAAAACTCATGTACAAGTAGACACTCTAACTTCAAATCTGTATTGTTCAAAGGTCAACTGTACACTTTCAAAGGAATAACATTTAAAATAGAAATTTCACATCTTAACAGTGAAATTTGGAGAGCATCAACAGTAGTTTAAATGGGAACTTGATAAAGACATTTCTGTCTGGATTTTCAAACTACTTAGAGCAAGCACTATTATTTGTATAAATTATTAAGAATTAATACAATAAATTCTACTACTTAAGTGTATTTCCTCAATCACAAATCTAATTCTCACCTTCACAAAACAGATGCACAAGAGAAAAAGATGAAACATTCTCTCTCCCACTTTCCCCCAATCTGCCCAACATCTTTTATAAAGGTATAGACAATTTTATAAGCATGAAGCATTACTGCTAAGTATGGATTGTCTAAACAAGTGTAATATCACAATGATAAATTTAATTACAACAAAGAGGAAGATTCTTACCAAAGGAAGGTGACTCCCTTCCATCCTCTAGTCCTGAATCTCTCTCTCTGTCTCTCTTTCTGTGTTTATGACCACGATGCCTGTGACGTCGATGGCTTTTTCTTCCTCCCAGGGGCACATGAACGCCAATAAATAGTGTCCGATGACCTTTATCAGAAGTAAATACACAAATTAAACTCTGAGCTATTCCAAGGCACAGAAGATGATTATTTACTTGTTATTGGAAACCCAATACAATTCAATCCATCAAATGGTTCTTGAGTATTTATGATGTGATAAGCTTGCAGCTTAGCACTGTACTTTGGTACATAGGTCTATCAAACATCTACACTACTAAGTATTTGGTTATATAGTATTTTATAACCACCATTATTTTATTAACTATCACAATAATCCCCTGTGTCTATTCCCCATAATTTATATTTTTTTCATTAAAAAAGTTTGTTCTATTTTCTCCCTGCACTTAACTAACCAGTTATTTTACCAGTTCACTTCCCTTCACAGTTAGGTGTGTGAAACGATCATTATCTCTAATTAAAACAGATTTCACCAAGATCCTAGTAATGTCAAATCCTGTGAAATTTTTAGGCTCTGCTGTTTCTATCTGTGGCACTTGATACTATTGACCATTCTCTTCTCTATGATTTAACTTTCTCTAGGTCATCCTCCTCCTTTATTTTTCTTTTTTTGCTCAAATTAGTTTCCTTTTCTGGCTCTCTTTCTATTTATTCATTCAAGATTGGGATCCCCAGGATTTGACACCAATTCTCTCTTACACTATAGACTTATATAACAATATATTAGACATATTCACCTAGACATCCTGCCCATAGGCATGTTAAATTCCATGGGACTCATCCTTTACTTTGTCTCCCAAGTATCATGTATCCAACACCTATCTCAGTAAATGCAAGCTCTGTCCAGTCATCTCAAAGCACATCCAGTTTGTAACCAGGTCCTCTTTTACATCTCATTAATTCATTCTCTCTTCAATATCTCTGGTGTCACTGTCTTAATTTGGACCCTCATCTCTCACCAGGACTATTAGAGCATTCTCCATAGCATGTTCTTCTCTAATTCCAATCTTGTCCCATTCTGAATACTGATGCCATTTTTTCCCAAAATGCAAATCTGACTACATTACTCCCCTGTTTTAGACTCATTGATTGCTTTCTGTTGCCTAAAGGATAAAGCTTTTAGTATCTATAAAGCCAAACAATAGTTGACATCTGCCTATTTCCCTAGGCTTCCACTCTGCCACACACACGATAAGGCAGCATGTATCCTTTTATTCCTAAATTGCCAGGTGTTCTCAAGTCTCTCTTTCACTTAATGTTGGTACTGTTCTTCCAATTGTATGAAATATCTGTCTTTCCTGATGAATACCTAACTCATCTCCCACGTCTTAGTTCAAGGATTATGCCATGTATGAAACTTTTCATACTCCCTCAGTCTAAATATACATGGCCGTTTTTCCCCTTAGGATTCTCTGGTGCTTAATCATATACATCAAAGCACTTGATTGTAGTTGTTTACTTATAAGTAGTTTTCTTAGGAATCTTGTCTGGGGAAGGTCCATGTGTCAGTATCTTTGTCACCTGACACAGTGCCTAGCATGTAACAGATGCCTAGCAAATGTTTACTGAAATGAACAACTTACTGAATGGTATTGTGATGGGTATCAGGGATGCAAATACACATAAGACATTATTTTATTCTTACAAATCAGCTGGTTTCAGCCTTCTCCAATTTATATAAAAAACTAGCATTCACAAGTATGGTATATTGCTCTGAATGTACATATTAGAATCAATTTGAAGATGTGAACCCACCCCCTCAAAAAGACATGATTTAATCTATATACTGAAAAAATTGAAAATTTCCAACATCATTATTTTAACAGAAGTGGAACAATCTAAAATATACTCAGAAAAACTTTAAATAAAAATAACCAGCATTATTTACAATTGCCAAGATATGAAAGCAACCTGTATCCATCAGCAGATGAATGGATAAAGGTGTGACATATATCTGTGTGTGTGTGTGTTCAGTCACTTCAGTCATGTCCAATTCTTTTCAACCCTATGGACTGTAGCCTGCTAGGCTCCTCTGTCCATGGGATTCTCCAAGTAAGAACACTGGAGTGGGTTTCCATGCCCTCCTCCAGGGGATCTTCCCGACTAAGGGATCAAAGACTCCTCGCATGCATCTCCTATATTACAGGCTAATTTCTTATTGCAGAGCCATCAGGGATGCCCTGTGTATGTGTATGTATACACACACACACACAATTAAATACTACTTAGCCATTAAAAAAAGAATGAAATTTTGCCATTTGCAACAACATGGATGGATCTGGAAGGCACTGTGCTAAGTGAAATAAGTCAGACAGAGAAAGACAAATACTGTAAGATATCTCTTATATGTGGAAACTAAAATACAATAAACTAGTGAATACAATGAAAAAAGAAGCAGATTCACAGATATAGAGAACAAACTAGCAGTTACCAATGGTGGGGGAATATAGAAGAGAGGGAGTGGAAGCTACAAACTATTGGACATAAGATAGGCTAAAAGATATACTGGACAACACAGGGAATATAGCCAATATTTTGTAATAACTGTAAATGGACTGTAACCTTTAAAACATATAAAAATAAAATTTTAATGAATTAATTAAAAGGAAAATAACAAAAACCTTTTGAGGAAGCTCTAGGAAGGAGAACTTACCTTACAAGATAACAGGACATACCACAAAGTTAAATATTTAAAATAAGTCACAAACATTGGCATTTAACATTAATAATTTTGAATTACTTGGCCATCACTACATTGTAATCCTCTATGCTAGTAAGTTGAAGGTTATTAACCATGAAGAAGGTATAAAGCAACAAAGATTGAGACTTGCATAAAACTAACACTAAAGAGTTACAGAAAAAAATCAAAGACTTAAGAAACAATAAAAAAAATGAAGAGTGAATTTCCAATTAAATTAAACATGGGAGATTAAACACTTGCTTCTTACCACAGGAAAAGCTTCTGGGTGCTAAAAATGTTCTTTCATGATAGAAGTTTTTGCTTTAAAAATATTTGTTAAACTTTCTACATAAGCTTTGTGCACTTTTCCATATGTATGCTTCAGCTCACAATTTTAAAAATTTTAAAAGAAACCAAAGAAAAAGAGTTTTAAGAAGGTGAGAGTTACCACCTTATATGCTATAAAGGAGTCAAACAAAATTGACTAAAAATTAGCTATTACATTTGGAAATTAATGTTTATCTGTAACTTTCTTGAGAGCAGTTCCAGTGGATAGGGAAATGAATAAAAGTTGTAAGTTTAGACAGTGACTATTTCCTAGAGCTAAGCCTTAAAGGTTGTAAAGGTTTCTGCTGCTGCTGCCAAGTCACTTCAGTCGTGTCCGACTCTGTGCAACCCCATAGACAGCAGCCTACCGGACTCCGCCATCCCTGGGATTCTCCAGCCAAGAACCCTGGAGTTGGTTGCCATTTCCTTCTCCAGTGCATGAAAGTGAAACGTGAAAAGTGAAAGTGAAGTCACTCAGTCGTGTCTGACTCTTTGTGATCCCATGGACTGCAGCCTACCAGGCTCCTCCATCCATGGGATTTTCCAGGCAAGAGTACTGGAGTGGGTTGCCACTGCCTTCTCCTAACAATTGTTAATGAAGAAAGCCATTACCAGACAGTCCATGGGGTCACAAAGAGTTGGACACGACTGAGAAACTGAACTGAACTGAACTGATTACCAGACAGACAAAGATAAGGAGAATCGTGGACCTGACCGGCCAGTCCACAGGGCGTGCTTGAGGGTAATGAATATTGCCTTTGTTTGTAGAATGTGAATATCATGGGCAATTTCCAGAAGTAACATCCAAGAAGTTGCCAAGTCAAGGCTGAAATAAACAATCTGAAACTATATCCAAATATATCCAGATAAAAAGAGGATGCCAAGACACAGAGCTGACCTAATGTCTTTAGGTCAGAAAAGAAAGAACACTCTGAAGGAATGTCCTGACACAGAATCCTACAGAGCTGGTTAAAAAGAAGACTCATTTGGGTTTTTCACTATTAGTGTAATTGATGGATTATATGGTAAGCTTAGGCTTACCTTCGTTAGAAACTATCAGACTATCTTCCAAAGTAGTTGTACCATTTTGCATTCCAATGAGCAAAGAATGAGAGATCCTGTTGCACCACATCCTTGCCAACATTTGATGATGCCAATGCTTTGGATTTTAGCCATTCTAATAGACGTGTGCTGCTGCTGCTGCTGCTAAGTCGCTTCAGTCGTGTCCGACTCTGTGCGACCCCATAGACGGTAGCCCACCAGGCTCCCCCATCCCTGGGATTCTCCAGGCAAGAACACTGGAGTGGGTTGCCATTTCCTTCTCCAATGCGTGAAAGTGAGACGTGAAAGTGAAGTCGCTCAGTCGTGTCTGACTCTTAGCGACCCCATGGACTGCAGCCCACCAGGCTCCTCCATCCATGGGATTTTCTAGGCAAGAGTACTGTAATGGTATCTAATTGCTTTAACTTGCAATTCCCTAATGACATATGATGTTGAGCATCTTTTTATATGTTATTTACCATCTATATATCTTCTCTGCTGAGATTTCTCTTCAGATCCTTTCCTATTTTGTAATTGGGTTATTTTCTTATTGTTGAATTTTAAGAGTTTTTTGTATATTTGGGGTAACAGTTCTTTATCAGTTATCTTCTGCAAGTGTATTCTCCTGTCTGCAGTTGTCTTTTCAATCCCGTAACAGTGTTTTTCACAGAGTAGGAGTTTTCATTCTAAAGAAGTCTAATTTATCGAAATTTTTTCATGGATCGTGCTTTTTGTTGTTGCATATAAGAAGTCACCTCCAAGCTCAAGGTCACCTAGATTTTCTCCTATGTTATCTTCTAGAAGTTATATAATTTTTTTTACATTTAGGTAAATGATCCATTTGGTGTTAATTTTTGTGAAAGGTGTAAGGTCTGTGTCTAGATCCTAATCTAAGTGCTAATTTATTCACTAGCCATTTGACACTATGAGTTGAAAACTAATGCCCATGCAAAAGCATGCACACAAATTGTTATAGCAGCTTTATCTATAATCATCAAAAACCGGGAAACAACCAAGATGTCCTTTACTAGGTGAATGAATAAACAAACTGTGGTACATCCATGCAATGGAGTATCAACAACAACAAAGACACAGAGGAAACTAAGATTCATATTGCTGAGTGAAAGAAGTCAGTGAAAAGGCAACATACTCTAAGATGCTAATCTGTATATGACATTCTGGAAATGGTAAAACCACAGAGACAGCTAAAAATGTCAGAGATTCCAGGGGTTCAGGGAGCGGGATTAGGGATGAAGGGGTGGAGTATCAGGCATTTTTACAGAAGTGACAGTATCCTGGATGATACTGTAATGATGTATACGTAATATTGTACACTTGCCAAAACCCACAGAAATATACAAAACAAAGAGTAAATCCAAATGTCAACTATGGGGTTTAGTTAATAATAATCTATTGATATTGCTTTATCATTTGTGACAAATGTTGGGGCTTCCCTGGTGGCTCAGACAGTAAAGCGTCTGCCTGCAATGCAGGAGACCTGGGTTCGATTCCTGGGTCAGAAAGATCCCCTGGAGAAGGAAATGGCAATCCACTCCAGCACTCTTGCCTGGAAAATCCCATGGACAGAGGAGCCTGATAGGCTATAGTCCATAGGGTCACAAAGAGTCAGACACGACTGAGCGACTTCACTTTCTAATGCAAAATGTTAATAATAGGAAAACTGTGTGCAGGGGAGAGAAAGAGCATATGGGAACTCTGTATTTTCTGTATAATCTCCCCAGACCTTAAACTGCTCTGAAAAGTAGTCTTTTAATTTTTTAAAGAATTATGTTCTCACGGTCATATGTTTTAGGAAAGTTTGTAAATATAAAACACCTTCATAATGGGGGGGCATTGTGTATCTGGAAACATTTTGGGGAAACTAAGAGGAAATAGGAGCTTCCCTGGTGGCTCAGTGGTAAAGAATCCATATGCCAATGCAAGAGGCACAGGTTCAATTCCTAGTAGGGAAGATCCCCAGGAGAGGGATATAGCAACCCACTCCAGTATTCTTGCTTGGAAAATCCCACAGACAGAGGAGCCTGGCAGGCTGCAGTCCATGGGGCTACAAAAAGAGCTGGACATGACTTAGCAACTAAACAACAATAACAAGAGGAAATAGAGTTGGAGATACATTTAGGTTGGGTTTAAAGGAACATGTTTATGTGATTCACAATCACTTCCAGATATGAGTAAATTATTAGTTAGCTATCCTGACTATCCTAAAGTAGGAATAATTTCCAGTGGCCTATACTCATTGTGCTACATTGTGACACGAATGTTCAGGGCTGAAATGGTGCCATAATATCAAGAGGTATCATAATCTGCCTAGTATTGGAAGCATGTGGGCAGTGGAAAAGAAGCATGGATTCAACTGCATAGAGTCAGAGTTAGTCTTTGGAAAATTCTTCCACATCTTTCAGGTTATATATGCAAGAAGCTTCATAGAAGTTTTAAACTTTAAGACAACCCTGAAAATTTTCATAAAATTGTAAGTAAGTTGTAAAGATGAAAGAAATCTTTCTAGACTATCACTAGTAAAAATTAAATTTTAATTAATCATAATAAAGACTGATTTAACTTTCCATATTCTCAACAGAAAATAATGTTTTAAAATCTTTGACATTAAAGTTCAAGAATGTTGGAAGAAAAGTATTACAGATGTATGTTGTTGCTGTTGTTCAGTCACTAAGCCATGTCCGACTCTTTGCAACTCCATGAACTACAGCATGCCAGGCTTTCCTATCACTCTCTCTCAGAGTTTGCTCAAACCCATGTCCATTGAGCAGAGGTATGTCAGGCAGTTTTTAAAAATATGCCATTTCTCCAAATGTTATGATTTTGCACTGCTTATCAGTTTCCAAATAAGTGTTATGATTTTTCTCATTATAAATAATATTCACCTTTGTATGTAATCTGAATTCAAATTCTGAATTCTTTCTCTTAGAGAATCCTCAAAATTGCTTAAGCTTAAGGTCACACAAAGCCTCAATCTGCCCCTAATACAACCTTTATGTGAGCAGCTCCCAATTTTCTATCTCCAGCTCAAACTTCTTTCCCAAACTCCAAACAAGCATATCCAACTGCTTACCTGATACCTCCACTGCATGTCTAAAAGACATCTCAAGATCAACATGTTCATGACTAAACTCCTAATCTATCCCAACACAACTCCCCAAATAAACTGTTCCCCCAAAATCTTGTCTATCTCAGTTGATGACTAAACATTTTTCAAGTTGCTCAGAAGAACAAAAACTTTGGAATCATTTTTGACCTCTCTTCTTAAGCTTACAACCAAACCTATCGGAAAAAATGTTGGGACAACTTTCAAAATATATCCAAATTTTGTCTGCTTATTATTTAATTTCACTGCTCTGGTCAGGCCACATGACACCCAACCTGAATTACTGCATTAGCCTCCAGACAGGTCTTCTTGAATCTACCTTTAACCCCTACAATCTGTTCTAAATGCAGCAGCTAATGTAGCTCTCTTAAAAGGCAGGTTAGATTATGTCATTCCTCAGCTAAATCTTCTGCTAACCTGTTTCACTCAGAGAAAAGGCCAAGGTTTCTCTAATGCTCTATGAGGCCCTCTGAGATCCGCATGTCCCCTGAGATTTCCCCATTCCTGTCAGCTCTTCCATCGCCTCCCCTGCTGATTTCCCTGTCACTCCACTCCAGCCACACTGGCTTCCGTGGCATCCTCACTGCCACCAGGAACTTTCTATACTAAGTTATTTACATAAGCATAATAAATGTTTAGTGTTGAATTTCTAGTTTCTTCTGAAAGTTTTTAAATTTCAGAAGAGCAGGGATCTCTAATTTGATCACTGATGTATCCCAAGTATCTAGAATGGTGCTCGATAGTTTCTGCTTAAAAAATTTTTATTGCACATATAAATCTTTTCATAGAGATGATATTTTTAGTAAAATACATAGATAACAGACATAATGATGCATTATGCTACTAAACACACTAAAAAACAAGAATAGAAACAAAGCTAATGGCCACAAATTTCAGTGCAATGATACTGAAATTGCCACAATTTATGGCTATGAAATAGAGAAAATATTGTCTGTATGGTTAGAGAATTATACACCAAATAAACTGAAACCTAGGTTACAGGGTAAACTTTGGAAGTTAAAGATTGCCTAAAAAGATAGACCATTCAGGTATGACCTAAATCAAATCCCTTATGATTATACAGTGGAAGTGAGAAATAGATTTAAGGGCCTAGATCTGATAGACAGAGTGTCTGATAAACTATGGACTGAGGTTCGTGACATTGTACAGGAGACAGGGATCAAGACCATCCCCATGGAAAAGAAATGCAAAAAAGCAAAATGGCTGTCTGGGGAGGCCTTACAAATAGCTGTGAAAAGAAGAGAAGTGAAAAGCAAAGGAGAAAAGGAAAGATATAAGCATCTGAATGCAGAGTTCCAAAGAATAGCAAGAAGAGATAAGAAAGCTTTCCTCAGCGATCAATGCAAAGAAATACAGGAAAACAACTGAATGGGAAAGACTAGAGATCTCTTGAAGAAAACTAGAGATACCAAGGGAACTTTTCATGCAAAGATGGGCTCGATAAAAGACAGAAATGGTATGGACCTAACAGAAGCAAGAAGATATTAAGAAGAGGTAGCAAGAATACACAGAAGAACTGTACAAAAAGGATCTTCAAGACCCAGATAATCACGATGGTATGATCACTCACCTAGAGCCAGACATCCTGGAATGTGAAGTCAAGTGGGCCTTAGAAAGTATCACTATGAACAAAGCTAGTGGAGGTGATGGAAATCAGTTGAGCTATTTCAAATCCTGAAAGATGATGCTGTGGAAGTGCTGCACTCAATATGCCAGCAAATTTGGAAAACTCAGCAGTGGCCACAGGACTGGAAAAGGTCAGTTTTCATTCCAATTCCCAAGAAAGGAAATGCCAAAGAATGCTCGAACTACTGCACAATTGCACTCATCTTACATGCTACGAAAGTAATGCTCAAAATTCTCCAAGCCAGGCTTCAGCAATACGTGAAACGTGAACTTCCAGATGTTCAAGCTGGTTTTAGAAAAGGTGGAGGAACCAGAAATCAAATTGCCAACATCTGCTGGATCATGGAAAAAGCAAGAGAGTTCCAGAAGAACATCTATTTCTGCTTTATTGACTATGCCAAAGCCTTTGATTGTGTGGATGACAATAAACTGTGGAGAATTCTGAAAGAGATGGGAATACCAGACCACCTGACCTGCCTCTTGAGAAACCTATGTACAGGTCAGGAAGCAACAGTTAGAACTGGACATGGAAAAACAGACTGGTTCCAAATAGCAAAAGGAGTACGTCAAGGCTGTATATTGTCACTCTGCTTATTTAACTTCTATGCAGAATACATCATGAGAAACGCTGGGCTGGAAGAAGCACAAGCTGGAATCAAGATTGCTGGGAGAAATATCAATAACCTCAGATATGCAGATGATACCACTCTTATGGCAGAAAGTGAAGAGGAACTAAAAAGCCTCTTGATGAAAGTGAAAGAGGAGAGTGAAAAAGTTGGCTTAAAGCTCAACATTCAGAGAACTAAGATCATGGCACCTGGTCACATCACTTCATGGCAAATAGATGGGGAAACAGTGGAAACAGTGTCAGACTTTATTTTTTGGGCTCCAAAATCACTGCAGATGGTGACTGCAGCCATGAAATTAAAAGATGCTTACTCCTTGGAAGAAAAGTTATGACCAACCTAGAAGCATATTGAAAAGCAGAGACATTACTTTGCCAACAAAGGGTCTGTCTAGTCAAGGCTTTGGTTTTTCCTGTGGTCATGTATGAATGTGAGAGTTGGACTGTGAAGAAAGCTGAGCACCGAAGAATTGATGCTTTTGAACTGTGGTATTGGAGAAGACTCTTGAGAGTCCCTTGGACTGCGAGGAGATCCAACCAGTCCATTCTAAAGGAGATCAGCCCTGGGTGTTCTTTGGAAGGACTGATGCTGAAGCTGAAACTCCAATACTTTGGCCACCTCATGGCAAGGAGTTGACTCATTGAAAAAGACTCTGATGCTGGGAGGGATTGGGGGCAGGAGGAGAAGGGGACGACAGAGGATGAGATGGCTGGATGGCATCACTGACTCGATGGACATGAGTTTGAGTGAACTCCGGGAGATGGTGATGGACAGGGAGGCCTGGCATTCTGCATTCATGGGGTCGCAAAGAGTTGGACAGGACTGAGCGACTGAACTGAACTGTAAAAGATAGAGACCTTCAAAGAGATATAGACACTTATCTCCCCTATTTATATGTTTAGATTTCAAAAGATAATAAAAGTTCCAGAGCTACTGGTTTGTATTCCAAAGGGTTTAAACTGGGGACCTTCCCCTTATCTTCCCTGAGATATGTTTACATAAGGTAGAAAAGATTTATCTGCCTCTCAAGATGGAAAAAGACTGTTATATAGTAGTTCCTATATAAATTTCCAGATTCATAATTTTGGGGCTCCCCTTCTATGCATATTACCATCTGGTTCTCATCTCATTATGCTGAAGGGGAAGAATAGGGTGTGAAGAACAAATGTGGTTACTGCTGTTAAATAATAATAGTCCTCCTTTGATACAGAAACGTTGTGCTTGATTTTAGGATGAATTAAATAATATATGTATTAAAAATTTATCAATAGATTTAGGAGATTTTCTACAAAAATTATATGAGATAATATAACTGGTATAAAATACTGAACACGTTGCCTATCACCTGGTAGACACGGGTTAGTTCCCTCCCCTCTTCATGTTACTCACTCTCAATGGCTTAAAGAAAGATGAAGACAAATTTTCTGTCTTACTTCATTGTCTTCCAGCTTTTCGATATATTGCCAACTTTTCTAATCCTAACTATATAAAGCCTGGCCTAAGAAATTAGAGAAACACCTCAGACTCTGTAGAAAAACATATACAAGTAACATTTCCAGGTTAATGTTATCATAAAATTTTCCTACAATATTATATTCAAAATTTAATATTAGAAGATAAAGAATTCAAGAAACTTAGTGATAAATGACATGGTTCTGAAATGACTTATTAAACATGACTAGACTTATTTTTCAAGATTAGATACAGAACAATTTTTATTTTATTATAAAGTCCAGAATTTTATTCGGATTCATTTCGATATTTGGCAAAACTAATACAATATTGTAAAGTTTAAAAATAAAATAAAATTTAAAAAAAAGGAACTGTTTCAAATGAGCATTTCTTAAATTCATCAAAATGGTCAATAAGAATTAATTTTACATAATGTTAAGAAACCCAATTTAATAAAAATTTAGATATGAATATATTTTAAAGAAGTGAGAATGCAACACTGCTATTAAAAGAAATAAGCACTGAACACAAGAATTCATTTGAAATTTACTTGTATGTCAGCTGAGGAAAAATAGTTTCCCCATTAGAAAAACAAAGGGTTCATTAAAGGTAATACTGCTTTCTGAACACAAATCTTGTTAACAAATCCTGGATTTCTGACCCTTATATTGTGGGGAACTATCTTATTGAGCAGGTCCAGAATTATTGTAAATATTTTCATTATGTAGGAAATACCAGTAGTGAAACAACACTTTATGTGTCTGTGGTCATAGTATACTGAGTGTTTACAAAATGCTTTGAGAAAAGAGATGCATTTGGGGATGGAAAGGAATCCTACTACGATTCATAATAATACTAATTAACTACTCTGCTTTATTTAGCTGGCAGGAAAGGGGTCAAGCTATCTGCTCTTGAAGAGAACTGTGTGTTTTTTCCGTGAAATGAAGTCGAATATATAACACAGCTGGTGCATAATTACTGAGTTGCTACAGCCACTTATTTAGACATGCCAATCATGGGAAAAGGTCAAGTACATTAAGCTGAATAAGCATGTGATCTTTAATTCCATGGGTACTCTAACAGAGTCAGAAAACACAACAAGCCATCATTTATCATAACATATCAAAGAGCTGTAAGTCCAACAGAAATTCTCTTCTGAGATTAGAGCTATAGAGAGCAAGAAAAGAAACCAGGAGGGTGTTGAGTGAGTGTGTGTGTGTACATTGCAAAGAGATGCTATTAGGCTACTTACTGCACTGTTGTTTCTCATGCTATTTTGCTGAAAGAATTAAAAAGTCACACCAATGCTGGTCATAGTTACCTGACGCTAGGACCGTATATGTAATGATTACAAAACAAAAGACCACGTGACTGTGACTATTCTATACAGAAAATAAAAATCTTGAAAGTGCTAAAGTTGTTCATCAAAGAAATCACAGTTTGAGGTTTACTAGTTTAGAAGATACTGTGGAATATTTTAAAATATAATATTTCTTATAAGTTTATAATACTATCTTGATTGTATTTATCAAGTTTTTGATAGTTGTTATCAAAACATAACAACTAAATTACTTTGTACCTTGAGATATCAATGTTAGCTTTTATCTTGGAAGATATAAGCCTCAATATTTCTTGAATAAATGAATGAATCCTAATAACATGTATTTTCTAAGAAAAAAAAAAAAGAGAATTTCTCATCTTGATAGATTCTAAGACAGCCTGATGTTGGATGTTTAGGGTGCTCAAAGGGAATCTAGTCAAAATCAGTCAAGAAACAGGAATAATAAGAAATGCTTATATGATATGATCCCTGCACTTAAAAAAAAAAGATAGTCATCCAATTGTTCAAAAATCAAATGCCAGAAAAGCAAATAGCAATCAATGAAACAAATAAAAAGTAGAAAAAAACCCCTTATTAAAGCTAATATTCTTGTGTTGTATCAAGCAGTAAATGCTGTAGGAGTTCACAAGAGAGTGAAATCAAAGGTAACCTGAGCAATCAAGGAAAGTTTCATGGAAAAGGACTTGAGTATTAAACTAGGGAATGGGAAATGGAGGAGTGGGAAATCTAGAAAAACAAGATAAATCGCACAAAAATAGAAGAACACTTTGGGGGAATAATGTGAGGTGCATGTTAACAGCAGGAGAAAAGTAAGGTGAGATAGAGCATGCATTTTTGTAATTACAAAAGCTTTCAGTTTCACTATTATTTTCAAATATTTATGTTTTGCTATTTTATTTTATAAGGAAAAGAGATCAACATATGTTCTGGGATACTTTAAAAAAACGAATGCAAAAGACAAGGTTGTGCTCCCCATCTCCTCAACCTCATTTTAACTAAATTATGATTTCTGAACAGCCTTGATGCTTTGCTTCAGGGAAATTGGTAGGATATGAGCAAAAAGGTAAAACTGCAAAAGTTTCCAGATTTAGACTTGTATTAATCTGAAAGACATATGTATATGTAGAAAGTGGCTCATTCTAAGAATTGTGGTAATTAAAGACAGAAGGGTTGCCTGGAAAAACTGAAGACTTTTTGAAGAAAAAAAGATTTCCATGAAGACAGTTGATGGAATTCAAACTGTGAAACTGAAGGAATTAAAAAATTAAAACATCTGAAAGCAAAGAGGGAAAACACTTGTAACATTTCTACACAGAAGTTTACAAATAGGAAATAATGTTGCAGATTTTTTTTTTAATGGCAACAATATTTTAGGAGATTCTCCCATCAAATAGTAGAATCTGTTCTCCTAATCCTTGAATCCTGGCTTGGCCATGTAACTTATTTTGACTTCTGGGACATTGGCACATGTGATACAAAAAAGACTTAGAGAAAGCTTTTGTTTTTTTCTCTACTGCTTTCTATAAGAAAGCTTGTGGTTTTTTTCCTTTTATGCCAACATGTAATCATATGTATCAAATCTGTTTAATTTTATCACATACCATCACCAGTATACATTGTATGCCTGCATGCCTGTGTGGGTGCTGTTGCTTCAGTTGTGTCTGACTCTTTGAGATCCCACAGACTGTAGCCTGCCAGGCTCCTCTGTCCATGGGATTTTCCTGCCAAGAATACTGGAGTGGGTTTCCATGCCCTCCTCTAGGGGACCTTTCCAACCCAGGGATCTAACTCGCATCTCCTGCCTCCCCTGCATTGTAGGTGTACTCTTTACCACTGAGCCACTGGGGAAGCCCATATATTCTATGAGCACCTTATATTTCCTTATAACATTTTTCAAAAATTCAGTTAAATAATTGTATAATCAGGTATATAATGCCTATGATAGGCTCTAGAGGCAGTAATAAGGTCTGTACAATCATGTTCTCATTCCCAGTACCTGGCACATTAAAAGCTCAGTAAGTGTTGAATAAATAAATGACAACAAATTCAAACTCATTTTTATAGAATTTTATGCTGAAGTTGGCTAGAAATTTTAAAAACTAGCTCAGAGGAGAGATAACTTTGAGGAAGATGGGATATGTATTGCTAAGGGAAACATAGATAGCATGCCTTGTGAAGGCACAAGCACAGAGAGGGTCCAGAGACATGTAACTTGTTTTTATCAGGAAGTAAACAGAATTTTTATTTCTTTAAATATTCATTGCTTAATGAACACTTTATTCATTAAACGCTTTATTCATTGCTCATGAAGAAACATATACCTATACTACATATAGAAACCACACTTCTCTTTTTAAAAATTTTATAGGATATCTTAGATGAAGCCCAAGACTTCACCACATATAACCTGACAGCAATGGTGTGCTGAAACTGGCTTATATCAATTTGCCAGAACTAGTTGGGCATGTCTCTTCCTAACTCTGTATTCAGTGAAAACATTTCAATGATGTGAAAGCAGCCATGAAAAATGGAAAATGCTATAAATTGAGGCTATGGAGGCAACCAAGAGAAGAGGAGGAGGGAGGGTTATCAAAACACCGCTGCCTGGTACCTAGTGGGAACATAAAGATGGAACTTCCTTTTTTTAACTTGTTGACAACTGTCTATACCCAGATGTGATCTGATCAATTTATCTTAATAAGGCTGACTTCATTTTCTAGAAAGATCCACTTATGTAGTTTTGTAATTATATGTATAACAAGTATCCAATTCTAAGTAAAGAGAATAAAAAAATTATTGGGGCAATACAAAAGCATAGAGCTAAGATGATGGTGAAAGTGACGTTAGGGGGCATCTGTTTTCATCCTCTCATTTATATAGGATCATTAGAGCATTTTAGGAAGAAGGGAAACTGCACCCAAATCCTTTTGCTTTGAGATATAAAGTCATTAAATCATTTCTGAAGGAGTATGGTACCCTAAATGAAGACAAGCAGGAATGCACGGAGGCCTCCCACTTCCATTCTCTGTTGAAAGGAAACTCCATAGATGGGAGGAGAGTTTGGACCCTTTTCCAGACTCAACAGCAGCCACCAGATTACTGTGTGTGTGTGTGTGTGTGTGTGTGTGTGTGTGTGTGTGTATTGATGGTTTTAGGTCCATCAAGCGAATGATGCTAAACACCTTTCTGACAAAGTCACTTAGGTACTAGAGAGCCTACTCTGAGTGCGGAAAACTTGAAGTATACACTGAAGTCTCAAGGCTGATTTTGGTATGCACATATGTGGAGGAGGAAGTTGTGTAGCTGACTGGATTAACCTGTACAGATAAACCAGGAAGGATCAACAACTTTGGTGGACAGGCCTTGCTCCAAATAATAGTGAGTAGTCACAAACTCCAGTGCAACTTGCATCATCCCAACTCCCTGGATGCCAGCAGATTTCTACTTGGTAGTAGAAGATACTGAGACTAATAGGTTAAGTTTTCTAGAGTTAAACAGTTGTTGAGATCAACCATGAGGGAGATACCTAGTTTATAAGGTCCATATTTTATCTCTTTTTTCACTGCTATATTACTCGTACCTAGAGTAGTACCTTTGTTGTTGTTGTCTAGTTCCCAAGTCAGGTCCAACTCTTTTGTGACTCCATGGACTGTAGCCCACCAGACTCTTCTGTCCATGGGATTTCCCAGGCAAGAATACTGGAATGGGTTGCTGTTTCCTTCTCCAGGGGATCTTCCTGACACAGGGATCAAACCTGTGTCTCCTGTGGTGGCAGGCAGATTCTTTACCACTGAGCCAGCACTTAATAATAGGCATTAAGTAGAACTGGAGGAATGAATGAATTAGTGAATCTAAAGTCCCATTAATTCTCACTGAGGGTGGCAACTCCTTAGAGATATTAAGGACTGATTAAACCATTTAGTCTAAGTAACCCTATGGAACTTGGGAGGAGAAGCCCAGGAGAAATGCCAGACAGGTTGTACCTCTGAGCTATTATATTATCAATGCTAACCAAATATGACCTAATTTTATATCTCAAAATAATAAAGCCAGATATACCCTTTCCATAAAAAATTTATATTTGATGATATTTTGCCACATCTTTTCTACTTCAAATTTCTTTCTCAAGAAAGGTAAAGAATAATTTTTCATGGTTTTCAAGAATCATGAATCATTAATAGGACATTTTTTAAACCCTTCACTTACACAGAGGGCTTCCCTGATAGCTCTTGGTAAAGAATCCTCCTGCAATGCAGGAGACACCGGTTTGATTCCTGGGTCAGGAGAGCTTCTGGAGAAGGGATAAGCTACGCACTCCAGTATTCCTGGGCTTCCCTTGTGGCTCAGCTGGTAAAGAATCCATCTGCAATGCAGGAGACCTGGGTTGGGAAGATTGCCTGGAGAAGGGAAAGGCTACCCACTCCTGGAGAATTCTATGGACTGTATAGTCTATGGTGTCGCAAAAAGTCGGACACAACTGAGCGACTTTCACTCACTTATATAGAGCAAGCAGTCCTTTTCAAATACAAAACTAATGAACTTTTCTTGTCAGTCAGAGAACTGAAAACTTCAAAGTATTCGTTAACAAGAAATTTAAATTTTAAAGCATACTCTAGAAATTCATTTAAAGATCACAGAATTTAGAGCTGCAAAATTTAGAGAGCACCTGACTGATTCTCTCATTTTCATGAGAGAAATAAACAGATATAAATGTGAAATAAACAGAAGTCGAAGAATTTAACCCAACACTGCTAAAACTAAGCATTTCTAAGTAATTGTATCCAATAGGGAAATTTTAAAAACTTAAGTTTTTTTCCTCATGCAAAACCCTACTATTTCCATGTAACATAAAACAATGATACAGTTCATCTTTCATGTAACAGTCTTTCAAATACTCAGTTATTTAGCAGTTATGTTCTAAGTATTCCCTTAGCATTTTCCTCAACTAATATTTGTATAAGACGACCTCTACTTTGGAAACATTCCTCTTTGTCAGTGCCTGCTTTAGGCATATTCACTGCATGAAGGGCCGTATGATGCACATGGAACACTTTGGACACATCCATACAGACTCCTATAGCTCTCATAGGTGGGAATAACATTCCAAGAAGTGAATAACATTCCAAGAAGTGAATAACATTCCAAGAAGTGAATCATACAGAGATAGAATAAAGAAAAAAAAATCAAGGACATATATACAGAGAGTAACCAACAGTTGAAAGATAGATGAGAACAGACAAAGCTTTGATGAAATGGATGGAACCTCTCACATTATGTCAGTGGGAGGGTAAAACATAGATCAAAAATTTTAAACTCTATAACCTTTTGAGTCAGTGATCCTTCTGAGAATTACATAGGGAAGTCAAGTGCACAATATATATATATATATATATATATATATAATAATAAATCATTGAAACTTTGTTTAAAAAGATAAATGAGAAATAAAATATCCATTGATAAGGGATTGGTTAATTAAAGCATGATATAATCATGCAATGAAATACAAAGTATGATTAAATGGGCAATATCAATATTAACATGGAATGATGCTGATTTTTTTAATAAAGAGAGTAGTTTAAAAGATTATGAATTATACTATAATTCACTTAAATGTAATTTAGCTATCTAAAGAGCCTCTTGATGAAAGTGAAAGAGGAGAGTGAAAAACTTGACTTAAAGCTCAACATTCAGAAAACTAAGATCATGGCATCTTGTCCCATCACTTCATGGCAAATAGATGGGGAAACAGTGGAAATAGTGGCTGACTTTATTTTTCTGGGCTCCAAAATCACTGCAGGTGGTGACTGCCGTCATGAAAATAAAAGACGCTTATTCCTTGGAAGGAAAGTTATGACCAACCTAGACAGCACATTAAAAAGCAGAGACATTACTTTATCAACAAAGGTCTGTCTAGTCAAGGCTATGGTTTTTCCAGTAGTCATGTATGGATGTGAGAGTTGAGCTATAAAGACAGCTGAGCACAGAAGAACTGATGCTTTTGAACTGTGGTGTTAGAGAAGGTTTTTTTTTTTTTAAGGTTTAGTTTATTTATTGACATTTAGTTGATTCATACAATTGTATTTGTTTCACATGGAGAGCATTTTTATAGGTGACTCCATTTGAAGTAACTATATAGTAATGGCCATGCTTATTTATTTTATTTATTTATTTAAACATTTTTTATAACAGAAGTATTTTTTTTTTTACAGTATTGTATTGGTTTTGCCATACATCAACATGAATCCACCATGGGTGTACACATGTTCCCCATTCTGAACCCCCTCCCACCTCCCTCCCCGTACAATCCCTCTGGGTCATCCCAGTGCACCAGCCCCAAGCATCCTGTATCCTGCATCGAACCTAGACTGGCAATTCATTTCTTATATGATACTATACATGTTTCAATGCCATTCTCCCAAATCATCCTACCCTCTCCCTCTCCCACAGAGTCCAAAAGACTGTTCTATACATCTGTGTCTCTTTTCCTGTCTTGCATACAGGGTTATCGTTACCATCTTTCTAGATTCCATATATATGCGTTAGTATACTGTATTGGTGTTTTTCTTTCAGGCTTGCTTCACTCTGTATAATAGGCTCCAGTTTCATCCACCTCATTAGAACTGATTCAAATGTATTCTTTTTAATGGCTGAGCAATACTCCATTGTGTATATGTACCATAGCTTTCTTATCCATTCATCTGCTGATGGACATCTAAGTTGCTTCCATGTCCTGGCTATTATAAACAGTGCTGCAATGAACATCGGGGTACACACGTCTCTTTCAATTCTGGTTTCCTCGGTGTGTATGCCCAGCAGTGGGATTGCTGGATCATAAGGCAGTTCTATTTCCAGTTTTTTAAGGAATCTCCACACTGTCCATAGTGGCTATACTAGTTTGCATTCCCACAAACAGTGTAAGAGGGTTCCCTTTTCTCCACACCCTCTCCAGCATTTATTGCTTATAGACTTTTGGATAGCAGCCATTCTGACTGGTGTGAAATGATACCTCATTGTGATCTGGATTTGCATTTCTCTGATAATGAGTGATGTTGAGCATCTTTTCATGTGTTTGTTAGCCCTCTGTATGTCTTCCTTGGAGAAATGTTTATTTAGTTCTTTGGCCCATTTTTTGATTGGGTCATTTATTTTTCTGGAGTTGAGCTGTAGGAGTTGCTTGTATATTTTTGAGATTAGTTGTTTGTCAGTTGCTTCATTTGCTATTATTTTCTCCCATTCTGAAGGCTGTCTTTTCACCTTGCTTAGAGTTTCCTTTGTTGTGCAGAAGCTTTTAATTTTAATTAGGTCCCATTTGTTTATTTTTGCTTTTATTTCCAATATTCTGGGAGGTGGGTTAGAGGATCCTGCTGTGATTTAAGTCGGAGAGTGTTTGGCCTATGTTCTCCTCTAGGAGTTTTATAGTTTCTGGTCTTACATTTAGATCTTTAATCCATTTAGAGTTTATTTTTGTGTATGGTGTTAGAAAGTGTTCAAGTTTCATTCTTTTATAAGTGGTTGACCAGTTTTCCTAGCACCACTTGTTAAAGAGATTGTCTTTAATCCATTGTATATTCTTGCCTCCTTTGTCAAAGATAAGGTGTCCATAGGTGCGTGGATTTATCTCTGGGCCTTCTATTTCGTTCCATTGATCTATATTTCTGTCTTTGTGCCAGTACCATACTGTCTTGATGACTGTGGCTTTGTAGTAGAGCCTGAAGGCAGGCAGGTTGATTCCTCCAGTTCCATTCTTCTTTCTCAAGGTTGCTGTGGCTATTCAAGGTTTTTTTGTATTTCCATACAAATTGTGAAATTATTTGTTCTAGCTCTGTGAAAAATACCGTTGGTAACTTGATAGGGATTGCATTGAATCTATAGATTGCTTTGGGTAGTATACTCATTTTCACTCTATTGATTCTTCCAATCCATGAACATGGTATATTTCTCCATCTATTAGTGTCCTCTTTGATTTCTTTCACCAGTGTTTTATAGTTTTCCATATATAGGTCTTTAGCTTCTTTAGGTAGATATATTCCTAAGTATTTTATTCTTTTCATTGCAATGGTGAATGGAATTGTTTCCTTAATTTCTCTTTCTTTTTTCTCATTATTAGTGTATAGGAATGCAAGGGATTTCTGTGTGTTGACTTTATATCCTGAAACTTTACTATATTCATTGATTAGCTCTAGTAATTTTCTGGTGGAGTCTTTAGGGTTTTCTATGCAGATCATGTCATCTGCAAACAGTGAGAGTTTTACTTCTTCTTTTCCAATTTGGATTCCTTTTATTTCTTTTTTGGCTCTGATTGCTGTGGCCAAAACTTCCAAAACTATGTTGAATAGTAATGGTGAAAGTGGGCACCCTTGTCTTGTTCCTGACTTTAGGGGAAATGCTTTCAATTTTTCACCATTGAGGATAATGTTTGCTGTGGGTTTGTCATATATAGCTTTTATTATGTTGAGGTATGTTCCTTCTATTCCTGCTTTCTGGAGAGTTTTTATCATAAATGGATGTTGAATTTTGTCAAAGGCTTTCTCTGCATCTATTGAGATAATCATATGGCTTTTATTTTTCAATTTGTCAATGTGATGTATTACATTGATTGATTTGCGGATATTGAAGAATCCTTGCATCCCTGGGATAAAGCCCACTTGGTCATGGTGTATGATCTTTTTAATGTGTTGTTGGATTCTGATTGCTAGAATTTTGTTAAGGATTTTTGCATCTATGTTCATCAGTGATATTGGCCTGTAGTTTTCTTTTTTTGTGGCATTTTTGTCAGGTTTTGGTATTAGGGTGATGGTGGCCTCATAGAATGAGGTTGGAAGTTTACCTTTGGAGAAGACTCTTGAGAGTCCCTTGGACTACAAGGAGATCCAACCAGTCCATCCTAAAGGAAATCAGTCCTGGGTGTTTATTGGAAGGACTGATGTTGAAACTGAAACTCCAACACTTCGGCCACCTGATGTGAAGAGCTGACTCATTGGAAAAGACCCTGATGCTGGGAAAGATTGAGGGCAGGAGGAGAAGGGGATGACAGAGGATGAGATGGTTGGATGGCATCATCAACTCAATGGACATGGGTTTGGGTGGACTCCAGGAGCTGGTGATAGACAGGTAGGCCTGGCATACTGCGGTTCATGGGGTTGCAAAGAGTCGGACATGACTGAGCAACTGAACTAAACTGATGACTGTTTATGTACATAATTAAATTGTATTCTGTTTATAATATTAATTCTGTTCAAAAATAATAATTTCTACTTCTAAGTGGTGAGTTTGGGGGGTTATTGTTTTGTTTTGTTTGCCTTCTTTATACTTTTTTATATTTCTTGGATTTTCCTAACTCAAGTAATTTTTTGTTTTAAAATATTGTTTTAATAACTTTTAAAACAATAAAAACTATTTTAATTTTGGGAATAAACATAGAAATCTCAAGTAGACTAAGAGAGACCAGTGGATAAAACAGAAAAAATACTAAGGAAGACTTCTCTGAGAAGCCACAGGAAGGGAGATGAGAAAAGAGAAGGAATATCTAAAAACAAAGGTATAGTCAAAAGTTTTACAAGCAACTGAGATTTCAAAAGGACATGTAGTTGGCAATTAAGAACACCTTTTTAATAGACAGAATGCATATTAATAAACCTTAACAGAAAATCAAAGTGAGATAGCATGAGAGAAGCAATCATTATTTCAACTTAGCAAACATGACTTTCATGTTCATGATCAGTACTACCATCATTTGCATTAGAGTATCAAAAAATGCTTTCCCATTATATTGTCATCCTATTAAATAATAGCAATTTATTATTATAAGAAAAAATTGAGTTATGCAGAGGAAAAAATAGGTATAATTCTAAATAATTTAGCTAGATATTATAAATCCTTTTGGTAATAAGACTGTAATATGTTATTCATAAATGCTCCAAAGGTAATTTAGAAGCAGGTTTGAAAAGTCAAAAGGAATATTAATAGTTAAGGACATTATGTATAATCTTAAAGTTATTATATATAATATACAATGTATAATACATAATGAAATATTACTCAGCCTTAAAAAGGAATGAAATTTTGCCATTTGTAGCAACGTGGATTCATGAACCTAGAAAGCATTATGCTTAGTGAAAGAAGTCAGAGAAAGACAATACTCTATGTTATCACTTATATGTGGAATCTAAAAAGTAAGATGAATGTACATAACAAAACAGAACAGATTCACAGATACAGAGGATAAAGCAGTTGTCACCATCAGGGAGAGGGAAGGGGGAGCAGCAAGCTAGGGGTAGAGGATTAAGAGATAAAAACTGCTATGTATAAAGTAGATAAACAACAAGGCTATATTGTACAGCACAGGAAATTATAGCATCCATTTTGTAATAATATTAAATGGAATATAATCTATAAAAATATTGACTAACTGGCTATAATCTGAAGTAAATACAATATTGTAAATCAACTAAACTTCAATAAAAATGATATTCATAATATTCCTGCTGCAGAGACAAGATAAAAGCTAAATTTATCAGCAGAAAATCAAATTTTTATTTTTTTTTAATCATGCTTTCATTTGTTTTGATTTTGTGTATTATCTTCCCAACTGAAGCTCTCAGTTGGGATATAGATGATAGAGGAGTAGAGAGAGAAAGAAACGATACTTAGTTATTTTCATTATGCTTTCAGCAGTCCTGACAAACTAAGGGTAATAGGGATGACTAGGTAGGTTAGGAAAGAGAAATGATAGAATGGGGTATTGTCATCAGAAGAAAATATAAAAGAAGATTCCAAAAAGCAACCTCAGAATACCAGTACACAAAATGGAATTAATTCTATTAAAGTTCTAGTGATACTATTAATAGCACTGATAAAAGTATCAGTTCAGTTCAGTCCCTCAGTCGTGTCTGTCTCTTTGCACCCCATGGACTGCAGCACGCCAGGTTTCCCTGTCCATCACCAATTCCCACAGTTTGCTCAAACTCATGTCCACCGAGTAGGTGATGCCATCCAACCATCTCATCCTCTGTCGTCCCCTTCTCCTCCTACCCTCAATCCCTCCCAGCATCAGGGTCTTTTCCAATTCTTTGCATCAGGTGGCCAAAGTATTGGAGTTTCAGCTTCAGCATCAGTCCTTCCAAAGAACACCCAGGGCTGATCTCCTTTAGAATGGACTGGTTGGATCTCTTTGCAGTTCAAGGAACTCTCAAGAGTCTTCTCTAACACCACAGTTCAAAAGCATCAATTATTTGGCATTCAGCTTTCTTTATAGTCCAACTCTAGCATCTATACATGACTACTGCAAAAACCATAGCTTTGACTAGACGGACCTTTGTTGGTAAAGTAATTTAATATGCTGTCTAGGTTTGTCATAGCTTTCGTTTTTTCTTTTTTTTTAATTAATTTATTTTAATCAGAGGCTAATTACTGTACAATATTGTAGTGGTTTTGTCATACATTTGTCATACATGTCATACATGGCTGACATGAATCAGCCATGGGTGTACATGTGTTCCCCATCCTGAACCCCCCTCCCACCTCCCTCCCCATCCCATCCTTCAGAGTCATCCCAGTGTACCAGCGCTGAGCACCCTGTCTCATGCATCAAACCTGAACTGGTGATCTGTTTCATACATGATAATATACATGTTTCAGTGTGTCATAGCTGTTCCTCCAAGGAACAAGTGTCTTTTAATTTCATAGCTGCAGTCACCATCTGCAGTGATTTTGGAGCCCAAGAAAATAAGGTATAAAATAAAAGTATAAATGTGTATAAAATTATAAAATGTGTGATAAAAGTATGCTGCTGCTGCTGCTGCTGCCAAGTCGCTTCAGTCGTGTCCGACTCTGTGCGACCCCATAGATGGCAGCCCACCAGGCTCCCCCGTCCCTGGGATTCTCCAGGCAAGAACACTGGAGTGGGTTGCCATTTCCTTCTCCAATGCATGAAAGTGAAAAGTGAAAGTGAAGTCGCTCAGTCGATTCCGACTCTTAGCGACCCCATGGACTGCAGCCTACCAGGCTCCTCCGTCCATCGGATTTTCCAGGCAAGAGTACTGGAGTGGGTTGCCATTGCCTTCTCCGGTGATAAAAGTATAGATGTCTATAATACAGAATGGGGTTTCCAAGTGGCGCTAGTGGTAAAGAACCCACCTGCCAATCCAGGAGACGTAAGAGATATGGGTTCAATCTCTGAGTCGGAAGAGCCCCTGGAGGAGGGCATGGCAACCCACTTCAGTATTCTTGCCTGGAGAATCTCATGGACAAAGGAGCCTGGCAGGCTAAAGTTCACAGGGTCACAAAGAGTTGGACATGACTAAAGTTACTTGGGAAAGGAAAACGACAAGGTTCTATATTGTCACTCTATTTAAGTTACATGCAGAGTACGTCATGCAAAATGCCAGGCTGGACCCATTGGCAGGCTCCAGTGGATCACAAGCTGGGCTCAAGATTGCTGGGAGAATATCAACAACCTCAGGTATGCAGATGATACCCCTCTAATGGCAGAAAGTAAAAAGGAACTAAAGAGCCTCTTGATGAGAGTGAAAGAGGAGAGTGAAAAAACTGGCTTAAAATTCAACATTCAAAAACTGAAGATCATGGCATCAGGTCCCATCGCTTCATGGCAAATGGATGGGGAAAAAGTGGAAGCAATGACCGATTTTATTTTCTTGGGCTCCTAAATCACTGCAGATGGCTACTGCAGCCATGAAATTAAAAGATAGATACCTAGACAGCATATTAAAAATCAAAGACATCACTTTGCTGACAAAGGTCTGTATAGTCAAAGGTATGGTTTTTCCAGTAGTCGTATACCTATGTGAAAGATGGACTAAAGAAAGCTGAGTGCTGAAGAACTGATGCTTTCAAAATGTGGTGCTGGAGAAGACTCTTGAGAGTCCCTTGGACTGCAAAAAGATCAAACCAGTCAATCCTAAAGGAAATCAACCCTGAATATTCATTGGAAGGATAGATGGTGAAGTTGAAGCTCCAGTACTTTGGCCACCTGAAGCAAATAGCCGGCTCATTGGAAAAGACCCCGATGCTGGGAAAGATTGAGGGCAAAAGGAGAAGAGGGCAGTAAGAGGATGAGATGGTTAGATAGCATCACAGAGCCAGTGGACATAAATCTGGACAAACTCCAGGAGATAGTAAAGCACAGGGAATTCTGGAGTGCTGGGGTCATAAAGAGTCATACACAACTTAGCAACTGAACAACAACAAAAAAATCCAGAAATTTAAGAACATCATCTCTTTCAATTACTATTTAACATTTACTATCATCATTATTTATTGCAATTGCTATTTTAAATGTAAACATTTATGTGCAAGGTGGCCACTGTAATTTTTCCCAAGGAAGTTTACAGCTCAAGTGCCCTTTTGATAGCACCAGTATGTAAACCACCTTGGAAAATAAAGAGCATAAAGCAGAAGTTTTGCTCACTGCTTGTATACCATTAGCACGCAATTAATATTGGTGAATGATGATGACTTCACAAGGGAAGTCCAAATTGATTGGTAGCCCACCTGTGCTTCAATTGTGAGGGGATAACCTGTGGAGGTTCTGATCACATGCAGCTAAGGAGTTTTAAAGTAGGATAGCTCTAGAGGGAAGCTAGTAGAAATAGAGATTGAAGAATTTAATCAAGAAGTAGACTAAATTGATTCCTTCACAATGTCACTTTCAGAATACTACTCCCATACTATTAAACTTTATAACAAAATAATCAACTCATTTAAGTCTCAGATGTCTGGAAAACTCAAAAGTATAGTGTTAATATAAACATATTAAGAAGCTTTAATCATTTGTGGTTTGTCTTCAAAGTATTAAATATTTTTGAAGAAAAATATAGAAGGATTAAAGGAATAAATTCTTTGCTGCAAAATACCCTATTTTAATATTTATAGGATTATATTTAAGGTAATGAAAAGGGATTTCTTTTCATCTATTGTATCACTAAAATAGCAAATGACTGAAAATTTTACATATACACACACAAATATACAGTTCTCCTTATTCACAAAGGATATGTCTTAGGTCACATTACATAGCAAATACTTCAAATCTGTACTGTGCCTTTGATAAGTAGAGAATAGGTAGTAAATAGAGACAGATTTATAAGGAATAATGAGGGAGATTAAGAATATATGCTCTTATTCTAAAATCAGCTGCCTAAAAACTGACATTGTAAACTAGGGATGGAAAAAATACAACAAGGACTCCTAAATTATTAAACCACAAATTTGCTGGATTTCTTAGTCACATATACACATTAGAATATTTGTTACTATTACTATCCTCATGCAAGGACATACTTGCAAATGATATGACTATTTGCAAATGATCTAATAAGCCATGACCAAATTTAGAAAAATAGATCTTTAAAATTTACAATATACTCCAAAAACAGACTATAAATAACTATCAAGCTACCACTCCAAACAGAAAAAATATCACAAATAAATTTATATATCAAAATAAAGATGTGGGTCACACACAAAATTCATGTGGAACAATTAGTATGAAGAAATATGGAACATGATGTATAGCTCACCTGGGAGTTAATTTTAGGAATAAAAGTAATTCCATTATTAGACTGTTTAAAAACAAACATTCTCTTATTTAGTTTTTATTTTTAGGATACCCAGGAGAAAAATAAAACAATTCATTGTGAAATGTACATAGGTAGCCAAGATATTCAATTAGGAAATAAAATTTACTACTGGCTATTTTTTTTTTCTGGTATCTTCACTTTTAGACTATCTGCCCAATTCCCATCCTCAAATATCTAAAGTGTGTGGCAGGCAGAATGTACAATTTTAAATGGACCTATGTAGTTAATTTACTCCACTAATTATTACCAATGGACCAAATACCAGTTAGAATTTCTCCATCAAGTGACATAGAACCTGTATCACAATATTAAATTGCACAAAAGCTAGCAACCAAAAATAGCAGGAAAAATGATTCTTTCTTTTTCAAATAAAAGACATTTGAAAACTAAACAATAAGATTATTCATTCTGTGGTACAGCAGAGACAAGAATTTAAAATAAGAGAACATGAGGTTATATTAAAAATTGTCTCCAAAGGGATAGAGCTCTTCCTTTTGTGTAAATGAATCGGTCTAATGGGAATTTACTAGTTTTAAATTTTTCAAATTTTTGCAAAATTATTTGGAAAGCTATTGAAATGCAGGTACTATAAAATTCTTTATTGCTTCATTGGATAATCTCAACTTTTTAAAAATAGTTATGACTGAGTAAATATGCCCCAGTCTTCCAGTTAATACACATGTTGCCCCATTCAGTCACCTAAAAAACAAGTCTCCACATTATGTTTATATAGGTTTTAAAAGCCCAGATCCTTGAGTGTCTGAATCCCTGCTATTACACTTGCTAGTCAGGGCCTGGGCAGCCCAGTCCTTTGGGCTTTGGTTTCTTTATCCATAAAATTGAGATGATAATAGCACTTACCACACTGAGTAACTTTAAAAAATTAATTCATTCTTCATTATTTGACTTACCTTATGCAAATATTTAAACTTCATTTCCAGTCACTCCTTAACCTGCATGTACACAATTCCAGTGTGTTAGCCACACCATATTTGCCATTCCCAGCATATGATAAATCCTTCCTTCTTTGTCCTCAGAACTCTCATTCATCCTTTTAAGCCCATCTCAATCTCTCTGAAGGCAACTTTTGTTTCTCTTACCAGAATTCATTTTTGCCTTCCGATGACAATTTTTAGAGATTAAAAAAATCAGAAAGAAAAATATATAAGCCTAATTTTTTGATTTTTCTCTATTTTTTTAAATTATTTTTTACTTTCGTTGAAAAATATTAAAATCATAGGATCAGCAATTATCTTCTGTTTTTTAGTGAAAAATACTTCTGACATTACAATAATTATGGTCAGAAAAGCATTTTAGTTATCTTAAGAGCACAGGAATGCATTAGGTGAAATGAAGGAAGTGGGAAGGTATTATCATTGATAAAATTATGTTGCATGACAGCTTTGCACTACATATTTTACTTATATTTTCTCTGGACTTTGGGTCCACAATATTTTGAATGGTACTAAAAGAAGTAAACTAGTAAGCCTAATTTTTTGTCTAAAATAAAGTGAGCAAAAGAATATCAAGGTATAGGAATAATTTATTAAATCCATGACTTAAAAGTATTTTGCTCTCTGCTAAAAGCTACATAAAATAAACAAAATGTCTTTTTAATTTAATTTGTAGGCCAAGATTTAAATATTAGCTTAACTTTTCCATTAAAGTTTAAAATTTATGAATTCCTGAATATCTAATTAAGATGTAACTAGTTTTATTTATCTTGGTACAGTGCATAATCAGAACCTCCTGTATTTACATGTTAAATGTTTGAAAGGTAATTAAATATTTGATGAGTGTTGACTATGCATCTAATTATATTACATAAACTTGACTTCTTACATGTTTAGTGACATATTATTGAATTACATATAAATGAGATTCAATGCAACACATTTTTTAGTATCTATTGAGTATAAGAAAAAGTGCTGGATAGATACCATGATATAATGCAAATAACAGGTAAAACAAAGATTTGTTTCTGGACAAGCTTGTAATCAAATAAGAATGATAAGAAATATATACGTAATAATAATATATGAAATGATGTACATTCAGAAAGAGTTATCTGAAGGAGGAAGATAATTATTCTGCCAGGAGGGATCAAGCAAACACTAATGGATGGGTAGGATGAAAATTCTATTCTTTGTGGAGAAGATGAGAAGGCACCAATTTGGTATTGTTGTTTAGTCATGAAGTCAGGTCTGACTCTTTGCAGCTCCACAGACTGTAGCCCGCCAGGCTTCTCTGTCCATGGGATTTCTGTTCAGGCAAGAATACTGAAGTGGGTTGCCACTTCCCTCTCCAGGGGCTCTTCCCAACCCAGGATCTAATCTGCACCTCCAGCATTGCAGGTGGATTCTTTACCACTGAGCCACCTGGGAAGTTCCCAATTTGTGTGCTTAGTTGCTCAGTCGTGTACGACTCTTTGCAACCCTGTGGACTGTGGCCCACCAGGCTCCTCTATCCATGGGGATTTTCCAGGCAAGAATACTGGAGTGGGTTTCCATGCCCTCCTCCAGGGGATATTCCCAACCCAGGGATCAAACCCAGGTCTCCTGCATTACAGGTGGATTCTTTACCACTGAGCCACCTGGGAAGCCCCCAATTTAGTATGGAACAACTAAAAGGTTTTGAACACAAAGTTTCTAATAATATTCTTAAGGTTTTACTGCCTCCTATATGTTTTCAAGATGTAGAAAATAGCGGGTATTATTTTAGAAATATGTGCTAAAAACACAGAAAACAAATTGTATCTCACTCACTAAAGAATTTATTTATATATATCAATGATTTTGGGTAAAGTTTAACCTGTGAGGAGGGATGCAAGCTGTAACAAGTATAAGGTTAGGCAACAAAGGAATATGAAGGATAAAAGGGCAAGCATTCTATGCCATATACAGAAACTAACTCAAAATGAATCAAAGACCTAAAGGTAAGACCCAAAACTATAAATTAGAAGTAAACATAGGAAAAAGCTTTATGACATTGGACTTGGCAAGTATTTCCTGAAAATAACACCAAAAACATAGGCAACAAAAGCAAAACTAGACAAATTGGACTACATCAAAACATTAAAATTTTATGTGTACCAAAGGACACAGTCAACAGAGCTAAGGGGCAATCTACTGGACAGGAGAAAATATTTACAAATCATGTATCAACAACAACATTAAAAATACAAATAATGCACGAAAGACTTGAATAGACACTTCTCCAAAGATGACACACAAATGTCCAACAAGCATGTGAGAAGATGTTTCATACCACTAATTATTAGGAAAATGCAAATGAAAACCACAATGAGAAATCACCTCACATCCATTAGGATGGCTACTATCAAGAAAACTTGGAAAACTGCAAGTATTAGTGAGGAGGTTAAAAAAAATGGAACCCTTGTACAGTTTGGTGGGAATGTAAAATGGTGCATAAACTATGAAAAACAATATGACAATTCCTCTACAAATTAAAAACAACAACCCTTGTTGTTATTGT
This sequence comes from Bos indicus, assembly GCF_029378745.1. NCBI lineage: Eukaryota > Metazoa > Chordata > Mammalia > Artiodactyla > Bovidae > Bos > Bos indicus. The sequence goes on from NC_091761.1 coordinate 34,665,119, forward strand.
TCAGTCTCTAAATTGTATATGACTCTTTGCAACCCCACGGACCACAGTACACCAGGCTTCTCTGTCCTCCACTATCTCCAGAGTTCGCTCAGATTCATGTCCATTGAGTTCGTGATACTATCTAACCATCTCATTCTCTGCCACCCACTTCTCCTTTTGCCTTCAATCTTTCACAGCATCAAGATCTTTTCCAATAAGTCAGCTCTTTGCATCAGGTAGCCAAAGTATCAGAGTTTTTCCAATGGATATTCAGGATATTCCAAAGGATATTTTTCCAATGGATATTCCTTTAGGATTGACCCTAGGATCCAGCAAGTCCATGTAGGGGTATATACTCAAAAGAATTGAAAGCAGGGTCCCAAAGAAATATCTGCATATTCATGCTTATAACAGCACTACTCACAACAGCAAAGAGATGAAAGCAATTATGTCCATTAATAGATGAATGGATAAATAGAATGTAGTATATACGTACAATGGATATTACTCAGTCTTCATAAGGAAAGTAAGTCTAACACATGCTACAACATGGATAAACCTTCAAGACATTATGCTAAGTGAAATAAATCAGTCAAAAAAGACAAATACTGCATGATTTCACTTACATGATGTGTACAGGGTAGCCAAATTCATGGAAACAGAAGGTAGAATGGTGGTTGCCAGGGGAGAAGGAAACGGGGAGTCGTTGCTTTACAGAATTTCAGTTTTGAGGATGAAAAAGTTCTGGAGATGGCTTATACAACATTGTGACTAGGTTTAACAACACTGAACTGTACACTTAGAATTGGTTATGATGATAAATTTTATGTTATGCTTTTTTACCACAAAGAACTTCTATTTCATATCAAATAAGTATCTATTGGTATATTTTATCCATGTTACTAAAGAAGCTCTTCAAAAGTGGTGCTCCTGTCTTTTCCTTTAACTACACAAAAGGAGAAACTACCACACTACCTCCATTACCCTCAGAAATGCCACCTTTCTGTCTGGGGCTCTCACCTTGCCCATGTTATAATATATAATGCGACCAGTTGATTTTTTCTGAACCATGATGGCTACTTCATTGCCCCTGCACTACTTTCTGATGCAGGGTAATCAACTTGGGAATCACTAACAGATTTGTTTATTCTTTGCATGCATCACAACAGAATCCTCTACAGCATCCTCAAATGCTGGAATATTTATCTACTCACTATGATCTGGGAGCAAAACAAATACTTATAAAACCAACATAAATAAGGTTTTCCTCATTTTTTAAAATTCTATAATATAATATTATGCTTGCATTCTGTGATGTTATTTTCAATCACCAGTGACTCGGTCACAATTATTCACTTCTGGGATTAAAATTCCCACTATAGACATCAGCAAATGAAACAAATATGATTTATCCAATTGTGTTTTTTCAATCAGAAATCTCTTTTAAAGCATTGAGCACTGTTATGTGCATTTCCTAATCATTTCCAGTAAAAGGAAATGTATGTAATATATGTTAACACAATAATTAAAATGACCTTATAAAATGACCTTATTTTAGCATTATGTATTTTCCATTCAAAGGGACCATTTACCATTTTACATTAGCTATTTATAAATTTCCTTCTCCAGGGGATCCTTCCCGACCCAGGGATCGAACCCAGGTCTCCCACATTGCAGGCAGACACTTTACTGTCAGGGCTACCAAGGAAGCCCCATTTATAAATTACTAACTGTTAACTTGCATTTATCTGTGTGTGGATTATCAATCATAATCTTTAAACCCAAGATGATTTTTCCCTGGAATAGAGTATATTCGTACACTAAATTCTTGTTTTGTTAGGTTTTCTTGTGTGAGTTAGTGAACATAAGCATAGTTTAAGTCATGGTACAACTTAAGTAGGACAGTAAATACACTGCTGAGAAAAAAGCAATAGCATTTCAAATCTAAAGAAAAATTACCTTTATATTACTCATTACTGGGTTAGATTTTTCAAGTTTCTGCTTATTTTAGTTTATATAATAAACATGGATAGCACGCAAATTACTGAGCCCACCCAGTAAGTATAAATTTTCTAGACCTCGGGGGTTTTCTGTGAATCAAGCGAAGTGTCAGGCATAGAGTAGGTATAGTTTGAAAGTTGTCTCTAGATAGTATATTACCTCTCCTCTTACTTAATTGTTGTAGCTAAAGGTAAGACACAAGAATAATTAATTTAATTGTAATTTAAGTGGCTACATTACAATTCTTAAGGGGAATAAACACTTTAGACTGCAGTAGATTATTAGGAGCTATCTCCAATTCATTTTACTTCAGATAATTTGGGTATCACTTTTCAACAAAGAAATGAAAAATACTATATACCTTGTATCCCACTAGTAATAATCATTGTCTGTTTCACCCCCTTCATTGGCTCAGCCTAAAACTATACACTTTACTACAAGGTCAAAGCTAAAATACAGGTCTCTTGATTTTCCGTCTAGCCCTCTGTTTGCTAAACACCCAGCTGCTTGATAAACGGAAGGCCAAGGAATTTTGAGTGCTATTAATTCCAAGATTTGAAAGTCTGCATTTGAAAGTCTGTAGAAATTGCACCATAGTAACCTATTTTCTTCCCTAATTTTCTCATTAAATTTTCTTAATATAAAAAATATCAACTAATGGTGTGCACACATTAATTGTGGTATAATAATAATTGCCAAAGAATGCTTAAACAACCACACAATTGCACTCATCTCACACGCTAGCAAAGTAATGCTCAAAATTCTCCAAGCGAGGCTTCAAAGTACGTGAACCATGAACTTCCAGATATTCAAGCTGGATTTAGAAAAGGCAGAGGAACCAGAGATCAAATTGCCAACATCCGCTGGATCATCGAAAAAGCGAAAGAGTTCCAGAAAAACATCTATTTCTGTTTTATTGACTATGCCAAAGCCTTTGACTGTGTGGACCGCAATAAACTGTGGAGAATTCTGAAAGAGATGGGAATACAGGACCACCTGACCTGCCTCTTGAGAAATCTGTATGCAGGTCAGGAAGCAACAGTTAGAACTAGACATGGAACAACAGACTGGTTCCAAATCAGGAAAGGAGTACATCAAGGCTGTATATTGTCACCCTGCTTATTTAACTTATATGCAGAGTACATCATGAGAAACATTGGGCTGGATGAAGCACAAGCTAGAATCAAGACTGCTGGGAGAAATATCAATAAGTTCAGATATGCAGATGACACCACCCTTATGGTAGAAAGTGAAGAAGAACTAAAGAGCCTCTTGATGAAAGTGAAAGAGGAGAGTGGAAAAGTTGGCTTAAAACTCAACATTCAGAAAACTAAGATCATGGCATCTGGTCCCATCACTTCATGGCAAATAGGTGGGAAACAGTAGAAACAATGACAGACTATTTTGGGGGGCTCCAAAATCACTGCAGATGGTGACTGCAACCATGAAATTAAAAGACGTTTGCTCCTTGGAAGAAAATCTATGACCAACCTAGACAGAATATTAAAAAGCAGAGACATTACTTTGCCAACAAAGGTCGGTCTAGTCAAGGCTATAGTTTTTCCAGTAGTCATGTATGGATGTGAGAGTTGGACTATAAAGAAAGCTGAGCGCCGAAGAATTGATGCTTTTGAACTGTGGTGTTGGAAAAGACTCTTGAGAGTCCCTTAGATGGCAAGGAGATACAACCAGTCCATACTAAAGGAAATCAACCCTGAATATTCACTGGAAGGACTGATGTTGAATCTGAAACTCCGATACTTTGGCCACCTGATGCAAAGAACTGACTCAATGGAAAAGACCCTGATGCTGGGAAAGATTGAAGGCAGGAGGAGAAGGGGACGACAGAGGATGAGATGGCTGGATGGCATCACCAACTCAATGGATATGAGTTTGAGTAAGCTCTGGGAGTTGGTGATGGACAGGGAAGCCTGGAGTGCTGCAGTCCCTGGGGTCTCAAACAGTCAGACATGACTGAGCGACTGAACTGAAATGAAAAATTGCCAACACTTATGTAACTCCTGCACTGGGTACTATTCTAAGTATTTTCCCCTTATTTCTCACAAGAACTTTAGGAAACACATTCCATTGTTATCTTTATTTTAACAACAGAGAAAAAAACTGAGAAAGTGAAAGTGAAGTCTCTCAGTCATTTCCGACTCTTTGCCAGGCTCCTCCCTCCATTAAATTTTCCAGGCTAGGTCCTGGAGTGGGTTGCCCTTTCCTTCTCCAGGGGCTCTTCCTGATTCAGGGATTGAACTCGGGTTTCCTGCATTGCAGGTAGATGCTTTACCATCTGAGCCACTAGAGGAGCCACACAGAAGCTAACTAATTAACTAGCTAAAGGTTCTGTACCATATAAGGGACAGAGCTGATATTTAAACCCAGGATATTCTAGTTCAGAATCTCCCTGCTGAATTATCTAGTCACACAAATGATGCCTTGAGCCCTCTCTCACAGATATCGCAATAAAACTAGAACACCAATTGTCCTTAACTCCCAGTGACAGTCTACTCTGACAACACAGACTGAGTGAGATGCCTCTCCTGTCCTCCTCTGTCACATAGCCCCCACCCAAGATGCTAGTCTGTCATAAATTTTTTTCTTTTCATTTCCCAATTAATTTTAACTCCTTGAAGCAAGGGTTACTGAAAGACTGGCACACAATACAGTATAGGAATACAGGAGAGGTTCAGTAAAGGTCTGTTGAATGAATTAAGGCTCTCATTGTTTGCAGGACTGCCTCCTGGCTCTCCAGACTACACCAAAACAGTCATATCCAGGTCCCACCACCACCACTACTCTGATTCCAACTTTTGCAGTTCTCCACATTACTAAAACTTCACATCTCTTTGAAATACCAATAGGTATCCCCTTCCCCCCAAAAGTCTTACCTTCTAAATCTTCTTTCTCAAAGTGTGTTTTGAGAATAGAACGAGTTCCACCTCTATCCACAACTGCTTCTTCATCATTTCTCTGGAAGAGAGAGAAAGAAGACTAAATGATAGTACTATATAGTCTCTTAATTTCAGAAAATAAATTTTAATGTGACCTGATAATTTAGAGGTCTAATTTAGTAACATAAACCTACTTGCACATGACTATTCTGTTTGATTATCAAGTGTTAGTTTACAAAAGAAAAGACTAAGATTAATTTGACCACACTTTCAGAGAAGGAATGTCACTTGATTTTCCATGAAACTGAGGGCAGTCAAACATTCTAGTTGGCATCATTTGTTAGTGAGATGAAAAACAGAAAACAAAGAGTTATCCTGTCAATTTAGTAACATCCATTTTTATCTCTGATAAAGAATTCTTGCTAACAAGATGACACTTTGAACTGTACAAAAGCAATGTGAAAATCATTAATATTAACGCCACTAGTGCTATGGTAGGGACAAATAATTCCATTGCAGTTATAAACATGGTTGAGGAGAACTAACCTCTTGAAAGCAATTAGCAGCAATTACTAAATGAAGTACAACTCTAGTGACTTTGCTTCAGTATAAGGCATTTTATTCAAACTGAACTGTAAATTACAATCATATGCATTAAACCTTCATTCAGTTTCTCTAAATTTTTTTACCTATTTAGAAGAACTGGACATAGGCTCTGTATTTTGAACACTATACACATACTCAAAACAGTAGACTCAGTGATTAGGTATTCAGTAAAATAATGGGGGAGGTGTGAGTATATTGCAGTTTGACCATGTAGGAATGGACAAAATACTGAATGAAGAGAAATACAAATTATTTACAACTTGTATCTGATGGTGAACATCTATGTAAAAACTGCCTTAAAAGTGAACACTGGGCACAAAAGGAGAAATGAAAGGTAGAATAAATTTGAATGAATGTTTCAAGATCTATGTCTAAGCTTATTCCAGTTTATAACTATTAGAAAAGTAAAATATTTTTGTTTCTTCTTTGAAAGTCTTTTAACTCCTGATCATAATCTTAATAAAGATTTGTCCTCCATGTTCAGCAAATCAGTACTTTCAGCTGTAGGATTATAAACATGGGAAAAGTGAAAGTGTTAGTCACTCAGTCATGTCTGACTCTGCGACCCCTTGGACTATAGCCCACCAGGCTCCTCTGTCCATAGGATTCTCCAGGCAAGAATACTGGTGGGTTGCCATTCTCTTCTCCAGGGGATCTTCCTGACCCAGGGACTGAACCCAGGTCTCCTGCATTGCACACAGATTCTTTACCATCTGAACCACCAGGGAAACCCAAATTATAGACATATTTCAATCTAAAAAGATCAGCTCTCATATGCTTCAAACGCAGCAAAATATGTAGCAGAAGGACATGCTTTATACCCTGTTGTCTTTCTGACAACTTGTGCTGACACAAGGCAGGGTAAAGTCTTTGAAATTAGAATTAAAGAAACTTACAATATAATGAGAGAAAAAATTAAAATGAAGATAGATTTCAGAACCCATTGCTCTTCTGTTTGGCAAGGTTTAAGAAAATCTGTTGGTTTAAGCAATAACAGCAATAGCCAAAGTCGAGACATATCATTTTCCTGAACCAAATAAATGCAAGCTTCAGCCTATTTTGAATCTGCTCTTGATACATTTACAAATGAAATTTATCCTCTGTGCAAGACATTTTCAAATATATGTCACATTGGAATACAACTCTGCCCTCTGGGGTATTGTTAGGAAGAATGCCAAAAGCTAAGTCATGCATCCTTGTTCAAAGGTCAGAAAGAGCACTGTTCCACTATAACTCAAAATGGCAGTCTCTGAAAACAACTGCCAAATGGAAAGCTTTATATAGAATATATGAAGATGTTTTTCCCCGTACATAAATATTTGATTTTGATTTCAAAGATCTGAAGCAATTCTCAACTTATACAAAATGTTTTTTCCCCTTATTTATATAAAGCATGTATACTCTCTGTATACAAAATTTAATTCTCTTGAATAGCTAATGTTAAGATACTGAGATAAAATAAAATTCTGCATCAGAAGTAGAAGTAGAATCTAAATAGGAAATAGCTGATTGATTAAATACTATGCACGTTACAAACAGAAGTGACCTAATTTTAATTTTTCTTTAAAAGAGAAAGAACTAGAAGCTAGAATATGAATATAGCTCAATGTAAGTGACTCATTTTGTAGTTTCACATTATCTTCTTTATTTTTTTAATTTAAATTTATTTATTTTAATTACAGGCTAATTACTTTACAATATTGTATTGGTTTATACTCCCTAGTTGTTCCATATTTGCAGCTAAAAATTCCGAAGATATAGATTAATGCTAATACATATACTGAAATTCCTCAACTTTGGCTAGAGCTCAAAAGATTGCTTTGATATTATTCAAGACTTTTAGCAGAGTAGTCCCCTTCCCCCATATGACCAGGAGCAGGTAAACATGAGGTGTGATATAGGGAAATGCAGAGCAACATATGGCCCTGGGTCCAGTCTATGTGCTAATCCCAAATAGAGCAATAAGTAAAATTTTTACTTCATCTTGAACTGTCATTATCTTTAGAATTGGTGAAAATCAGATATATATATATATGTGTGTGTGTGTGTGTGTGTGTGTGTGTGTGTGTGCCCTAATTTCCATATGTATTAATATTTACTCATCAAGGAGCAAATTTTAGCACTACGTTAGAGAGACAACACATAAATATATTATGTGTTGCCTTTCAATACAGTTCACCTTTTCTATACTGTTGGGTAAACACTTTTAAGATGGTTGAGCCCAGAAAACAGAGTTTTAATTGGGTGGGGGAACATGGCCCATACTGAAAAATACATATCCCAACACAGTCACACATTCATATACAAGTAATCAAAAGTTTCACAAATTAGCATTGATTCTTCCTACAAACGATGCACTCTGATATTTTCTGTTCAAGGGTATACTACTTCATTCAGAAGTCCTAGTCACTACCCATTACATTTATGTAAGGACTGAAAAATGGCTTGTGACCTGAAATTTGAAAAGCATTGGTATAGACTATGACCCTGGGACAGACTAACTCATTCACACAGAAATTTCTTCTAGAATTGTTTATAAATATCATCAGCTTTAAGAGTATGCAAAAAACACCTTTTTCTGATTTACCATGGCTCTTGTGCACAGTCATCAGTGGAATAAACTTTTCTGGTTTTACAAGCTAAAATCTAACAGCAATCCTCTGGGCAGGAAAATTGAAACTTTTTCATGTCCTTTTGATAATTCTCATCTCATTTGAAATGGATTAATAGAGGAGGAAGCAGTTCATTTTCTTTTTTTTTTTTTTTTTTTTTTCATCCCCTGTCATCCCCTTCTCCTTCTGCCTTCAATCTTTCCCAGCATCAGGATCTTTTCAAATGAGTCAGTTCTTCCTATTAGGTGGCCAAAATATTGGAATTTCAGCTTCAGCATCAGTCCTTCCAATGAATATTCAGGACTGATTTCCTTTAGGGTAGACTGGTTGGATCTCCTTGCAATCCAAGAGACTCTCTAGTCTTCTCCAACAGCAAAGTTCAAAAGCATCAATTCTTCAGCAGTCAGCTCTCTTTATAGTCCAACTCTCACTTTCATACATGACTACTGGAAAAACCATAGCTTGACTAGACAGTAATAGCTTTGATTATTACTTTTTTGGCAAAGTAATGTCTCTGCTTTTTAATATGCTAACTAGGTAGGTCATAACTTTTCTTCCAAGGAGCAAGTGTCTTTTAATTTCATGGCTGCAGTCACCATCTGCAGTGATTTTGGAACCCCCCCAAAATAGTCTCTCACTGTTTTCATTGTTTCCCCATCTATTTGCCATGAAGTGATGCGACCAGATGCCATGATCTTAGTTTTCTGAATGTTGAGTTTTAAGCCAACATATTCACTCTCCACTTTCACTTTCATCAAGAGGCTCTTTAGTTCTTGTTAGCTTTCTGCCATAAGGGTGGCATCATCTGCATACCTGGGGTTCTTGATATTTCTCCTGGCAATCTTGATTCTAGCTTGTGCTTCCTTCAGCCCAGCGTTTCTCATGATGTACTCTGCATATAAGTTAAATAAACAGAGTGACAATATACAGCCTTGCTGTACTCCTTTCCCTATTTGGAAACAGTCTGTTGTTCCATGCCCAGTTCTAACTGTTGCTTCCTGACCTGCATCCAGATTTCTCAGGAGGCAAGTCAGGTGGTCTGGTATTCCCATCTCTTGAAGAATTTTCCATAGTTAATTGTGATCCACACAGTGAAAGGCTTTGGCATAGTCAATAAAACAGCAGTAGATGTTTTTCTGGAACTCTCTTGCTTTTTTGATGTTTCAACGGATGTTGGCAATTTGATCTCTGGTTCCTCTGCCTTTTCTAAATCCATCTTGAACATCTGGAAGTTCACAGTTCATGTACTGTTGAAGCCTGGCTTGGAAAATTCTGAGCATTACTGTGCTAGTGTGTGATAGAGTGCATTGTGCAGTAGTTTGAGCATTCTTTTGCATTGCCTTTCTTTGGGATTGGAATGAAAACTGACATTTTCCAGTCCTGTGGCCACTGCTGAGTTTTCCAAATTTACTGGTATATTGAGGGCAGCACTTTCATAGCATCATCTTTTTGAATTTGAAATAGCTCAACTGGAATTCCATCACCTCCACTAGCTTTGTTCGTAGTGATGCTTTCTAAGGCCCACTTGACTTCACATTCCAGGATGTGGATCAGATCATGAACTCCTTATTACCAAATTCAGACTTAAACTGAAGAAAGTAGGGAAAACCACTAGACCATCCAGGTGTGACCTAAATCAAATCCCTTATGATTATACAGTGGAAGTGACAAAGAGATTCAACATATTAGATCTGATGGACAAAGTGCCTGAAGAACTATGGACAGAGGTTCATAACATTGTACAGGAGGCAGAGATTAAGACCATCCCCAAGAAAAAGAAATGCAAAAACCAAAATGGTTGTCTGGTGAGGCCTTACAAATAGCTGTGAAAAGAGAGAAGTGAAAGGCAAAGGAGAAAAGGAAAGATATACCCATTTGAATGCACAGTTCCAGAGACTAGCAAGGAGAGATAAGAAAGCCTTCCTCAGTGATCAATGGAAAGAAATAGAGGGAAACAATAGAATGGGAAATACTAGAGATCTCTTCAAGAAAATTAGAGATATCAAGGGAACATTTCATGCCAAGATGGGCACAATAAAGGACAGAAATGGTATGGACCTAACAGAAGCCGAAGATATTAAGAAGTGGCAAGAATACACAGAGGAACTGTACAAAAAAGATATTCATGACCCAGATGATCATGATGGTGTGATCACTCACCTAGAGCAGTTCATTTTCAATTCGGAACTTTTTCTTCCTTATAACTGTTTACCATATTTTTTTTAAAGTAATCACTTTTTCTACCTTTTAAAAAAATATCAGATATTAGGATATTATGGTGTCCTATATATTCTCCACTAATCCTTACAGATCCACTTTCCACTCTTATTCACCATGCTCTGTTTCTTTACAGACTGCATTACTAGGATCCCTTGACTTTTAGCTTCCTATAATGACAGAGCACTATAGACTGGGACCAGAGAAACATAGTCCCTGTTGGACCATAGTTTGGCAATGACTGTGATCCATTATCAAAGAACAAAGCTCTTGTCATGTGACTTATACAGCTATAGATCTCACTGGTTTGCATTAACTACTTCCTTGCTCCTTTAGGCCTAGAAGTAGTAACAGTTTCCAGATGGTACACATTTCTAGAATTTGATTAAGGATTACCCTTTATCCTGCCTACACTTTTTAAAAAAATTTATTGGAGTATAGTTGGTTTACAATGCTGTATTAGTTTTGGGCATACAGCAAAGTGAATCAGTTATACATATATGCAGTCTTTTTAGATTCTTTTCCTATATCAGTTCAGTTCAGTCACTCAGTCATGTCTGACTCTTTGCGACCCCATGAACCGCAGCACACCAGGCCTCCCTGTCCATCACCAACTTCCGAAGTCCACCCAAACCCATGTCCATCGAGTCAGTGATGCCATCCAACCATCTCATCCTCTGTCGTTCTCTTCTCCTCCCGCCCTCAATCTTTCCCAGCATAAGGGTCTTTTCCGATGAGTCAACTCTTTGCATCAGGTGGCCAAAGGACTGGAGTTTCAGCTTCAACATCAGCCCTTCCAATGAACACCCAGGACTGGTCTACCTTAGGATGGACTGGTTGGATCTCTTTGCAGTCCAAGGGACTCTCAAGAATCTTCTCCATAGCAAAAATCAACAAAACCAAAAGCTGGTTCTTTGAAAGGATAAATAGAATTGACAAACCATTAGCCAGACTCATCAAGAAACAAAGGGAGAAAAATCAAATCAATAAAATTAGAAACGAAAACGGAGAGATCACAACAGAAAACACAGAAATACAAAGGATCATAAGAGACTACTATCAACAATTATATGCCAATAAAATGGACAACGTGGAAGAAATGGACAAATTCTTAGAAAAGTACAACTTTCCAAAACTCGACCAGGAAGAAATAGAAAATCTTAACAGACCCATCACAAGCACGGAAATTGAAACTGTAATCAAAAATCTTCCAGCAAACAAAAGCCCCGGTCCAGACGGCTTCACAGCTGAATTCTACCAAAAATTTAGAGAAGAGCTAACATCTATCCTGCTCAAACTCTTCCAGAAAATTGCAGAGGAAGGTAAACTTCCAAACTCATTCTATGAGGCCACCATCACCCTAATACCAAAACCTGACAAAGATCCCACAAAAAAAGAAAACTACAGGCCAATATCAGTGATGAACATAGATGCAAAAATCCTTAACAAAATTCTATCAATCAGGATCCAACAACACATTAAAAAGATCATACACCATGACCAAGTGGGCTTTATCCCAGGGATGCAAGGATTCTTCAATATCTGCAAATCAATCAATGTTATACACCACATTAACAAACTGAAAAATAAAAACCATATGATTATCTCAATAGATGCAGAGAAAGCCTTTGACAAAATTCAACATCCATTTATGATAAAAACTCTCCAGAAAGCAGGAATAGAAGGAACATACCTCAACATAATAAAAGCTATATATGACAAACCCACAGCAAACATTATCCTCAATGGTGAAAAATTGAAAGCATTTCCTCTAAAGTCAGGAACAAGACAAGGGTGCCCACTTTCACCATTACTATTCAACATAGTTTTGGAAGTTCTGGCTACAGCAATTAGAGCCAAAAAAGAAATAAAAGGAATCCAAATTGGAAAAGAAGAAGTAAAACTCTCACTGTTTGCAGATGACATGATCCTCTACACAGAAAACCCTAAAGACTCCACTAGAAAATTATTAGAACTAATCAATGAATATAGTAAAGTTGCAGGATATAAAGTCAACACACAGAAATCCCTTGCATTCCTATACACTAATAATGAGAAAACAGAAAGAGAAATTAAGGAAACAATTCCATTCACCATTGCAACGGAAAGAATAAAATACTTAGGAATATATCTACCTAAAGAAACTAAAGACCTATATATAGAAAACTATAAAACACTGGTGAAAGAAATCAAAGAGGACACTAATAGATGGAAAAATATACCATGTTCATGGATTGGAAGAATCAATATAGTGAAAATGAGTATACTACCCAAAGCAATCTATAGATTCAATGCAATCCCTTTCAAGCTACCAACGGTATTCTTCACAGAGCTAGAACAAATAATTTCACAATTTGTATGGAAATACAAAAAACCTCCAATAGCCAAAGCGATCTTGAGAAAGAAGAATGGAACTGGAGGAATCAACCTACCTGACTTCAGGCTCTACTACAAAGCCACAGTCATCAAGACAGTATGGTACTGGCACAAAGACAGAAATATAGATCAATGGAACAAAATAGAAAGCCCAGAGATAAATCCACGCACATATGGACACTTTATCTTTGACAAAGGAGGCAAGAATATACAATGGATTAAAGACAATCTCTTTAACAAGTGGTGCTGGGAAATCTGGTCAACCACTTGTAAAAGAATGAAACTAGAACACTTTCTAACACCATACACAAAAATAAACTCAAAATGGATTAAAGATCTCAACGTAAGACCAGAAACTATAAAACTCCTAGAGGAGAACATAGGCAAAACACTCTCTGACATACATCACAGCAGGATCCTCTATGACCCACCTCCCAGAATATTGGAAATAAAAGCAAAAATAAACAAATGGGACCTAATTAAAATTAAAAGCTTCTGCACATTGAAGGAAACTATTAGCAAGGTGAAAAGACAGCCTTCAGAATGGGAGAAAATAATAGCAAATGAAGCAACTGACAAACAACTAATCTCAAAAATATACAAGCAACTCCTACAGCTCAACTCCAGAAAAATAAATGACCCAATCAAAAAATGGGCCAAAGAACTAAATAGACATTTCTCCAAAGAAGACATACAGAGGGCTAACAAACACATGAAAAGATGCTCAACATCATTCATTATCAGAGAAATGCAAATCAAAACCACAATGAGGTACCATTTCACACCAGTCAGAATGGCTGCGATCCAAAAGTCTACAAATACTAAATGCTGGAGAGGGTGTGGAGAAAAGGGAACCCTCTTACACTGTTGGTGGGAATGCAAACTAGTACAGCCACTATGGAGAACAGTGTGGAGATTCCTTAAAAAACTGGAAATAGAACTGCCTTATGATCCAGCAATCCCACTGCTGGGCATACACACTGAGGAAACCAGAAGGGAAAGAGACACATGTACCCCACTGTTCATCGCAGCACTGTTTGTAATAGCCAGGACATGGAAGCAACCTAGATGTCCATCAGCAGATGAATGGATAAGAAAGCTATGGTACATATACACAATGGAGTATTACTCAGCCATTAAAAAGAAAACATTTGAATCAGTTCTAATGAGGTGGATGAAACCGGAGCCTATTATACAGAGTGAAGTAAGCCAGAAGGAAAAACACCAATACAGTATAATAACACATATATATGGAATTTAGAAAGCTGGTAACAATAACCCTGTGTACGAGACAGCAAAAGAGACACTGATGTATAGAACAGTCTTATGGACTCTGTGGGAGAGGGAGAGGGTGGGAAGATTTGGGAGAATGGCATTGAAACATATAAAATATAATGTATGAAACGAGATGCCAGTCCAGGTTCGATGCACAATACTGGATGTTTGGGGCTAGTGCACTGGGACGACCCAGAGGGATGGTATGGGGAGGGAGGAGGGAGGAGGGTTTGGGATGGGGAACACATGTATAACTGTGGTGGATTCATTTTGATATTTGGCAAAACTAATACAATTATGTAAAGTTTAAAAATAAAATAAAATTAAAAAAAAAAAAAAGAAAGTAAGTCAAACATCTGAAAGTACAAAAAAAAAAAAGAATCTTCTCCAACAGCACAGTTCAAAAGCATCAATTCTTCCACACTCAGCTTTCTTTATAGTCCAACTCTCATATCCATACATGACCACTGGAAAAACCATAGGTCTGACTAGATGGACCTTTGTTGATAAAGTAATGTCTCTGCTTTTTAATATTCTGTCTAGGCTGGTCATAATTTTCCTTCCAAGGAGTAAGCGTCTTTTAATTTCATGGCTGCAATCACCCTCTGCAGTGATTTTGGAGCCCCGAAAAATAAAGTCAGCCACTGTTTCCACTGTTTCCCCATCTATTTGCCATGAAGTGATGGGACCAGATGCCATGATCTTAGTTTTTTTAATGTAGAGATTTAAGCCAACTTTTTCACTCTCCTCTTTCACTTTCATCAAGAGGCTTTTTAGTTCCTCTTCACTTTCTGCCGTAAGGGTGGTGTCATCTGCATATCTGAGGTTATTGGTATTTCTCCCAGCAATCTTGATTCCAGCTTGTGCTTCTTCCAGCCCAGCGTTTCTCATGATGTACTCTGCATATAAGTTAAATAATTAGGGTGACAATATACAGCCTTGATGTACTCCTTTTCCTATTTGGAACCATGCTGTTGTTCCATATCCAGTTCTAACTGTTGCTTCCTCAGCTACATACAGGTTTCTCTAGAAGCAGGTCAGGTGGTCTGGTATTCACATCTCTTGAAGAATTTTCCACAGTTTATTGTGATCCACAGAGTCAAAGGCTTTGGCATAGTCAATAAAGCAGAAACAGATGATTTTCTGGAACTCTCTTGCTTTTTCGATAATCCAATGAATGTTGGTAATTTTATCTCTGGTTCCTCTGCCTTTTCTAAATCCAGCTTGAACATCTGGAAGTTCATGATTCACGTATTACTGAAGCCTGGCTTAGAGAATTTTAAGCATCACTTTACTAGCGTGTGAGATGAGTGCAATTGTGTGGTAGTTCGAGCATTCTTTGGCATTGCCTTTCTTTGGGATTGGAATGAAAATTGACCTTTTCCAGTCCTGTGGCCACTGCTGAATTTTCCAAATTTGCTGGCATATTGAATGCAGCACTTTCACAGCATCAATTTTCAGGATTTGAAATAGCTCAACTGGAATTCCATCACCTCCACTAGCTTTGTTCATAGTGAGGCCCACTTGACTGCACATTCCAGGATGTCTGGCTCTAGGTGAGTGAGTACACCATCATGGTTATCTGGGTCATGAAGATCTTTTTTGTACAGTTCTTCTGTATATTCTTGCCACCTCTTCTTAATATCTTCTGCTTCTGTTAGGTCCATACCATTTCTGTCCTTTATTGAACCCATCTTTGCATGAAATGTTCCCTTGGTATCTCTAATTTTCTTGAAGAGATCTCCAGTCTTTCCCATTCTATTGTTTTCCTCTATTTCTTTGCATTGATCGCTGAAGAAGGCTTTTCTATCTCTCCTTGCTGTTCTTTGGAACTTTGCATTCAGATGGGTATATCTTTCCTTTTCTCCTTTGCTTTTTGCTTGTCTTCTTTTCACAGCTCTTTGTAAGACCTCCTCAGACAGCCATTTTGCTTTTTTGCATTTCTTTTTCTTGGGGATGGTCTTGATTCCTGTCTCCTGTACAATGTCACAAACCTCCATCCATAGTTCATCAGGCACTCTACCAGATCTAGTCCCTAAATCTATTTCTCACTTCCACTCATACAGTCATAAGGGATTTGATTTAGGTCATACCTGAATGGTCTAGTGAATTTTCCACTTTCTTCAATTTCAGTCAGAATTCGGCAACAAGCAGTTCATGATCTGAGCCACAGTCAGCTCCTGGTCTTGTTTTTGCTGACTGTATAGAGCTTCTCCATCTTTGGCTGCAAAAATATAATCAATCTGATTTTGGTGTCGACCATCTGGTGATGTCCATGTGTAGAGTCTACTCTTGTGTTGTTGGAAGAGGGTGTTTGCCAAGACCAGTGCTTTTCCCATACAGGTCATTACAGAGAACTGAGTAGAGTTCCCTGTGCTATAGAGTAGGTCTTTAATAATTATCTATTAAGCAAGCCACTCCAGTACTCTTGCCTAGAAAATCCCATGGATGGAGGAGCCTGGTGGGCTACAGTCCATGGGGTCACTACAAGTCGGTCGCGACTGAGCGACTTCACTTTCACTTTTCACTTTCACGCAATGGAGAAGGAAATGGCAACCCACTCCAGTGTTCTTGCCTGGAGAATCCCAGGGACGGCAGAGCCTGGTGGGCTGCTGTCTATGGGGTTGCACAGAGTCCGACACGACTGAAGCGACTTAGCGCAGAAGCAGCAGCAGTGTACATGTTTCATCCAAATTAGTCCTTTCATTAAATATTTTTCTCACACTTTTTGAGTGACAATCTCTTTCTTGCTATGACTCTGATTCACATGTCACATTTATTTTAATGATTAAATACTATGACATCAAGTTTTGTAGAGATGAACATGTAATCAAAATGGCCACCTACATACAGAACTTTAACTAAAAAATATCTGTCAAAAACACTGTCTAATTTTCAACTAGGTATATTTGTCTTTTTTTTGCTTTTATTTCTCTTGTCTTTGGAGACAGATCCAAAAAAAAATATCGCTACCATTTATGTTATAGAGTGTTCTGCCTATGTTCTCTTCTAGGAGTTTTATGGTTTCAAATCTTAGATTTGGATCGTATCTATTTTAAGTTTGTTTTTCTATATGGTGTGTGGAAATGTTCTAATATCATTCTTTTTTTTTTTTTTTAAATCTCATTCTTTTACATGAAGCTGTCCAGGTTTCCCAGCATTTCTTATTGAAGAGATTGTCTTTTCTCCAATTGTTTTTTGCCTCCTTTTTCATAGTCTATTAATAATTGATCACAGTCAATGGCTTTATTTCTGAGCTTTCTATTCTGTTCCATTGATCTATGTGTTTGTTTTTGTGTTAGAACCATGCTGTTTTTATTTCTGAAGTTTTGTGGCGTAGTCTGAAGTCCAGATGCACATTTCCAGCTTTATTCTTTTCTCTCAAGTTTGCTTTACCAGCATTATTTACACTAGCCAAGATACAGAAGCAACCCAAGTGTCCATCAACAGATGAATGGATAAAGAACATGGGGGTATGTATATACAATGAAATATTATTCAGCCATTAAAAAAATGAAATTCTGCCAATTGTAACACTGTGCATGGGCCTAGAGTATATTATACTTAGTGAAATAAATCAGAGAAATACAAATACTACATTTCACTTATATGTGGAATTTAGAAAATAAAGCAAATGAATATATAGAACAAAACAGAAACAGACACACAGATAGAAAACAAACTAGTAGTTACCATTGGGAGAAGGAAGGAGGAGAGGCAAGATAGGGGTATGGAATTAATAAGATACAAACTACTGTGTGGATCACAATAAACTGTGGAAAATTCTTCAAGAGATGGGACTATCAGACCATCTGATCTGCCTCTTGAGAAATCTGTATGCAGGTCAGGAAGCAACAGTTAGAACTGGACATGGAACAACAGACTGGTTCCAAATAGGAAAAGGAGTACATCAAGGCTGTATATTGTCACCCTAATTATTTAACTTATATGCAGAGTACATCATGAGAAACGCTGGGCTGGAAGAAGCACAAGCTGGAATCAAGATTGCTGGGAGAAATATCAATAACCTCAGATATGCAGATGACACCACCCTTACGGCAGAAAGTGAAGAAGAACTAAAGAGCCTCTTGATGAAAGTGAAAGAGGAGAGTGAAAAAGTTGGCTTAAAGCTCTACATTAAAAAAACTAAGATCATGGCATCTGGTCCCATCACTTCATGGCAAATAGATGGGGAAACAGTGAAACAGTGGCTGACTTTATTTTTCGGGGCTCCAAAATCACTGCAGATGGTGATTGCAGCCATGAAATTAAAAGACGCTTACTCCTTGGAAGGAAAGTTATGACCAGCCTAGACAGAATATTAAAAAGCAGAGACATTACTTTGCCAACAAAAGTCTGTCTAGCCAAGGCTATGGTTTTTCCAGTGGTCACATGTATGGATGTGAGAGTTGGACTATAAAGGAAGCTGAGTGCAGAAGAATTAATGCTTTTGAACTGTGGTGTTGGACAAGACTCTTGAGAGTCCCTTGGACTGCAAGGAGATCCAACCAGTCCATCCTAAAGGAGATCAGGCCTGAGTTGGAAGGACTGATGTTGAAGCTGAAACTCCAATACTTTGCCCACCTGATGTGAATAGCTGACTCACTTGAAAAGACCCTGATGCTGGGGAAGATTGAGGGCAGGAGGAGAAGGGGACGACAGAGGATGAGATGGTTGGATGGCATCACCAACTCAATGGACATGGGTTTGGGTAGACTCCGGGAGTTGGTGATGGACAGGGAGGCCTGGCCTGCTGTGGTTCATGGGGTCGCAAAGAGTCGAACACGACTGAGCGACTGAACTGAACTGAACTGAACTATATATAAAATAGATAAGCGCCCAGAGGGTTGGTATGGGGAGGGAGGTGGGAGAGGGGTTCAGGATTGGGAACACATGTACACCCATGGCGGATTAATGTTGATGTATGGCAAAACCAATACAATATTGTAAAGTAATTAGCCTCTAATTAAAATAAATAAATTTTAAAAAAGAAAGAAAATTCAAGGAAAATTCATAAAATAAAATAAAATAGATAAGCAACAAAGATATATACAGCACAGGACAAAGTAGCCATTATTTTGTAATAAGTTTAAAAGCAGTATAATCTATAACAATATTGAATGACTATTCTGTACATCCGAAACTAATGTGACATTGTAAAGCAACTATATTTGAATAAAAAACACATACCACCTAATAAGTAATCACATCTGTATTTTTACAAATATACAAACAATTGTTTTGTATACAAACAATCTGTAACAATGACATACAATTCAAAAAATGTTATGATTAACAAAAAATACTGTTAAATGAAGATTAGAGGAAAAAATGGTAGGGAGGAGACTGAATCATTAAAGAACTGTTAGTAGCATAAACAACTCAAGAATGCTTAATTTATGAAATAAATTAAAAATAAGGGATAGAATAAACTTCTGGATGTGCAAAAGGAAATAAAAAGAGTAACTAATCAAATATAAGTATTAAACACTTGCAAAGAATTAATATCTGTATATATTTCTAGCCATGAGGCTCTACACAGAAATTACCTTTTAATTTAGTTTACAGGGTCTCTCTCAACCTATGGATTAATATCTTGGTTAATATTAATGAAACATTTTCCAGTATTGATTTAAGAATTAGAATGGCAACCCACTCCAGTGTTCTTGCCTGGAGAATCCCAGGGACGGTGGAGCCTGATGGGGTGCCGTCTATGGGGTCACACAGAGTCAGACACGACTGAAGCGACTTAGCAGCAGCAGCAGCAGCAGGAACATACAGACACATGTATTTTATAAACATGACCTGAGAGCTCATTTCACTTCAAAAATGTTAAAACATGTTTTCTATAAGTTTAACTGGAGCCTATTATACAGAGTGAAGGAAGCCAGAAAGAAAAACACCAATACAGTATACTAACGCATATATATGGAATTTAGAAAGATGGTAACAATAACCCTGTATACGAGACAGCAAAAGAGACACAGATGTATAGAACAGTCTTTTGGACTCTGTGGTAGAGGGAGAGGGTAGGATGATTTGGGAGAATTGCATGGAAATATGTATAATATCATATATGAAACGAGTCGCCAGTCCAGGTTCGATGCACTATACTGGATGCTTGGGGCTTGTGCACTAGGACGACCCAGAGGGATGGTATGGGGAGGGAGGAGGGAAGAGGGATGGGGAACATGTGTATACCTGTGGTGGATTCATGTTGATATATGGCAAAACCAATACAATATTGTAAAGTTAAAAAATAAAATAAAATTTAAAACAAACAAAAAAAAAACTTTAACATGTCACATACCATATTATTATTGTACTTTGCTTGAATAATGGGTTGCTACTGTTTTGTTGAAAACATGCAGAATTTTAACTTCTTGGTTTTCTTATCCATCTCATTACTTTTTATTTTAAATTGTGAAATATAAAAAGTGAACATTAACACCTGAATTCAGTGTTAATATTCACCATGTGTGTCCATATTTACTCTAGAGACATCCTACATTTTTTCATTTTTCCATGTGAGCTAAAGCATTATACAAATTGAAAAAGGTTAATTGTTTAACCTCTAATTATATTATGCTGTATTACACAGTGCAACAGATGAGAAAGCATCAGCTCAGAGATTAACATTTCATAAGAGTTCAATAAATACTAGCTGAACTGAAATCTAAGCATATATCAGGCTTAAGTTTGAGTTTCATTTAGTATATTATATTTCAATAAAATAAAAGAAACCATATATTTTTACTAGCATATTATTTTGCAATTAGGTATTTAAATCTTGTATCTACTTTAAAATATAGACTATACCATTTCATGGTAATGTAAGTTCAATCCATCTAATTTATACACTGTACTACCTGAATTATATGAAATATATTTATTCTAAAGTAGCACAAGAAATCTTTCTCCTTTTGGTGTTTTTTAATAAAAAGGCAATGAGTCCACTTCTAAAGTGTCTAATTGGGGAGGTGGCAATTAGGTTTCATTTGCTTATGCAAAGTAAACGTGTTATTTCATTTTTACACATACAAGAAAAAATAGAACTGAGACTAAGAATTGGAGAGTAAAACCCTCTGTCATAGGAATAGGGATAAGAAAGCATAAACCAATCATCATGTAGAAATTTTAAGATTTTTCTCTTTTACTTGGAAAACTTAACCCATGCAAATTTTAAAGACCTGTTAGAGACTACAGAATTATGACAGGGAAATGAAGTAGTCCAGAGTCAGGCTTGAAATACTGAAATGTTAAAATGTTGAGAAGCTCACTGATGAAAATCTTGCAATGCTAAGCTGTCTCTGGCTCAGGATTACCTTCATCACAACATATGATACTGTATTTATTACCATCACTGTGATTCAAAGAATACTATCTCTCCTGTTAGGCCTCCTAGGGGGCCTTACATCTGATGGTTTAAGGATAAAAAGTGTATGAGACATTAAGAACAATTTCAATTAGTCAAAAATATTCTAATGAGCAATCATTTTTTATAATTGAGTCTCTGTCTTGTTTGCCCATGTGATCCTCCAGATTTGTTTGCTTGTTTTGATTTCTCAACTCCTGCCTTGTCACTGAGTCCTCTTACATCCTCATTTCTCCAGATTAACCCAGTTTTGTACCCAGAAAAACAATGCTGCTGCTGCTGCTGCTGCTGCTGCTAAGTCGCTTCAGTCGTGTCCGACTCTGTGCGACCCCATAGACGGCAGCCCACCAGGTTCCTCTGTCCCTGGGATTCTCCAGGCAAGAACACTGGAGTGGGTTGCCATTTCCTTATTCAATGCATGAAAGTGAAAAGTAAAAGTGAAGTCGCTTAGTCGGCCCGACTTTTAGCGACCCCTGGACTGGAGCCTACCAGGCTCCTCGGTCCATGGGATTTTCCAGGCAAGAGTACTAGAGTAGGGTGCCATTGCCTTCTCTGAAAAACAATGCTGCTGCTGCTGCTGCTGCTAAGTCACTTCAGTCGTGTCCGACTCTGTGCGACCCCATAGACAACAGCCCACCAGGTTCCCCTGTCCCTGGGATTCTTCAGACAAGAACACTGGTGTGGGTTGCCATTTCTTTCTCCAATGCATGAAAGTGAAAAGTGAGAGTGAAGTCGCTCAGTTGTGCCGGACTCTTTGTGACCCCATGGACTGCAGTCCACCAGGCTCTTCTGTCCATGGGATATTCCAGGCAAAAGAGTACTGGAGTAGGATGCCATTCATTGCCTTCTCTGGAAAAACAATGCTAACTGCTGCTAAATTTCCTGCTGCTGCTTCATGCTGTCTTTACTCTCTTCACACTGCTTGCATATAAAATGCCTTACAAGCCTCCATCTGTCTTGTAGGTCTTTTGTACACACACACATATATAATATTCTTGAAATTTAAAATTCCATGAATGGGTAAAAGAGCGGCTGGAGAGACAATTAAGGAATTGGGGAAAATATCTGAAAAAATTATACAGAATGTATCACAGAAAAACATTGTGAAAAATAGGAAGTAGATATTTTTTAGATGAGGGATAATATGATAAAGTCTAACATATACCTGGAGTTCTAGAAAATGAGAACAGAGAAAATGAAGAAGTACTGTTTGAAAATAGGTGAAAATCTTCCAAAATTGATAGAAGACATGAATCCTCAGATTCAGGAATCACAATGAATTACAAACAGAATAATTAAAAGACACACATACACATATCATGTGGAACTGCAGAATGACACATTTTTTAAGCAGCAAGGAAAAAAAAGATTACCTGCAAAGGAATGACAAACTAATAAAAATAGAAGCCAGAAGACAGTAAAATAATATATTCAGGATACTAAGGGAAAAAAATCATTAATGTAAAAGTAAATATTTAGTTAAGCTATCATTCAAGAAATGTATTTTAGACAAATAGAAATTAAGAGAATTTATCACTAAGGCACCCCTTCTAAAGGAACATACATCAAGAGGAAATAAAACTATCCCAGAAAGAATGTCTGAGATGCAAGAAAGAATCCTGAGCCAAGAAAGTGAAGGATATAAAGAAAAACAAATTAAAATAAGATAAATTTAAACATTACTTTCATGAATGTTAGGACATACATATGTATCTTTTGAGTTAGTGCTTTTGTTTTCTTTGGATAAATACCCAGATGTGGAATTGCTGGGACATTTGGTAGTTCTAATTTTGAGGAGTCTCCATAGTGGTTTCCCCAATTTACATTTCCACCAACAGTACACAGGGATTCCCTTTCTCCACATCCTCTCCAACACTTGCCATTTGTTGGCTTTTTGATAACAGCCATTTTAACAGGTGTGAAGTGATATCTTACTGTGGTTTTCATTTGCATTTCTGGGATAATTAGTGAGCAACTTTCTATGTACCTGTTGGGTGTCCACACATTTTCTGTGGAAAAAAAAAGTCTATTCGGGTGTTCTGCCCACTTTTTAATCCAATCCTTTTTGCTACTGAGTTGTATGAGTTCTCTACATATTTATCCCTTATCAGATATATGATTTGCAAATATTTTCTCCCATTCAGTAGGTTGCCTGATTTTTTGTGGATAGTTCCCTTTACAGCTTTTTAATTTGATGTAGTTCTACTTGTTTACTTTTTCTTTAGCTACCTTTGTTTTTCATATCAAATTTAAAAAAAATTCATTGGTCTCTATCTTTTATGTTAGAAGTTCTCCTCAGAGGTCTTGCATTCTTTGCTTTCATGCTCATATGTACAAGGATGAAATCAAAAAGTGAGTTGGAAGCCCTGTGTATTTGGATAGGACTTGTCAGCTTTGAGCATATTGTAAAGTGATTTGGTTTGGTTGTTTCTTGGGGGAACCCTGATGTCAATATGTCTGGGACATTTGTCTTGAGCTTGTTGAGTCCACTTGTATCTTTTATTATCCTGCCTGGCAGACGAAAGCCTGGCTGTCAACTTTCTAGGAGCAAAATGGAGGAGAGTTGGGATCACAGTATTCTTACTGAAGTTGTTTTTAATATGCTGTTTTATGAATTTATCTGTTCCTGGGTTTCTTAGTCCAAAGAGATTCTATTTTACCGCCTCCATAGAATAAAACTTCAGTTGACTGATGGAGTGACATTGGAATATTTGCCGGTTGATTGAAGTGAAGGAGGAAGATGATCCAGAAATATGAATGAATTTCAATGCACTACATTAGCAGCTTGATTCTTTCTTTCAGAGGTATCCGGTGCTGTTCAGGATGTTTCAGTATACACTGGGCTGTTTCTCAGCTTTTGCCACTGCCAGTTAACAATTCTATTTTCTCCATTAGTCACATCATTTGGCATTTTCCTCCTGTTTTTCGACTGACAAAATATGCCACTGTTTTCTTTTCCTCTCCCATTCTCCACACCTTAATATAGTATTAGCCTAGAAAAAAGGTTAAAAATACCATTACTTCTTTTCTTCATGGGATTTTGGGAGAAAGGAAAACTAGCTGTGGGTATTCTACTTTGTAGTTTTACAGAAAGTCTCCTGATTTTCCTTTATCTTTGCTATCCTTTCAGAAAATACCTACCAGGGTAATATTATCTTCTTAAAATTATTCTATTATTGTTTATTATGCTACTATTATAGTTCATTGTAACTATTATCAAATTTTCTAATCTCTAATTCACAGCACAAAAAACCCTCAATAAACTTATACTTCAGTATTCTTAGACTTATATAACATAATGCACCTATTGAGCTAATATTTACTAATAATTTAACATATGCCAGTTATCTATACAAGCAGTGGGAATCAGTTCAGCTCAGTTCAGTTCAGTCGCTCAGTCATGACCGGCAATTCGCAACCCCCCTGAACTGCAGCACGACAGACCTTCCTGTCCATCACCAACTCACCCAGTTTACTCAAACTCATGCCCATTGAGTTGGTGATGCCATCCAACCATCTCATCCTCTGTCGTCCCCTTCTCCTCCCGCCCTCAATCTTTCCCAGCATCAGGGTCTTTTCCAGTGAGTCAGTTCTTCGCATCAGGTGGCCAAAGTATTGGAGTTTCAGCTTCAACAGCTTCAGCTTGTGCTTCATCTAGCCCAACATTTCTCATGATTTACTCTGCATATAAGTTAAATAAGCAGGGTGACAATATACAGCCTTGATGTACTCCTTTCCCGATGTGGAACCAGTCCATTGTTTCATCTCCAGTTTTAACTGTTGCTTCTTGACCTGCATACAGATTTCACAGGACGCAGGTCAGGTGGTCTGGTATTCCCACCTCTTGAAGAATTGTCCGGTTTGTTGTGATCTACACAGTCAAAGGCTTTGGCATAGTCAATAAAGCAGAAATAGATGTTTTTCTGGAACTCTCTCGCTCTTTTGATGATCCAACGGATGTTGGCAATTTGATCTCTGGTTCCTCTGCCATTTCTAAATCCAGCTTGAACATCTGGAAGTTCATGGTTCACATACTGTTGAAGCCTGGCTTGGAGAATTTTGAGGATTCCTTTGCTAGCATGTGAGATGAGTACATCTGTGTGATAGTGTGAGCATTCTTTGGCATTGCCTTTCTTTGGGATTGGAATGAAAACTGACCTTTTTCAGTCCTGGGGCCACTGCTGAGTTTTCCAAATTTGCTGGCATATTGAGTGCAGCACTTTCCCAGCATCATCTTTTAGGATTTGAAATAGCTCAACTGGAATTCCATCACTTCCACTAGCTTTTGTTCGTAGTGATGCTTCCTAAGGCCCACTTGACTTCACATTCCAGGATGTATGGCTGTAAGTGAGTAATCACACCATCATTATCTGGGTAGTGAAGATCTTTTTTGTATAGTTCCTCTGTGTATTCTTGCCACCTCTTCTTGATATTTTTTGCTTCTGTTAGGTACATACCATTTTTGTCTATTGAGCCCATCTTTGCATTAAATATTCCCTTGCTATCTCTAATTTTTTCTGAAGAGATCTCTAGTCTTTGAAGCCCCAGCAAGATGGTAGGAGAGGTGAAATGACATTTAGAATCAAACCCCATACCCACAAGAGATGCTCAGAGGGCTCAAACATACCTTGTATGCACCAGGACCCGAGACCCCACAGAGACTGAGACAGAACAGTGTTTGAGTGTTTCCTGAGGAGGTATGGGTCAGCAGTGGACTGCTGCAGGGACAGGGGCTCTGGGTGCAATAAACCTGTGTATGGTATAAGCCCTCTTGAAGGAGGTTGTTGTTAACCCCACCATAGAGCTGTGAGCTTCCCTGGTGGCTCAGATGGTAAAGCATCTGCCTACAGTGCAGGAGACCTGGATTCAATCCCTGGGTTAGTAAGATCCCCTGGAGAAGGAAATGGCAACCCACTTCAGTATTCTTGCCTGGAGAATTCCATGGACTGAGGAGCCTGGTAGGCTACAGTCCATGGGGTCGCAAAGAGTCAGACATGACTGAGCGACTTCATTCACTCACTCACTCAGAGCTGTGAGAACTTACACAGGACTGGGGAAACAAATTCGTGGAGAGCACAAACAAAACATTGTGTGCACCAGGACCCATGAGAAAGGAGCAGTGACCCCACAAGAGACTGACCCAGACTAGCCCATGAGGGTCCAGGAGTCTCTGGTGGAGGCAAAGGTTGGCGCTGGCCTGCTGCAGGGCTGGTGGCACTGAGTGTAGAAGTGCATGCATGGGACCTTTTGAAGGAGGTCACCTTACCTCCACCATAGTTTGGCTTCAGGTCACATAAAAGGGAGGGAACACAGCCCTGCCCATCAACAGAAAATTGGATTAAAGATTTACTGAGTGTGGCCCAGTAAGTTCAGAAAACTAAGATCATGGCATCTGGTCCCAACACTTCATGGCAAATAGATGGGGAAACAGTGGCTGACTTTATTTGGGGGGGGCTCCAAAATCACTGCAAATGGTGACTGCACCCATGAAATTAAAAGATGCTTACTCCTTTGAAGAAAAGTTAAGACCAATCTAGACAGCATATTAAAAAACAGAGACATTACTTTGCCAACAAAGGTATGTATAATCAGGGCTATGGTTTTTCTGTAGTCATGTATGGATGTGAGGGTTGGACTATAAAGAAAGCTGAGTGCTAAAGAATTGATGCTTTTGAACTGTGGTGTTGGAGAAGACTCTTGAGAGTCCCTTGGACTGCAAAGAAATCCAACCAGTTCATCCTAAAGGAAACAGTCCTGAATATTCATTGGAAGGACTGATGTTGAGGCTGAACCTCCAATACCTTGGCCACCTGATGTGAAGGACTGACTCATTTGAAAAGACCCTGATGCTGGGAAAGATTGAAGGCAGGAAGAGAAGGGGACAACAGAGGATGAGATGGTTGGATGGCATCACCGACTCAATGGACATGAGTTTGAGTAAACTGCAGGAGTTGATGATGGACAGGGAGGCCCGGCATGCTGCAGTCCATGAGGTCACAAAGAGTTGGACGTGACTGAGTGAACTGAACTGAGCATGGCCCCGCCCATCAGAACAAGACCCAGTTTCCTCCTCAGTCAGTCTCTCCCATAAGGAAGCTTCCATAAGCCTCTTATCCTTCTCCATCATAGGGCAGACAGACTGAAAACCACAGTCACATAAAACTAACCAGTCTGATCACGTGGACCACAGCCTTGTCTAACTCAATGAAACTATGATCCATTTCATGTAGGGCCACCCAAGATTGACGGGTCATGGTGGAGAGTGCTGACAAAACATGGTCCCCTGGAGAAGGTAATGGCAAACCACTTCAGTATTCTTGCCTTGAGAAACCCATGAACAGTATGAAAAGACAAAAAGATAGGACACTGAAAAATGAACTCACCAGGTCGGTAGGTGTCCAATATGCTACTGGAGAACAGTGGAGAAATAACTCCAGAAAGAATGAACAGATGGAGCCAAAGCAAAAACAACACCCAGTTGTGGATGTGACTGGTGATAGAAGTAAAGTCCGATGCTATAAAGAGCAATATTACATAGGAACCTGGAATGTTAGGTCCAGGAATCAAGGCAAATTGGAAGTGATCAAACAGGAGATGGCAAGAGTGAAAATAGATATTTTAGGAATTAGCAAACTAAAACTGACTTGAATGGGTGAATTTAATGTAGATGACCATTATGTCTACTATTGTGGTCAAGAATCCCTTAGAAGAAATAGAGTAGTCATCATAGTCAACAAAAGAGTCCAAAATGCAGTACATGCATGCAATCTCAAAAATGACAGAATGATCTCAGTTCATTTCCAAGGCAAGCCATTCAAACACAACAGTAATCCAAATCTGTGCCCCAACTAGTAATGCTGAAGAAGCTGAAGTTGAACGGTTCTATGAAGACCTATAACACCCTCTAGAACTAACACCAAAAAAGATGTCCTTTTCATTATAGAGGACTGGAATGCAAAACTAGGAAGTCAAGAAACACCTGGAGTAACAGGCAAATTTGGTCTTGGAGTACAGAATGAAGCAGGGCAAAGGCTAATAGAGTTTTGCCAAGAGAATGCACTGGTCATAGCAAACACCCTCTTCCAACAACACAAGAGAAGATTCTACACATGGACATCACCAGATGGTCAATACCAAAGTCAGATTGATTATATTATTTGCAGCCAAAGATGGAGAAGCTCTATACAGTTGGCAAAAACAAGACTGGGAGCTGATTGTGGCTCAGATCATGAACTCCTTATTGCCAAATTCAGACTTAAATTGAAGAAAGTAGGGAAAACCACCAGACCATTCAGGTATGACCTAAATCAAATCCCTTATGATTATACAGTGGAAGTGAGAAATAGATTCAAGGGACTAGATCTGACAGAGTGCCTGAAAAACTATGGATGGAGGTTTGTGACATTGTATAGAAGGCAGTGATCAAAACCATCCCCAAGAAAAAGAAATGCAAAAAGGAAAAATGGTTGTCTGAGGAGGCCTCACAAATAGCTGAGAAAAGAAGAGAAGTGAAATGCAAAGGAGAAAAGGAAAGATATACCCATTTGAATGCAGAGTTCCAAAGAACAGCAAGGAGAGGTAAGAAAGCCTTCCTCAGTGATCAGTGCAAAGAAATAGATAGGAAATAGTAAATGGGAAAGACTTATACACCTCAGTGAATATAAATTCCTAATGGTGTACAAAGTGACCTAGACTATATGTTTACACAAACATTTCATACTAATTACCCATTTGGATATTCAACAAAAATTTATTAAATAGTTATGGTGTGCCAGGAACAATATTAGTGCTGGTGTGAAAAAGTAAAAGACATTTGGCCTTTGAAACAGCTCAGAGTCAAGACAGGAAAATCAATGGCTTCAATACTGCATGTACTGGGCTTCATTTAAGGTAAATACTAGAATCTATAAGAACACATGTAAAAAACATCTAATTCACTCTGAAGAGATGAAGGAATGTTTCAAAAGGAGGCAGTGCTTAATATAAATAAATCTTGAGACAAAAGAAATAGTTAACCAGGTAAAAACAAGTGAAATGAGGGACTAAAGACATTATAGGCAAAGAGAACAGCATTCTAAAACGTTTGAGAGAGCCTGTCTCTAACTAGTAGAATTTAGAGTGAGTTTAACTAAAAATGGCTAAGTTTAAATGTCACTTCCTCATTCCTCAAAAAATTAAAAATAGAACTACCATATGATCTAGCAGTACCACTTCTGGGTATGTATTTGAAGGTAATAAAATAACTGTCTTAAAGAGGTATCTGCACTTCCATGTTCACTGCCACACTGCTGACAATATCCAAAATATGGGAACAATCTAAGTGTATATCAATAAATGAATGAATGGAGTAAACACAATGGAATATTATTTAGCCATGAGAAAGAAGGCAATCTTGCCATTTGCAGTGAAATGGATAAAGCTTGAGGGCACTATGCTAAATGAAATATGTCACAGAGGGGAAGATAAGTATTGCATGTTCTCACTTATCTGAACTCCAAAAATTATGAAAGTAATGGGGAGCCTTAGAATGAATTTAAGTAGGGAAATATCTGTTCCTGGTTTCCATCTTAGAAAGAATACTCTGGCAGCTGATTGGTGAATAGGCTGCTTTGGAGATGAGCAATGGGAAGAAAAAGAAATATCAATTAAGAAATGACGATAACAGTTCAGGTGAGAAATGAATGTGAATTCACACTGAGGTCAAGACAATGGGGAATGGAAACAAAAGGTAAATTTTGGACTCCTTAGGAGAAACATTCTGCATAACTTGGTGAGTAACTGGACCTATAATTGGGATTAAAAAGTTGAGAATTATTATTAGGTAATCATGCTAGGAAAAACAAAGAGGTTTTTGAAGATAAAATAATAAGTTTTGCTTAGGATATACCAAGTTTGAGATATTGACAAGATAAACGAGCAGAGATGCTATGTCTGGAATGCTAGACAGAGGTTAAAGTGCGGATTTAAGGTACAGATTTGCAAGTCATCACCATGTAAAGCAGCCGTTCTCAATTTTGGCTGCCCATCAGATTCACTTGGAAAGTTTCTTGCAAATATAAAAACATGGATTATAAATCCATAGATTTTATTTAATACTTCTGAAGTAAGCCTAGAGTATCAGTATTTTTTAAAAGCTAGACATTTGATTTTGATGCATAATGACAATTAAGAATCACTGGTGGGTAATTTAAGTCATGAGTATAGATTAGAGTTAAGGATTTCAAACAGCACATTGTCCAATTAGGGGAGATCTAGAAGAAATTATCAGAAAGATTATGATAATAATAACAACTATAATTTATTGAGTACCTATGGTAGAAACTGTGCTGAAGACTTTACACGTGTTATTTGCAGTAAAAAAGAGATAGAAGAGTGAGTGGGTCATATGAGACTTGTCACCCTTCTTCCATGAAGTCTCCCACAGCACTTTCAGTTTACCTCGATGTCTCTCGTCTCAATTTGGCATTTACAATATATGAACTTATACATGGCTATTTAAAATCTAATTTGAATGTATATAGCTCTAAGCCATATACATAACACAGTAGTTAAGAGCAAGAGCTCAGTTAGACCTCCTGGTTTGAACTCCGTATCATCCTATCTTTTGTAGGCAATTTTGATCTTAGACAAGCTATTATATATAATATGTGTGTATGTATGTACTGGAGTGGTGTGCCATTGCCTTCTCCAGTATGTATGTATATATGGGTGTTATTGGGTGGTTCAGATGGTAAAAGCATCTGCCTGCAATGCAGGAGACCCAGGTTCAATCCCCGGGTTGGGAAGATCCCCTGGAGAAGGGAATGGCAACCCACTCCAGTATTCTTGCCTGGAGAATTCCATGGACAGGGGAGTCTGGCAGGCTACAGTTCATGGGGTCACAAAGGGTCAGACATGACTGAGCAACTAACACACTATACATACATATGTACTAAATATGTGTATTTATGTACACATGTTATAAATATAACATTATATATGATACTTTACACATACTAAAATGTAAATTCCTTCCCAGGTGAATCTAGTGGTAAAGACTCTGCCTGCCAATGCTGGAGACGCAAGAGATAGGGGTTTGCTCGCTGGGTCAGGAAGATCCTGGAGGAGGAAATGGCAATCCACTCCAGTATTCTTGCCTGGAAAATTGCATGGACAGAGGAGCCTGGCAGGCTACAGCCCATGAGGTTGCAAAGAGCTGGACACAACTGAGCACACACACACACACAAATTCCTTCAAGTGATGGATTTATTTTATATCTTGTTTATCTTTTGTAGCTTTCTCCTCAACTTTACCTAGTTTAGTGGGGACTAATTTTAATAAGCAATATTTGTTAAGCTAGGCACTGTTTCAAGTAATTTACTTATACTAATTCATTAATTTGATTGATTTTCATTACAAGCCTAGAGATTAGCACATTAGTATCCTCATTTTATAGACGACAGTACTGAGGAAGAGAGAGATTAGATAACATTACTAAAACAAACTATATCTGTAAATGGAGGATATAGGATCTAAACAAACAGATCCAGCTCCATAACTCTGGCTCTTAACTACTGTGCTATACTACCTCCCTCCACACTACACAATAGACTCAATAAATTATTATGAGTTTGAATAAAATTTTGACCAAAAAAAAGGAATGGCTCGAAATAGATAATATGCATTTATATGCAGCATATTTTGCATTTCAATATTTCATGAACCAAGTTCTGTTGCCTTTTACAAAGAGAAATTTGATCAAAGATTATTCAATTGTCTTTTTAACTTATTTATATTCCTGTAGTATCATTTTCTAAAAGACTTGGGATAAGGAAAGGATCATTTCAGTAAATGTCTTTTATCTGTTTTTTAAGGAGGGCTTTCTGGCGGTTCAGTGGTACAGAATCTGCCTGCCAATGCAGGAGATGCAGGAGACATGAGTTTGATCCCTGGGTCAAGAAGATCCTCTGGAAGAGGAAGTGGCAAACCACTCCAGTATTCTTGCCTGGAAAATCCCATGGACAGAGGAGCCTGGCAGGCTATATAGTCCATGGAAAATAAGTATTGACAATTTTCTGGGCCACTACCATATGTATAGCTATTTCCCAAGGCAACGTGAAGCCAGAGGATTAGTAAGAACAACTCATAGGAACTTCTAGAAAAATGGGTTTTTCAAATAATGCAGTATTCTACAGAAAGGACCTGAGTATTCTCAATTACATGGGTCTGCTATTGCTCTAAATAAAGGGCCAGAAGAGCAACAGTGTCTGGTTTCATTTTTACTCACACTGTGGAATTCCATGTTTACTTCCATCGTTTATATGGATGATGTACTAAATAAGAGTATTCAGTTCCAATTTTTTCAATTCCCTTGCACAAATGCTATCCTCCTGATAACAAAAGTCACATCTCAGATGTCATACCTAAGGGAGATCTGCTCTTGGATGTTACCCAGCCTTTTTGCTAACCTCACACAATACTAAATAAGTTCTGGTGTATGGAATAGAAAATTTATAGACGATATTAAAGGTATTAGCAATGACACTTACTTTATCATTGCTATATTAGCAATAAGCAGAGCTTAAATATCCCTGTAACTTCCATGATTATCAGTAGCAATTTCTCCTTCCAATTTTTCCTAAGACAAAGTCTTTATTATCCAAATATTCACCATAGTGACATGCATATTCATTGTATTAAAATGATCCTTCTAGATTGTCCTTGGTCTAGGAAATGTCTAAAATAAAGCCAAAGCTAAAGCTGATTACTTAACAATAAAATGGAGTTTACATCAGGGACAAGCAGGAGGTCTCTTAGGGTCTGAAATCTAGGACTCCTGAGTAGTTGTGGACAGACCAAGAAATACTCTCACGTGCAACTCTGATAGAGAATTTGATTAAAATCCTTCATTTTGCTTCTACCCCCTACCTTGTCTACTAACTACTAAATCTACTCAGGAATTTAATTTTCATTTTCAAAGTCTCAGGAGGGTTAGAGCTCTGAATATGACTGCAAAATATAGGTGCTGGTTTTTTTTTATCTTTTATTTTATTTTCTCCCAAAAATAATTAGTTCAGCACAGAAATGTTCTCAGTTTAGAAATTCATAATATAACACTCAAGATTCTACATTATCAGGTCCCAACAAATCTTTTCTTTGATAGTCTGAGTTACCCGACTGGGCTATAGACCAAAATGAACCATTCCATACTACTCAAACATATTATTTGCTTTCTGTCTCCCAACTTTTGCTCATGTTATTTCCTCTACCCAAAATGACCTTTTTCCCGTCTTGGCCAGTCTTCAAGGTCTACCTCATATGCCCCTTGACATACTTCCCCAACTCGTCTTCTAGCTTTTCTTTCTCTCTCCTCACTTAGCTTGAAATATTCTGCCAGCTGAACTCAGCAGAATGATTTATGCCTCTTTCATCTCATTTTTGAACCTCTATGGCACTTACTACTTTCCACATCCTGTTATAGTCATTTGTATTTAGTGTTTATGATTCACTGTCTATGATTTCCTGACGGCAAGGACCTGTTGGTCTTTATATCCTTGCCCTGTACTGCGCTTACTGCAATACTACAGGGTTTTGCACGTTTGGCTTTTTGTTTACTTTAACAAATTGCATTGTGCTGAAATTTGATCGGCAATTTGATTGACCTTGTGCCAATTCAAGGGAAATAGCTGCACATTGAGAAAATTGCTCAAGAGAAGAGAACTAAAATGCAAAAATGTCACAAAATGTAACACAAGATTACTTAAGATTTAGATTTAGGTTTCATCCAAGCACCAAATTACACATGTGTACTTAGGAGTTTGACAGTTTTTAAGCACATTGATGTCTTTACATTAAATAAGCATCAGTAATTCAAAATATTATACTCTATCACGGAACTTGAACTGCTGTATTCATATATAGTATTGTATTTATATTTCATTTTAGTCTTTCATCTAGAGTATAAATTTTCATTAACAAATAAAATTACTAAAACAAGCTATGTATAAATATGAGTGAAGAGTCTTCATCAAGGATATTTTTTATGATTTAAAAAATAACTCAGGTCATTAAACCTAGGCTCTATAACCTCTCTATTATTTTATTTAAACCTTGATTTTTACTCCTTAATTTTAATCTCTAACTAGTATTTTTTAAAAAAGACCTGATATTGCTGTTAAGCTTTCCCAAAGACTCAGTAGTCTTCTGTTATGAAGTGTTTTTAGCTGAATTTCTTACTTGCTAAGAAGAATGAGGGTGAGAGGTCAAAATTAAACTCACAATGACCATTACCAATAGCTCATCCTAGCTCTAAGCATTTATATAATAATGTCTGCCACTAAGTAACATTGGCAGTAGTGTGCTTAGTATATTTCAGAACTCATAAGGTGATTTACATGTCTTAACTCATTTGACCTTCACAATTCTTTGACACAGGCACCAGTACTACGTCTGTATCACACTGAGGAAACTGAAACCCAGAAAGGTTAAGTAACTTGCCCACAATCATACAGCTGGTAAGTGGTGTAGCTAAGACTTGAATCTAGTGATCATGGCAGTCTGGATGCTTAACTACCATACTATACAAACCAGAAGAACTTGTAAATAATTTTCTATTGCTTTAATTCAAGAAAATAAGCATTACTGGACAGCATGCACCAGCCTGGGATTCCAGAGAAATAAGGTTTTTGCATCTTCTCTACCCACTTCCCTTCATGGCAAATAGATGGGAAAACAATGGAATCAGTGAGAGATTTTATTTTCTTGGGCCTAAAAATCACTGCAGATGGTGACTGTAGCCCTGAAATTAAAAGATGCCTGCTCCCTGGAAGAAAAGGTAAAACAAGCCTGAGTGAGTGAAGTCACTCAGTCGTGTCCAACTCTTTGCAACCCCGTGGACTGTAGCCCACCAGGCTCCTCCGTCCATGGGATTCTCCACCAAGAATACTGGAGTGGGTTGCCATTTCCTTCTCCAGGGGATCTTCCCGACCCAGGGACTGAACCCAGGTATCCCGCATTGCAGGCAGACGCTTTAACCTCTAAGCCACCAGGGAAGGAAAACAAGCCTAGACAGCATATTAAAAAGCAGAGACGTTACTTTGTCAACAAAGGTCCGTATAGTCAAATGTATGGTTTTTCCAATAGTCATGTATAGATGTGAGATCTGGACCATAAAGAAGACTGAGTGCCAAAGAATTGATACTTTTGAACTGCGGTGTTGGAGAAGACTCTTGAGAGTCCCTTGGACTGCAAGGAGATCCAACCAGTTCATCCTAAAGGAAATCAGTCCTGAATATTCATTGGAAAGACTGATGCTGAAGCTGAAACTCCAATACTTTGGCCACCTGATGCGAAGAACTGACTCATTGGAAAAGACCCTGATGCTGGGAAAGATTGAAGGCAGGAGGAGAAGGGGACAACAGAGGATGAGACGGTTGGATGGCATCACCAACTCGATGGACATGAGCAAGCTCCGGGAGATGGTGAAGGACAGGGAAGCCTGGCATGCTGCAGCCCATGGAGTTGCAAAGAGTCGGACACGACTGAGCAACTGAACAACAACCCACCTCCATGCTGCTTTCAGCCAGCACACTGGTATGAAAGAGAAGAGAGTTGTGCATGGATGTCCAACAGCCAGATGGTTAAGGTCTACTTCCCTACTAGTTCCTCCCAGTCCCCTTCCTCAGAGCCTAAGGTAAATCCTATCCTCCCCAATTTATTCAACAGACTCCCCAAATGACCCTGACCTACCTAGCATCAAACAGTTCAAAACTTACAACTCCTTACTTCCAAAATTTAATCCCTATGAAATCAAAATCCCCTTCCATAATAACCTATATAGCTCAGTCGGTAAAGAATCTGCCTGCAATGCAGGAGACCTAGGTTCAATTCCTGGGTCAGGAAGATCCCCTGGAGAAGGAAATGGCAACCCACTCCAGTATTCTTGCCTAGAGAATCCCCATGGACAGAAGAGCCTGTCAGGCTACAGTACATGGGGTCGAAAGAGTCAGACACAACTTGGTGACTAAACCACCCCCAAACTGGAATTACACAAATTTGGTCACATCCCTGTTTTGAAATGATTGTTGGGGTCCCTGCTTCTGCATGCTGCCAATATTTTTGCTCTCAAATTGAACTATGGCTTATACAATGTACAAGGCTGAAACTCCAATACTTTGGCCACCTCATGCGAAGAGTTGACTCATTGTAAAAGACCCTGAACCTGGGAGGGATTGGGGGCAGGAGGAGAAGGGGACAACAGAGGATGAGATGGCTGGACGGCATCACCGACTCGATGCACATGAGTTTGGGTGAACTCCAGGAGTTGGTGATGGACAGGGAGGCCTGGCATGCTGCGATCCATGGGGTCACAAAGAGTCGGACACAACTGAGCGACTGAACTGAACTGAACTGAATTTTATTAACAGTTTATAATGCCCTAATAAAAATAATTTTATTATAAAAGTAGTTAATGCAGTTATAAAAATTATATAATGCTTGATTTTATAGTTTGATCCAATCTTTAATGTCTCTAATACCAAGAGATTTACATGAGGAAAAAAGAATTATATGTAACTCATCCTAAGGTTCACCAATTAATAAATTAGAACTGATAGTAGCATACCACTTTTGAAAAGTCAATTCAAAATATGAGCATAATTCATTATGTACATTTTCTCATAATCTTGGAAACAGGAAACAACTCTTTCTTTTCCGTATTCCTCTCAACACCAAATACAATACTGTGCAAATGATCAGCTTTCACATAATGCTCAGTGAATTGAACAATTACCCAAATAGTTGTTTATAGACAGCTTACCTTTAGAAATCTTTACAATGTATAATGAAATGCACATATAAAATGGTACCAATAAAGGCAACCATTACAAAAAGAAGATGACCAATTGTTACTGAGCAGATTTACAATCAATTTCACCATTCTAAAGGTCAAGATCATCTTGCTGTACAGGAAAAAGATTGACATTATATTAAATGTCTCTGACATTCTAACTAATATTTACTTTTTAATGTTATATACTCTGACATAGCAACAGAGAAACACTTTTCTCCACCTTGTAAAAGAAATGAGACTAAGACTGTAATTTTTTCACCTTACAGAACTATTGAGATATCCTTATTTAAGTGTCATTGAAGAAAGTAACTAAAAATCTTTATGGTTTGGTTCTTTTAAAAGGTCACAAACACAGTGAAAAATCTAGCAGAATGTTGTGAAACCAATACTTAGAGGAATCCCAAAGCAATGCCAAGAAACAGAATGTACTCATAGTGACTAATACATGCAAATACTGGAAATAAATTCTAACAGATTAAACAGGTTTTGTAGCAACTAAAAGGTATATTCAAATCATTCCAAAATTAATCAAGCTTAAGAATATGGCAAACTTCCCTGCTAATAAGAATCTAAGCAGGCTAAGTAGTCTGAATAGCATATAAAAAATAATAGTCAATATCAGTAAGTATAATTTTTAGTGTGCTTTTAATTAAAAAGGAGAAACTGACCCCTTAACTGAATCAAATCACTGTTTCAGATTTCCATTTTAGTCTTTGATAAGTATATTCATATTTAACACAACATTTTACCTTGATGGGGTATTAAACCCTAATCAAGCTATGGAATCATGAATACAAAACTATCTTCTGAGAAATGCTGCAACATTTTCTCTGTTTTTGTTCATTTAATATGGGATGCCTTGGCAAGTATCTGCCAGGTCCCCTAATACTGAGGCAGAAATATGTGTAATAAAAAAAAAAAATTCCTTCAAAACTTGAATGTCAAACAGAGGCAAGGCTTCTTATCCAAGCATGTAACCCTGAGGATATGCTATAAAAAAACAAAGTTAAATGCATTATAACATGATAGGTGAAAATGGTTTAAAATAAATAGCAGAGTTTCAGAATAAAATGAATATATAAATCCAAATTCTTTGATGTGATGATTTTCTATTCTTTGTAGTTAACATGTTTAATATAATTAAGTCTTTCATTTTGAAAATGAAAGTAAGCAAAAGTAGAATATCTCTGGATCAAAAATCTTAAACAAGCTTATACGTCACCGGATTTCTTTGTAAAAAAACAAAGAAAAAAAAACAGATTCATTATCTGCTTTAATCTATAAGCAGTGCCTTAGCAGATCTCTACATTAAGGAACCAAAGCATCATTACGTCAATAGATCTGAAATATAATTAAAAGCAATGCCTTTTAAAACAATTTAGATACTGAAAGATAATTTCAAGAAAATAGCTCAGATGCTAATAAACATAATTCTACTCATCACAGTTGGGTTGCTGTGTGTGGTTGCACAGTACAGTGGCAGTAACATCTATTTCTATGCTTAAGAAATCCCAGATAAAAAAATTTAATATGTCACTATATATAAGCAGCTAGCTATGGTGTATACTTATCAATATGAAAGATTTATGCTATTTTTATCATTCAAAATAAAAGCTGCAATTTGACTGTATTCAGGTTTAATCTGGAAAAATCTGTAGAGCCCAAAACCTTGCCCTTAATCACATACAAAGGATCTCTTTCTTTACTTCCCACTTCCCCATAAAAAGCTAAAGTAAACACAAACTTAAAACACACACACATTTCTAAAACTCATATTGTTTATCTGGCATCTATTACTATAAATATTACTTGTTCAAATATCCTAAAGAGAATCTAATAATAAACAATTACATTGATTAATATATTCTAAATGAGCTAGAAAAAGCAGTAACTCTACAATCTAACAGCATCATCATAATTCATGAGGTCATACCTGATGACTTAGAGATTGAAAAGACTCACAGGTTCCAGACTGCATGACCTTTCTATTTCCAGAGATCCCTAAAGATTGCATTTCCTGTCTTACAAAAGATAATCACAGCCACCTCTATGTCTCAGCATCTTCAGGGCTAGTGAAGAAAACATCAAACAGCAGATCTGTCCATCAGTATCTGTTTAAGTCATCATGAAAATATCAGATCTCATATGCTGTTTATCATCTCCCCTTTGCAGTTATAAACACTGCGTATTAAGAGAGGATGACACAGTTGTATGTGCTGAAGCTGCTAATGCTGTCTGAAAACAGTAAGCTTACTGCTTAGAGCAATTCTGCATCATCCAAACAGAGAATGAGTCACGTCTTTCAGGTTTCCCACTTCTGATACTATAAAGATTTCACGTGCCCAGGAAAGTTTGAATTTTTTGTCATTTCTTTACAAATAAGCAATGTTCTATTTAATTAACTGTCCAATGCATCTGTTGCCATGTTAAAGCGTTAGTTCTTAATTATTGGGCAATTTTCTCCACCTATGACTAAGCTTTAATGATTTAAGAAGCAACATTGTACTCTCTCTTAAAGGACTCTTTCTTCCAAACCATGTGCATCATCACTTATCCAACCCATCAAAATTAGAAGTTCCTAAAAATGATGAATTTTTCTCCTGGAAATCTTTGATAATTGTGTATAATAGCAGATAGATAAATAAGTAAGTGCATATTCACTTTTTAATTCTCAGGAACTATTTTTATTTCATATCTTTCAGACCAACACACTTCAAATCAAAATAATTTTTATACTATTAATAAAAGGTACAAAATCTCCTATAGAACTTAATATGCAAAACACAAAATGCTATTATGAAATTCCAAAACTGCATGGTTAAATCTAAATCTAGGAAATTAAACCTATGTTATTGGCATTTTTAGTCATTTTTCATTGCATATTATTTGTGTTCATTGAGATTCTTATAATGCTCTCTTTTACCACAACAGAGTAGAATTAAGGAATTTTAAGATTAATAAAATACTCTGATGATAGAAAACTGATATCCTCCAAGATTATAAATGGAAATACTTTCTCTTTACCATATTATAAAAGATCATGTTTTAGAAATAAAACAAAGACTAAAATTATATTTAATTGAATGTAAAATTAGGACACCAAATATAACATATTACCCTAAAAGAGTCCTCACATTATATATAGCCTGAATTAATGAACACTTTCTTTATATAGCTCTGAATGCTTTATGTGTATACCTGTGATATAAACTAAATGAAATTTAATGATAGCTAAAAGTACTATACAGAAAATGTTTTTTAAGTGTAAACTAATTACAAACCCGGAGAAGGCAATGGCACCCCACTCCAGTACTCGCCTGGAAAATCCCATGGATGGAGGAGCCTGGTGGGCTACAGTCCATGGGGTCGCTAAAAGTCGGACACGACTGAGCGACTTCACTTTCACTTTTCACTTTCATGCATTGGAGAAGGAAATGGCAACCCACTCCAGTGTTCTTGCCTGGAGAATCCCAGGGACGGGGGCGCCTGGTGGGCTGCTGTCTATGGGGTCGCACAGAGTCGGACATGACTGAAGCGACTTAGCAGCAGCAGCAGCAGCAATTACAAACCAGTATAACTTCCCTTCTCCCATTCACAACATCTGACGAGCATTTGAGCATAATTTGTATTATCATGGAGACTAATGAGTCTTAAAAATTGGGCTTCTTTAAAAGGCTGATGGGTAGAGGCACAGGGGAGATGTTGGTCAAAAGTGCAGACTTCCAGCTACAAGATGAATAAGTTCTAGGGATCTAATGCACAGGATAGTGATTACAGTTAATCATATTGTATTATATACTTGAAAGTTACATATGGTGGTAATTTTTGCAATGTGTAAGTATATCAAATTAAACTTATACAATGTTATATGTCAATTATATCTCAATAAATCTAAGGGAAATGATTATACCTTAAATAGATCTAATTTTTATTTGTAGAAAGAAATTAGTCTTGTTTAATAGTCTGATCCACATTATGCCCTTAAAGAAATTACTGCCTCTAACTGCACAGGTTCAGACAAAATGTTTTGTAGTTTTGGCTGTATGTACACAATGACATACCTGAATGGAAACTCATATGTATTATGATTTATGCATGCAGTATTTACTCTCTTAACATCTATCTCCCTTCCTATATTTATTTCTTCATGTGGAAAATATTAAACATCTTCTTTGTGTCAGATGCTGTGCTACAGAATTCATGACAATGTAGATATGCCATCACAAAAGCAGATAATTAAACAAGTATGCTTTGCCATGACAGAAGATCAAGGGATATGAGACTGATTAATAGGACAGATCCCTAACCTAAGGACCAGAAAAGATCTTCCTAAGGAATTACTGTTAAAACTGAGAAGATCTTGAGTAAATGATATCTGAGGGGTGCTGAATACAGCATGATGAGACCATGAAGCATTAGTAGGACAGAGAGAAGAGATGAGGCTGAAAGGTAAACCAAGGTCTAATCACAGGACTCTTCAGAAACCATTTGAAGAGAATGGACTTAAACTTCAGGGGAATGGGAATCCTTAAACAGAATCATTTTTGTAGTTTAATATTATTCTGGCTATGAGAGAGAATCAATTGAGTAAAATAAAACTGGAAAAGACAAGATATATAATTTGGGGCAGGGGATAATGATGGCCTGAACCAAAGTGGTGGCAGTAGGGATGGAGAGAAATTGATAGATTCCAGATATACTTTTTAGTTAGAAAGAATGTGATGGGAGACTAAATGTGAGAAATGAGGTAGAGAGAAGTGTCAAGGTTTATTCATAACTTCCTAAATTATTATAGATTTCGTCTTGACAGTTCATATATTTTCATCACATGCTCCACTGTATTGTCATTAATTTCACATGTATGTGTTTAGTTTTTATAAAATAGCCAGAAAGTGTTGAGAAGGAAAGCTCATCTGACATTCATTCTGTGACCTCTTAAAATGTGCTTAAATTTGAGCAAAATTATTATAAATGCATAAGCAAAAAATAAACTGAAAGTTGTACTTTTCTTTCATATACTTTGTCACAGCACTGATGATCAGGCTTCTTTTTTTATTATAGTCACTACTTTGTTGTATTTTTTAGATTCTACATATAAGTGATGTCATACAGTATTTGTTTTTCTTTGTCTGACTTATTTCACTTAACATAATGCCCTCCAAGTCCATCCATGCTGCCACAAATGGCAAATTTTAATTATTTTTTACATGGCTGAGTAGTATTCCATTGTGTGTATATACTACATCTTCTTTATCCATTCATCAGCAGCAGGTTGTATTTTCATCTTTTTCACGGTTTCCTAAATAAATGCTGTGAAAAGCTTTTATTTAGGCCCCAGTTGTTTAGTTTTGCTTTTATTTCCTTTACTTTAGGAGGTGGATCCAAAAATTATTGCTGTGACTTATGCTGTGTTCTGCCTATGTTTTCCTCCAGGAGTTTTTTAATATCCAGTCTTAGATTTTGGTCTTTAATCCATTTTATGTTTACTTTTATATATGGTGTTAGAGAATGTTCTAATTTCCTTCTTTTACATGTATCTGATCAGCTTTCCTAGCAACATTTATTGAAGAGACTGTCTCTTCTCCATTGTATACTATTGCCTCCTTTGTTGTAGATTAAATGACCGTAAGTACATGGGTTTGTTTCTAGGCTCTATCCTGTTTCATTGCTCTATATATCTGGTTTATGCCAGAACCATATTGTTTTGATTATTATAGCTTTGTAGTAGTCTGAAGTCAGGGATCATGATTCCTCCAGCTGTGTTCTTTTTTTCTCAAAATTGTTTTGGCTATGCAGGGTCTTTTGTGTTTCCATACAAATTTTAACAATAAAGAAGCAGACTCACAGATACAGAGAACAAACCATAGAGGGAATGTACCTCAACATAATAAAAAAAACATATATGGCAAACCAGCAGTTAATGTTATTCTCAATGGTGAAAATTTGAAATCTTTTCCTCTAAGATCAGGAAAAATATGGATGCTCACTCTTGCCACTTCTCTTCAACAAAGAATTGGA
Organism: Bos indicus; assembly: GCF_029378745.1. Lineage (NCBI taxonomy): Eukaryota > Metazoa > Chordata > Mammalia > Artiodactyla > Bovidae > Bos > Bos indicus. Next base: position 34,708,305 of record NC_091761.1, read on the forward strand.
ATTCCTAGCCACAGCAATTCAGCAAGAAAAAGAAGTAGTGGGCAACCAAATTGGAAAGAAAGAAGTAAAACAGTCTCTATTTGCAGCTGACATGGTATTATATATAGAAAACCCTAAAGATGGAACCCTCCAAAATCTGTTAGAAATAATAAATAAATTCAGTAAAGCCAGAAGATACATCAAGATACAGAAACCTTTGGCATTTCTATTCATTCATAGTGAACTATTAGAAAGACAAGTTGATGTAACATTCTCCTTTTTCAATTTTCTTTTTAACTGGAGGATAATTGCTTTACAAAATTGTGCTGGTTTCTGCGATGCATCACCATGAATCAACCACCCCTCTTGGGTGCCACACAGTACCAGGTTTGAGCTCCCTGTGTCCTACAGCAAATTTCCACTGGCTATCTGTTTTACATACGGAGATGTATATGTTTCAGTGCTACTCTCTCAACTCATCCCACTCTCTCCTTTCCCCACTGTGTCCACAAGTCTTTTCTCTATATCTGCATCACCATTAGCATCAAAAAAATAAAATATCCAGGAATATTTCAAGAAGGTGAAAGAGCTGTACACCAATAACTATAAGACTGATGAAAAAAACTGATGCATATACAAATAAATAGAAATATATCCAGTGTTTATGAAATGCAGGAATTAATATTGTTTAAAGGTCCATACTACCCCACACTACCCAAAGAAATCTACAGGTTCAATGCAATTCCTATCAAAAATCCAATGGTCTGTTTCACAAAACTAGAAAAATAATTCTAAGATGTGTGTGAAGGGACTTCCTTGGTGGTCCAGTGGTTAAGACTGTGCTTCCATTCCAGGAGTCATGGGTTCTACTCCTGGTCAGGGAATTAAGATCCTGCATGCTGCATGGCATGGCCAAATAAATAAATTAATATTTAAAATAATAATTAAAAAAAATAAAGTATGTATGGAACCACAAAATATCTCAAACAGCTAAAACAACCTTGAGAAAGAAAAAAGTTGGAGGTATCATGCCCCCTGATTTCAAACTATACTACGAAGCTTATGGTGTTCAAAACACTATGAGTAGTGGCACAAAAAAAGAAACACAGATTAATGGAACAGAATAGAAATCTCACATGTGTTTGTACAATGAATTTATGATAAAGAAGCAAAGAACATACAATAGAGAAACAATAGACTCTTTAATAAATGGTATTGGAAAAACTGGATCAGTTCAGTTCAGTTCAAAAGAATGAAGCTAGGTCACTATCTGACAGCATAAACAAAAATTAACTCAAAATGAATTAAAGATTTGAATGTAAGAACTAAAACCATAAAATTCCTTGAGGAAAACACAAGCTGTAACCTAATGCACATAAGTCTTAGCAATGGTTTTGAGGATTTGACTCCAAACGCAAGGGATTAAAAGCAAACATAAACAACTGCGACTGGGCATGCTAAGTTACTTCAATTGTGTCCGACTCTTTGGGACGCTATGGATCATAACCTGCCTTATGGCAGGCTTCTCCATCCATGGGATTCTCCAGGGAAGAACGCTGGAGTGGCTTGCCATGCCGTCCTCCAGGGGACCTTCCTGATCCAGGGATCGAACCATTATCTGGCATCTACCAGCATTGGCAGATGGGTTCTTTACCACTAGTGCCACATGGGAAGCCCCAAACAAATGCGACTACATCAGACTAAAAATCTTCTGCACAATGAAGGAAACCATCATCACAATGAAAAGCAACATACTGAATGGGAGAAGATATTTGCAAATCATATATCTGATAAGAAGCTAGTACCCCAAAATATATAAACAACTCATACAACTCAACAACAACAAACAACCTGATTTGAAAATGGACCCAGTAGCTGAGCAGACATTTTTTCCAAAGAAGACATACAGCTGGCCAACAAGCACATGAAAGGATGTCCAATATCATGTCATTATTAGGAAAATACAAACTAAAACCACAATGAGCTATTACCTCGCATGTGTTAGAATGGCTATCATCAAAAAGACAAGATGTGAAAAATGTTAGGAAGAATGTAAAGAAATGGAAATCCTAAACTGTTAGTGGGACTGCAAATTGGTATAGTCAGAATGGAAAAAGTATGGAGATTCCTAAAAAAAAAAAAAAATCAAGAATAGAACTACTACATGACCCAGCTATTCCACTTCTGAGTATTTAAGTGAAAAACATGAAAATACTAATTCAAAACTCCTGCATTCATTGCAGCATTATTTACAATAGCCAAGATCTTGAAGCAACATAAGTGTCCGTCAATGGGTGAATTGTTAATGAAGATGTGGTACATATACACAATGGAATACTGCTGCTGCGAAGTCGCTTCAGTCGTATCTGACTCTGTGCGACCCCAGAGATGGCAGCCCACCAGGCTCCCCCATCCCTGAGATTCTCCAGGCAAGAACACTGGAGTGGGTTGCCATTTCCTTCTCCAATGCATGAAAGTGAAAAGTGAAAGTGAAGCTGCTCAGTCGTGTTCGACTCTTCATGACCCCCTGGACTGCAGCCTACCAGGCTTCTCCATCCATGGGATTTTCCAGGCAAGAGTACTGGAGTGGGGTGCCATCGCCTTCTCTGCAATGGAATACTACTCAACCATAAAAAGGATCAAATCCTATCATCTGTGACAACATGGATAGACCTAGGGGTTATTATGCTAAGTGAAGTAAGACAGAGAAAGACAAACATTGTAGGATTTCACTCATATGTGAAATCTAAAAGGACAAAACAGACAAAATAAAATAAAAAACAAACTCAGAGAAACAGAGAACAGATCAGTGGTTACTGGGGGAAAGGGGTTGGAGCGTGGCCAAAATAGATGAAGGAGGTGCATGGTGATGGATGGTAACTGTATTTGTGGTGGTGATCACTTTGTTCACAGATGCCAAATTATAATGTTATACCCAAGAAACTTATATAATTAAAAAAAACTCACTTCAGATATAGCCAGCCTACTGACCCCACAAGCCACGGGGGGTGAGGACTACTAATGGGAGGATAGCATCCTCTACAATAAAATCTTTAGCATGAAACAAATATATGAGACTCCGGAGCCACCCACGGTTATGGCTGGGTGGCATGCTGGGGCTGCTCCTGTTGCTCGAAGCTGACCCTCTTCCCCCCCAAAAATGTTTATTCCAGAGAATACCTCTGAAAACCTAAGTAATCTATTTTGTTTTATGTAATACTGCTTTTTATTTATTTGCTTTTTAAAGTATAAATTAGTTCACTTTCCAAAGTAATTTGGCAAAATATGTTACAATTCTTAAAAACATTGAGTCCTTTCTAGTATTTCATTTGGAGAATCTGTACAAAAGAAATAGGCAGATGAAGGTTTCTGCACAAAGATGTTTGGTGCTACATTCTTAGAAGAGAAAAAACAGAAATAATATGAGAAAGGTTAACTAAATTATGAGACAACAAAATGGAATGCATTAGTAACCAACAAAGATGTTAATGACAATGAAAATGTGTACTGTAATAGAATATTGAATGAAAAACAAAATCCCAATATATTTATGTAGTACAATCTCAAATCAATGCAAAGAAATAGAGGAAAACAACTGAACGGGAAAGACTAGAGATCTCTTCAAGAAAATTAGAGATATCAAGGGAACATGTCATGTAAAGATGGGCATAATAAAGAATAGAAACGGTATGGACCTAACAGAAGCAGAAGATATTAAGATATTATGGTCTTTCTGATAGATTTAGCTATCATTAAAATACAATTTGGGCAATACTACAATTTGCCCGAGCAGCTGCGACCGGCGCACTTAGCATGGCGGAGAGGAGCTTCCCCACGTCCAAGGTCAGGGGCAGAAGCCGGGAGGACCCCATGCCCGAGGGGCGGCGGCCAAGAGGACTGACCCCACGTCCAAGGTCAGGGGCAGCGGCAGGGAGGAGCAACCCCGCCTCCGAGGTCAGGGGTGGCAGCTGAGAGGAGCTACCCACCGCCCGAGGCCAGGGGCAGCAGCCAGAGGTAAAACCCCACATCCAAGGAGTGGTGGCTGCGTGGGCGCAGGAGGGCCTAGAGGAGCTGTTCTACATTCAAGGTCAGGAGGGGCAGTGGTGAGGAGATACCCCTTGTCCAAGGTAAGGAGCAGCAGCTGCGCTTTGCTGGAGCAGCCGTGAAGAGATACCCCACATCCAAGGTAAGAGAAACCCAAGTAAGACGGTAGGTATTGCAAGAGGGCATCAGAGGGCAGACACACTGAAACCATACTCAAAGAAAACTAGTCAATCTAATCACACTAGGACCACAGCCTTGTCTAACTCAATGAAACTAAGCCATGCCCCTGGGGCCACCCAAGACGGGCGGGTCATGGTGGAGAGATCTGACAGACTGTGGTCCACTGGAGAAGGGAATGGCAAACCACTTCAGTATTCTTGCCTTGAGAATCCCATGAACAGTATGAAAAGGCAAAATGATAGGATACTGAAAGAGGAACTCCCTGGGTCAGTAGGTGCCCAATATGCTACTGAAGATCAGTGGAGAAATAACTCCAGAAAGAATGAAGGGATGGAGCCAAAGCAAAAACAATACCCAGTTGTGGATGTGACTGGTGATAGAAGCAAGGTCCAATGCTGTAAAGAGCAATATTGCATAGGAACCTGGAAAGTCAGGTCCACCAATCAAGGCAAATTGGGAGTGGTCAAACAAGAGATGGCAAGAGTGAATGTCGACATTCTAAGAATCAGCGAATTAAAATGGACTGGAATTGGTAAATTTAACTCAGATGACCATTATATCTACTACTGTGGGCAGGAATCCCTCAGAAGAAATGGAGTATGGTCAACAAAAGAGTCTGAAATGCAGTACTTGGATGCAATCTCAAAAATGACAGAATGCTCTCTGTTCATTTCCAAGGCAAACCATTCAATATCACAGTAATCCAAGTCTATGCCAGAACCAGTAATGCTGAAGAAGTTGAAGTTGAACGGTTCTATGAAGACCTACAAGACCTTTTAGAACTAACACCCAAAAAAGATTTCCTTTTCATTATAGAAGACTGGTATGCAAAAGTAGGAAGTCAAGAAACACCTGGACTAACAGGCAAATTTGGCCTTGGAATACGGAATGAAGCAAGGCAAAGACTAATAAGAATTTTGCCAATAAAATGCACTGGTCATAGCTAACACCCTCTTCCAACAACACAAGAGAAGACTCTACACATGGACATCACCAGATGGTCAACACTGAAATCAGATTGATTATATTCTTTGCAGCCAAAGATGGAGAAGCTCTATACAGTCAACAAAAACAAGACCAGGAGCTGACTGTGGCTCAGATCATGAACTCCTTATTACCAAAATCAGACTGAAATTGAAGAAAGTAGGGAAAACCACTAGACAATTCAGGTATGACCTAAATCAAATCCCTTATGATTATATGAGTGGAAGTGAGAAATAGATTTAAGGGCCTAGATCTGATAGATAGAGTGCCTGATGAACTATGGAATGAGGTTCATGACATTGTACAGGAGACAGGGATCAAGACCATTCCCATAGAAAAGAAATGCCAAAAAGCAAAATGGCTGTCTGGGGAGGCCTTACAAATAGCTGTGAAAAGAAGAGAAGTGAAAAGCAAAGGAGAAAAGGAACAATATAAGCATCTGAATGCAGAGTTCCAAAGAATAGCCAGGAGAGATAAGAAAGCCTTCCTCAGCGATCAATGCAAAGAAGTAGAGGAAAACAACAGAATGGGAAAGACTAGAGATTTCTTCAAGAAAATTAGAGATACCAGGGGAACATTTCATGCGAAGATGGGTTCAATAAAGGACAGAAATGGTATGGACCTAACAGAAGCAGAAGATATTAAGAAGAGATGGCAAGAATACACAGAAGAACTGTACAAAAAAGATCTTCACGACCCAGATAATCACGATGGTGTGATCACTGACCTAGAGCCAGACATCCTGGAATGTGAAGTCACGTGGGCCTTAGAAAGCATCACTACGAACAAAGCTAGTGGAGGTGATGAAATTCCAGTTGAGCTATTTCAAATCCTAGAAGATAATGCTGTGAAACTGCTGCACTCAATATGCCAGCAAATTTGGAAAACTCAGCCTTGGCCAGAGGACTGGTAAAGGTCATTTTTCATTCCAATCCCAAAGAAAGGCAATGTCAAAGAATGCTCAAACTACCGCACAATTGCACTCATCTCACAAGCTAGTAAAGTAATGCTCAAAATTCTCCAAGCCAGACTTCAGCAATACATGAACCATGAACTTCCAGTTGTTCAAGCTGGTTTTAGAAAAGGCAGAGGAACCAGAGATCAAATTCCCAACGTCCGCTGGATCATAGAAAAAGTAGGAAACTTCCAGAAAAACATCTATTTCTGTTTTATTGACTATGCCAAAGCCTTTGACTGTGTGGATCACAATAAACTGTGGAAAATTCTGAAAGAGATGGGAATACTAGACCACCTGACCTGCCTCTTGAGAAATTTGTATGCAGGTCAGGAAGCAACAGTTAGTACTGGACATGGAACAACAGACTGGTTCCAAATAGAAAAGGAGTATGTCAAGGCTGTATATTGTCACCCTGCTTATTTAACTTATATGCAGAGTACATCATGAGAAACGCTGGGCTGGAAGAAGCACAAGCTGGAATCAAGATTGCCAGGAGAAATATCAATAACCTCAGATATGCAGATGATACCACCCTTATGGCAGAAAGTAAAGAGGAAGTAAAAAGCCTCTTGATGAAAGTGAAAGAGGAGAGTGAAAAAGATGGCTTAAAGTTCAACATTCAAAAAACAAAGATCATGGCATCTGGTCCCATCACTTCATGGGAAATAGATGGGGAAACAGTGGAAACAGTGTCAGACTTTATTTTTGGGAGCTCCAAAATCACTGCAGATGGTGATTGCAGCCATGAAATTAAAAGATGCTTACTCCTTGGAAGGAAAGTTATGACCAACCTTGATAGCATATTCAAAAGCAGAGACATTACTTTGCCAACAAAGGTCCATCTAGTCAAGGCTATGGTTTCCAGTGGTCATGTATGGATGTGAGAGTTGGACTGTGAAGAAAGCTGAGTGCCGAAGAATTGATGCTTTTGAACTGTGGTGTTGGAGAAGACTCTTGAGAGTCCCTTGGGCTGCAAGGAGATCCAACCAGTCCATTCTGAAGGAGATCAGCCCTGGGATTTCTTTGGAAGGAATGATGCTAAAGCTGAAACTCCAGTACTTTGGCCACCTCATGCGAAGAGTTGACTCATTGGAAAAAACTCTGATGCTGGCAGAGATTGGGGGCAGGAGGAGAAGGGGATGACAGAGGATGAGATGGCTGGATGGCATCACTGACTCGATGGACATGAGTCTGAGTGCACTCCAGGAGTTGGTGATGGACAGGGAGGCCTGGCGTGCTGTGATTCATGGGGTCGCAAAGAGTCATACACAACTGAGCGACTGAACTGAACTGAACTGAAGTGAAAATTGTATTTAAAAGGAAGATTATGAAAAATTGGAAACAAGTTTGTCCTTTTTGATTTTAATATAGGACTTGGGTCACATTAAAAATAAATTTTATTTACTGCAAATAAATGACTCAAAAAATACCTCTAAATAACCTTTGTTAAAAGGATTCAGGCTTACAGCTAAAAGCACAAGCTATGGAGGCAAACTGTAAAGTTCAAATCATGGTTTTACAAACTTGGAATATTTATATATTGTCTGCCTCAGTTTGCACATGCCTGCATGCTAAGTCACTTCTTGTCCGACTCTGTGTGGTTTGATCCTATGGACCCTCCATGCTCCTCTGTCCATGGAATTCTCCAGGCAAGAATACTACAGTGGGTTGCCAGTGCCTGACTCCAGGGGATCTTCCTAACCCAGAGATCAAACTCGCAGTCTCTTGTTTCCTGCATTGGTAGACAGGTTCTTTATCTCTAGCGCCACCTGGAAAGCCCCTGCCTCAGTTTGCTTATGTAAAATGATGATAATCCTACTAGGGTTGTAAGGATGAAATGTAAGTAACACATATGAAACAGTTAAAGCAGTGCCTGGCACAGAGGAATCACTGAATAAATATTTGCTATTGCCATTCTAAGAAAGACACAGTTACAAGTTTGTTATAGTGTCAAAAAATGAAGAAGAATAAACAACTACATACAATAAGATTATAAAACAATTGGAAGTATATAAATGATTGAGTTTAAGATCTGAGGATGAGAGTGTAGACCCTCCAGACCTGGGTAAACAGAATATATTTTTTTAAAATTAGGTATATAATACAACTTTTATACTATAGTGGCTTTGAAGTCAGACAAACATTGATTAAATCTTAGATTAACCAGTTAGTGACCATGAGCCAGTTGCTTAAACTCCTCACCTGTTTCTTCACCTGTAAAATACACTTAATCATACTTAATCATTTCATCTATCTCACAAAGCTGTTTTGAAGGTTAAGTAAGAGAATATACATAAGGCAGTCAGTACAAACTACTAATATATTGAGTTGGCCAAAAAAGTTCATTCAAGTTTTTCCGTAAGATGGTAGAGAAAAACCCAAATAAACTTTTTGGCCAACACAATATAAACTCAATAAACAATAAAAATAATAATAATAATAATATTGTCTATTGGTTCAGGGAAAAGAAGAATCAACAGATCATTTTAAAAGTTGTTAAGCTAAAGGTATGGGGGGATAGTATATAATAAACAAGGGAAGATGACCAGTTCCTTTCCCTTTGTCAAATACAGTAACCACCTCTGCCCTCATTATTCTCAATTTTGCCATTTGCCTCAAAATCCTGGCATAATGTAACCACAGAATAAATGTGGTTGATTTATTAATAATCAGCTAGTCACCAAATCCAGCAAAGATTTTTTATCTTTGTTATTTGCAACCTATCTCAAACTACTGTGTCATTACCTAGTCATGAACTCTCTACAAATGTTCTAGTTTAGCAGTTGATGACCTCCATGGTCTGACCCTGAAATATCTTTCCAATGTTATTAACAGGATCCTCCTAAATTGTCTGATACTGCACCTAAACTCAATAGCTCACCGTTCCCAATAATCACTCTGAGCTTGAGGTCTCTAGCTTTGTTCATGCTATTACATTTTGATCTTGGTTCAGATCCTGGTGCTGCTATTTATTACTGAAGACCATTTTACAAGTTATAAAACTTCCACAGGCCTCAGGTTCCCTATTAGTAAAGTGGAGAAAATAACAGCACCTATCTATATAGTGCTCCTGGAGGATTAGATGATATAAGAATATAAAATGCTTAATGCACACAGTGACTACCTAGAACATAATAAATGCTTTACAACTATTATTGTTATTGTTAGAATGCATGCCTTCTTCCCCTCATCTCCATAGGTCTAAATTTATTAGACATTGAATTTAGCCTATTTCTCCACACACACATATAAATTCATCAAAATTTAACACAACAAATCTTCCACGATTCCTCTTACCACAAACTTTCAGTCTTACCTAGCTCTCTCACAGCTCTTTAACAAATCCTCATTTATCCTTTCTGACTTCTCTGAAATATTTGTGCTTTCTTTTAGAGTTATATATGCCCTTATCTAATCTCTCTTAATTATTAAGTTCTTTAAGATAAAAATCTATATTTGATCATTTTTATATTGCACTTAATATAGTTTCCTGAACTTAATATGTACTTGAAAATATCTATGGAAGTAGTGAAAGAATGAAATCCATATCTTCCTTTCTGGGATAGTTGTTTCAAAACTGGTACTCTAACGGCAAATAGAGGAGCAGTTTCAAAGATGATTCAATAAGGCAAGTATGGTAAGTGTCAGTAAATGTCACAAAATGTTTGTTCTGTTTAATTTTTATTCTCTTTAGTGCTATAGTTGTAGAATGCAAGAATTAGCCTATTAAGAAGCCCTACAGCTCATCAATTAATTCAGTAAAGTTGAAGGATACAAAATTAATATACCAAAATCTATTGCATTTCAATACACTAACAATGAACTATCAGAAAGAGAAGTTAAGGAAACAACTCCATTTACCATCGTATCAAAAAGAATAAGATAACCAGGAATAAACCTACCTAAGGAGGTAAAAGACCTGTACTCGGAAAACTAAAAGACACTGATGAAAGAAATTGAAAAAGAAATAACACATGAAAAGATATACCATATTCTTAGATAAGAAGAATTAATATTATTAAAATGGTCATACCCAAGGCAGTCTACAGATTCAATGCAATCCCTATCAAAATATTAAAGGTATTTTTCACAGAATGAGAACAAATAATGTTAAAAGTTTGTATGGAAACACAAAAGACCCAAATAGCCAAAACAAAAGACCCAAATAGCCAAAACAATCTTGAGAAAGATTAACAGATTAAAGATTAACAGAGCTGGAGGAATCACATTCTTTGACTTTAGTCTATACTAAAAGCTACAGTAATCAAAAGAGCATATTACAGGCACTTCCACCCTACAAAGTACAATTTTGTTTGTTTACCAAGATTTACTAGTTTAAAAGCATATGACTGTGGAGTAACTCTCTCCAATACATCACCAGAGAAAGAAAAATTGTAATTAGAAAGTGTTTTAGTGAGTGAGTGAGTGAAAGTTGCTCAGTCGTGTCCGACTCTGCAACCCCATGACCTGTACAGTCCATGGAATTCTCTAGTCCAGAATACTGGAGTGGGTAGCCTTTCCCTTCTCCAGGGGATTTTCCCAACCCAGGAATCAAACCCAGATCTCCCACATTGCTGGCGGATTCTTTACCAGCTGAGCCACAAAGGAAACCCAAATGAAAGTACTATTGCTCAATCATGTCTGACTCTCTGGGACCCTGTGGCCTATAGCCCGCCAGGCTCCTCTGTCCATGGAATTCTCCAGGTAAGAATACTGGAGTGGGTAGCCATTCCCTTCTCCAGGGAATCTTCCCAACCCAGGGATCAAACCAGGGTCTCATGCCCTGCAGGCAGATTCTTTATCATCTGAGCCACCAGGGAAGTCCTGTTTTAGTGAGGATAGCATCAAACCTAGATGACTAAGTTATAAAGAACAATGTTTGATTGTTTCAAGACATCCCATCTATATCCATCAGTCATTTAAGGTGTTCGATAGGTCAAGGACACAGTTCCCTACACTGGACTTTATGGGTACTATCAGAATTTGCCCTAGTCACCTTCTGTTGTCCACGTTTAGCCGCTGACTATTCCTCCTTCTGACTGGATAGTCTTTCTTTACCAATGTTAATAGTTGAATAAACTTTCTTAGATTTGGGAGTCATTTGGTCCCTTTAAATCAGTGTTTCATATCTCTATGTATTATATGTTGGCTCTAAGTTTTAACTCTCATAAGGTACTTATTACCCTGTATTTAAATAATTTGGGTGCAACATGCTGAAAGAAAATTCTACCATAATGCAGACAAAGAATATTTTCCCTCAATGAAATGGGTCAAATATGTTCAACATTTAAAATTGCATCCCACACTGTAAAAGCAGTGCTAAGGGCAAGGTTCATAGCAATACAGGCTTACCTCAATAAACAAGAAAAAGTCAAATAAATAACCTAAATCTACACCTAAAGCAACTAGAAAGGGAAGAAATGAAGAAACACAGGGTTAAGCAGAAGGAAAGAAATCTTAAAAATTAGGGCAGAAATAAATGCAAAATCCTTAACAAAATTCTAGCAATCAGAATCCAACAACACATTAAAAAGATCATACACCATGACCAAGTGGGCTTTATCCCAGGGATGCAAGGGTTCTTCAATATCCGCAAATCAATCAATGTAATACATCACATTGACAAACTGAAAAATAAAAGCCATATGATTACCTCAATAGATGCAGAGAAAGCTTTTGACAAAATTCAACATCCATTTAGATAAAAACTCTCCAGAAAGCAGGAATAGAAGGAACATACTTCAACATAATAAAAGCTATATATGACAAACCCACAGCAAACATTATCCTCAATGGTGAAAAATTGAAAGCATTTCCCCTAAAGTCAGGAACAAGACAAGGGTGCCCACTTTCACCACTACTATTCAACATAGTTTTGGAAGTTTTGGCCACAGCAATCAGAGCAGAAAAGAAATAAAAGGAATCCAAATAGGAAAAGAAGAAGTAAAACTCTCACTGTTTGCAGACAACATGATCCTCTACATAGAAAACCCTAAAGACTCCACCAGAAAATTATTAGAGCTAATCAATGAATATAGTAAAGTTTCAGGATATAAAATCAACACACAGAAATCCCTTGCATTCCTATACACTAATAATGAGAAAATAGAAAGAGAAATTAAGGAAACAATTGCATTCACCATTGCAATGAAAAGAATAAAATACTTAGGAATATATCTACCAAAAGAAACTAAAGACCTATATATAGAAAACTATAAAACACTGGTGAAAGAAATCAAAGAGGACACTAATAGATGGAGAAATATACCATGTTCATGGATTGGAAGAATCAATAGAGTGAAAATGAGTATACTACTCAATGCAATCCCTACCAAGCTACCAACGGTATTTTTCACAGAGCTAGAACAAATAATTTCACAATTTGTATGGAAATACAAAAAACCTCAAATAGCCACAGCAACCTTGAGAAAGAAGAATGGAACTGGAGGAATCAACCTGCCTGCCTTCAGGCTCTACTACAAAGCCACAGTCATCAAGACAGTATGGTACTGGCACAAAGACAGAAATATAGATCAATGGAACAAAATAGAAAGCCCAGAGATAAATCCACGCACCTATAGACACCTTATCTCTGACAAAGGAGGCAAGAATATACAATGGAGAAAAGACAATCTCTTTAACAAATGATGCTGGGAAAACTGGTCAACCACTTGTAAAAGAATGAAACTTGAACACTTTATAACACCATACACAAAAATAAACTCAAAATGGATTAAAGATCTAAACGTAAGACCAGAAACTATAAAACTCCTAGAGGAGAACATAGGCAAAACACTCTCTGACATACATCACAGCAGGATCCTCTATGACCCACCTCCCAGAATATTGGAAATAAAAGCAAAAATAAACAAATGGGACCTAATTAAAAGCTTCTGCACAACAAAGGCAACTCTAAGCAAGGTGAAAAGACAGCCTTCAGAATGGGAGAAAATAATAGCAAATGAAGCAACTGACAAACAACTAATCTCAAAAATATACAAGCAATTCCTGCAGCTCAATTCCAGAAAAATAAACGACCCAATCAAAAAATGGGCCAAAGAACTAAATAGACATTTCTCCAAAGAAGACATACAGAGGGCTAACAAACACATGAAAAGATGCTCAGCATCACTCATTATCAGAGAAATGCAAATCAAAACCACAATGAGGTACCATTTCACGCCAGTCAGAATGGCTGCTATCCAAAAGTCTACAAGCAATAAATGCTGGAGAGGGTGTGGAGAAAAGGGAACCCTCTTACACTGTTGGTGGGAATGCAAACTAGTACAGCCACTATGGAGAACAGTGTGGAGATTCCTTAAAAACTGGAAATAGAACTGCTTTATGACCCAGCAATCCCACTGCTGGGCATACACACGGAGGAAACCAGAATTGAAAGAGACACGTGTACCCCAATGTTCATCACAGCACTGTTTATAATACCCGGGACATGGAAGCAACCTAGATGTCCATCAGCAGATGAATGGATAAGAAAGCTATGGTACATATACAAAATGGAGTACTACTCAGCCATTAAAAAGAATACATTTGAATCAGTTCTAATGAGATGGATGAAACTGGAGCCTATTATACAGAGTGAAGGAAGCCAGAAAGAAAAACACCAATACAGTATACTAACGCATATATATGGAATTTAGAAAGATGGTAATGATAACCCTGTATACGAGACAGCAAAAGAGACACTGATGTATAGAACAGTCTTTTGGACTCTGTGGGAGAGGGAGAGGGTGGGAAGATTTGGGAGAATGGCATGGAAATATGTATAATATCATATATGAAACGAGTTGACAGTCCAGGTTTGATGCACGATACTGGATGCTTGGGGCTGGTGCACTGGGACGACCCAGAGGGATGGTATGGGGAGGGAGGAGGGAGGAGGGTTCAGTATGGGGAACACATGTATACCTGTGGCAGATTCATTTTGATATATGGCAAAACCAATACAATATTGTAAAGTTAAATAAAATAAAATTTTTAAAAAATAAATAAAAGAAAAAAGAAAAAAAAAAACACCAATACAGTATACTAACGCATTTATATGTAATTTAGAAAGATGGTAATAATAACCCTGTATGCAAGACAGCAAAAGAGACACAGATGTAAAGAACAGTCTTTTGGACTCTGTGGGAGAGGGAGAGGGTGAGATGATTTGGGAGAATGGCATTGAAACATGTATAATATCATATATGAAATGAATCACCAGTCCAGGTTCAATGCATGATACAGGATGCTTGGGGCTGGTGCACTGGGATTACCCAGAGGGATGGGATGAGGAGGGAGGTGGAAGGGGGATTCAGGATGGGGAACATGTGTACACCCGTGGTAGATTCATGTTGATATTTGACAAAACCAATACAAGATTGTAAAGTAATCAGCCTCCAATTAAAATAAATAAATTTATATTTAAAAAAACAAAAATGAATAAAATTGCATCCCATAGGAAAATGTATAATATTTCATTATTCTTACACATTTTATTTGAATAATTTGATTTTATATTTCCACATAGCAACAAAAAACTTTTAAAATCTTTGAAAAATACTGATTTATGAAAAGGCAAATTTCAGTGAGTGAAACAATATGTTTTTAAGTCCTTATTCTAGAGTGTTCTACCAACAGGCTCTACTTAGTAATTTTTGCTTTTTTAAGAAGAATTTAAGTCTTACCTCATAAGTGGAATTTTCTTCAATTACCCATATCTAAGTGACTATTCTTTCCTCTTTCCTCTAAAGCTCCGTGTTATGAACCTCACTTATTTGGCATTTAGCCTATATTACATTACATTGACATCTTTCTTTTTATGCACATGAGCTCCCAAATACATAATACTTTATTTGAAAGTCTATTTAATGTAGTTTGCCATTCACAGGCTTGTTTCATAATATCCATGTGTGTGTTTTATCTCCTCCTTAGCCTGTAAACTCCTCAGAGAAAATATTTTTTTCTTTTAAAAATTTTTATTGTTTTTTTATTGATAAAATTCAAAGATTCTTCTAACAAATAAAATTTGTTACAAGGAACTTGCAAAAGAATAGGAGTCTTTTAACTGCCTATGTCTTGATGCTTATGGAACCCAAGGACACACAGCGTGTTTCAGACCGTGCTCTGTACACTGCAGCAGAAGGCTGGCTCTTTGGTAGGTGGGAAAGAGGCTGTTGTAATAAATGACTTATTCAAATATGGTTAAAACTCTTTAGGCAGTTCATATGTAACTGTTAGATAGTATAGCTGAACACCATGTCAGAGAAAAGGCACAGCTGCAACAAGGTCTAAATAAAAACAATATTTTGAACAATCCATCCTTACCTGTTAAGACTCTTTATTAGGAATTTTTATTGGAATATAGTACTTTACAGTGTTGTGTTAGTTTCTGCTGTATAGCAGAGTGAATCAGCTATACATACATACATATCCCGTTTCTTGGAATTCCTTCCCATTAGGTCACCACAGAGCACTGAGTAGAGTTCCCTGTGCTATACAGTAGGTTCTTGTTATCTATTTTATACATAATAGTGTATGTATATCAACCCCAATCTCCCATTCGTCCCATCTCTTCTTTCCCCCATTGGTATCCATATGTTTGTTCTCTATATCTGTGTCTCTATTGCTGCTTTGCAAATAGGTTTATCTGTACCATTTTTCTGAAAGGATTTTTAATTATATATATAAACATTCAATAAATATCTGCTGAATTAAAGAATAAAAGGCTATCTGATACTTCAATTAGATTATAAGCTTAGTTATGGCAGGAAACATTTTATGATTATTTAAAATCACAGAATGGAGTGCATAATAAGTGCTCAGTAATATTTTTATTGATGACAATATTAATTATATATCTGTAGGAACAGTCTCTAGTTTTTAAAATTAAATTCTAAACTTTCTCTTTTCAAGGCAATAATAAATTTGCATAAATGTGCTTTTTATTCTCTCAATGTACAATAAAAGTTTATATTCTCATCTCTGTATAATATCTGATTGCAGACAATAAAACACAATGTGAAAGATATTTTATACAGACTCCCTCTATGCACACACAAGTGTATATAGTGTATATTCACACAGAAATAAAATTAATATCTATTAATATCTATATTAATGTGACCCTCACCTCTTTAAAATTCCAGTTTAAGAAAATTGATTCTATGTTGTTGACTCCAGATCTTTTTAGTACACAAACAGCACCTGCCATAGTATAAAAGGAAACCAAATAAGCAAGGTTCTGTATGAGTAGCTTTGGAAACAGACCAAGATGGACTGGGCAGGCTCACACACTGGGATTTAAGACACAGGAAAAATCCCAACAGTGCCTGAAATTCTCAGCACCAGCTGTCATTCCATATTTTACTGGATTAAGAAATTATGTTACTTAAATGGAACTTTTAATTCATTTTGAAGATGAGTATGTGTCATGAATCCACTACCCTCTTTGAAAAATGAGAAAGTTTTAAGTAGTCTGGGAATATGAGGGTACTCAGGGCAGAGCTTGCCAAGTAGAATCTAAAAGAATCTGAATAGAAATGTCCCAAAAGAAAAGGTGAAAGGTCCAGAAATGTGTTTGTTTTACTTCCCAGTTTTGCCAAGAGCCTGCTGTTCTTACTGCAGAGTTGACTTGCCCACTAAAGTGTTGATTTAAATAGCAAAAAGTTTTGGTGCCCAGAAGCATAAGTTAAAAATTTATTACAACATCTGTAAAGATCTTGTTTTTAAAAGACTATGATCTCTAAATCTTAATTACTAGAAAATCAATCATGCCTGATAGCACTCTGCTTGCTTTCATAATTTTCCCTTTATTCCTTCCTGAATAGTGAAAGCAACCACTAAATTACATCAACAATATTGTGAATATACCTTATCACTTATCACTCACTTATCACTTGTGAGTGGAAGACTAAAGGACATAAGGGATACTTAAGTCAGTTCCTACCCAATAAAAAAATCATTCCTTAACATGAAAGCAATAGTTTCAAAGAACAATTTTCAAACCATAGTTTTGAAGGTAGAAGTTTTACCTAATAATTTTATAGAACTAATGAGTGAAACAATGTAATAGTTGTCATCTTAACTATCCAGTCTCAGCCAGTACTAATGCATTTCAGACTCTACACAGAAGATACATTTAGAGACTCTATTTGAGTCAGTAACTTTATAATCATTATTCTAGGGTATACTTTTCATTATTCTAAATACAAAGAATGGAGAAAATATTCTTTCTTAAAGACTATAAAATTTAAAATTATAAGCAATAGCAAGAGATCATTAAGTCAAGTGATTCTGCCTCAGTAAGGATTAACACCTAAGCCTTCTAAAGCAGATGGCTTTTCTATCCTATTTTTAGACACGATTTTTAGAATGGAGAGCTTATCCTTGGTAACCCTATTTAGTGTTTACTTTAAAAACAAAATTTGGTTTTAAATTATTTAAATAAAAGAAAAAAAAATTTTTTTTAAATTAAAAAAAAATTTTTAAAAACTTTGTTTATAAGTGGTTTTCTTACTATAATTAAGATCTTTCACTTTGATAACTGAATAAACTACAATTATACTGTTATTTTTTTATGATCAATAAAGAACAACTGTATTGAGAGAAAGATGATCATAGCTGACCATGTCTCTTAAAATGAAGACATTGCTTAATAAATGTCTATAAGACATTTTATTTGGAAAAAAGTATAGATTAGGGAGAAAAAAATCAGAGAAGTTAGGAAAGGCTATATTAAACTTTTAAATTATTATAATTCACTTAATTTCATAACTGAACTGACACTAACTTATATGATCATTTTAACTTATAAATCCAAGATATTATTTTAAACTATGTCCATTTATTTTTTCTTAATTGCTAAAATATACCTGCTTATTATGGAAAACAGAGCACAAAGAAGAAAAACTTACCTGCAGTTTTAACACAATGAGAGAACCACTGCAAACATTTTGATGTATGTCCCTCCAATATTTAAAGGCATCCACAGAATCAGAATACATATATGTGTTTGAGTATATATATGTATTCTGAAAAAAGAATATATATATACATACTCTGAAAAAAGTATAGATTAGGTATGTATACACACACACATATGTATATATGTGTATATATGTGGTAGGTATGTGTATATATGTGTATATATTAGGAATGTATACACACACACACACACACACACACACCATTTTTAACTTAGGAATTCATTATGGATGTTTTTTGTTACTTTCTTGAAAGTCTTACATGCACACAAAAAGTCTTCTACAACCCATTGCTAACGGCAGGATACCAATCTGTCACAAAAACAAACCTCATCAATCAACCAGTAAGATTTCCATCATTGTGCCGATGTAAATGATGCTGCAATATAACTCCTACACACAATTTTGCTCAGACTTCTGATTATGTATTTCCTTCAAATGAAGTACTAGTAGTAAATTTTTCTTACAGAAGAAATGAATGCTCCCAGTACATGTTGGCAAAGGATCCTCTAAGAAACGTGAAACTAATCTGTGTCTATAAGAGAATGGTAGTGCCCCTGTCTCTTACCCTTGCCTCATCAACACTGGCTATAATCAAGCTTTTCATTTTTAATAAGTTGATATTTGAAAAACAGATATCATTTTTGTCATTTCTATTATTTTAGGGTCATTTGTAATTCTTCTGAGAATTGCTTGTTCTTTTCATTCTTCCACAAAGACATTAACAATGTGCTTTGTTAATTTCCTCTCTCCAAACCTAGTCTAAGAAGTTTAAGAATCAGTATACATACATATCACGTATTTTGTATCACATATACCGTACATCTTTTTCCAAGTTTGTCACTTGGTTTTTAGTTTTATTGTTTCTTTTTAATCATTTCCCCTTAAACTTTTAGGCAACTCAGCTTCAACTGGATTATCTTTCCTCTAGCTTTTTTCTCCACCTCTATGTTGAGGGCTAACTCTTCTGCCCCCAGGACCTCGTCCTTCATTATAGTACTTGTCTGTCCATCCCCACCACCAGACTATCACCTCCATGAAGGCAAGACTCCTTTCTTAATATTGCAAATCTAAACCTTTATAATTAAAAAATATGGAGAATACATAATCTCCAGGAGATGTTTAATAAATATTTATCAGATGAATGTAATGAAAGAATGTCCCTTTGCTCTGGTATAAGTTCCAGAGAAGGAAACTTAAGAATAAAAATATTACTTGAAAAAGACAATATGCAGTGATTTCATAATATCCTCCTCAAGCTTAAATGCAACATCTTCGCCCCTGAATTACTTTGACGTATAGTGCTTCTCTTTGTAGAAATGTAGAGAGTTAAAAATTAACATTAAGCAAAATACTGATTCTTTTCTCATTTTAACCTTCCTAATTATTCCTTTTATAACTTAGTAATTGAGAATCTTTGAGATAAATTCTGGGTAAATGTAATTGGTATTAAGTCAAATAACTTTGGATGATAGTTATCAGGATATAAAAAGGGGAAAAATCATTTTTGTGTAGTAGTTAAAGGCTCAGTTAAGACAAAGTGCTTGAGCTCAAATTCCAACTTCACCACTTTTTAGTATACAATCTTGGACAAATTACTTAAACCTGAAGTTCTTCATCTGTAAGATGGGATTCATGATGGTACATACATCATAGAATGGTTGTGAGGATTATATGAGATGACACGGGTAATGCACTTAACACAAGGTCGGGAACATAGTAAACATTCAATAAGTGGTAGCTATCATTAGTTTTTAACTGACCTACCTAGTGTTGCTTAAAAGAATCAATAACCATAACTGAATAAATTTCTGCTGGGAATCACCCTGAGTCTAGCAAAATTGAGACAGGTGATAAAGCTGCTCAATTGCAAGTCAATACCTGCAATCAGGCTGTCTGCCTTATGCTTCTCTATGGGGTCCATATGTGAACCTGTTGCTTATCTTCTCCTCCCCCAGCATCTTAATATGTATACCATGTGACTTCTGAGCTGGTCTCTTTCTGGACTTCAGTATCAGCAGGTCTGGGAGATGATTACCCATTTTTCACTACACTTTCTCCAGCCCCTGAAAGATTATGCAACAAATCCACATTTTAAGTTATATCATCCCAGGAATTTGATCTAATATTGGTGAAATCCAAAATCCATGATGCCAGGGGAAAAATGTGCAGAACTTTCATTCAATTTATTAACCTCTAATGAGCTAAGTACTTTCATTTAATTCCTGCAACAAACCTGTGAGATAGATATTATTTCTACATTTTACAGTTGAAGAAACCAAAGTTCAGATAGATCTAGTATGTTATCCAAGATCACACAGCTACCTAAGTGGCAAAATTATGTCCCTTTCTTTTTATAAAAACTCTATTTCCACACAAACATCATCATCTTATTCAAGCTCTTCTCCAACCATGAGAAAAGAATGGCCCTGCTTTCTATCTATAGCTGTAATATGTCTTTCACTGTTCTCTCTGGGGCATCTTTCCAGAAAATTTCCTGAATAAGCAGAACTAGCAAAGGAAATATGGAGAATTCAAATAGACTTCAAGCTAAGAAAAATTCAAAATTACTATTCTCATGCAAAAAACAAAAGAAAAAAGTCACAAAAACTAAAAGGTAGAAACAATCTATGGACAGGTGAATGGATAATGGATAAACAAACTGTGGTATATACATGCAATGGAATACCATTCAGCCTTATAAAGAATGGAATTCTGAATCATGCTTCAACATGGGTGAGCCTTGAAAACATTATGTTAAGTCAAATAGCCAAATACAAAGGGAAAACTGTTGTATGATTCCACTTATATAGGAATGTAGAGCAGTTACATTTATAGAGAAAGAAAGTAAAATAGTATTACCAGGAATTTTAAGGAGCAGAGGGAAAAATGGGGAGTTCATGTTTAATGGCTACAGAATTTCAGAATCAGGTGGTGAAAAAGTTCTGGAGACAGACAGTGATAATGATTACACAACAATGGGAATGTGTTTAATGCCTCTGAACTGCACATTCAAAAGGGTTAAAATGGTAAATTTTATCACAATTTAAAAAAACCTAGATATGATTTCCACTGCTGATTGTGACTCTAGAGTTTATTGTATTTCCTGATCCTATGAGTTTTTATACATATTATTAAAGATTTTACAAAATTATAACATTTTACAAAAATGTTTCAGTTACTTGAAAAGCATTATTCCCCTTTAAGTCTAATTATCATTATATGAATTCACTGAGGTCATTACACTTTAAAGTGCCAAAAGCAAGAAACTTAGTTAGTTTAGAGATTTACAAATTTGAGAAATCTCTTCAACCAACCAACAAAGTAAAACAGAACAGGAAGGATACTTGCTGCTTTAAGGAATGCTAATAAAATCTTAAAGGCTTTTCTCTACCTTAATTCTCCTTGATTTTTACAGTGCATACTATCATCCACCATCCCTTCCATTGAAACTGTCCCTTTGGCTAATTCTCTGTCTTCTACACATCCCAATCTGTGATTCATTTTCTATTTTTTCAGTACTTAACCCTCTGATCTGCTCTTTAGATATATTCATTTATTAAACAAAAGTTTATTGAATTCCTCCTAAGTACTTCACACTGTGCAAATAGCTAGGAATATAATGCGTGCTAAATCAATTCAGTCATCTACGACTCTTTGTGACCCTGTGACCTGTAGCCTGTCAGGTTCCTCTGTCCATGGGATTCTCTAGACCAGAATACTGGAGTAGGTTGCCATTTCCTGCTCCAGGGGATCTTCCCAACCCAAGGATCAAACCCAGGTCTCCCACATTGCATTCGGATTCTTTACCAGATGAGCCACAAGGGAAGCCCAAGAATACTGGAGTGGGTAGCCTATCCCTTCTCCAGCGGATCTTCCCGACCCAGGAATTGAACCGGGGTCTCCTGCATTGCAGGTGGATTCTTTATCAACTGAGCTATCAGGGAAGCCCTATCAAGGAAGCGCCACCTGGGAAGCCCAGGAATGTAACAGAAAACCAAATACAACCCTTGACTCAAAGTTCTAGTGTGGGAAAACTCAACTATTTAGGAAATTTAAAACTTTTTCTCGAATGGACCCACTTTCTATTCCCTTGGCTGTATGGCATCTGTAGTAATCTGTTGTATGGTGGCTCCCTATCAACGATGCTACTCTGTATTTACATCCTTATGTAGTCATCTCACCTTGAAGCTGAGCTAGGCCTGTGACTTGCTTTAAACAGAAAAATGCAGAATAAATTTATGTTGTGCCAATTCTGAGTCAATGTCTGCAGGTAGCCTGACAGCTTCCACTTTTGCATTGTTGGGAACCATGAGCTGCCATGTAAAAAGTCTGTCTACCCTACAGGAGATACAATTAGGAGAGGTCCCACGACTATATGGAGTGAGGCAAAAAACCCAGCCGCCCAAGAGTCTTAGCTGAGCCCAACTCCTAGCCAACCCTAGATGGGAACTCTCAAGAACAGCCAAACAGGTATGAATATGCACCCAGTCCAGATCGCAGAATCATGAGCAAATGACTGGTATTTAAATTTGGGCGTGGTTTGTTGTGCAGAATTAGATAAACAAAACAGCGTCTCACCATACTTAAATCCTGTAAACTTTCAAACACACATTAACTTCTCAATATTAGAAACTATAAACTGAATTCATCTATCTTCCCATTCAAGTTTCATCTGGCCAGCTTTCTTTTACTGGTAGCACTTACCATTCTTACAAGTATAGAAGTCTAAAACCATCATCTGTATTCACTCCTTTTAAGGTATAGTAGTATTAAGGGATATTAATTAATGTTAGAACAAAAATAATTCCACAAACAAGTATCCTTGAAAAACAATGGATTATATGAAATTATGAAATTGTTTTTACTATTAGATTTCTTAGAATCTTTGCTATTGAGTTCACTGAATTTAAGAAAAATACAAAATGAGTATTTTCCAAATATACTTGATTTGGAATTCTGTTTTCCACAAAGTATTTGGTGGGACTAGCTTTTTAAACACACTTTAGGAAAATGGACAAAGTAAAGATAAAGTGACATATTAAGATCAAGAAACAGTTTCCAGGTTGTGGCAATGTGGAAGATCCAGGTTCGATCCCTGGGTGGGGAAGATCTGGAGAAGGAAATGGCTCTCGCCTGGAGAATCCCATGAACAGAAGAGCATGGTGGGCTATAGTCCATGGGTTCCCAAAGAGTTGGACACAGCTGAGCAACTAACACAGGGCTTCCCTGGTGGCTCAGTTGATAAAGAATCCACCTGCAATGTAAGAGACCTGGATTCAATCCCTGGGTTGGGAAGATCCCCTGGAGGAGAGCACAGCAACCCACTCTAGTATCTTGCCTGGAGAATCCCCCAAGGACAGAGGAGCCTGGCATGCTGCAGTCCATGGGGTCGCAAAGAGTCGGACACGACTGAGCGACTGAACTGAACTGAACTGAATCATGTTAAAAGATATAACGAGGAAAGCTTAGTACATTAGTAAGAAGTGTATTATAACAGCTATATATGTCCTATAGACCAAACAGGCAGTCATGTGTAGGTAGGTATTAACAGAAGATGTGTAATTGAGTTAAGTAGCTCCTGAAGACACAGATCCTGGTAAAGATGAGGAGCCTGTTCAGTTAGTACAGGAATACAGGAGTAAAGCTATTACAATTTTGGTTGAAGAAAGATCTAATCATGTTTTGGAATAAAGAATATTAGGGTTGGAAAATACATTATGATATAATTAAAGGCTTATTGGACTAAAATTCAGAAGACTAAGAAGTAACTACTGTATTACACTAGATAAGTCAGGGAATATTTCTAGCCTCCAACCTCACCTCAAAAATGAATATTAACTATACAGTTATATACTATATATATATGTATAGTAGAAAATTCTTTCTGTTTTCAAACTTCTATGAGCCTTTGATTCAAGGTGGATTCCTGCCACACGATGATTAAGTCTTCAACACTGCATGGTTGATTTGAAGTGCTGACAGTGAGGAATTATGTGAGTCATGAGCATGATGTTCACAGCAAACTGCAGGGAAAGGAAGATTGTCAGTCCATTATGTTCCCTATGAGTGTTATAAATGGATTTGGGTGGAGAGTAAATAATAATGAGCATCTTAAGTATAGGGTATCAACTTCACCCAAGATGAAGGAAAGAAAGGTGTACAATTTGATATTCATGTAAAACTGAGTAAGCCAAAATCCCCGGTTTCTTACTGAACAGAAAAGAGTTCAAGAGAAATAGCTTTATGTCCCAGTCTATTGTTTGGTCATATCAATATGTCCTTTAAAATATTACTTGATCTATCTCTTCCTCTGTATCCACAGGGTCATTATTGTTATCTAAATTCTCATCATCTCATCTTGATTACCTTGAAAAACTTATATTTGATCTCATTGGCTCTAATATCTCCTCTAATATTCATTCTGCAGATTTCTATTAAAATAATATTCCTTAAAACTTTCTTTCATTACTTTATTCCCCTATTCAAAGACCTCTAATGACTTCCTTTTGCTATCCGTATCAAGCCTAAACCTCTTAAGACTCTTAAAGGCCTCCATAATTTGACTTCATCCCACCTTTTCAGTCTCTAGTCCTCTGTTCCTCAACATAAACTATCCATTCAGTCCAGTAGAGGCCACTCTTCCAGACACCTCTCCATTTAATTCTCCTGTTGCCCATACACATAATGTTAATTCCCACTTCCATGCTTTTCATATATGTTCCACTTCTCAAAAATACTTTATCCCATCCTGTTCATTTAGAAAAATTCTATATAGTAAGTGACTAAAATTCCAGCCAATCTACATATTTATTGACTGCCTATTAATTATAAATGACAGCAGCCTTGCCCTCAAGATGGTCACAGTCAACTAGAGAAAATGAATAAATGAACCAACAATTACAATACTCTGTGAGCAGAATACATGGAGTTCTGAATACATGGAGCACAGAAAAGGAACATTTAAACGAGATACAGTTAATCAAAAATGGTTTCCTAGAAGTAAACTTTCATTCAAGTTTTAAAGGAATAGAAACACAAAGGAAAAATATCATATGCAAAAGTATGAAATATCATAGCAGATTCAGAAAAATGGAAGTAATTCAGGGTATACAGAAAATTATTTGTATACCTGTGAGAGGTGGCAACATACGAGGCAAGAAATATTGTCCAGAGCTAGAATATGATAAAAATTGTAAGTAACTTGGTAAAAAGTTTGATTTTGCCCCCAAAATAATAGGAAACAATTGAAGAATATCAAGTAGGAGAGTGACTTCAAATGATGAGATCTAGCTTTTAGAGAGAACATTCTAATGGGAAAATAGACAAAAAGGGACTCGAAATGAAGGGAGAAATACCACTCCCAAGGCAATTTCAATATAGGACACATAAACCAGCAAGTCAAAAATGTTGACCTGAAGTTACAGTAAAAGAAGCAAGAGATTTCAGATATTCAGAAAGCAGAATTGATAGCATTTAGTAATTGATTCAATATGAGAAACTGAGGAAGAAAAGTGCTTGTAAAGTTTATCTAAAAAAACACGAATGTCAATTCCTTTTTTCCATACTACTCAGTCTATCACATACAACTCAGAATTTACATGCCATCGTGTCATTTTGGACTCTGCATTTTATATGCATTGTTTTTATCTCCCTACACAGACTGTGCAATCATTGAGAGCAAGCACTATGCTTCTACTTTTACTTTTTGTATCCTTCTCAGCACTAAACACACTACTAAGTACTTAACAAGTATTAGTAAATGTCTAATTAATAAATTATTCTATGCTCCTAAACGGAACCAAAATGTGACTTTATGAGTTTGGACTAAATACATTTGAGCATCTTGAACACAAGAAGCTTGAAATAAATATTGATATCTGTTGAACAAAAAAAACCAAATTAAAGACACACAAGTCTTAAATTCCTCCCCATGCATGAACGAACTATCTATGTCACCCAAGCAATCACCAGAATGGCTAAAATATGGCTGCCCATACCAAGGATTAACAAGTATGTGGAACAAATAGAATTCTCATATGTAACTGGTGGAAATGTGAAACCACTTTGGAAAACTGCTGGGCCACAGGTACTAAAGCACAATGTATGCAAACACTATGACCCAATAATTTTAGCCCCGGAGGAAGAAGTTTATATGTCTATAAAAAAGAAATATGGGGACTTCCCTGGTGGTCCAGTGGCTAAGGTTCCAAGCTCCCAATGCAGGGGGCCCAGGTTCAATCCCTCATCAGAGAATTACATCCCACATGCCACAACTGAAGACCCCACAACTAAGCCCCAGAGTAGCCAAATAAATAAATAAATATTTTTTACAAAAGAAATATGCAAGAATGTTCTTGTCCATTTTATTCATAATAGCTAAAAATTGAAATAATCCAATATTGATCAAAAGTAAAATGGGTAAAAAATAAATTATGGTGTATATTAATGTAATGGAATACTGTACAGACAAAAGAGTGAAATATTACCACATGAAAGCTCATGGATGGATCTCATACATATAATGATAATCAAAAGTAGAATTCAGGAGGCTTCCCTGGTGGCTCAGTGGTAAAGAACCTGCCTGCCAACACAAGGGACGCATGTTCCATCCCTGGTCCGGGAAGAGCCTACATGCCACGGGACAACAAAGCCTGTGGGCCACAACTATTGAACCACGAACTACTGAGCTGTGGCTCTAGAGCCATGAGCCACAACTACTGAAGTCTGAGCGCCTGGAGTCCGTGCTCCACAAGAGAAACCACTGCAATGAGAAGTCCACATACCACAACTAGAGAGTAGCCCCTACTTGCCACAAATGAAGGCCCACGTGCAGTAACAAAGACCCAGCAAAGCCATAAACAAATCAACAAATCTTTTTAAAAAAGTGCTATAAGGAAAAAGAAGAATTCATACCATATGATTTCCACGTATAGGAAGCTCAAAAACAGGAAAAATTAATCTCTGGTGATAGACACTGGAAAAATGGTTACTTCTGTATAAGAGAAAATTGACTGAAAGGAGCAAGAAAGATGATTCTTAGGTGTTGAAAAAAATTGTATCTATTCACCAGAATGGTGGTTACATGGGTGTATGCATATGCAAACATCCACTTGCTGCACAATTAAGATATATGCATTTTATCATGTGCATATTATACTTCAATATAAATTTTAAATATTTATATCATCCCTCATTTTGGCATTAATAAAAACAAACTGTTGCATTTTGAGGGAAAATATGAGCATCTAGCTTCATGTGTATAATATTTCCTCGCTATAAACAGCAAAAATGAATACTTTTTAAGTAGGTAAAGCACTTTCTTATCTCTTTGGAGGTATCCAGACCTTGAATGCAATGCTATATTCCCATTTCATACTCAATCACTTCCTAACTCCCCCAGATTCATTATCTAAATTAAGCATCCAAACTTCATCCTCAAAGAAATTCAGCTGGAGGAATTCAGGTTATGAGAAAAATGAATCTGTCTAAAGTCAACATTTTAAAATACACAGCAAAAGAGAGAAAAGAAAGAAAATGAGATTAGTGAAGAAGAGAAAAAAGGCCTCCCTCTTTCAAAATAACACCTTTTTGCTAATCTACCTGAAGCAGTAAGCAGCTCTTAAATTTGGGGGGATTATGAGCTTTTTGGGGGCCTCTCTGATGGCTCAGCAGGTAAAGAATATGCCTGTAATGCAGGAGACACAGGAAACGCTGGTTTGATCCCTGGGTCAGGAAGATCCCCTGGAGGAGGATATGGCCATCCACTCCAGTATTTTTGCCTGAAAAAATCCCACGGACAGAGGCACCTGGCAGGCTACCGTCCTTACGGTCACAAAGAGTCGGAGACAACTGAGCGACTAAACAACAACATAATCTGACAACAGCTTTTTATAATCTGACAACAGCTCTCTTATATACACATAAGACACATCCACAAAGTGTTGTGCCTACAATTTCAAGTGACTCATGGAACCTTAAAATGTATCCATGCTCTCTGTCCCTCAGGTTCTAATCTAGAGGTTTAGTATAAATGGTGCTTTCCCAGCCTGCTTAATTCAAAAATGGAAATCTAATTTTGAATAAAAATCCAAAGAAAAGATACATTATTTCATTGAGGGATTCAAATACTTATGACAGAGAATTTTAAAAATAGGCATAGAAAAGCAAAGCCAAGATATACGGTATTTATTTTGAAATAAAAATGCTAAATTAAGAGCTTATGCTTTACACATTTCTCACAATTTTTTTTGGTAAAAGTGAATTGCGGCAAAATATAACTATTTTATATTTAAACAGACAAAATGTAGAAATGTAAAATAATATATAAGAAAAAGAGTCCAAGAACTACAAAACTATAGAATTCTTTGGGAGTTAGAAAAGTACTTAGAAAATATTAGAATCCTTGTATCGTATAGATGAGGAAAACGGAAAGCCAAAAAGGTGAAAAGCCTTGACTAAAGTCATATAGCTAACAAGTGTAGCATATATTATGCTTTCTTTACTTTTACTTTTAATGCTTTCTTAATTTTTTTAATCCCATAACTATCTTTCAAAATAAAAAACTTCAATGAAGCCTTTTTTTTTAGTTTTGAAAAGATTATTATTTGAAAAAAGCTAACAGAGCAACTGATATTCTGAGCCCTCTAAGCTGGACAGACACTGTGCAGGCAGACCTCAGGCCTATCCTCTCTGTCAGAAAGATATTCACTATGATGAAGGTCATCTTTAGTATATGGTAAGGGCAATCAAATACAAAAATAGAATGAGAGGAAACTCATGAGGTTTCAAGAAGGCCTCAAGGGCACAATTAAGTCAGTGGCCAAGTGGAAGTTATCCCTCATCACATAATACAGGCTCTGGCCTTACAGGACACTGTCACACAAAGTTAATTACACCTACAGTGAGCTGGTTCGATTGCAACGTCACAATTCTAATCTTGAAATAGATTTTATTTTCTTAATATTATTGAAGTGGGATAGGTCTGCAGTGTTAAGAACTTTTTATTAAAAGTCCCATTAAGCTGCTATAACCTGAAAGGAGAAACAAGCACTAGATGCTTGCACATTTTGAGAAATGTTATGCTTGAAAGATAGATGCTTGAAAATGAAGATGTTTGGTTTCTTTTTTAATGTTTGAGTTAGCTTAACAAAAAACCTTAGCTCTTTATGTCTGTCTCAGTAGAATGCAGACTTGTTAATAGCAAGAGTCATTTCTATCCTATTCACTGATATATTCCTAGGACATCATACAATAGTTTGTGTCAAGTATATGCTCAACAAAATGATTTCCATATTTATAGAAGTAATATTTGTAGTTACTACTATCTATTAAATATATGCTATAATATATCACTCATCTAGTACCTACCAGGTACTGCTGCTGCTGCTGCTGCTGCTGCTAAGTCTGTGCAACCTCATAGATGGCAGACCACCAAGCTCCGCCGTCCCTGGGATTCTCCAGGCAAGAATGCAGGAAAGTGAAAAGTGAAAGTGAAGTCGCTCAGTTGTGTCCGACTCTTCGCGACCCCATGGACTGCAGCCCACTAGGCTCCTCCGTCCATGGGATTTTCCAGGCAAGAGTACTGGAGTGGGGTGCCATTGCCTTCTCTAGGTGCTTTAAATGTGCTATTCCTAACTCTCACAATTTTGTGAAGTAAGAATTTTATTCCATTTTACAGATAAGAATACTAAGATTCAAAAGCAGGAGGCATAACCCTCCCAGACTTCACACAATACTACAAAGCTGCAGTAATCAAAACAGCATGATACTGGCACAAAAATAGACTTAAGAATCAATGGAACCATCACCCCAATACCAAAATAAGATAAAGATACTACCAGAAAAGAAAATTACAGGCTAATATCACTGATGAACATAGACGCAAAAATCCTCAACAAAATTCTAGCAAGTTTTGTGGAGAAAAGGGAACCCTCCTACACATTGGTGTTCTCCATTATGGAGAACATTATGGAGATCCCTTAAAAAAAAATCTAGAAATAAATCTACCGCATGATCCAGTAATCCTACTACTGAGCATATACCCTGAGAAAATTACAATTCTAGAAGACACATGAACCCTAGTGTTCATTGCAGCACTATTTACAATAGCCAGGATGTGGAAGCAACCTAAATGTCCATCAACAGAGGAAGGGATAAAGAAGATTTGGCACATATATACAATGGAATATTACTCAGCTATAGAAGAGGGCGAATTTGAGTCAGTTCTAGTGAGGTGGATGAACCTAGAGCCTGTTATACAGAGTGAAGTAAGTCAGAAAGAGAAAAACAAATACCTTATATTAACATGTATATATGGAACCCTCCTACACTGTTGGTGAGTATGTAAGTTGGTGCAGCCACTATGGAAAACAGCATGGAGGTTCCTCAAGAAACTAAAAATAGAATTGCCTTATGATCCAGCAATCTCCCTCCTGAGCATATATCCAGACAAAACCACAAGTCGAAAAGATGCATTACAATGTTTGCTGCAGCACTATTTACCACAGTCAGGACACAGAAGTAGCCTAAATGCCCATCAACAGATGTGGTTACATATATACAATGGAATACTACTCAGTCATAAAAAAGAATGAAATAATGCCATTTACAACAGCATGGATGGACCTATAGATTATCATACTAAGTGAAGAAGAAAAAGACAAAGACAATAGATATCACTTATATATGGAATCTAAAATAAGACACAAATGAACTTATCTACAAAACAGAAAGACTCACAGATAGAACAGGAATCATGGTTGCCAGGAGGGGAGGAGGTGGGGGAGGGATGGAGTGGGAATTTGGGGTTAGAAGATACAAATTCCTATATATGGAATGGATAAACAACAAGATCCTCCTGTATAGCACCAGGAGCTATACTCAATATCCTGTGATTAAACCATAATGGAAAAGAATATTTTAAAAAGAATGTATACATATGTAATTAAATCTCTTTGGTGTACAGCAGAATTAACACAACATTGTAAATTAAGTATCCTTCTATTTAAAAAAAAAATTAAAAGAACACTAAGGTTTAGAGAAGTCAAGATACTTCCTAAAGTCTCACACAGTGGAATATTAGATCCAGATTTCAAATTCAAACCTGCTTAATGCCACATTCCACATCATTTCAATACATCCCATTGCCTTCTTAGGAAAATATTTAATAAATATTTATCCATTAAATGATGTTTAACCATTTCAACTGATAATAAATGTGAACATTTTATTGAAGTGTATCTATTTTTAAATATATTAATAGATTCTATTTTTTTAACATGTCTGATTAGAAATAGATTTTTTCAAATAATGAACTTCTAGTCTTCATTTAAGAAAAAAATGTGTTGTTATCTAATATACCCAATTTCAAGGCAACTTTAAAAAAATATTATGTGGCATTTTAATGAAATACAGAAGCAGAGGCTGTGTTATTTGTTTAACCTGTTTGTCAAAGTAAATCATACTCATTGCCCTCAGGAAAAATCTTACCAAATTGCATCTTTTAGATAATTTTGATAAAATGGTTATTTATCTCCTCCCCATTTCCAACCCCAGCAATTTACTCAGAATTAATGCTAATTTCTCTTTTTTTTAAAGTAACTACCACCATTGGAAACAGTGATTATTATTTCACCAGGTTATTTCTATCAAATATTTCAAAGAACACCTTGATCTGATGAAACTAACCCTCAAGACAAAACCATTACCAACTGAAATCAAGGCAATGAATGCTGTGTTCTAAAGTGAGGAAACTAAAATCTCGGGGTCACACAATGAGTTAGGGAAAGAGGCCAAATACAAACTCAGACATTTTCAACATCCATCCAAGAATGTTGTATCTAATTCCATGTTGCTAATTCCATTCTTAGTTATTCCACTGCTTCAAGAGTGTTAGCTCTATAGTTTAGTGTATCAGTTAGTGTACAATTCATTTCTCAGCTCCCTGCCTGAGGCAGTTTCCGAATGAGATAACACTATATTAACATACCCAGACAATCTAAGCATTGGTCTGAGTCTCAGAAAACTCCAGAGTGGTTTGCCCTTTTTTTTTTTTTTTGATGACCTAAAATAACTGTCCTTATTTCTAGAGCTGCACCATTCCAAGATGTTTTTCTTTTACCTTGTATCTCTGAACACAAATTTCTAAAATAACCATAATAATTACAGCTAAGTGAAAAAAGTCAAAAAAAATCCTTCATAGCATTCTTTATACTTAAACAAGTATAAAATTAGACAGTCACTTTGGTATAATTTAGCACTGGAATTTAATAATGACTAAGAATTAGATCATAATTTGTATCCTAGGTTAAAGCCTGATAACCTCAGTTGTTAATGCCACAATTAATTCTGCTAAATTGTGAACTGCTTGTTTATCTTGAAAGAACAAAACTCTATACACAAAAAGTTAAGTAAGTAGTACCGCATAAAATGTTTTCATATTTCTAACACCCCTCAAAGTAAAAGACAATACAGAAGATCACTAGGCAAAGGAACAACTCAGTTAATCAGAAAGACTGCTGCCTCTAATTCAAAACAGAAAGGGGAGGTAGATACTTGTTATTTAATTTCTCATTAGAAATGCTGGGCTTTTTTTACAGCATTAAATTTTGAAAGACACTCCTTAGATATTTTTCAGTTTCTAAAAATGCATAAAGCTGAAAATTTTCTTACAATAAAATTGAAATTCCCTTTTCAAACCATTCAAATCTCATTTATCACTAAATAGAGTCCAGCAGGGCTGTCATGCTTAACCAGTTTGGTCCATGTTATTTCACTTCTCAAAAGCCATCAAATCTTTAATGAACTGATTCCCAACTACATCACCAGCCTCACCTCAGCACATCCCATCAAGGACCTACCTTCCTATCATGACAGTTTGCCAACATCCCCATTCTCCTTCTAACAAATTCCTTTTGGGAGTTAAAGCTCAGCTCAATTTTCTTAATAAAACATTATCCTAACCAAAATTAAATAGTCCTTTCCCCACACCAGTAATACCAGTTCTTAAGAATCTTTTCCTTTTGGCCTTGATTTATGCTTTCCCTCCCTTTTTGAGTTGTAAGTACCCTGAGATCAAAGATCATATTAACCTTCTACATACCCCCACAATACCTAGCATTATGAATATAATATAAAAGCTAAAAATTCCCTAAACTCTGAATTGCTATGAAAAAGATTTAACATAGTTCAGTTATATTCAGACATGGAATTTATATTATATTTAACACTAAGATGTGTAATATAAAGAAACTGCCTCAGGTGTCAATAAATGAAATCAACTGATATTTACTGAAGATTTATTATTATTTTACCTGTCCAACACCAAGTGTCGGAGGGAAGGATACAAAGAAATATTAAAATGGCTCCCACATTCAAAGAATGTTCAGCAACAGGCTCTCAAAGAAGGAAGATAAATTTCACTTAGAGTGATCTAAGAAGGCTTTATTGAAGAATAAGGCTTGATCTGGGGTCTGGAGAACGTAATTACCTGACCACAGGAAACACTATATTCAAGTAGAATGAACTATGTAAGCAAAGGTGTAGAGATAAACATGCTCAAGATAAATAATCATAATTTTTGAAAAACTAAGAAAATTAGGTTGGGCCAGACTAAAAAAAAAAAAAAAAAGAAAACACTTGCAGACAGAGTTAATTTTGTGACCTGATTATGATCTGAAAGTAAAGTTAACAGGGGAGTAAATTAGGTGGATGTAGGATAAAATTTAGCCAAGAGCAGAAAGGACTCAAAATCTGAAAGACAAGAAGAAATGAGGGTATCAGAGAGTCTAGTACCCTTGCCTCCTTCATTCTGGACAGCAGAACAATTCAAAACAAGAGGGCTTCTAGACCAGCAGATTGTTCACTCTAACAGACAGGGGAAAGAAAATATTCTTCCCTTCATATACAATGCCTACAGCAAAGGAAGTGAAGTCGCTCAGTCGCGTCCAACTCTTTGCGACCCCATGGACTGTAGCCCACCAGGCTCCTCCGTCCATGGGATTCTCCAGGCAAGAATACTGGAGTGGGTTGCCATAAATGCCTGTGAAAAAAAAAAGGGAGGGAGGGAAAACTGGAAATAGCAACTTAAAAGGTTGTTTTCAGAAAAACAGATACTGTAACCCTAGAGTCTGAAATAATCATATTTATCACTCTGTGCCAGGCATAGTTATAAACATTTTATATGTAACAATTCATTTAATCCTCACCACAACTCAAAAAAGTAGGTACAATTATTATAACAAATTTATGGATACAAGAACTGAGGATCAAAATGACAGCAAAATGCATACAAACGGTAAGCAGTACAACCAGAATTGTAACACAGATCATTTGACTCCAGGCCCTGCACTTATAACCCTGAAAAGGAGGTCATTTTCCTCAGCCTTTGGAGAATGTATCAAACCACAGCTTCAGAATGTGTCTAGTCAGTTTCACTGAGTCACCCAGTTGAAGACCTGGATGGGAAACTAAATTATGACTCACCACGCTACTATTTTACAGAGTGACAGCAACAATGAGCCTCTGTTGCTTCATCCTTAAAATAAAAATAAAGAGTAACATACTTTCCTCTGCCTACTCTGGATGAATAGAGAGGGTTAATCACATTTTAAAGCATCAACTGGGCTTTATATTTATATATCACATGATATTCTTATTACCAATTTAATACTACAAAAGGTACCTATCATCATAAACTGAGCTCTAAATCCAAATGTGTTATTCACATTATTGTTGTGTTGCTGGTGTTTAGTCATTAAGTCATGCACGACTCTTTTGTGACCCCATGAACTATAGCCCGCCAGCCTCCTCTGCCCATGGGATTTCCCAGGCAAGAATGCTAGAGTGGGTTGCCATTTTCCTTTCCAGGCGATTTCCCAACCCAGAGATCGATTGAACCTGTGTCTCCTGCATTGGAAGGCAGATTCCTTACCAATGAGCCACCAGGGGAGCCTTCGTATTAGCATTGTGTATAACATTACCTGTGTACCAAATTAATTGCACCAAAAGTAACCATGGCACATTTAACTGCCAAATTAATCTGCTTAGATGGTAAAGGGGCAGCCCAAAAAACATTAATCTGTATTTTGTAAAATATATAATCTCAAATAAGGGAAACAGATCAAGTGCCTTTTTACTTAGAGATATCTTTCAGTGTTTCTGGATAGGAAACGCTCAGTTCAGTTTAGTCACTCAGTCGTGTCTGAATTTGTGACCCCATGGACTGCAGCACATCAGGCCTCCCTGTCCATCACCAAATGAAAACTGACCTTTTCCAGTCCTGTGGCCACTGCTGAGTTTTCAAAATTTGCTGGCATACTGAGTGCAGCACTTTCACAGCATCATCTTTTAGGATTTGAAACAGCTCAACTGGAATTCCATCACCACTAGCTTTGTTCATAGTGATGCTTCCTAAGGCCCACTTGACTTTGATTCCAGGATGTCTGGCTCTAGGTGAGTGAGTGATCATACCATCTTGATTATCTGGGTCATGAAGATCTTTCTTGTACAGTTCTTCTGTATATTCTTGTCATTTCTTCTGCTTCTGTTAGGTCCATTCAGACGCTGCTGCTGCTAAGTCGCTTCAGTTGTGTCCAACTCTGTGCTACCCCATAGACGGCAGCCCACCAGGCTCCCCCGTCCCTGGGATTCTCCAGGCAAGAACACTGGAGTGGGTTGCCATTTCCTTCTCCAATGCAGGAAAGTGAAAAGTGAAAGGGAAGTCATTCAGTCATGTCCGACTCTTCACGACCCCATGGACTGTAGCCTACCAGGCTCCTCAGTCCATGGGATTTTCCAGGCAAGAGTACTGGAGTGGGGTGCCATTGCCTTCTCCGATTCAGATGCTAGTTTATCACAAATACTGACAGAAAGCAAAATTCAGCATGAAACAGAAACAAACTGATTCACTCAAAAGGAAGGAAAACTTCCACACAAAATTCCTAGCATAAATCATGAGAAACTAGAACTTGATAGCATGACACAATGCTTTAATTTAATGAAATATGGCATCTTGAAGAACATTCAAAGTGAAACAAATTGAAAGGTGAAAATGCAGCCTTATTTCTCTGTGCACAAATTTAAGATAGAGAACCAGGAATAAGGATAAATTAATGTTAGAAATCTTCTATAAAAGACTCCTCTAAAAGGGGGGAATTATGCATATCCATATTCTCTGGGGATAAAAAAAAAAACAAAACCAAGTAATGCATTCCAAGAGACTATATTATAACCTGAATATATTCCAAGATACGAGAATTGAAATGTATGTAAAGAATGTTTTGGATTCCCTGCACCAGTAAAGTCTATTTTGGAAAAGAAAATCTTCAGCTGTCACAGAATCACAGGTTGACAAAACACTATCATCTAATATTTCAATTCCCCCTCAATATAATCAACTGATCATGTGTTCTCTACCTGAATACTTCTAGTGATGAGGAGCTTATTGCTTCTGAAGGTGCCTTTTCCAATGAAGATAAATGTTTCTCTGTATCACACATTCACTGGCTCTAGCTTTGTTCTCTAGAACACACAGAATAATCCTAATTCTTCTACATGAAAGCCCTTCAGGTAATTTCAAACAATTAACATATCTTCTCTGAATTCCCTCCCAACTAGGCCAGATTTTCTTGACTCCTTCACTCATTCCTTGCTGGCATATTCAAGTTTCTTCTCCTCTTCTTCAACCCCAGCTGCTATCCTCTTCAATCCAAAACTCTAAGTACATAGACTAGAAGTGAGTGAAGTGAAAGTCACTCAGTCATGTCCAACTCTTAGTGACCCCATGGACTATATAGTCCATGGGATTCTCTAGGCCAGAATACTGGAGTGGATAGCCTTTCCCTTTTCCAGGGGATCTTCCCAACCCAGGGACTGAACCCAGGACTCCCTCATTGCAGAAGGATTCTTTACCAGCTGAGCCACAAGGGAAGCCCAAAAATACTGGAGTTGGTAGCCTATCCTTTCTCCAGCGGATCTTCCTGACCCAGGAATAGAACCAGGGTCTACCTGCACTGCAGGAGGATTCTTTACTAACTGAGCTATCAGGGACTCCCTAGAAGAGGGCTTACGAAAATCTGATATTCCTTATTCTAGTAGAATATTTAAAAGTTTTCAATGTCATTTAGTGTGTTAGTCGCTTAGTCATGTCCAGCTGTTTGTGATCCCATGGATTTTAGCCCACCAGGCTCCTCTGTCCATGAAATTCTCCAGGCAACAATACTGGAGTGGGTTGCTATGCCCTTCTCCAGGGGATCTTCCCAACCCAGGGATCAAACCCAGGTCTCCCTCATTGCAGGAAGATTCTTACCATCTGCGCCCAATAAGTCATTTATTAGTCAAATAATACATACACACTGCAACTATAAAGTTGCTGTTACTGAAGCAACATATATCAGCATTGCTGCCCCAATGCAGCATGTTTTGATAACACCGTTTTTGAAACTGCCTTTACAGTCAGTGTACAATTATAGAAGAAAATAAAACTCATTGCCTCATAGTCACACTCTTGTTTGATTGCTGTATCTGTTATTTTATTATAATTTTTAAACAACAAAAATAATTTTGCACTCTTATTTAACTATTGTATTTGATATCTTTTGTTCTGGATAATTTCTGGATCTTTTGGAAAACCAAATCTACCCTCAAAGCATGAAAATCTGCAACTCTAAATCAAAGCAATTTGCTGTAGGCTCTGAAAACAAGTCAAAAAAAAAGAACAGCAAACATAGTTTGAATCAAGGCACTATTATTTGAATGTATTTTTTTCTCAAAGTAACTGACATAAAGTTATTGTAATAGTTAGATTTTGATATGTTAAAAACTCCATATTAGCTTATGGTTATAGATTATATTGGTGGCACTACCGGTGGTGGCTCAGATGGTAAAAGCGTCTGCCTACAATGCAGGAGATCCAGGTTCGATCCCTGGGTTGGGAAGGTCCCCTGGAGAAGGAAACGGCAACCCACTCCAGTTTTCTTGCCTGGAAAATCCCACGGACAGAGGAGCCTGGCAGGCTACAGTTCACGGGGTCGCAAGCAGTCGGACACGACTGAGCGACTTCACTTCACTTCAGTGGTAAAGAACCCGCCTGCCAATGCAGAAGATGTAAGAGACACAGGTTTGATCCCTTTTAGAAAAATCCCCTGGAGAAGGGAATGGCAACTCACTCCATTATTCTTGCCTGGAGAATCCCATGGACAGAGAAGTGTGGTGGCCTACTGCCCATAGGGTCGAACAGAGTCTGACATGACTAAAGCAAGTTAGCATGAGTAGATTATATTTAACATATGCTGAAATAGTAAGTAGGGATGTCACAGTTTCTTCTGTTCCACTTTATGCAATGTCAAATTAGACATTTCTTTTTACTGCTGAATTATAAATGGCTAAGTGTATGTACATAATATATTACATATTGTGTACTGCAATTATTTGCTAACTTGTCTTTCCCATTAGAATATAAGCTCCCTGAGGGCAGAGGTATTAATTTTCATCACTGTTTCACCAGCTTCTTGAACAGAACCTGGAACACAGTAATAACACTTGCTAATATTCTTAATATTTTCAAAAATCGTAAAATTAGATAACTTATCCATATATTTCACCCCTCTTTTTTTTCAGTAGGTTGGAAAAATGGGAGGAAAACAGATCCTACCATCCACATGCTACCTTGAGACAGGGTGCTTAAAATTCTCAGGCCTATTATATCCCCAAATAAGGTAAATGAAATGTTGCACATACATATGAATCCATAAACTATATGTCAATACAAGTCAATAAAAATTATGATAAATACTCTTTCCAGTTTCAATAGTTCAAAAAGCCTATTTTTAATGAAAGGTATGTTTATTATTCACTTCATACAACTAAAGACTTTGCAAACCAACCCGACAGTGTCAAAGTAACCAAGTCTATTTATAGACTATAACTTATAAGCCATGAGTTTTACTATTAAATGGTTCATTGCATTTTAAAAATCATTAGCATGAACCGAAATATATTTACATAAATTACACGGTTTCTTTCAAGCTATTATTAACTAGAACATGAATTTCAATAGATGCTGGAAAGAATTATAGTATATTCAAGTAAGTATATAGCAAATCTTTAAGAACTCCTTCTATATTAAATGTTTCATATTCTTTATTATTTGTTATTTGAGAAATACTTGCTCATGAATTATTCATAATATCTAGCCAGATCTGTTACATCAGGTGTCAGATTAATCTAGGAGGTAGAAAGAGCTGAGTTTTACATGAAGTATTCATTAAACTTGGTGAACTCATTAAAGTATGTTAATTAGGTAATAGACAAAGGAACTTGGTATTTGGTAGAGATTGGGCACTGTTAATACCTTGCTTTGTGTTAATACCTTGGCTGCAGTTTTTTCCCCCTTAATGAGCACAGGGAAAAGCTGATTATTCCAAATGCAGAAAAAACATCACATGTGTTACGTGTTGGAAAAACTGCCCCAGGTGACAAAAGGAAACACATACCCAAGGAACTGGCATTCTAACAAAGAGAGTATCATTTCAAGCTTCTAACATTTTCTTTTGGTTCAATATTTGTCATGACAAAACTATATGTTAATTTTTATATTCTCAAAAATATTTCATTGTTAGCAATTACTTTTTGACTAACACAGCTTTCTATCTCAACCTGGTTCTGCCAATAACACAAGTATATGATGCCTGTCCTTGTTTTACTATTTTGTTTTTTTTTCTTTTCTTACACCGAAATTTAGAATATCTGAGAGTTTGTGTGTTTATTTATAGATAAGGACAAAAAAAATCATGGTGTCACTTTAATAAAATAATTTCCTATTAAATGATAGCATTTTAAGGGTTATGTACAGACTTCTCCAAAGAAAGACTTAATTTTGAACAAACAAAGAGAAAATATATGAATGGTCATGACATATCAACACATAAACTATATGAAAAGATGGTCTCTGGGCTCTTTCTACTTTTTATCTAGCTACCTCAAATTTGACTGTTTAAATTATACAAACCAATGTTCTATATGGCTCGGTGTGATATGTGAAAGTTTGCACATAAACCTTAACTTTTATAATAAGATGGAGTTTATTCATGAAAATAAAAATTAATGTCTCTTTCCATCTGTTAAAGACCTTAGGATTTGGCTCCTTTTTGAGGATTAAGGAGTTCAAAGTGTCTGGTACTATGTATTCAACCTTTAATTTAAATCCCCAGAGCCCAACATGAGTGGTGAAACCAATCTTCAAACATGTTTTCTTTTCCATAGGACATAACCTATCTTGTTTTCTCCTATTTCTTCTTTTCTGTGAAAACCACTGCCATTTTACATATAGAATTTAACTACACAAAGCAAAAGGATTCAACTAAGATTAGAACATATGTATCATATTTACTTAGTGATAAGAGAACACCACAGCTGGCTTCATTCAAAACATAATTATATCTAAAGACAAAACAAACAAGTAAACAAAACAAAATGGAAACAGACTCACAGATACAGAGAAAAGAACAGGTGGTTGTCAGAGGGGAGGTAGGTAGAATGTTGGGCAAAATAGGCAAAAGAGATTAAGAGGTACAAACTTTCAGATATAAAATAAATAGGCCATGGGGACATAATATACAGCATAAAGAATACGGTTAATACTGTTACAACTTTGTATGTGGATATATGTTTACTCGACTCATTATGGTGACCATTTCACAATACATGTAAATATCAAATCACTATGTAGTGCACCTGAAATTAATATTGTGCATCAACTATGTTTTTCTAAAAAATGACTATCCATGCCATAGGCCAGGCTAAAATATTAATCTTCTACCTTTGTTATCAGCATACCACACAGGCTCTCAGATACATGACCTTGAAAAGTAAAATAAGATACAATAATTTCTTTGGAAAAGCTAAGATACAAAATAATTTATCACTAATTGCAAGGGTACAATACCTCCTTCTAAGGAATTACTATAGTAGCATTTATCAAAAGATACTATTTTTAGATTAAACCTGTCTTTCATAGGATGATTTCAGTTATGCTACTGTAATTCTGTTTATAGAAATACATTCTTCAATTTCTGCAATATTTCACATATGAAATATCATAAGAGACTTTTCTATGAATATATTTCAAATTTTAATTGTAGTATATTCATTAATAAATAACATTCATTATTAATAAATATTTATAATAAATGTCAAGATACTAAATAGAATCTTTTGCTGTTGCCACTTCTTAGATTATTTCTCAAAACTTCAAATACTCACATGAAAATAAATGTGCCCACTGGGAAAACCATATGTATATATAAAACCACATGAATATGAAAATCAGCTAAAGCACCTAAAGATAGCACTAAGTCCTGTCTGACTCTTGAGATCCCACGAACTGTAGCCCTCCAGGCTCCTCTGTCCATGGCATTCTCCAGGCAAGAATACTGGAGTGGGTTGCCATTTCCTTCTCCAGGGGATCTTCCCAACCCAGGGATCGAACCCAGGTCTCCCTCGTTGCAGGCAGATGCCTTACTGACTGAGCTAGGCAGGAAGCCCCAAAGTACCTAACTTTGCCTTATCATAAAAGCAACTAAGGAACTATATAACTTTCTGATGTCATATTAACTCATTCCTCTAAAAATCAGAAAATACCAAAAATGAAAAACTGCTACTGCTACTGCAGTCGTGTCCAACTCTGCGCAACCCCATAGACGGCAGCCCACCAGGCTTGCCGGTCCCTGGGATGCTCCAGGCAAGAACACTGGAGTGGGTTGCCATTTCCTTCTCCAATGCATGAAAGGGAAAAGTGAAACTGAAGTCACTCAGTCGTGTCTGACTCCAGCGACCTCATGGACTGTAGTCTACCAGGCTTCTCCATCCATGGGATTCTCCAGGCAAGAGTACTGGAGTGGGGTGCCATTGCCTTCTCCGAAAATGAAAAACAATACTCACTAAATTTAGACATAAGATGTCACTGTTTCCCATTTATATTTTTATTCTTTTTAAATTTTTAATGCTTTATGCAGTTCATTTTTAAAAGAGCAATACTGTTGGAAAAGGATGTATTCAAAGATGAACTATAAATCTAAGTAATTTAATTTGGTCTACTAATAGACCAAATTAAATGTATCCTCTAAATGTACTAGTGGCAGTTTGTTTACATAAAGCCATTGTAATGGAATCTGTAACGGCTCCTGTGGGGTCATTATCTCTGCTTATAATTCTAAAAATGCTTTCCTATTGGTTTATTCATCAAATATCTAATTTATCAACATTCTACAATTTACCAAGGTTTAAACACAAATGCTGTTCTATTTGCTAGCCCATGTAACTTCTAGGGATTTTTTCAATAACACTGCACAAAAGTTTCAACTATTCTGTTCATTTTTTCATATCAATTTTTGTGACACATTCATTGCAATAACCTGAATGTTTGTGCCCCTCCCTCCAATCCCACCCCAGATTCACATGTTAAAACGTAATCCTCAATGTCAAAGTATTTGGAAATGGCCTTTTTGGAAGTCAAGTGGGCCTTAGAAAGCATCACTACGAACAAAGTTAGTGGAGGTGATGGAATCTCAGTTGAGCTATTTCAAATCCTGAAAGATGATGCTGTGAAACTGCTGCACTCAATATGCCAGCAAATTTTGAAAACTCAGCAGTGGCCACAGGATTGGAAAAGGTCAGTTTTAATTCTAATCCCAAAGAAAAGCAATGCCAAAGAATGCTCTAACTACCGCACAATTGCACTCATCTCACACACTTCCCTGGTGGCTCAGACGGTAAAGCGTCTGCCTGCAGTGCGGGAGACCCCGGTTCGATCCCTGGGTTAAGATCCCCTGGAGAAGGAAATGGCAACCCACTCCAGAACTCTTGCCTGGAAAATTCCGTGGACTAAAGAGCCTGGTAGGTTACAGTCCATGGGGTCGCAAAGAGTCAGACACAACTGAGCGACTTCACTTCACTTCAATTCAATTCACACGCTAGTAAAGTAATGCTCAAAATTCTCCAAGCCAGGCTTCAGCAATATGTGAACCACGAACTTCCAGATGTTCAAGCTGGTTTTAGAAAAGGCAGAGGAAC
The DNA here is from genome assembly GCF_029378745.1 of Bos indicus. Classification (NCBI taxonomy): domain Eukaryota; kingdom Metazoa; phylum Chordata; class Mammalia; order Artiodactyla; family Bovidae; genus Bos; species Bos indicus. The sequence continues at coordinate 34,751,505 of NC_091761.1, forward strand.
CAGAGACCAAATTGCCAACATCTGCTGGATCATGGAAAAAGGAAGAGAGTTCCAGAAAAACATATATTTCTGATTTATTGACTATGCCAAAGCCTTTGACTGTGGGGATCACAATAAACTGTGGGAAATTCTGAAACAGATGGGAATATCAGACCACCTGACCCGCTTCTTGAGAAACCTATTTGCAAGTCAGGAAGCAACAGTTAGAACTGGACATGGAACAACAGACTGGTTCCAAATAGGAAAACGAGTACATCAAGGCTGTATATTGTCACCCTGCTTATTTAACTTATATGCAGAGTACATCATGAGAAATGCTGGGCTGGAAGAAGCACAAGCTGGAATCAAGATTGCCAGGAGAAATATCAATAACCTCAGATATGCAGATGACACCACCCTTATGGCAGAAAGTGAAAATGAACTAGAAAGCCTCTTGATGAAAGTGAAAGTGGAGAGTGAAAAAGTTGGCTTAAAGCTCAACATTCAGAAAACGAAGATCATGGCATCTGGTCCCATCACTTCATGGGAAATAGATGGGGAAACAGTGGAAACAGTGTCAGACTTTATTTTTGGGAGCTCCAAAATCACTGCAGATGGTGATTGCAGCCATGAAAGATGCTTACTCCTTGGAAGGAAAGTTATGACCAACCTAGATAACATATTCAAAAGCAGAGACATTACTTTGCCAACAAAGGCCCATCTAGTCAAGGCTATGGTTTTTCCAGTGGTCATGTATGGATGTGAGAGTTGGACTGTGAAGAAGGCTGAGTGCCGAAGAATTGATGCTTTTGAACTGTGGTGTTGGAGAAGACTCTTGAGAGTCCCTTGGACTGCAAGGAGATCCAACCAGTCCATCCTAAAGGAGGTCAGTCCTGGGTGTTCATTGGAAGGACTGATGCTGAAGCTGAAACTCCAATACTTTGGCCACCTCACGGGAAGAGCTGACTCATTTGAAAAGATCCTGATGCTGGGAGGGATTGGGGGCAGGAGGAGAAGGGGACAACAAAGGATGAGATGGTTGGATGGCATCACAGACTCGATGGACACGAGTTTGAGTGAACTCCGGGAGTTGGTGATGGACAGGGAGGCCTGGGGTGCTGTGATTCATGGGGTCGCAAACAGTGGGACACGACTGAGCTACTGAACTGAACTGACTGAAGGCAGAGCAGTCATAAATGGGATTTAGTGCTTTGGTAAATGATACTCTGGACAGCTCTTTGCCCTCATCCACCAAGAGAGGCTTCCCCAGTGGCTCAGATGTTAAAGCTTCTGCCTGCAAAGTGGGAGACCCAGGTTTGATCCCTGGGTCGGGAAGATCCTCTGGAGTAGGAAATGGCAACCCCCTCTAGTATTCTTGCCTGGGAAATCCCATGGACAGAGGAGCCTGGTGGCCTACAGTCCACGGGGTCGCAAAGAGTCAGACACAACTGAGCGACTTCACTTTCAGTTTCACCAAGAGAGGACACAGCCAAAAGAGGTTCTCTGTGAACTGGGAAATGGGCTCTCACCAAGACACTGAATGTGTCAACACCTCGATCCTAGACTTCCAAGCCTACAGAACTGTGAGGAATAAATTTGTTTTGTTTATAAATGCCCAGTCTGTGGCATTTTTGTTATAGCAGCTCAAATGGATTAAATCATAGATACACCAAAAAAACTCTTATGTATTTTATTAAGAAAATAGCATTACATGCAAGATCAAAAAAGAAGAATCAGAATCCCAGAGTTTCTTGTTTTAATTTTTCCTAGTTCAACAACCAACAGCAACAATTTAAAATATTTCCTAATTGAAGCTTAACATTTCACTAGTGCAATAAAGCAAATCTAACTGCAAAATGCTCTTTAAGATCATCATATTACTTTGCTTCAGAAATTTTCTTGGTAGGTTAAAAAAGTTATAAATATCTATTAACAGAAAACATATAATTATGAAATACATAGCTTCCACATTTCTACACAAATATCAAGGTCTCTTACTAAACTAGCAGCCATCAAGAAAATTCATATTATAGAATAGAAATAATTTGAAAAATAATTGTAAATAGAAATAATCTGTTTTATCAACATCTCTGGAAACAACCTGAAAGAAAAATAGTGTACAGATAAAACAAATTTTTACTACTGCTCCAACTTTGTAATACCTTGCAACAGAGATAATGCAATTGTATGTTCAAAGAGAGTTTTCTGCTTCTCCTATATTACCACCCTCACCCCACAGATTTCTGGTCTTCACCTTCTTTAACTAAACAGTTTTAAAACTTACATTTTCCTCCACTTTATACCCTCTTTCTCCATTTCATAAGGACTATATCTAGATTCAAATATGTTAAAGGGAAGTGTTAGATAATATTACATTCTAATGGGATGTAATGATTACGATATCATATTACAACTTAACAACAATCTTTAAAAGGGAAAGCAAGGATTCAGAATGAACAAAAATGGTGAAAATCAGTGACCTAAAATAATTGTGTAGAGAAAAATTGAACTCTAAAACCAAGCTACCAAAGAAAAAGGTGAGTAACTGTAAGTACAAAATAAGCAAAGATAAACTTCTCATTCTGCACTTCAGTTTTGGGGGAGTCTTTTGCAGGGGTTGGGGGAATATTCCTATCTCCCTAAAATTGGTTTACAATGTGGGTGTTTTTGTCTAGAAAACTTAGCTCCAATATGGTAAAACATTTTCTCAGTCCCTTCAGAAATGACATAGAATATAAACAGTTAAACTGACTTATAGAGAGATTCCTAAAAGGCAAGTGAGGTACTGTGAGCAGTAGCATGATATTGTAGTTCTTCTCTACAGCAAATTTCAGATTAGCTGATAAAGCCAGGTGGGTGAGCAGAGGGAACAATACTCTCTACCAAAACTACCAGGTTCATATCTATCTTTCCTCTTGACTGAAAGTTAAAAAGAAACATGTTGTCAGTCTAACAATCACCCTCATCACCAAGTTGCTTTTTCAAAAATATCCACTTCAAGACAAAATAGACACTTGCAAGAAGCTTTACTTAGGACATACACAGGTAACAACAGTTTGTTAGTTTAGGGACCAATAGGTAACTGTTACTAAGCATACGTGCAACTGGTTCAGTCCTGGGTAGAGAAACAAGAATGCAGAACAAATGATCCTAAAATTTATATAAAGTCACAAAAGATGCAAAGCAATCCTGAGGAAAAAGAACAAAGCTGGAGGCATAACCCTCCCAGACTTCAGACAATACTGCAAAGCTACAGTAATCAAAAGAGTATTGACACAAAAACACACATAAGGATCAACGGAACAGAATAGAGAGCCCACAAACAAACCCACACATCTATGGTCCATTGATCTTCAACAAAGAAGGCAGGAACAAACAATGAAGAAAAGACAGTCTCTTCAGCAAGGAGTGTTAGAAAAGTTAGACAGCTACATGTAAATCAATGAAATTATTGATTTCTCTCATACCTTCATACCATATACAAAAATAAATTCAAAACAATTTAAAGACCGAAGTATAAGACATGCTACCATAAAACTCCTAGAAGAGAAAACAGGCAAACCATTCTCTGACATAAATCACAACAATATTTTCTTAGACCAGTCTCCCAAAGCAGTAGAAATAAAAGCAAAAACAAACATTTTCAAACATTATCAAAGCTAAAACTTATGCAAAGCAAAGGAAATCGTAAGAAAAATGAAAAGACAAATTATGAACCAACAGAAAATATTTACAAAGAATGCAATGAGAAGGGGTTAATTTCAAAAATCTAAATATAGCTCATATAGTGTTAGCTGCTAAGTTGTGTCCAACTCTTTGCAATCACATGGACTGTAGCCTGCCAGGCTCCTCTCTCCATGGAATTCTCCAGGCAAGAACACTGGAGTGGGTAGCCACTCCCTTCTCCATGGATAGTTTATATAACTCAAAAACAAAAAACAACCCAATTTAAAAAATGGGCAAACTCTCCACTGTTAATAGGAATATAAGCAGGTCCAGCTACTATGGAAAACAGTATGAAGATTTCTTTAAAACTAAAAATATGGTCTATCATACGATCTGATATCATATGATCTATTATATCATACATCATATGATCCTGCAATCTCACTCTTGGGCATATATACAGAGAAAATCATAATTTGAAAAGATACATGCACCCTAATGTTCACTGAAGCACTATTTACAATAGCCAAGACATGGAAACAACCTAAATGCCCATTGACAGATGAATGGGTAAAGGAGATACAGTGTATGTATATAACGGGATATTACTCAGCCATAAAAAGAATGAAATAATGCTATTTGCAGCAACATGGATAGACCTAGAGACTATCATACTAAATGAAGTAAGTCAGAAAGATAAAGACAATATCATACGATATCCCTTAATATGTGTAATCTGAGAAAAAAAAATACAAATGAACTTATTTACAAAACAGAAACAGACAGATATAGAAAACAAACTTATGGTAAACAAAGGGAAAGGTGGGAGCAGGGATAAATTGGGAGTGTGGGATTAATATTTACCCACTACTATATACAAAATAGATAAGCAACAAGGACCTACTGCAACAAGGGAACTCTGTTCAATATTCTCTAATAACCTGTATAGGAAAAATTCTGAAAAAGAATAAAAATTCATATATGTATAACTGAATCACTTTGCTGTACAACTGAAACTAACAGAACACTGTAAATCAAGTATATTTCAATAAAACGTATTTTTTAAAAAAAGATGTGGTATATATACACAATGGAATATTACTTAGCCATAAAAAAGAGTAAAATAATGCCATTTGCAGCAACATGGATGAACCTAGAGAATATCATACTAAATAAAGTAAGTCAGACAGGGAAAGACAAGTATTGTATACCATGTATATATGGAATCAAAGCTGAACCACTGGGGAAGTCCGCAAAAAACAATACAAATAAATTTATTTACAAGACAAGAACAGACTCACAGACATAGAAAACAACCTTATGGTTACCAAAGGGGAGAGGAGTGGTGGAGGATAAATTAGAAGTATGGGATTAACAGATACATACTACTATATATAAAATAGATAAAGAAGGATTTACTGTAAAGCACAGGGAACTATATTCACTATCTTGTAATAACCTATACCGGAAAAGAATCTGAAAATAATATGTGTATATATACACACATAAATACATATAAATGTCTAATATATTTATGTCCACACATGGACATCACCAGATGGTCAATACTGAAATCGGATTGATTATATTCTTTGCAGCCAAAGATGGAGACGCTTTATACAATCAGCCAAAACAAGACTGGGAACCGACTGTGGCTCAAATAATGAACTCCTAATTGCAAAATTCAAATTTAAATTGAAGAAAGTAGGGAAAATCACTAGGCCATTCATGTATGACCTAAATCAAATCCCTTATGATTATACAGGAGAAGTGACAAATAGATTCAAGGGATTAGACTGATAGACAAAAGTGCCTAAAGAACTATGGATGGAGGTTCATGACATTTTACAGGAGGCAGTGATCAAAACCATCTCCAAGAAGAAGAAATGTAAAAAGGCAAAATGACTGTCTGAGGAGGCCTTACAAATAGCTGAGAAAAGAAGAGACAGAAAGGCAAAGGAGAAAAGGAAAGATATACCCATTTGAATGCAGAGTTCCAAAGAATAGTAAGGAGAGATAAGAAAGCCTTCCTAAGTAAACAGTGCAAAGAAATTGAGGAAAACAACAGAATGGCAAAGACTAGAGATCTCGTCAAGAAAATTAGAGATATCAAGGGAATATTTCATGCAAAGATGGGTGCAATAAAAGACAGAAATGATATGGACTTAACAGAAGCAGAAAATATTAAGAAGAATGGCAAGAGTACATAGAAGAACTATACAAAAAAAGATCCTAATGGCCCAGATAACCATGATGGTGTTATCACTCATTCAGAGCCAGACATCTTGGAGTGTGAATTCAAGTGGGCCTTAGGAAGAATCACCATGAACAAAGCTAGTGGCGATGATGGAATTCCAGCTGAGCTATTGAAAATCCTAAAAGATAAGGCTGTTGAAGTGCTACACTCAATGTACCAGAAAATTTGAAAAACTCAGCAGAGGCCACAGGACTGGAAAAGATCAGTTTTCATTCCAATCTCAAAGAAGGGCAGTGCCAAAGAATGCTCAAACTACCACACAGTTGCACTCATTTCACAACTAGCAAAGTAATGCTGAAAATTCTCCAAGCTAGGCTTCAACAGCACATGAACTGAGAACTTCCAGACGTTCAAGCTGGATTAGAAAAAGCAAAGGAACTAGAGATCATATTGCCAACATCCATTGGATCACAGGAGAAGCAAGAGAAGTCCAGAAAAACCTCTACTTCTGCTTCATTGACTATGCTAAAGCCTTTGACTGTGTGGATCACAACAAACTATGGAAAATTCTTAAAGAGGTGGAAATACCAGATCACCCTACCTGCCTCCTGAGAAACATGTATGCAGGTTAAGAAACAACAGTTAGAACCAGACATGGAACAGACTGGTTGCAAATTGGGAAAGGAGTACATCAAGTACATATTGTCACCTTGCTTATTTAACTTACATGCAGAGTACATCATGTGAAATGTCAAACTGGATGAAGCAAAAGCTGGAATCAAGATTACAGGATGAAATGTCAATAACCTCAGATATGCAGATGACACCACTGTAATGGCAGAAATTGAAGAGGAACTAAAGAGCCTCTTGATGAAGGTGAAAGAGGGGACTGAAAAAGCTGGGTTAAAACTCAACATTCAAATAATGAAGATCATGGATCTGGTCCCGTCATTTCATGCAAATAGTTGGGCAAACAATGGGAACAGTGACAGCCTTTAGTTTCTTGGCCTCCAAAATCACTGAAGATGGTGACTGAAAACCATGAAATTAAAACACGCTTGCTCCTTGGAAGAAAATCTATGACAAACCTAGACAGCATATTAAAAAGCAGAGACATTACTTTGCCAATAAAGGTCCGTACAGTCAAACCTATGGTTTTTCCAGTCATCATGTATGGATGTGAGAGTTGGATTATAAAGAAAGCTGAGCACCAAAGAACCGATGCTTTCAAATTGTGATACTAGAGAAGACTCTTGAGAGTCCCTTGGACTGCATGGAGATCAAATCAGTTACTTCTAAAGGAAATCAACCCTCAGTACTCATTGCAAAGACTGATGCTGAAGCTGAAGTGCCAATACTTTGGCCATCTGATAAGAAGTCCTGACTCACTGGAAAATACCTTGATGCTGGGAAAGATTGAAGGCCAAAGGAGAAGAAAGCTGCAGAGGATGAGATGGCTGGATAGCATCACCAACTCAATGGACATGAACTTGGGCAAACTCTGGGAGCTAGAGATAGCAAGGCCTGGCATGCTGTAGTCCAGGGGGTTGAAAAGATTTGAACACAACTTAGCAATTAAACAACTAATATTTCAATAAGATAGAATAATTTCTAGTCACAGGGATTACTGATAATTAGTTATTTTTAAAACTGCTTCTTTTAAATACAAACTAATTATGTGAAAGTCATTCAGTTGTGTCTGATTCTTCGCAACCCCATGGACTCTAGCCTGCCAGGCTCCTCTGTCCGTGGGATTCTTCAGGCAAGAATATTGGAGCGGATTGCTATTCCCTTCTCCAGGGGATCTTCCTGACCCCAGGATCAAACCCGGGTCTCCTGCAATGTAGGTAGATTCTTAACTGTCTGAGCCACAAGGGAAGACCCTAAACTAATTATAATTACAATAACTATATAAAAACTAAGATAAACTATAATTTTAAAGAGACTAGAGTGCCATTCTGTATTTGCCTCCTCAAAACAATGAATAAACAGGTTTGATTATTTTAGACATACTTTTAAATATGAACAATTAAGCAATTTTTTTTATTAAAAAAAAAATCTCTAAAATATTTGACTTAATCCACCAAGACATACAAAAAGAGCCTGGGTCTCTTCAGCACTTATTTATGATATCAGGAACGTGCACAGAAGTGATCACACCATATTAGCCCATAGCACTGGGAAAAACATTAAAGACTCCATATAGTCAGGATATTATTCACTATAAAAATAGTTATTAATGAGGAGAATCTCTTCATAAAGTATATTTCTTAAGACTACTATTTATGCTTTTTAAAAGCAATGGCTATGAGGTCTTGTGATTAGCTTATGAGTATTATTACAAGATGAAATAAAATTCTGTTGCCTGAAGTAAAATATCCTAATGTACTAAAATATGAATTTATAGTGAAAACACATAATTTTCTGCTGAAAGCTTATGTTTCAACACTTATACTTCCTACTCAGCTTTGGACAAATCACCTGAACTATGCAGTTTGAGTAATTCAATCTGCAAAATGAGAATGAAGCCAGCAAACAGAAAACTTAAAAATATTGGGCTTCCCCAGTGGCTCAGTGGTAAAGAATCTGCCTGCAATGCAGGAGCCACAGGAGACATGGGTTCAATCTCTGAGTCAGGAACATCCTCTGGAGGAGGAAATGGCAACCCACTCCGTTGAATTCTTCAGACAACCATAAACAAACATTACTAGGAAGAAAAGAAGTACATTCTCAGAGGCTTTCTATCTCTAAGAAATTTTCATAGAGCATTTTCAAACAGAAACTAAGTATCCAGACTGTCATGAAGGCTTCTACTCTGAATACAATCAGAATAAAGACTTGCATCTATTCTATTTCACCTACATTGTCATTAAACATTATTCTTATTTGACTTTCTATGATTACACTAGCAGAGAAGTAAATTAAATTGAAATATTCTAATGAGCAGCAGTGAGAAAAGAAAACTATATAAATTAAAAATTGCTGAGATTATAATTTTAAATTGACAACATGTGATCTGCAGTGTTCTGAAATTGTATTCATATAATCAGTGCTTATATCTGATTTAATGAGTGTCCGAGATAGCTCAGTGGGTAAAGAACCTGCCTGCAATGCAGGAGATGCCAGAGATATGGGTTCAATTCCTAGGTCGGGAAGATCCCTTGGAGGAGGGCATGGCAACCCACTCCAGCATTCTTGCCTGAAGAATCCCATGGACAGAGGAGCCTGGCGGGCGACAGTCCATGGGGTCACAAAGAGTCAGACACGACTGAAGCAACTGAGCACAGCACAGCACACACAGAAGTATTTAATGAATACACAAGGTACGTCTGTCCTTTACTTTCATTCAAGCAGATTGTATACTGCTTTTGAGAAAATATAGTAAAAGTTGGACAATAATGCTCTCACATACCTCCACTGCTTCTTACTGAAAACCGTTAATACAGAATAACATTTTTCAAATTTGTATACTCAAGTTTTAGCAGATTAAACTTGCCACATAATAAAATGCTCAGAACAAAGTAAAGAGAGATAAGGAGAGCAGTATATAATTTGGCTGCATCAAAATGCTAGAATGCCATGCAACTCCATGTTCTTTACACCTTTATTGAGACATAATTACATACAATCTGCACACTTAAAGTGTACAATCCAATAGCCTTTAGTATGTTCAGAGTTATGCAATCACAACAATTGATTTCAAAATCCTTTTATCACCCCAAAAAGAAACTCTGTGCCCATTATTAGTCACTTTTCTTCCCCTGTCAACCCTCTCCCCTTCACTGACCCTAGGCAACCACTAATCTACTTTCTGTCTCTATGGATTTGTGTAATCTGGACATTTCATATAAATGGAATCATGCAATAAGTGAAGTTTTGTGAATGATTTCTTTATTTCAACTAGCATAATGTTTACAAAGTTTGTTCATGTTATGACATGTATCAGTACTTTATTCCTCTTTATTTACACATAATATTTCATTATGTGGATATACTATATTTTATTTAACCATTTATCAGTCAATGGGCACTCAGGTTTTTGCATGTTTTATCTATTATAAATAACATTCCTATAATTATTCTTGTACAGTTTTTTCTGAGCATATTTTCCTCTGCAATTCCATTTTGGAATACTCATTTGTAAAAGATATATAAAATTATTAAGACATAGTAAAAATATTTTATAAGTGCCAGATACCTTTTCTTGGTGGTTATGATCATCAATTAAACATAAGTTTGCCATACTATACACAGTTCCAGTGTATAGTATATTCCCCTTATATTTTGAATTTCAGTCAAAATTGCTAAACCATTAAAACAGTCACCAGATTTAAGTTCCAAGAGACACAAAACCAAGAATTTTTCACAAACTCCTATCTCCTGCTCTCTATCAAGTAAACTAAAAAGGCATGAACCTATTAAACAAGCAAGGCCAACATTACCATTTATTCTAAATGTTTTTATTCATCTGGATTTTTCTTTAAATTGATTTTTTTTGTTTGTTTGTTTCTGGGCCAGTATATCTAAAATGTAATTGATTCAGTCTAAGAAACTAAACAATCCTAATGCAAAATTTTAATTCATTCACAGTAATGAATTAAAGTATCACTAATTTCAAAGTGTCAGTCAGTCAGTCGGTCAGTTCAGTCGCTCAGTCGTGTCCAACTCTTTGCGACCCCATGAATCGCAGCATGCCAGGCCTCTCTGTCCATCACCAACTCCCGGAGTTCACCCAAACTCATGTGCATGGAGTCGGTGATGCCATCTCATCCACTGTCGTCCCCTTCTCCTCCTGCCCCCAATCCCTCCCAGCATCAGGGTCTTTTCCAACGAGTCAACTCTTCGCATGAGGTGGCCAAAGTATTGGAGTTTCAGCCTCAGCATCAGTCCTTCCAATGAACACCCAGGACTGGTCTCCTTTAAGCAGAACTTCTCAAATCATAGTGTTTGTTTGTTGGCATAATTTACAATCAGAGACACAAATTTATATAACACTTTGGTAAGCAGAAGACTAAGCTGGCCCCCATGATTCCCACTCCCTGGTATTTACAGCTTTGTGTTATCCCCTACCCTTGAGTGTGGGCAGGACCTATAATGGCTTCTAACCCAGAGAATAGGCAGAAGTGAAGCATGTAACTCCCATAATTGTGTTATGTTATTGGCAAAAGAGAAGGGATTTTGTACATGCAATTAAGGTCCTTTAATTAATAGTAATTTAATCAAAAAGGAGGTTTTTCTGGGAAGGCTTGACCTAATCAAATGAAGCCTTTAAAAGAGGATCTAGAGATTATAGACTTAAAGTAGCAACATTATAAAAATAATCATTATCTACTCAAGTATCTACTTAAGACAATTGCTTACAGGTACATGCATGAGGACAAAATCCAAAAGCAGATGAACAAACACAGGGTTGAATTTCTCAATAGTCATCCTTATGTATTATAGTGTTAACCGTTCTTTAGAGTCAAGTTGAAGACACTACCAAGCAAAAAGCTTCATTCAGAACCTAATAGTGATCCTTCCAATATAGAACATTGACAAACTGCCTATGATTTACGCATGGTGGAGAATATGGAGTGAACAAGACAGGTTTATATCCTCCAGCAGCTTAGCATTTACTGGCAGAGTCAGAAACATACAGAAAATTACCTATACTGCATGGCAAATAGCTACAAGGAATGTAAAAACAAAATATACCAGAGTGCAAATGGGGTAGGCATAAATAATGACTAAAGAAACAGAACCACACAAGCTGACCAAAGGCCATGGAGCAAATTTCTAATGTCACTAGGTAAAGGAAGGGGCTCACATTTACCACCTTCTATGTGCCAGGTACCCCACTAAATTCTTCACAAACAGTGCCATATTAATTCTCACAATCCTGTAAGGTAGTTACTGTATATTTATTGTATAAATAAGAATACTTCTAATCAGAGAAATTAAATAATGAGACAAAAGGGTAGAAGAGACTGCCAGGATTTATACTTAGGTCTCTAAGACTCCCTAGCACAATGCTTCCTTATACTAAAATAAGGAAGCAATATAAGAAAGTAATATAATTGTTGTTATTATTTCCACTTTATAGCTATAGAAACTACCATTCAGAGGTTGGCCTTTCACTCAATTAGTGAATAAGAACTAGATCTTGGCCTTCTGATGCCTGGCCTCCTACCTTTTTCACAATATTCTTTTCTACAACACTTAAGAGAGAAGCCAAGAACAGAAAAAGAAAATGAAACATAAAACATCTGTAGTTCTAATTGTAGCTGTCCTATAACAATGAAGCCCTATTTTCATATGTTCAGTTCAGTCACTCAGTCATGTCCGACTCTCTGCAACCCCATGGACTGCAGCATTCCAGGCTTCCCTGTCCATCACCAACTCCTGGACCTTGCTCAAACTCATGTCCATCGAGTCAAAGATGCCATCCAACCATCTCACCCTCTGTTGTCCCCTTCTCCTCCTGCTTTCACAGCATCAGGGTCTTTTCCAAGGAGTCAGTTCTTCCCATTAGGTGGCCAAAGTATTAGAGTTTCAGCTTCAGCATCAGTCCTTCCAATGAATATTCAGGACTGATTTCCTTTAGGATTGACTGGTTTGATCTCCTGCAGTCCAAGGGACTCTCAAGAGTCTTCTCCAACATCACAGTTCAAAAGCATCAATCAAGGACTGGACTTCCCTGATAGCTCCGTTGGTAAAGAATCCACTTGCAATGCAGGAGACCCTGGTTTGATTCCTTTGCTGCAGAAGGGATAGGCTACCCACTCCAGTATTCTTGGGCTTCCCTTGTGGCTCAGTTGGTAAAGAATTCACCTGCAATGTGGGAGACCTGGGTTCGATCCCTGGGTTTCTACAATCAAGCATCTAGTTAACTTCCATCAGTCACTAAATTCTCTCTGTTCACAGTCTATGATGTCCCTTCTTTATTTGTAATCCTGAAAAAGTAATTTCACAGATTCGGCGTCAACTGAAGGATCTACTGGCGTATTCCTTTGCTTTTGTTATTCTTTATTCTTCTCCAGTCTTCTGCAAAAATGACACAGGACAACTAATTGACCTAGTTCCTCCTCTCTCCTTATTCTTTCATATGCTCTTGTTACTTTCTGCACTATCCATAGCTGTCTTTAAACATTTCTTCTTCCTATTTGCTATGTTTCCCTCTAAATCTTCCTTCAAACGTCTTGAACTATTATCTTCTCCTTTTTACCTATAGAGATTTACATTGCTCTGTTACAGTGTCTAGTTCCAGAAGTCCTCCCTAGAACTCTAGGAAGTATATTATCTGAAATACAGGACTGAAATGCTTCTTAACTCAATATTCTTTCTAAACAAAAAGAAGAAAGAAAAAGAAACCAAAAGAGGCAAATGTTTCATTATTAAAAGTTAAATGGGTTTTAGAATGTTTGAAATGATGCTTTTTTGATGCCTAAATATCTACCAACTAAGTTTTTATCAAATTGCAGTGACTTTCTAATCTTTTCTTTGTGTGCCTTACTTGGTTCCCTATTCATTGGTCCCCATGGGAAGTGCATAATGTACAGAAGCACTACAAGCCAGGCAGCATGAGCAATACTGAACCACTTGTTACCCAAAATGCTGCTGACTGGTTTGCCTCTGACCTAATGATCATGCATAGAATCACTTCTGCTAATGAAGATAAGTGCTGCAATCACATAAAACCTCATGAAATATATGCTGACCATGCAACCCAGGAAACAGGACAAGGGGGCACAATGCTTGGCATTAAACAATGAAATTATATTAAAAGACACACTCCCTCTAAAAGATAATAAATAGGGTTCTCTTAAACATCAACTAAGGAAATATCCTTCACTCTTTCTTATTGCTTCTGTACCTACAAAAATTATAAGTAAATAATAGGTTTTTAACTAAATAAGTTTAATACAAAACTAAATACATCTTTTTATGGTACTTCATCATAACTGACATTTTAGTTATAATGTACATGGATGATTGCAGTCAAATGGAAGATGTAAAATCAAATTTTACACCTTAGATAAGAACTAACCATTTAAATATGCTTACTATACATAATCTAATTACAGTAATGCTATTTTCTGACACAACATTATTTCATCTTTTAAAAGTTTCAGAGTGCATCGAACCTTGGGGCTGGTGCACTGGGACGACCCAGAGGGAGGGTATGGGAAGGGAGGAGGGTGGAGGGTTCAGGATGGGGAACACAGGCATACCTGTGGCGGATTCATTTCGATATTTGGCAAAACTAATACAATATTGTAAAGTTTAAAAATAAAATTAAAAAAAAATAAAATAAAAGTCTCAGAGTAAGATTTCAAATCTAACTCAAATTTTTGAACATGTGTTATAAATTTTATTTCTAACAAAATGGCATGGCCATCTATATACTCACTAGTGTTTTTCCTGAAAAGTTAATTATTTACCAGAAATAGAGATTCCTATAAAGCTTTAAATTTACATGCAGTCATCCACTCAAACATTCTGAGTTAGAATAGATCTCAAGTTGAAATAGCAAACCAGCAGAAAAATATAGCCATGGGGATTTGTTTTTAATTTAGGTATAGAATAAAATTTTAGTTCTCTGCCCATATTTTTTGTAATAAGGAGTTCATGATCTGAGCCACACTCAAGTCCTGATCTTATTTTTGCTGACTGTATAGAGCTTATCCATATTCAGCTGCAAAGAATATAATCAATCTGATATCGGTATTGACCATCTGGTGATGTCCATGTATAGAGTCATCTCTAGTGTTGTTGAAAAAGAGTGTTTGCTATGACCAGTGTGTCTTCGTGGCAAAACTCTGTTAGCCTTCACCCTGCTTCATTTCGTACTCCAAGGCCAAACTTGAGTGTTATTCCAGGTATCACTTGACTTCCTACTTTTCCGTTTCAGTCCCCTCTGATGAAAAGGACATCTTTTTTTGGTGTTAGTTCTAGAAGGTCTTATAGGTCTTCATAGAATCATTCATTCTTTAGCATTAGTGGTTGGGGCATAGACTTGGATTACTGTGATACTGAATGGTTTGCCTGGGAATGAATAGAGATCATTCTGTCATTTTTGAGATTGCACCCAAGTATAGCATTTTGGACTCTTTTTTTTGACTATGAGGGCTACTCCATTTCTTCTAAGGAATTGTTGCACACAGTAGTAGACGTAATGGTCATCTGAATTAAATTTGCCCATTCCAGTCCATTTTAGTTCACGATTCCTAAAATGTTGATGTTCACTCTTGCCATCTCCCATTTGACCACTTTCAGTTTATCTTGATTCATGAACCTAACATTCCAGGTTCCTATGCAATATTGTTCTTTATAGCATCGGACTTTATTTCCATCATCAGTCTCATCCATAACTGGGTGTTGTTTTTGCACTGGCTCAGCCTCTTCATTCTTTCTGGAGCTATTTCTTTCACTCCTCTCCAGTAGCACATTGGGCACCTACCAACCTAGGGAGTTCATCTTTCAGTGTCCTATCTTTTTGCCTTTTCATGCTGCTTATGCGGTTCTCAAGGCAAAAAAATCACTGTATATGGTGACTGAAATCATGAAGTTAAAAGATGCTTTCTCCTTGGAAGAAAAGACAGCATATTAAAAAGCTGAGACATTACTTTGCTGACAGAGGTCCGTCTAGTCAAAGCTATGGTTTTTCTAGTAGTCATGTATGGATGTGAGAGTTGGACCATAAAGAAAGCTGAGCACTGAAGAATTGATGCTTTTGAACTGTAGCATGGAAGAAGACAGGATATCAAGCCAGTCAATCCTAAAGGAAATCAGTCCTGAATATTCATTGGAAGGACTGATGCTGAAGCTGAAGCTCCAATACTTTGGCCACCTGATGGGAAGAACTGACTGAATGGAAAAGACCCTGATGCTGGGAAAGACTGAAGGCAGGAGGAAAAGGGGATGACAGAGGATGAGATGGTTGGATGGCATCATTGACTCGACGGACATGAGTTTGAGCAAGCTCCAGGAGTTGGTGATAGAGAAGCCTGGAGTCCATGGGTTTGCAAAGAGTTGGACACAAGTGTGCAACTGAACTGAACTTGCCATACATTTCTCCAGTGGACCACATTTTGTCAGAACTCTCCATCATGACCCATCCATCTTGGGTGGCCCTGCATGGCATGGCTCATAGTTTCACTGGGTTAGACAAGGCTGTGATCCATGTGATCACTTTGGTTATTTTTCTTTGATTGTGGTTTTCATTCTATATGCCCTCTGATGGATAAAGATAAGAGGCTTGTGGAAGCCTCCTGATGGGAGGGACTGGCTGAGGGGGAATCTGTGTCTTGCTATATGATGGGTGGGGCCATGCTTAATAAATCTTTAATCCAATTTTCTGTTGATGAGTGGGGCTATGTTCCCCCCTGTAGTTTGGCCTCTGGCAAAACTATGGTAGGGGTAATGGTGGTAGTGCTGACCTCTTCCAAAAGGACTTTGGCCAACACTTCTAGGACTGTTGCAGTCAGTGCCCCTGATCCTGCAGCAGGCCACTGTTGACCCACGCCTCCACCAGAGATTTCTGAAGACTCACAGGCAAGTCTGGTTCAGTCTCTTGTATGGTCAGCTCCTTTCTCCTGGGTCCTGGTGCACACAAGGTTTTGTTTGTGCCCTCCAAGAGGCTCTTTCCCCAGTCCTGTGGAAGTTCTGTAATCAAATCCTACTAGTCTTCAAAGTCAAAGTCCCTGGGGGTTCTTAGTCCCTTTACCAGACCCCCAGGATGGGGAATCTGTTGTGGGCCCTAGAACTTTGCAACAGTACAAGAACTTCTTTGATATAATTGTTCTCCAGTTTGTGGGCTGTCGGCTCAGAGGCTCTATGGTGGAGCTCATGAGGCCCTGATGAGATCCAGCCAAATTAACTTAAATTGAAAAATGTAGGGAAAACAACTAGACCATTCAGGTGTGACCTAAATCAAATCCCTTATGATTGATTATACAGAGGAAGTGAAAAATGGATTCAAGGGATTAGAGCTGATAGACAAGAGTGCCTAATAACTATGGACAGAAGTTTGTAACACTGTACAGGAGGCCACAATCAAGACCATCCCCAAGGAAAAGAAATGCAAAAAGCCAAAATGCTTGTCTGAAGAGACCTTACAAATAGCTGAGAAAAGAAGAGACAGAAAGGCAAAGGAGAAAAGGAAAGATATACCCATCTGAATGTAGAGTTCCAAAGAATAGCAAGGAGATAGAAGATAGA
Source organism: Bos indicus (assembly GCF_029378745.1). NCBI lineage: Eukaryota > Metazoa > Chordata > Mammalia > Artiodactyla > Bovidae > Bos > Bos indicus. The sequence goes on from NC_091761.1 coordinate 34,768,549, forward strand.
TTTCTTAAGTAAACGATACAAAGAAATAGAGGAAAACAATAGAATGGGAAAGACTAGAGATCTCTTCAAGAAAATTAGAGATATCAAGGGAACATTTCATGCAAAGACAGGAACAATAAAGGACAGAATGATATGGAACTAACAGAAGCAGAACAAGACTACATAGAAGAACTACACAAAAAAGATCCTAATAACCCAGATAACCACAATGGTGTGATCCCTCACCTAGAACCAGACATCCTAGAATACAAAGTCAAGTTAGCCTTAGGAAGCAACACTATGAACAAAGCTAAAGAAGGTGATGGAATTCCAGCTGAGCTATTTCAAATACTAAAAGATGATGCTGTGAAAGTGCTGCACTCAATATGCCAGCAAATTTGGAAAGCTCAGCAGTGGCTTCAGGACTAGAAAAGGTCAGTTTTCATTCCAATCCCAAAGAAAGGCAATGCCAAAGAATGTTCAAACTACTGCACAATTGCACTCTTCTTACAAGCTGGCAAAGTAATGCTCAAAACTCTCCAAGCTAGGCTTCAACAGTATGTGAACCGAGAACTACCAGATGTTCAAGTTGGATTTAGAAAAGGCAAAGGAACCAGAGATCAAATTGCCAACATCTGCTGGATTATAGTAAAAGCAAGAGAATCCCAGAAAAACTTTTGCTTCATTGACTACGCTAAAGCCTTGACTGTGTGGATCACAACAAACTGTGGAAAATTATTAAAGAGATGGGAATTACCAGACCAACTTACGTGCTTCCTGAGAAATCTTTATGCAGGTCAAGAAGCAACAGTTAGAACCAGACATGGAACAATGGATTGGTTTCAAATTTCAAAAGGACCATGTCAAGGCTGTATATTGCCACCCTGCTTATTTAACTTATATGCAGAGTACATCAAGTGAAATGTCAGACTGGATGAAGCACAAGCTGAAATCAAGATTGCAGGGAGAAACATCAATAACCTCAGATATGCAGATGACACCACCCTTTTGGCAGAAAGCAAAGAAGAACTAAAGAGCCTATTGATGAAAGTGAAAGAGGAGAGTGAAAAAGCTAGCTTAAAACTAAACCATTCAAAACTAAGACCATGGCATCCGGTCCCATCACTTCATGGCTAATAGATGGGGAAATAATGGAAACGGTGACATACTTTAGTTTCTTGGGCTCCAAAATCACTGGAGATGGTGACTACAGTCATGAAATTAAAAGACACTTGCTCCTTGGAAGAAAAGCTATGACCAACCTAGACAGCATATTAAAAAGCAGAGACATTCCTTTGCCTACAATGGTCCTTATAATCAAAGTTATGGTTTTTCCAGTAGTCATGTATGATTTGACAGGTGGACCATAAAGAAAGCTGAGCGCTGAAGCATTGATGCTCTTGAACTGTGGTGTTGGAGAAGACTCTTGAGAGTCCCTTGGACTGCAAGGAGATCAAACCAGTCATCATAAAGGAAACCAGTTCTGAATATTCACTGGAAGGACTGATGCTAAAGCTGAAGCTCCAATACTTTGGCCACTTGATGTGAAGAAATGACTCACTGGAAAAGACCCTGATGCTGGTAAAGACTGAAGGCAGGAATAGAAGGGACGACAGACGATGAGATGGTTGGATGGCATAACCTACTCAGTGGACATGAGTTTGAGTAAGCTCTCAGAGTTGGTGATGGACAGGGAAGCCTGGCGTGCTGCAGTCCATGGGGTCACAAAGAGTTGGATATGACTGAGCAACTGGACTGACTTACTGACTGCTCATATTTTCCGGCAAAGAACTATATAAATACGTATTTTTAATTCCAATGTGGACAGGCATTGTAGAGGGACTTGCACTTCTGGTAATAGTGGATTGAGTACTTCAGACCAATCGTCCCACTGATAACTCTAAAATCCTTTAAATAAACTTAAAAAATATGGGCGAACCACAACTAAAATCTTTCTAAAAGCAAAGAAGAGTTAATGAAACAGTAAGGAATTAATGGGCGAAAAAACAGACTGAAAAGAAAGAGGTGAATACAGATTGGGGTCAGTTGCTGCTCTGACCTGATCCAATCTGGTTGAGAGGATGAACTATATCTTCTGACAGCCTCTTTGAATTGGGGAGTAAAGTCTAGAGGAGTGGAGCTGTCAAAAGGCAGACACCTAGATATAAAGATAAACTGAAAGTAAAACAGCCTTAACATTGATTTTGGTCATGCACTGAGTTATCTGAATGGCACAGAAAGATCTGACATAAAAATGGATTAAGATGTTCCAGAATTGCTGGTTCCCTGGATGCCTGGTAGTAGCAGAGCAAAGAAAATGTCTTTTATAGCATCATCCTAGACCTTAACTTATTTCTATGAATAATTTCACGAACATAATATTCAGCACATGACCAAACCTAACCAGATAGAAAATGAGCTATAATAACATGAATAGGGACCACCATAAATAACAAACAGAAACACACTCACCACTTTCCCATCTTGGAAAAGAATTATCAGAGAGAGAACTTTGTTTTTTTAACTGTACTTATTATAGTTATACCCACAAAAATCAGTTAAAATGTCTCTAAAGGTAAAACTATAAAAAGGAGTCTCACATGTTGATGAAAGAATCATCTAGAAAGAACTAAATATAGATCTAAAACCTATTATGAATGAAACTAAGACCTCAATGAATGAGAGATAGGTCAAAAAAAAATCTAGGAAAACAAAAGGATAAAGAGTTAATCTATAGAAAATACAAGAGAAAGATGTCAAAGATATGGAGAAAATCTAACCTAAATTGAATGAAATTCCAGGAGGATAGGAAATAAAAATAAGAGAGGCCATATTCAAAAATATAATTGCTAAGAATTTCCCAAAGCTAATGAAAAGCATCAAGTCACAGATTTAAGAAGCCTGATTGACTTTGAATAAGAAAAAAAGCAAACAACTAAGAACTGTAAACTCTTATTTTTAGAGATGGCAAAGGAATCTGTAAACATATGCTGAAATGAAAAATGACTCAAAAGATTAACAATATTAAGGCTGGCTTTTTGAAAAGGTAAACAAATTGACAAAACTTTAGCTAGACTCAGGAAAAAAAGAGAGAAGACTCAAAAAATAAAATGAGAATAAAACAAGAGACATTGCAACTGATACTACATAAATACATGGGATCATAAAATATTAGCATAAATAACTATATATCAACAAATAAGATAATATAAAAGAAATGTAAGCATATGTTGAGGCAGTAACAATCTCCTAAATTAACAAGTCAGTTAAAACATCTAAAAGCCACACACTGCTTGCAGGGAAAGAAAAAATATAAGCAAGCATGGCATGAGCTCACTATAAATAAGTGAAGTCACTCAGTCGTGTCTGACTCTTTGCAACCCCATGGGCCGTAGCCTACCAGGCTCCTCAGTCTATGGAATTTTCCAGAAAAGAGTACTGGAGTGGGTGCTATTTCCTTCTCCAGGGAATCTTCCCAACCCAGGGATTGAACCCGAGTCTCCCACATTGCAGGCAGACGCTTTACCATCTGACCCACCAGGGAAGCGCACTATAAATAGGAGAAAAAAAAAAAAAAAAGCATGTTATTAACTAAAATACTCTGTCATTTACTGTCATTGCCCAGAGGATTGCATCTTGATCCCATGTCTACTGACTTCCTAGATGGTGCTAGTGGTAAAGAACCTGCCTGCCAAGGCAGGAGTTATAAGGGATGTGGGTTCCATCCCTGAATCAGGAAGATCCCCTGGAGGAGGGCACGGCAATCCACTCCAGTATTCTTGCCTGGAGAATCCCATGAACAGAGGAGTTTGGTAGGCTACAGTCCATAGGGATGCCAAGAGTCAGACAGGATTGAAGTGACTTAGCACAAATGCACCCGTGTCTATTATAATTTCTTATTTTAGTTTTTTAAGCTAACACTTTAATTTCACAGAAATATCTTTTTTGCTTCCCATGGTAACAATCTCCAAATTACAGAAGGGGTAGCTTTAATAAATTTATCAAATCAACCATAAATGCCTGTCATCATATTGTCAACTAAGACACAAATAAAATATACAATGTGAGAGCTATGAGTTCAGTTTTATTTGGGGCTTACTGAGGACTATATAGCCCAGGATGCAGCCTTTCAGGTAGCTCTGAGGATCTGCTCCAAAGAGGTGGTGGGGGAGGTCAGTGTATATATGATTTTGGTAACAGGTATGAAATCAAGCATGCATTTCAGTAGAAGGTTGCTGCTAGTCACAAGGAGGAGGTGTCTCCATTAATGATTTTAATGCTTATGAGAAGATATAAGAAATTGGATTCTTAAAATTTTCTCCTGAAAATATCTAATTATCTGAATGCCTGTACTGCCAGTTTTTCCCAGAGCACAGAGTGCCTCATTCCTGATCTCTGCCCTAAACGCCTTTTGGTGCATTGCTCAGTCACTAAGTTGTGTCCAACCCTCTGCAACTCTATGGACTCTAGCCCACCAGGCTCCTCTGGCCATGGAATTTCCCAGGCAAGAATACTGGAGTGGGTTGCCATTTTCTTCTCCAGATTTTCCCAACCCAAGGATCAAAGCCATGTCTCCAGCATGTTCTGCATTGGTAGGCAGATTTTTTTTTTTAACTGCTGAACCACCTGGGAAGCAAACTCCTTTCAGAGTGTGTTAAAAGTCAGCGCCTGCCATGCTAGTGACCTAATCCTTGTACAGCTGAATAGAAGTGCCATTCTTTAGTTGGTAGTATCTTATAGAACAAAAAGTTGTTGTTATAATTTCTTTATAAAATGTGTTCTCGGCCAATTATGAACATTTGCCCCATTGGGAAAAAAAAAAACTCCTATAAAATGTTTGTATTGATTCATTATAAATATCCATAGTGGTCTTAATAGATCAAATATAAGCAATGTATTATAAATAACTAATAACTCTAGAAAAAAATCTGTATCAGTGAACTATAAAACACTTATTTTTTTATAAGTTTTATATGGTAAAACAAAAAAGAAAGGAATTAACATTTGTGGATCTATATTTATGTGCCAGGGTTAATATTAGATGTTTCTAATTATCTCATTAATAACTACAAAAACCATGCAATTATAGGTGTTATTAGATCTCTCTTTTTCAGATAAACTGAGGTTCAGAGTAAGCTAGTTAAGACAGAGTGTTTTATCTTCCCACCCAGTGACCATATAATTTAATTAATAAAAAAATTTCATAGAGTAACATCACTAACTCTGTATGCTGCGAATTTATTGGTTTTGATTATTATAGCTTGCTACAATTAATTAGCATTAAAACCTTAATTTTAATGATGAAGATTTACTGTTTGAAGTAGAATCATCAAATACTTCTCAATATCATCTGAAATGTTTTATCTTAGAATCCAGCAAATTGTAAATCTTTGTAAATTTGATCACACTGTATATATTTTTCATGTTCAGGATATCAATTTTAAGCCCATACAATTCTCAATTTTCATTTTAAATAAACTTTGGTTTTTATCATATGAAACTAAATAAAATAGACACCTATATCAAGAATACATATGCATTTCACAATATATTTATAAATCAAACTATTTTTTAAAATAGTTTGGGAGGAGGGTTCAGGATGGGGAACACATGTATACATGTGGTGGATTCATTTTGATATTTGGCAAAACTAATACAATTATGTAAAGTTTAAAAATTAAATAAAATTTAAAAAAAAGAAAGAAAATAAAATAAAAATAAAAATTCTTACAAAAGAATGTTCTGATTCTGAGGTCTATGTTCTATTGGCTTGAATATTAGGAATCTCTGAATGACAGGTGGCCCATGAACCAAACAGTATTTTCTTTTTCAAGTTATCACTTTTATGCAAAAATCTGTTATTTAATTTTATGTTATACTAATTTTATACATGTTATTAGAATGCAGTTTCAAAGATAAGAGATTTTCCAAAAATTCTGAATAAGTAATTGTTAAGTAGTGGTCACTTTTGTTTTAATATAATCTACATATAGTCACTTATTTAAAAACAAAATTTTGCAATTGATAAGCAACAATTTTCCTATATTTCTTGTTTGCAAATATTTTTTATTTTAACAGCAACCTTTATATATAGTGGACAAATCATTCATTATTTATTACGCTGCCACTCCCAGGTGGCACTAGTGGTAAAGAACCTGCCTGCCAATGCAGGAGACCTAAGAGATGCAGGTTTGATCCGTGGGTCAGGAAGATCCCCTGGAGGAGAACGTGACAGACAACCCACTCCAGTATTCTTGCCTGGAGAATCCCCATGGACAGAAGGGCCTGGTGGGCTACAGTCCATAGAGTCGCAGAGTCAGACGCAACTGAAGCAACTTAGCACACACACACAAAATATAACTAGACAGTAATAAGTTGAAACAACTTTATAAAGAGACTTGTCAAAATACAAAAGAATTCTTAAAAATGAAATGTCCTATATCACTTTAAGTCCTAGGTATTTTCAAAGCAAAGGTCAATATAACTGGAAATTATGTATACATATAATTTCAATATAATTGGAAAAATAAGTATTTTTGTGTGTTATTACTTTTTTTAACCCAAGCCATATATATCTTTTCTCTTTAATTCAACATGATCCCTCAAAACAACAATGAAAAATAGTGAGGAGCGAAACTGAAAATTCCCAATGGCCAAAGCTAGAATAATTTGAGGAAAAAATACTAACACATTATTGTATCATAATCCAATGAATAAAATAAATATGCATGAGTCCATATTGATATAAATAAATGATTGGATATATAGATTAATGGAAGAGAAGGGATAAATCTTTCTCAGAGAAGAATTTCAAATAATATATGTAGATACTTACCCACTTCCAGGAGGTAGAACTTCCTCTCTCTTTGAATGTGGACTGAACTTAATGACTTGCTTCCATAAAGTATGGAAAGGATAAAACAGTAACTTTATAATGAAGAAAACCTGGCAAACATTACTTTAACCAAGTGATCAAGGTTAATTAACATCAACACTGATAAGTCAAGTTGGTATCATGTACAACCTGATATAATGTAAAGAGAAGAGCAGTTCACCTCTGTGGTAATGTTCCATAAACCACATAACCTCAGTTTAATTATGAGAAAAATGGGAGACAAAACCAACTGAAAGTCATGAAAAATGAGGAAACAGAAACTATCACAGACAGAAGAGTCTAAGAAGACACGAATACTGAATGCAATGTATCTTGGATAAGATCCCAGAACAGAAAATTAGCAAAAGTGGATAAACTAGTGAAACCTGAATAGACTTTGCAGTTTAGCTGAAGTGAATATGCCTACATTAATTTATTTTGACAAATGTACCACTTATGATGTTAATATTAGAGAAACTGGGTGAAGAGTGTATGGGGACTCTGCATCTCTGCAGCTTTCCTATAATTCTCAATTTATTCCAAAGTAAAATGGCTAGTTTTTAAAAGTCATTAGGTTTTGAATCACTACAAGAGAGTCTACCCAAGTATTTGACTACTTCACAATGAAAACACTTCTATAGTAAGAATATCACAAATAAACACATAAAATCTGCAAAATAAAATGTATAATATAATTAACAAACAAATATTAGAGTATATAAGGATTATATTGGACAAGGGCATGGCAACCCACTCCAGTATTCTTGCCTGGAGAATCCCATGCACAGAGGAGCCTGGTGGGCTACAGTCCATGGCATCGCAAAGAGTCGGACATGACTGAAGCAACTTAGCATAGCATAGCATATAAGGATTATTTAAGAATCTACAAGAAAAAGTCTTTTTCAAGTGGACAGAAGAAGAAATGGACAATCAAATCAAAAATATATTCAAAGGAAATAATTTTTAAATAATTTAAATGTTTTAAAAACAGATTGTTTTTTATCCATTAGATCAGCAAAACAAAAATTTCATAGTATGTTTGAAAGAAGGCAAGAATTAAAAAATCTCATAGGCTGCATAAAAACACTCTAAGGAAACACAAATTTTATAATTATTACAAATTGTTTTTCATATATTAGCTTAGCAAAACCAACTTTTTATACCATATCACATTTGGGAGAAGGCATGGGTTAGCAAAAATATTTCAGAAGAGGCATAAAATTGGATCAGCCAATTTGGAGGGGAATTTTCTCAGCATTTATTTAAAATGTTAATGCAATTAAAATGCATTAAATGCAACTCTAGAATACATGTTTTTCTATGGCATTGTTCATAAAGAAAAAGAAAATTGAAAACAGAGTAAATGCCCATAATAGAAAATGGTTACACAGACCATGAAATATGAAACAAACAATTAACAATTAGATCAGTTATCCAATACATATAGATTCCCAAATCATACTGCCTAAATTTTAAAAAAAGAAAAAACAATTTATAAAGCAATAGTATGATGTCATTTTGTAAACACTTGCAATGTTATATATTATCTATGGGTGCATGCTGTGTCTAGAAGCACACTCACCAAACTGAAAACAGTGGTTAATTCTGTGAAGAATGGAGGGGGCAAGCAGTCAGGGTGGTGATCAACAGAAACCTTGGCCTCTATATTTTCTTAAATGGAAATACACTAATTTTTTTAAGCTTTATGAATTTCTTGTTTTAAGAATATTTTAGTCCTACTTATCAAGAGTCTTAGCAAGAACAATACGCTAATAAACATTACAACTATCACTTCAAAGTTCTTTGAAGTACCAAGGAAGTACCAAGCATAAAGGAAAACTGAAATCAGCTGAGCCAAGTCCTTGACATTCAATGGCACATAATGTATGTCTTCAATAAACAACTGAATGAATAAGTGTATGAGTGAATGAAGTACTACAGAAGAAAACTGTTTTGGAAAATATAGTTACAGCCTCACCTGAGGAAATTATAAGGGAATTCTGCCATTTCACACAGTAACAGAAAAATGCTGACAAAATTAAGATTTAAGACATTTGCGTTTTAGCCCTGCTTTAGACTAACTAGGATTTCCCTGTAGCTCAAACAGTAAAGAATCTGCCTGCAAGGCAGGAGATCAGGGTTCGATCCTTGAATTGGGAAGTTCCTCTGGAGAAGGGAATGGCAATCCACTCCAGTATTCTTACCTGGAGAATTCCATGGACAGAGAAGCCTGGTGGGCTATATAGTACATGGGGTTGCAAAGAGTTGGATGTGACTGAGTGAATAACACAGTAGAGACTAACTTATTGCAAGATGGGCAAATGCCCACTTGAGCTCGAATTTGTTGATCACATTTTCAGGAAAATAATGCTGCCTGCCCTACTAACGTCATAGAGATGTGACAAAGGATGCGGGGAGACAGAATTGAGATATGGATATAATATTTTGAAAAATGCATGGATGCTAGTACAAGAACTTTTGGAGAATTTTTAAAAACCAGTCATTGCACTATTTGATTGGGTTGGTATCACTGCCCTGCCCAACTGCTCTTAGTGAAGAACTGGCCCATGACACTAGACCTACTCCTGTAACCCAAATTGTTGGTCTATATGACATCTGGATGATGGAAAGAAATTTTGTAATGTAAAAAATCCAGAAATGTGTGGGTGCTAAGTCACTCCAGTCATGTTCACGTCCAACTCTTCACAACACTATGGGCTATATAGCCCACCAGGCTCCTCTGTCCTGGGATTCTCCAGGCAAGAAGTGGAGAAGTGGAGTGGTTTGCCATACCCTCTTCCAGGGGATCTTCCCAAAACAGAAATCAAATCCCTGTTTCCTGCAGTTCCTGCACTGAGGGTGGATTCTTTATCACTGGGCCACCAAGGTAGCCCATATTCAAATTTTAAAGAAACTGAATGTAGAAAAAGAACAGTTTCCAAGAGAATTATCATAAATTTCAATAATGTCATACTAATACTTTCATTTCAGCTCAATCAACCTAGGTTTCCTTTTTTGCTGATAGAAACTTATTAGATAACTAATCACTCTGGTAACTATGTTGCGCTCACCCCTTTTTCCAAGAGTTTTTTCCTTAAACAAAACAATTTATACATATATTCTAAGTTGGCTGCAAAATTAATTTCAAATTTTGGTGGATATCTACACTAGTTGAGAACTTTAAATTGCTTTGTATTAAATGCTTTAAACTGTTGATCAAACACAACATCAAAAATTCAATTATAATCATGTACATAAAAATAAGGCTTGTACATTGATTTGGACTATCTTCTTGATTATCAATGTTTCAAATTGTTCATGGTTTAATCACCTCTAATTTGGACATGAAAATGAGTGTTTCTTGACAGTAACTCTGACAGACTTTAAAACACTTGAAATTATTTTGTTCAATTGTTTGAAGAATTACAACACTATTAAACATGACAGGCATGTAAATATAGCTAACTATGTGGTTACAATGACATCTAAGGAACCAGTTAAATTGGGGTAATCTGATTTCTCCAAATGAGAGAACAATCAGAACAGATTTTGTTAACAGTCTTCAATTAATAAGATTCTGTATAATCATTCCAGAAAAAGGATGAATGTTTAAAAGACTGTTCTAAATTTTTGAGCATAAAAGATATGCAGTCTACAAGAATAGTATCTATTTTAGAATTATGAATAGATGAGGAAAATCTTAGAAACTGCATTGTCATAAAATTCTGCTTGCCAAAAAGAATGAAAATTCCAGAAATAATACATCAGACAAAAGGAAGAAATTCAACAAATGTGAAATGTTTTTATATCATAGTAGCTAGGCGTGCCATAAGCTTTTGTCAATATATCAAGGATAAAAATCGTGACATTGGTTATGTCTAATTTTGAAGCAACTAATTTACAAGGGAGAAATCATTTGCTGGTTAAAACTTCAGAGCACAATCAGTAGTCCTGATTATAAAATATATTTTTACTTATTTAGACATTTGAAGATATGTTCTCTTTAGATTCCCACATAGAAATTTCAAATCAGTCAATGGTCTATACAGGAATGAATCTGAGCTGTAATGTGTAGCTATAAAGACTTCCACAGTACCTGAAATTATAGTGTGGAAATTATCAATTTAGTCTGAAGTTTTTTTGTTTTTGCTTCACAGATCAAAACAGTTCCCATATATTTGTGATGCAAAATTTAAACTGGAAAAATGAGTGGAAGAGAAATTTTTGTATCCTAAGAGTCAATTTGATTTAAAGGAATTTTTAAAACAAATTTTAACAATTCAAGTTGAAGAACATCACAAATAAATGTAGCCAGACTTTAATAGGATTAATCCAAGGAGTCTAAACAGAGAGTACTCTAAATTTTAATTATGAGCCATAACATACTTTGCTTTTATGCATTGCTACCTTGACTCTGAAAATTACTCTTTTGGAAATTTAATCAATTTATATGTTTAGCTACATTACAAATAGATCACAGAATTCCATTGACTTTCCCAAAAAAATTGTCACTAGTACTAGAAGTTAAAATTGTCAAAGAAAACATTGGGCAATTACTAAATTTTGTAGTTAGTTAGCTATTATATTAAATGGAAATTTAAGATTCTGTCAAACTTTTATAAAAACTTGATTTAATTCAAGAATAGTCATGTGCAGTATAGAAGCTGTCTGTAATGACTCTTAGTCTTTTCCTTTCATTCATAGGTAAATGCTTACTAATATTAAATGGAGTTTTGTATATAATTCAGCAGAACAAAAATGAACCAAGATTCAAGAAGTTTCCAATACATTCTCAGCATTTGATAAACGTTCATTGGTCTTTATTTGACTGGCCCTCAGATTTATACAAAATTCCTTTACTTGGTTTCAACTTGAATGTTCTGCCAACAATAAATTCTTGGGAATATTACATTTTTTAAAAATCTTAGCTTCCTGAAAATATATCAAAGTCCAAACAATACAATGTGTTTTCTCATGCAGGCTTTTCCAAAATAATCAAAGGTGAACCCTTGTACCTTTATTTACATAAAACAAACCACTTTAATGGCTATCAGAAAGGAATACGTAATTAGGAAGTCAGACTAACATTAAATAATCACTAATCCATTTGCGAAAGAGTAGAGAGAAAAATCAGTGTGAGGCTAATGAGAACTATACATTGTCTTTCCTATACATTTCTCTTTGCTGATGTCATATGTATACATTTATACACATTTGTGTGCATGTGTGTTTATGTACTCAGTCATGTCCCACTCTTTGTGACTCCATGGACTGTAGCCCACCAGGCTCCTCTGTCCATGAAATTTCCCAGGAAAGAATACTTGAGTGGGTTGCCATTTCCTTCTCCAATATATACACATATATATGTATTAGTATATATACTAATACACACACATACACATACATACATTAGCTATGAGCAAGTAATATCATGAGATTGTATAATATAAAATATATTACGGATACATCTGCAATTTTTAATAAAAATTCCATCAAAGTCCATAGTTTCAGAGGAGCATATAAAACTAAGAAATAAAAAGGTTTTGGGGAAATTCCCAAAATCCTTCCCACAAATGGATGTAGATAAAGTGGGTTGGTCACCCCTGGCCTGACAGTTATTTTATTTTGTTTTAAAGAGAATTTATAGATTAATACAGGATATCCATTTGTTCTGTGTTTATCTGTATTTATCTATTTGACATCTATTCATCATCAGACCAATTATGGTAACTGTATATACTTTCTTATTTTTTGTACTATTTTTACTATGGCATCTGGAACCTTAAAGACTGGAGGAGAGATTGCTCCTTTGAGGCCTAGCTAAATTCTACAGAAAATTAAGGACTTGTCCATAAACATGCCTTTCATATGCAAACCAACCAAACCCAAGTCTATACCTTCAACTTCTTCCTTGTTAAACTTACACAACCAAGCCAATATTTCTCCTGACCTAAATCATCCTAGGACTAGGTAACCAGGCAACTAGAGATCACCCCAATAGACAAAGCCTGCCAGAGGTATTCAAACTGGACAGTTCTAAACTGCTTACCCTACCTTGCCTTTCCAGCAGAAATCCCAATAAAGGCCCTGGCCTCAACTTTTTCCTCGCTTTTGTCTTCTGCCACCTGACTAAGACCCGGGCTTCCGCTTGACCTGGATGACCTGTCTATGGCCTGCTGCTGCTGCTGCTAAATCACGTCAGTCGTGTCCAACTCTGTGCGACCCCATAGACGGCAGCCCAACAAGACTCCTCTGTCCCTGGGATTCTCCAGGCAAGAACACTGGAGTGGGTTGCCATTTCCTTCTCCACTGCATGAAAGTGAAAAGTGAAAGTGAAGTTGCTCAGTCATGTCCGACTCATAGCGACCCCATGGACTGTAGCCAACCAGGCTCCTCTGTCCATGGGATTTTCCAGGCAAGAGTACTGGAGTGGGGTGCCATTGCCTTCTCTAGTCTATGGCCTTTAAGTATAATAAACGTGGTTTTCCTAAGCCTCTCTCATGTCTCTTCCACAACTGGCTGCTGCTGCTGCTAAGTCACTTCAGTCGTGTCTGACTCTGTGCAACCCCATAGATGGCAGCCCACCAGGCTCCCCCGTCCCTGGGATTCTCCAGGCAAGAACACTGGAGTGGGCTGCCATTTCCTTCTCCAATGCATGAAAGTGAAAAGTGAAAGTGAAGTCACTCAGTCGTGTCCGACCCTCAGTGACCCCATGGACTGCAGCCTTCCAGGCTCCTCCATCCAGGGGATTTTCCAGGTAAGAGTACTGGAGTGGGTGACCATTGTAAAAAATGACCTTATAAAAGAACATAGAACAAAAACTCTTTTAGAGATAACTGTGTCACTTGTAATCATATTGTTCCAAACACAGACATAATTTCCCTTTATATATTTATTAATACTTGATCAACCGACACATAGTTTCAATCATATCTTTTGTTCAATATTGACAAATTTTATAAAATAGTGCTCCTCCTGACCTTTTTTTAATATATATTTTCTGTTCACTTTTTATATAGTGGCTCTCCAGAAAGTATTTATTTTTCATAACTGAAATATTGTACCCTTTGACCAACACCTCCCACTTCCCCGTCTCCCCCAGTCCTGGTCAACCACTCTCTTACTAACTGCTTCTTTATGACTATTTTAGATTCCACATATAAGCGAGATCATGCAGCATTTCTCTTTCTGCATCTGGTTTATTTCATTTAGCATAATGTCCTCCTCAATTGCTTCTGATTATTAAATTATTACCTTTGAAAATAAAATGGTCTCTAACTCTCACATGCCTAATAACTTATTGTGAAGCGTTAGATGGATTAAGATCCATCCATATTTATCTTACTCTAACCTTACTGTCATTTCAAATTGTAGTACAAAAGTCCTCAAAAATTTTTGACAAATATATTTTTCTAGTTTGTGAGTTTATTTTTCTTTGACGAATACTGGATAGTGATGAAAATTTTATTTTACTCAGCCTCTCTTGGCTGTACCTGACTGACCATCTCACAAAAAAACACAGAACACTGAAACTATTGACTTAAAAAGATCACTTTAATTATCTTTGAGTCTCATTTATTTGTATGGATCTTATTCTCCTTTTATCATAGATCATCTGCACAAAGACATCATGATCAAAGCAGTGCAAAATATTTCTTAAGGCCATGATTGGAACATTTCATGATAGCTCCCAGAGAGGTATTAATAGAATCCTTGCTGCATTTCTTAAAAGACAGTAAAGCTACTTCTTTACTCCTCCATTCTCACCCAAAATAAGGGCTCCTATAATAGTAATTAATGTAAATTAATTAATTGAAATTTCAGATTCACTAAATAATATGAACTATTTATATATTAAGTTCAATTGCACTTTGTCAAGTGCTCTTGCTTCTTGCTTTCTATATATGCAGGTACTTTCAAGATAAATATAAACATGTGTTTATAAATTACTGAAACATCATCATCAAATTCTTATTTTATGAAACAATCTGCGATTCAGTAGACTTTGGAAGGCTTTCCATTCCTTCCTTCAAGATATTTTCTGAACCAAGAAAAACATCAGGAAAGTATATTTTTCCAAGAAAAACTGATTCTAATGTCAAAAGTTTCAATGCAGTCATGAAGTTAGGTGGTAAATATTTGGTCTATATGAAATCAAGAGCTATTGAGCTAACTAGATACTGTGAGCTAACTAGATACTTTGCATCAAGACACATTATTCTGCAGAATCAAAGATACAAGCCCTTTTTTCATCCTATGCTAGACCATGCAATCATCTGCAAAAATGGGAGAAATTTATTTAGATGAGACAGACTAGGAGTACTGAATTATATAGGTAAGAGAGATAGTTAAGGTTAAGGATGTGAAGGGAAGTGAAATAATGTTTTTAAATCATAAAAGGGGAACAAGCAAAATTATAAGCTACTAAAATTGAGTTCATGTAAGGCTGATCTTTTTAAAGCTGGGTTCAAGGCTGACTCAATATGCTTTAAATGAATATGCTAGGGTTAGAATTTCCTGAATTATGAGAAAGCATCATTGATTTTTGAATGGACAAAATCAGAGTTCACCATTTCTGTGTTTTTGTCCTCATAAGGATTTGAAAAAATATTTTTTATTACCTTACATTACAGAAATGGTCTGTATGAGATTCCAAGTACCTTTTATTAGACTGGTACTGTTTTCTAAGCTTCTAATACCAAGCTAAGAGAATTAATATTCAGAAATTATTATTATTAAGCTTTTATGATAACCATTTATAATGGATATTTATGTTAAAGACCTAAATAGAAAGTACTTTTTTACTAACAATGCCAAGACAAATGTGCAACAGTTACTGTTGTACAACTGTTACTAAATTACTTGATTTAAAAAAGATTAATCCTAACCCCAGTTCTTATGAACAAATTTTTTTCAAACCACTAATAAGATAAAAAGAATTATTAAATCAGAGAATTATGCTCAGAGTCCAAATCATGTTTTATTTAAATAACAACAGATAGTAAGGTCTAGAAACTTCACTTTTGTCAAGTTCGTCATCAGTCAGGATCTTCAAGTACTTCCTCAACATGGTTTTGATGACATGAAAGATCCTAGATGGCTCAAATAAAAATGATAGTCTCATCGTCTTAAGGATCAATGAAATTGAAACCACTGTCCATAAGAATCATCTTAACACAGCAAATAAGATCTGAGTGTCTGTATCTATTCTGTAACAGACTAATCCTCCTGGGGATCTTTCCCACCCCAGGATCAAGCCCATGTCTCTCATGTGTCCTGCACTGGCAGCAGGTTCTTTACCACTAGCACGACCTGGGAAGCCCAGTAAACAGTAAGGCTGAGGAAAACGACAAGACACTGAAACACCTTATTAACTGGACTCATCTCAACTTCATTCTTTTAAAAAAATTTTTTTTAAATAATGTCTGTGGTTTTTGAGAAAGTAGAGGAACCATTTCATTCTATCAGACTGAAAATTCTCACGGCCAAAATGGTACATAGTACAGATCCGTAATGACAGGCTTGAGGCTGTACAAAGGAGCCATGTATAAAACAGATGTTAATAATCGACTTATGCAGCATTTCGGTAATACCTTATGTAAGGTGAATTAAACAGAGGGATTTTTCAAGTAGTTCAATGTTTCCTCATATGAAGAAACCTACTTTATAGAAAAACACCACATAAGAGTAAACAAAGTTGGAAACGGAATACAAAAGGCTATGTTGTTAAAAAGTTTACTAGGCAAATTGTCACTTTTTAAAACACTAGTGAAACTTCAAGCGAAAGGTAAAACTGGTTATATAATCTTTTCAGAAAAAAAAAATTGGCAGTGTTTATAAATATCCTTAACACTTAGCCTAGTAGCTCCTTAAAGAAATAGTTGATTCTGGGTCTGAGACAGGGTAAATAAAGGTTGACCCTGGAAACTCTTACGGTCCCAGATACTACGGAAATGCTCAAAAAAGAATGGGGGCATGTTGAAAAGATGGAAGTCAGATGAAAGGAGTTCCTAATCTCCAAATATAAAACCATTTGAGCAACTAAATGAATTAATTCTTAGAGTACTGGATTATGGCCTATAAAATAAAACAAAATAAAATAAATATCTTTGTGTTGTTTAATCACTTAGTCATAGCCGACTCTTGTGACTCCATGGACTCCAGACCGCAAGTTTCCTCTGTCCATGGGATTTCCCAGGCAAGAATATTGGAGCAAGTTGCCATTTAAGCAATTAAATAAATAAATAAATGGAGAAAAAGTGACAGCTATTTCTTACAGGAAAAAAATTCTAATTTCCAAATGCAGAAAGAATGAGAGAAATAGCAAGTCACTATTAAGCAAATAAATAAAGTAATAAATAGGTAATACACAGGAAATATTCACTGATGAATGCTAAAATTAGTAGGCAAAAGTTTGAAGAGAAATAAGATATTTGCATAGTCTCAAAGTATCTCCCCAAAGATATTATTACAAAGGGAAATTTTTAACTCTACAGTGGAAAATCCAACCAACACTTCTATCATCAAGGTTAATATCCCTAGTAATAAGACATCATCTATCCCCTGACACGATGCACTGGGAACAGTTCATTTCATTTCAGTGATATTAAACAAAAAAATATGCATGACCTCAGGATAATTAGGAGAACTGCAGACAAGCACAAACTGAGAGATAATCTACCAAAAAAAAAAATCTGTATACCTCAAGAGTGTCAAAGTTATGAAAGACAAGGGAAGACAGTACCTCACAAATTGGAGATGATTAGAGAAATGATATCTAAACACAAAATGGAATCCTGGAACAGAAAAAGGATATTAGTGGAAAAACTGGTGATACGCTAATAAATATTTGGTTTAGTTAATAGAATTGTCCCAATGTTAGTTTCCTGGACTTAATAACTGTAGTTATGTAAGGTATTAGCATGGCAACATAGATGAAAGGTATTCAGGAACTCTTTGTACTGTTTCTGCAATTATTCTTTAGGTATAAAATAATCTCAAAGAGCTAAAAAATAGTAAAATGAATGTTTCCTTTTGTATTTATTTTTCTATGCTTTCTAAACTACCCTAAAATATATTAATTTTATAATTAGGAAAAATATATTTTATTATACTTCCAAGATTATATTACTGGCACACATCTTATTACTGTTAAATGAATAAAGTTATTTTATAAGCATTATTGAATCACTGATTGAATGAATTGTGCATATTAGTTATAAAAATCTTCAATATAATTATTTTCAAAGGAAAAAAATTAAGCTAATAACAACAATAATCACTATTTGTCATTACTCAAAAAAAGTATAACATATTTACAAATATATATACATGGGAACATAATATGAGTGCATAATATTTATACATGCAAATATATATGTATGGGTACACAATTATGTACGTAATATGTACGTAATTCATTTATTCTCACAAGCCCATGAGACAGATGCTATTATTGTTATCATCCCTATTTTATAGATAAGTAAAGGGAGGCTCTGAACCACTAGGCAACTTGCCAATGCTGTCATACCTACAAATTAGAACAGTTAGAACTGTCTGTCTTCAGAGTTTCAGTTCTTGACAGTTGATGTCTACTACTGTTGCTGCCTAATAACCCAAGAGACATTTAAGAAGGACTTTCCTGCACTTAGCTTTGTGAAAGCGGCACAAAAGTATCTAAAGTAGACTCTACTTTTAGGAACCTACACTCTAATTGAGGAAACAAGTTACATGTATGTGTATTTATATATAAGTAAAAATAGTTTTACATACATATAGAAATTGCAAAGTGATACGTAATATGTACTAAATGCTAAACGAGTAAAACAAGCACTAAGAACTTACTTTTCTAATCCATTATGACTTATTTTAAAAAACATATATGATATACATCAGTGTCTCTTTGGCTGTCTCGTATACAGGGTTATTGTTACCATCTTTCTAAATTCCATATATATGCGTTAGTATATGCACAATACTGGATGCTTGAGGCTGGTGCACTGGGACAACCCAGAGGGATGGTACAGGGCAGGAGGAGGGAGGAGGGTTCAGGATGGGGAACACATGTATACCTGTGGCGGATGCATGTTGATATATGGCAAAACCAATACAATATTGTAAAGTTAAAAAATAAAATTAAATTAAATTTAAAAAATAAATAAATAAAAATTAAAATTAAAAAACAGCTCTATTTTATTGCAAGCTTTTGTCTTCTACCATTCATTCCCACAGGAAAAATAATTCAAAGAATTTTTTTTGTTTGTTTGTTTAGGTAAAGATTCCCAAGCTTCCATATTCATAAGGATCACCTGGAGAGTTCTTTAAATTCTTTGTTTACTGGCACCATCCCTTTGATATTCTAAGCTATAAGTTTGAATAAGGCCCAGAACTTGCATTTTTAATGAGTCCTCCTGATGATTCTGATGCAAGTGGTCTTTGAGTTTAGGGTTTTCAATAATCCTTTTGCTTAGCAGAAAAAAATACCAAAATTTTATATCTACCAGAAGTGCTCTGTGGGATTACATAAAAATCAGATTTTTGGACAGGCATTATACTGTGAAGTTATTTGTTAATAAAACAAAGTGTACAGCATGCACTCAAATTATAATCATATTATATATTAGGTTTATGTCTTGTTGTCTATATTTCTTTTTCATTTTTTAATCATATTCTTGTTTCCAAGCAAATCAAAATGAGTTTGAACAAGCTTATTACCAGAGCAGCTTAAATATCAACAAAAAATCACCATTGTATTTATGCCCACTGTACTTATGAAAGAAGCAGTACAAATATAACAATAATCAAATATGCTTCATAAACAAAGCTATGTTTTACAGTAGTTGTTATATATCTAACTACTTTTTATGGCATTTGCTTTCTGGAATTTGATTAGGTCATCATCTTTGATATCAAACCCTCATGTGTCAAAAAGGGAAAAAAGCCATTAGGAAGCAATAGCAATCTCTAAATAATTTTGGTTTCTCAGGGTAAGCAAGAAGCAGAAGTACAAATAAATACTGGAGGCACTCCAGCAACCTAACACATTCAATATGGAATGAGAAAATTCTTTAAAAACTTGCTTATTAGATTTTTAGAGCACAATTTTCATGATGAATGAGCAAGTTTTGAGGCTACTGATAATGTAAGGTCTTTATCATTAAATCAAAACTAAACAGAATCCTTGGCTACAATACATTCTCACTCTATCACACTGAGTCCATATATTAAACTCCATTTAGGCCCCTGAGAAAACCCCTGGAGTTCTGAACTATTTGGAATTGGGTCTAAGCTTAATATAGAAACGTCTGTACAAATGGCACCTTAGGAATTTTTATGTCATCCTTGATACACTGCATAAAAATTCTCACAAGACAAAACTAGGAAACACTGCCACAAGAAATTAAAGATCTAAAAATGTAGAGACAGTTCACATTTGGAAGACTCAATATTGTCAAGATAGCAATTTTCAAATTGATCTACAAATTCAAAGCAATTCCTATTAAGACCCTTGCAGGCTTTTCATAGCAGTCAACAAGCAGGCCCTAAAATTTATATGGAAATGTAAAGTATCTAGAATAGCCAAAACAACTTAGAAAAAGAACAAAAGTGAAATATTTATACCACTTGATTTTAAATATTATTAGAAAGCTTCAATAATCAGACAGTGGTATTAAGGTGAAGATATGCAAAGGAAATGGCAACCCACTCCAGTACTCTTGTCTGGAAAATCCCATGGACAGAGGAGCCTGGTGGGCTACAGTCCATGGGGTCGCAAAGAGTCGGACACGACTGAGCGACTTCACTTGACTTATGTGTGTACATCAACAGAACAGAATCAGAGTCCAAAAAAATAACCTTATTATCGATTTAATTTCAACAAAGCTGCCAAGAAAATTCAGTGGAGAAAGGAGGTGTTTTCAACAAATGATGCAGGGGAAATTAGATATCTTTTTTTTTTAAAAAGCAAAAACAAAAAATAGCAACTTTTATCTCATACCATACATAAAAATTAACTCAGAATGGGTATTCAAAAAAAAAAGTGTTAGTAAAAGTGTGGAAAAACCAAAACTGTAAAATGGCACAATCTCATTGAAAAATAGTCTGGAAATTTCTTTTAACATTAACTATAACCCTACCATATAGTAACATAGTATTTTATGAAACTAGACCAACAATGACCCTAAAAATATTAGTAAAACAAAGTGACCTTTAATGGAAAAAGTAGCTTCTCAGAAGCTTAGTTGCTTCGATTTTCCTTATGGTAAAGTTTAAAGAGTATCAAGAGAAATTTAGAAAGGTGATTTGGATAAGAAATAACAATTTTACCCAAGTTAAATACTTCTCTTCCTCTCTATATACTTTCTTAACTCAGCTTTGAATATATATTTCAGAAGATCTCTACAAATAGTTCGCTGAAACCATGGCCAACCTCAACATTATATTCACAAAGAGAACAAATTTTATGGTACAGACTGGGTGTGCGTGTATACATGAAGTTATTTTTAATTTTCATGAGTATCTTATTTGCCCTTTCATTGATTTGTATAAATATGAATAATACAAGCATTGTCTAAATCAACCTTCTCCCTGTTAGTGATAATGAGTAAACAATAACTTAATTATTTTGTGATTTTCTTACATAAAATTGACCATTTTGCCATGTACAATTCAGTGGTGTCCAGTACTTTCACAATGTTGTGCAACCATCACCACTAACTACTTCCAGAACACTCCCATCACTCCAAAAGAAACCCCAGAGCACTTAGTTCTCAGTTCTCTGCTACACCCTAAGCCCTGGAAAACATTAATCCACTTTAGTCTCTAAGAATGTGCCTATTACAGACATTTCAATAAATGGAATCCTGCAATATGTAACCTACAATGCCTTACACTTTATAGCACCTTGTTTCACAGCACTTTGATTTTTGAAGATGTAGATATTAAAGCTCACTTTATAATGGGATTCTGATTTTTATTTATTTTTCAGTTCAGTTCAGTCACTCAGTCTTGTTCAACTCTTTGTGATCCCATGGACTACAGCACACTAGGCCTCCCTGTCCATCACCAACTCCCAGAGCCTACTCAAACTCATGTCCATTGAGTTGGTGATGCCATTCAACCATCTCATCCTGTCGTCCCCTTCTCCTCCCGCCTTCAATCTTTCCCAGCATCAGGGTCTTTTCAAATGAGTCAGCTCTTTGATGCCATCATAGTCATTTTTTGAACGTTGAGTTTTAAGCCAGCTTTTTCACTGTCCTCTTTCACCTTCATCAAGAGGCTCTTTAGTTCCTCTTTGCTTTCTGCCAAAAGGGTGGTGTCATCTGCATATCTGAGGTTACCGCTATTTCTCCCGGCAATCTTGATTCCAGCTTGTGTTTCATTTAGCCTGGCATTTTGTATGATGTACTATGCATAGAAGTTTAATAAGCCGAGTGACAGTACACAGCCTTGATGTACTCCTTTCCCCAGTTTGAACCAGTCTTTTGTTCCATGTCTGGTTCTAACTCACGCTTCTTGACCTAGTACTAATGAATGGTATAATCTAAAAGCCTGCAAGTATTAATTTTATGTTGAAAATACTGCAATCAGATAAAGAAGTGGGATAGTTTATGATGGAGGATTACAAAATATCTGAACCTTCATCTAGAACTCAAATAGTCAAGAGAGCCTGGCAGAAAAATAATCATACCTCCAATGTGTCATTACTTTCTAACCTTAGGATGATGGTTATTTCAGAAGTCTAAACTGGGTATAGACTGCAGTGCATTGTAAGATGCTTCAAGTAAATGGAAACTTGTGGGTGCCATTCTCAACCCATTTTCTATGCACAGAAAATTCCACTCTTCCTTTCTCATATCTCATAGGATACATGCCACTTGATCATTTGGCTTTTTGTGAAGATACTACTTTCAATCTATATAGTAAACATTAGTTACATCTTACTTATTTTTAGATAAATGTAAATTAAAGTTCTAGTATATCCTTCCTATTTAAAGAATTGTCTAAGATACGCCTTGAGATTTATTGCTCTTATTTAGAAAAAGGGAATAACTAATATATAATACATTTACTGCTTGAAATAAGATACGTTTTGGTCAGAAAAGGACCGTAGCAATCAATTGGAGACTAGAATTTTAAACTAACTTAATTTACAGATGAAGCTGAAAATCAAAGAGATAAGCACATATATTTAAGGGCAGGCACTTATACTAGTTAATGGCAGAGCTTGGTCTAGAGTTCTCATTTCTTGACTCTCAGTTCATCATTCTTTCCACTGTCCTATTCTAGCACAAACAAATGAGTGCTGAATTGAAATGATGATGATAATTAGACAATCTTTGTGAAGTAATAATATTAATAGGTACTGTCTCAGGCTTGTGCTAAGCACAAACATCTCTAGTCTTTATGATTCTCTTGATAGGTTGCTAATTTTATCTAGCCTTGATGGATGAGAAACTGATGCTAAAACAGATTGAATAAGTTACCCAGATTCATATAGCTAAAAACTGAGCTAGGATTTTAAAATATTGCATCTAACTAAAAATTCATTCAATTCTTTTAAATTAAAGCCAATTAAAAATAAATTGCACTCATCTCACATGCTAGTAAAGTAATGCTCAAAATTCTCCAAGCCAGGTTCAGCAGTACATGAACCATGAACTGCCAGATGTTCAAGCTGGTTTTAGAAAAAGCAGAGGAACCAGAGGTCAAATTGACAACATCCACTGGATCATTGAAAAAGCAAGAGAATTCTAGAAAAACATCTACTTCTGCTTTATTGACTATGCCAAAGCCTTTGACTGTGTGGATCACAATAAACTGTGGAAAATTCTGAAAGAGATGGGAATACCAGACCACCTGACCTGCTTCTTGAGAAACCTGTATGCAGGTCAGGGAGCAACAGTTAGAACTGGACATGGAACAACAGACTGGTTCAAATAGGAAAAGGAGTATGTCAAGGCTGTATATTGTCACCCTGCTTGTTTAACTTCTCTGCAGAGTACATCATGAGAAACGCTGGGCTGGAGGACGCACAAGCTAGAATCAAGATTGCCGGGAGAAATATCAATAACCTCAGATATGCAGATGATACCACCCTTATGGCAGAAAGTGAAGAGGAACTCAAAAGCCTCTTGATGAAAGTGAAAGTGAAAGAGGAGAGTGAAAAAGTTGGCTTAAAGCTCAACATTCAGAAAACTAAGATCATAGCATCTGAATCCATCACTTCATGGGAAATAGATGGGGAAACAGTGGAAACAGTGTCAGACTTTATTTTTTGGGGCTCCAAAATCACTGCAGATGGTGATCACAGCCATGAAATTAAAAGACGCTTGCTCCTTGGAAGGAAAGTCATGACCAACCTAGACAGCATATTAAAAAGCAGAGATAATACTTTGCCAACAAAGGTCCATCTAGTCAAGGCTATGGTTTTTCCAGTAGTCATGTATGGATGTGACAGTTGGACTATAAAGAAAGCTGAGCACCGAAGAATTGATGCCTTCGCATTATGGTAGTGGAGAAGACTCTTCGGAGTCCCTTAGACCGCAAGGAGATCAAATCAGTCAACCCTAAAGCAAATCAACTGTGAATATTCATTGGAAGGACTGATACTGAAGCTAAAGCTCCAATACTTACAGCTGATGCAAAGAACTGACCCATTGGAAAAGATCTTGATGCTGGGAAAGATTGAAGGCAGGAGAAGAAGAGGACAACAGAGGATGAGATGGTTGGATGACATCACCAAGTCGATGAACATTAGTTTGAGCAAGCTCCAGAAGATGGTGAAGGACAGGGAAGCCTGGCATGCTGCAGTCCATGGGGTCACAAAGAACTGGACATGACTGAGCGACTGACCAACAACAACTCATTACCTATCTTAGCATCCTATACATATAATTTATTTCTATATTCACTCACCATGAAAGTGAGTCATGAAAGTGAAAATTCTTGTAAGAAAATTAATTTCTTATACTGTATTTCTTGCTTCCTATGTATTACCATGTGTAATGATACATTTTCTTTAAGTTCATATAATCTAAATTATAATAAAATAGAAACATCAATATAACTTAGTTAACCTAAGTTGCTCTTTTTGTTACTTTGACATTTAAGTTCCATTTTTCTTTTCCTTAAGATAATAATATAAAATGTTTTCATAATATTTTTTCACAAATAAAACAATTCAATATACTGGCCCATTTGGAAATCTGGAATTAATATTCTAAATGGTACTAAACTCTACCATCTATGTTATGCTGCTGCTGCTGCTAAGCTGCTTCAGTCGTGTCCAATTCTATGCGACCCCATAGACAGCAGCCCACCAGGTTCCCCCATCCCTGGGATTCACCAGGCAAGAACACTGGGGTGGGTTGCCATTTCCTTCTCCAATATATGAAAGCGAAAAGTGAAGGTGAAGTTGCTCAGTCGTGTCTGATTCTTCGAGACCGCATGGACTGCAGCCCACCAGGCTCCTCCGTCCATGGGACTTTCCAGGTAAGACTACTGGAGTGGGGTGCCATTGCCTTTTCTGCTATGCTATAGTACATTACCTTTAAAAAAGCAATCTTTATTCTAGTGGCATAACTCAAGGCAGTTTTATAAGTAAGTTTAACTTAAATTAAGTTCCTTTTGGGACATCTGAATTTTCGAAGGGATCTAACATGGACCACTACATATCATCTAAGATTAAAGGTATAAAATAGAAATACCTGTTATAAAAAGATTCACCTAGAAGCCTCCTCTGTAGCCTATAATTTAAAGATTATCCAATTATTTACCCCTAAAACAAATTCAGCGCTGTCAATAGAAAATTGAAAGTGATGTGCAATAAACTGGTTCATACTTTTTTATTTGGTTCATACTTTTAAAAGATTAATTCCATCCTCTAAAGTAATGCCACCATCATTACTATTACATAGAGTTTCTATATATACTCATATCAAAGAGCTTACAACTATGATTAAATATTGAAGACAAAACAGCAGTTTCTCAAAAAGTTAAATGGAGTCTTATCTCTACTCTAGATTAGCTAGATTGTGAGGTCCATGTGCACAGGGCATTTGTCTGTCTTGCTCATTGCTTTACCCCCACCACCAAGAACATGGTTGGCCAATATTAAGCATTTAATGGGCTTCCCTGGTAACTCAGCTGGTAAAAAAATCCAACTGCAATGCAGGAGACCTGGGTTCCATCCCTGGGTTGGGAAGATCCCCTGGAGGAGGGCATGGCAACCCACTCCAGTATTCTTGCCTGGAGAATCCTCAAGGACAGAGGAGCCTGGTGGGCTACAGTCCATAGGGTCAAAAAGAGTAGGACATGACTGAGCAACTAAGCACAGTACACAGGAATTTAATAAGTTAATGAATCTTCTGAACCTCAGTTTGTTCTATTGCTTCAGAAATAACAGTCAGGTGCTATGAAAACCAGACTCAATTCTGAGCCTATGAGAGTTGAATGTCCTAACCTTAGGGTATCTAGGGCCTACAAACGCAACAATGTCTGGTGCAACAGAAGAAAATAATCTCTGACACTCGCTTGGAAGGACTAAGAGAAAAGGGGACATGGCAGGGCCTCCTTCACACAAAGTCTGAAGATGTACTCTATATATACTAAATTAAAGTAAAAGTTGGAGGCTTAAGAAGAATGTATTCTACCCTTTCACTTGTCAGAATTACTATATTCAGGCATTTGCATTCTTATCCATTCTTATTGTTTTTCTCTCTCTCTTACTTCTCTGCCTACCTCTGACTGCTGCTTTCCCATATCTAATCTTGGCTTTTAATGCCTTTCTGCTGCGAAGTTTCCATAGCTCTAACTAAAAACTCCACCTTCCACCTCCATTGTACGGTGTTTGCCAGGGTTCCATTTCCCCACTTTTCCTTCTGAGCAGATAGTCCTGATAAGCCATATGTTACAAAAGCCTTAAACCTAGAATTTATCTCATCTGTACTTCCATCAACAATGATAACAGCAGCTTTTACTTAGAACTAAATGCCAGCCATTTCCCATAGATTATTTCATTTGTTAATCACAAAACACAAGAGAAAAGTACCATCACCTTCCCATTTTTCAGTTGATGAAACTAAGACTTAAATCTGTCTTCCAAAATTATATAGCATGTAAGTAGCAGTGCTGGAACCTGTAAGACTGTGTTTTAAAATACTATGTCATACTGCCTCTCACATAATTATTTGCAAAGTCATCTGATTAATTTTCTAAAACAGAGCCCCAAACTATCTCTTCCTTTTTCTTCCAAGTATAAAAACTCCAGCCCAGTGTCCAACTATTATAGGTCTGGTTAATAATATATTTTTTTTTAAAAAGCTTTATTTTCTGAACTAGATTTAAAAGACCTATGTTGTAGTTCTGGTTTCATCACTAATATGACCTTAAACATGTGTTTCAAACTACCTGTGTCTTTATTCCTTATATGTAAAATTAAGACAGTAAAATCTGCTTTACTCAACATGATTATTTGAGGCAGAGAGGTCATAAAAGCAATTGAAGAGGTTGAAAATACTATACAGATATAAAAGTAGGCCAATAATTCAATAAGATTTCTAGCCTCTCATGCTTATTTTCCTTATAATGAACTGCTAAGATGATTCTCTCTTGCTATTAACTTTTGTAACAATTTTGTGCTGGGCATAATCCACATGAAATGCACTTTCACTTACTGCAGACCTTTTCTAGTTAAACTTGTATTTTCTCTACTCTTTTAAGTCACAAACTGTTTGTCCATCTAGCCCAATAATGTCAACATCTTCTAAATTTTTCCAGTTAATCCTCATTTGGTCCTAAACCCTTTAAATATTTCCCACCTGGAACAATTCATATACCACATCAAACTGACTTCAGCCTGCTTTTCTAGGACAACTTCCAAACCCTTTTCCCACTTAAAAAAAAAAAAAAAAAAAAAGGTTCTTCCCCTATATCTTAATCTTCCTTAAAACTCCATTCCCCAATTCCTGTGTTTAGTTCCTCTCTCTCATACAGGGTACAATCATTCTCTGACATTCTTGATACCCTTTATTCTGAATATCCACAGAATCCTAATTTATGTATCTATTCAAGTTTGGAAATACAGATAAGCCTTTTAGTCTCATTTTTGTAAAATAACTCCACTTTGATCTGTAAAGAAATATCTCTATTTTAAGCAGGCAGGCTAATTGGCAAGCTTTCCTTTTTCCCCCTCTTTGACATTCCCCTGCCTTATATCTAGGCTCCATTCTTAGTGGTGACCCCTGCATTACTCTCATCTCCCAGCTCCCTCCCTGCCCAAGACTGGTGTCCTGAGGAGAACTGGGCATGCTCAGTAACCACAGCCAATTCCGGGATGCAAACTGGAATCTTTTGCAGATTTTGAGCCCGGCAGGAGAGGTAAGGCCCTAAATATACAGTGGCCCAGAATTTACTCACTCCCCCTGGGGAATTATTTGATTGAAAGATGTGTTCAAAGACTAGGAATGGGCTCAGAAATGGACAGCTTGCTGCCAGTCCCAAGTCTGCAAGGTGGGTCACCAACCTGAGTAACAGAGAGCTGAGAACAGCCCCTCGGCCTGGTTTGGTGCAGGGAGGAGATTTCTGCTGCCCTGAGCCGTGACAGCGCTGATAGATGGCTGGAAGCTAGCGCGTGGCATCTCTGTTGCCTCAAGAAAATAATACTGTTGTTTTTATTTTCTTTTTTTTCCCTTGAACACAGCAACATCAGCTGCTCTAGACTGAGAAAGGATGTTGCCTGAAGAACTACAAAGTCTGTGAGCCAGCCAAAGATTGTGGAGAGGAGAGGCAAATCAACTGCTCACCCAGGAATCAGATCCAGGGAGGCAGCCTGTGACCTAGAGATAAACAGGCGATTTCTAAATGACAGTTCAGGGACATTTCAGATATTCAAAACTGAATCGTGTGCCTGACCCCCAAAATGCATACCTTCTTTGTATGTGAACCATGACACATTTCCCTTTGAGAGAAACTGACAGCACGCACGCACACACGCACACACACACACATACACGATCCTTCTGTTTTCCTTTTCCCTCTTTTCTGCAGAGACTAAATCTCTAGAGCTATAACAGCAGCAGATTCCCTCACCTCACTGGCAGAGGGATGAGGCATGGGGAGGAAATTTATCACAGAAGAAAAATGATTAAATGAGGGCTTCTTAGCAGGGGCTTGACTGCACAGCCTAACAGACAGACAGGCAGTAACAGACAGGGAAAAGAGATACACAGCTGCCCCTGCTGCTAAACCTAGCCATCTCTTCAAACAGCAGCAAACATGAGACATTTCATCACCGTCGTGCATCCATGTTGAGAAGGGGGAAAAAAAATCATGTGCTTCGTATTATGCATTTCAGTCACCCAAGATGGGAGGAGACCCCTGTCCATATGTCGTGGGAGCTATCCACCACCCCAAAAGTACACTCGCTGAACCTAGCCTGCAAACCGCTTGCCTGACAGGTTTTGCTGCAAACGCTGTTAATCTACGTGACAGCAGGTTATCTCTTACCGTAGGCAGCAGCGGCTCCATTTGAGCTCCCTGGTCTTTAATCTCCATGTTCTGTAACGCCTCTGGAATAAGCACCTTTCTCTGCAGTGTCTTCAGTGTCTTACACTCAGCCCGGCACTCGCTCTGCTTAGTATTCGGATCAGGTAGCTCTGAAGCAGGAGGCAATTGCACACTCCAACTCACCAGAGTCACATGGCTCCTACTCACTCGGGCTGCTAGCCAGGTTTTGCACTGAATGCCTTGGATTCCTGGGCCGGTAAGAAAGATTTCCCCAGCCCAGTATCACTGCCTACACCTGGCTACTGGCATAAAGTACAGTCTGCAATGCTGCAAGTCTGATGGACATTAAGACACTCACATAAGACGCTAACTTCTTATACAGACTAGTCCAAGGTGGACTCCAATCAGTTCAGCCAGATTTTGACACTTTGAACCAATTCACTTTATTCCCAGAAACCGACAGGAGACAAAATTCAAACAAGATGATGCTAATAAGGTACTTGGTATCCTGCTCTGAATACCTGGGGTCACTAAAAACAGGTAAGATGACATCAAAATTGATCTCTTAGTGAAACTACATTATGCACTAACAAAAAAATTCAGCATTTTAGGTCATTGCTGACTTAAGAAGAATTTGGCAGACAAATACTTGCAATATTTTAATTGTGAAAACCTTAGATATCACACATTGTTACAAATAAAGTATCTTTCTATTATTTCCCAACAAAAATAACAGGGAAA
Organism: Bos indicus; assembly: GCF_029378745.1. Taxonomy (NCBI): domain Eukaryota; kingdom Metazoa; phylum Chordata; class Mammalia; order Artiodactyla; family Bovidae; genus Bos; species Bos indicus. Next base: position 34,798,649 of record NC_091761.1, read on the forward strand.
GAATGTATTTTTGAGTAACTAATAATTATCAAAGATTATAATTGTATAATATTGAGAAGTATAGGACAAAATACAATTATTGGAGGACAACTGCTCTACAGTATTGTGTTAGCCTCTGCCACACATCAGCACGAATCAGCTGCAGGTATACACATGTCCCCTCCCAGCTGAACCCCCTCCCATCTCCCTCCCTGTGTATTTTTGTATCATTTCTCCGAGAGGAAACTAAAGAACTTTAAAAAGAATTAATCTAAACCAAAGTAGCCCAAGAACATACCCTTTTGCTTTACAAGTCTCAGTGAAAGAGGGGTGGGGGATTCTCCAACTAATACATGGAAGAAAAAAAAAGTTCAAGAAGCTCTTCTGTAGGAAAAGCTGTTGATACTGTTTTTTGAGTGACTATACATATTTCCTAAAGTAATGAAATCATATATCAGTGGACCCCAGATTGAGTAGGAGGTTACAAATGAAGAAAGGTTAAAAGATAATGACAAAACTATTAAGATAGTTTGTTTTAAGTAAGAAAAATTTCACCAGATTTTAAAAACTCTTCATCAGAAGGACTGAATAGTAATTATTTTCTGCAACACACAAAAATTTTCCACAATGCTCATCATAGGTGGAATTATACATATCTATTTTCCTTGTTAATGCAATTTTTATAATATAAACTCCTATTATTTTATGATAAGAAAATATTTTATTCTTAAGCCATAATGATTAATATATTTGAGTAGCAACTTTGTGTACAGCACATGGAGATGAAACCAAGGATTTAAATAATAAGATGTCTGATTAAGAATTTGCTAATCTAGGGCTAAACCAGATTTTCTTTTTTTTTTTAATTTTTTGTTCTGTACGGGGGTATAGCCGATTAACAAACAATGTTGTGATAGTTTCAGGTGAACAGTGAAGGGACTCAGCCGTTATATATATGTATCCATTCTCTCCCAAACTTCCCTCCCATCCAGGATGCCACAAAATATTGGGCAGAGTTCAAGAGCAATTCCTTGTTGGTTATCCATTTAAAATATAGTAGTGTGTAAATGTCCACGCAAACTCCCTAACTATACCTTCCCCCATCCTTTCCTCTAGTAACCATAAGTTCTGAACTTGACTTTCTACCATGAACTGAAAATAAAAGCTCTATTCTTACTCAAATGACCATAACAAATAATCACACACAACTGACTAGAAGAAAAATAACTTCTATTTAGAACAATTATTTCTATATCATTAAGAAACCCTAAGTCACCCAGTTTATATTTCTTAAAAACAGAATTTAAATATAACTAGGAAAAAGTCTGAACTCTTTTATTCCAAGAGTCAAAAAACAAAACAGTATTTTAAGTTACTTTTAATTACTATTTTCCTATAATAATGTGTATTATTAAACCATATAGATATTTTGCTAAAACAATCATTTCTTAAGTGCTTATGTATGCTAGAGCTACTATTTCTACCAGTATAAGACTTACTCAGAATTTTGACAGCAGATGTTAGACTTCTAAAAACCAAAAAAGCCCATGTATCTAAAGGTCTCTGATCCAAGAGGTTGAATGCTAGCCTAGCAAAAACAAAGTGGAGAAAGATAAAGTAATCCTCATTTAATCTACTATCTTTGTCTTCAACTTCAGGCTTTAAAATTAAGGTTCATAACCTGACAGAATATATCCGGATATTAAACAAATTCCAGTGAATGAGGTAAGTATTGATAACTTCTGGGAATAAGATCATCACTAGGTAGCAGAATTGTTACCGGCAAAACCATTCAATTTTTTTTTAATATAAATTTATTTATTTTAATTGGAGGCTAATTACTTTACAATATTGTAGTGGTTTTGCCATACATTGACATGAATCCACCACGGGTGTACACGTGCTCCCTATCCTGAACCCCCCACCCACCTCCCTCCCCATACCATCCCTCTGGGTCATCCCAGTGCACCAGCCCCGAGCACCCTGTATTATGCATCAAACCTGGACTGGCGATTCATTTCACATGTGATAATTTACATGTTTCAATGCCATTCTCCCAAATCATCCCACCCTCGCCCTCTCCCACAGAGTCCAAAAGACTGTTCTATACATCTGTGTCTCTTTTGCTGTCTCGCATATAGGGTTATCGTTACCATCTTTCTAAATTCCATATATGTGTTAGTATACTGTATTGGTGTTTTTCTTTCTGGCATACTTCACTCTGTATAATAGGCTCCAGTTTCATCCACCTCATTAGAACTGACTCAATGTATTCTTTTTAATGGCTGAGTAATAGTCCATTGTGTATATGCACCACAGCTTTCTTATCCATTCATCTGCTGATGGACATCTAGGTTGCCCCCATGTCCTGGCTATTATAAATAGTACTGCGATGAACATTGATGTACAAGTAACCCCTGCAGCTCAATCCCAGAAAAATAAATGACCCAATCAAAAAATGGGCCAAAGAACTAAACAGACATTTCGCCAAAGAAGACACAGATGGCTAACAAACACATGAAAAGATGCTCAACATCATTCATTATCAGAGAAATGCAAATCAAAGCCACAATGAGGTACCATTTCACGCCAGTCAGAATGGCTGCTATCCAAAAGTCTACAAGCAATAAATGCTGGAGAGGGTGTGGAGAAAAGGGAACCCTCTTACACTGTTGGTGGGAATGCAAACTAGTACAGCCACTATGGAGAACAGTGTGGAGATTCCTTAAAAAACTGGAAATAGAACTGTCATACAACCCAGCAATCCCACTGCTGGGCATACACACTGAGGAAAACCATCCAATTTAACAGATAGTCTGTGGCCATTCACCCTGAATGCACCTGAACTCTTCTGATCTCAGAAGCTAAGCAGGGTCAGGCCTGGTTAGTATTTGGATGGTAGTAACAGATAGGCTCTTAGAGATCAACTTCTCCATTAATTTTCAAACTCAGGAGGTAAAGTGAACAGAAGGCAGGGAAGAGGAAATCCAAATTGCATGAGCTGCTTTTTTTCAACTACATAATATCTGCGGGAATACTCCCAGGTAACTCATGCTTTTTCAAGTCCAGAGTTCTTTACACTATAGTCAAGTTTCCTTGGATCTTGGATTGTTAAAAATGCATTCCTATTTAGTCTGTTCTCATTTAGAAATCCAATAAGATTTTATTAGAACATTTTGACACTTTCAAACACCACATTAAATACTGCGAGACTGAATTTGTCCAACAAACTGAGTGCTTCAGACACTCTACTGGAATGAGACAATAGTCAGATTTCATTCAGTCAGTCCTACTATGTGCAAGGCGCTGTGCTACCGAAGCTATTTTATCATACCCAGCAATATTAAAGTGGAATTTTCCTCTCTGATGAATGAAATAAAGCAGTGATCGGCCACAAGCCAACCATACAAACAGAGAGGAATTACAGAAAGCACTAAACACGAGAGCCACCTTCCTCTCCAGCTGCTCACGTTGTGGCCAGCAGGAAAGGAACACAACCTCCACGGTGTGCTTCCTTCCTTGATCTGTCCCGCATCATGGGACTCTTGCTGACCTCAATTTTTTATTAATCCCCCAAGTATACAAGTCAGCATGCACCCAATATCCTTTCAGTTCCTACCTCCTTTTGCTATTTTAAGCCCTGGGGGTTAAGATACGCACATTAATGCAATGTTTATCTTAGAAAAGAAGCCATCTAATAGTATTTGTATTTGAAGAAGACACTGGATTTTAAAAAGTACTGCCAACACTAGTCTTTCAAGAGAATACCTTTTCAGTTCTGGTAATATTAGGTTTCTGGTTTAGACTTCAAAGTCCTTTGCTTCATCTCTTTTTTGTATCTGAACTTTAGGTAGGCAACAAGATCAGAAATATATTCTGAATACTAATACTATATTGGTGATTACATTACTAGCTTAATATTAATATTTCAAAAACTGTTTTTCACATATGTAAAAGTATCATAGCACTGTTTATATCTTTTACTTATTTTTATCCCTTTGTGCTTCTACCTTTTGGAACCTGTACAAATGTTCTGAACAAATAAAACATATTATGTAGATCTGGCTGATTTACCAATCCAAAAGTATTTAGTTAAATTTAACAAGCTCAAGAAATAACAAAAAAGCTCTTTCTTGACAGCTTAAAAATAGTGATATCTGACCAACAAAGAAAAGGGTAAGAATTTCCAGTCCCAAATCTGGCACACAACAAGGAACTTCATTGTATAATACTAGAGTTTAAAGGCATCAAATATTACTCCTTTTTTACAGATGTTCTTAGCCACCAACTTGATAGTCATGATTCTAGCCATCAACTATTAGAAAAGGAACATATGAAATAATTAGGAAGCTCATTACAATGTTGGGTGAATGTCCAGATTTAAGAAATCCTCTGAGTCACATTTCTCTTAGTTCATGACTGGCTTTTTTGGAACAAAGACTTGATTTTCATTCTTTGACTCATACAGGGAAACCTATAGTAGGCCTGCCCTCTAAATTGAGTACTAGAGGATAGCATCTTAATCCAATTTAACTCAATTCAGTAAATATTTGAGTATATATCATGTTAGCAATAACACAGGGACAAACAATAATCCTGGACTCAGAGGTCATACTTTAGAAAAGAAGAAATAAAATATTTGATAAGTGCTTAAGGAACAATATGTGCAAAAAACAGAGGTAGACTAGAAGACAAAATGATTAACTTTTAATAGCATTTTTCTCACCTTTACTGTAGAGATTTAAAATCCTTAGGGAATTTCCTTTTGTGGGAAAAATATTCTAATTTTTCTTTACTTGTTATGTAAACAAGAAGTATATGTATGCCTCAACTTATTACATCTCCAATTATCAGCCTTTAAGCCTAATTATCACTGTCTTTGTTAAATGGTCCTAAATGTATCATTTCTATTCCTAACTTGAAAATAATCACTATCACACTTATTACTGAAATAATCTAATAGCTAAATAATCCTTAACTTGTCCTTTTTCTATAAAGTTATGAAAAATTAATCATTATTCACAGTGTCTCATGTGTGAATTTTATTATACATTCTCAAATTAAGACAAACAAGAAAAATATCTCAGTGTTTATTATTGAGTTTACATTGTCAAAAAAAAAAAAGATGACAAGGGATGACAAATGCCATACAGGAAAAAGGGAAGAAAAGCTATCAAAACTCTTTCTCACAGCAATTTCTAAGCTTCATCGCAAGCAACCAAACTATTAGTGAAGATAGTCTTCAGATATATTTTATACATGATGTTCAGATACATTATATACATGGTCTTACATTAACTAAGAACCTGAACTTGTGTTCTAAACTTGCAATAATATTCAGAGTTCCACAATTCATATGTCTTCACTTATGTCTTTTCTACCTATTTATAAGCAGTTTTTTCTAATGAAGAGAAAAATCTTATATGAACCTTTAATTTGGGCTACTCATAAAATAACTTTTTTTGAATTAGTTCAACAAAAAGAATTATCAAACACCTATTTTATAATATATGTCAGTAAAAAGATAAATAAGATATAATCCTTGCCTCTCTAGAAAACGAAACAGGTGATTATTTCAAAGTACTGTGGCATCTGGTCCCATCACTTCATGGGAAATAGATGGGGAAACAGTAGAAACAGTGTCAGACTTTATTTTGGGGGGCTCCAAAATCACTGCAGATGGTGACTGCAGCCATGAAATTAAAAGACGCTTACTCCTTGGAAGGAAAGTTATGACCAACGCAGATAGCATATTCAAAAGCAGAGACATTACTTTGCCAACAAAGGTCCATCTAGTCAAGGCTATGGTTTTTCCAGTGGTCATGTATGGATGTGAGAGTTGGACTGTGAAGAAAGCTGAGCATCAAAGATTTGATGCTTTTGAACTGTGGTGTTGGAGAAGACTCTTGAGAGTCCCTTGGACTGCAAGGAGATCCAACCAGTCCATTCTGAAGGAGATCAGCCATGGGATTTCTTTGGAGGGAATGATGCTGAAGCTGAAGCTCCAGTACTTTGGCCACCTCATACAAATAGTTGACTCATTGGAAAAGACTCTGATGATGGGACGGATTGGGGGCAGGAGGAGAAGGGGATGACAGAGGATGAGATGGCAGGATGGCATCACTGACTCGATGGACGTGAGTCTGAGTGAACTCTGGGAGTTGGTGATGGACAGGTAGGCCTGGCGTGCTGCAGGTCATGGGGTCGCAAAGAGTCGGGACACGACTGAGTGACTGAACTGAACTGAACTGATGGTAGAGAATGAGATGTCCAGAATATTAAAATAGTATGAAGTAGGGATACACCGCTGAACTAAGGATTAACGGGGAAGATAAAGACATGAACTATAAATAAGATGAGTGATGTTTAACCAAGCAAACCAAGATGAAATCACAAGCAATTTCATTCCGGAATTTTTTCAATATTCAGACCAGTATAAATATAAAAATGACAGACATTCATAATCCCACCATCAAGAGATAATTGCTGTTAATATTTCAGCGTGTTTCATTTACATATTCCTTTTAAAAATTAGGGGGTGGAATGGGAATTACTTTTTTTCCCTAATGGTTGAATACTTTTTTAATTTTTTTAAACTGTAAAAATACTTTATGTACAATTTTTAAAGTTTACTTCCCATTTAGAGTTATTACAAAATATTGTCTATATTCCCTATGTTGTACAATACATCCTTGAGCCTATCTTACACCCAAAAGATTGTACCTTCACTCTCTGACCCCACATTGCCCCCACACTGGTAACTACTAGTTTGTTCTCTATATCTGTCAGTCAGCTTTTCTGCTATATTCATTAGTTTATTGTATTTTTTTAGATTCCACATGTGATATCATAATTTGTCTTTCACTAACTTGTTTCACTTAGCATAATGCCTTCCAAGTCCATCTATTTTGATGTAAATTGCAAAAGTTCCTTCTTTTTCATGGCTGAGTAGTTTTCCTGTGTGTGTGTGTGTGTGTGTGTGTGTGTGTGTGTGGTGTGTATGTATGAATCTTCTGTATTCATTCATCTGTTGATGGAGACTTAAGTTGCTTCCATATCTTGGCTATTGTAAATAAAGCTGCTATGACATTTTGATGTATGTATCTTTTCAAATTAGTGTTTTGGTATTTTTCGGCTACATAGCCAGGAGTGGAATTTCTAAGTCATATGGAAGTTTTATTTTTAGTTTTTTGAGAAACCTCCATACCATTTTCTATAGTGGCTGCACCAATTTACATTCCCCACCAACAGTGTACAAGCTTTTCTTTTTCTCCACATCCTTGCCAACATTTGTTATTTGTGTTCTTTTTGATGATAGCCATTCTGATGAGGTGAAATCTCAACTGTGGTTTGGATTTGCATTTCCCTGATGATTAGTTACGTTGAGCATCTTTTCATGTGCTTGTTGACCATCTGCATTTTCTCTTTGGAGAAATGCCTATTCAGTTCTTCTGATGACTTTTAATTGGGTTGTCTGTTTTTTTGATGATGTTATATGAGCTGTTCATACATGCTGGATATTAATCCCTTGTTGGTCATATCATTTGCAGATATTTTCTCCCATTTAGTAAGTTGTCTTTTTGTTTTGTCAGTGGTTTTCCTTGCTGTGTAAAAGGTTTTAAATTTAATTAAGTCCCATTTGTTTATTTATGCTTTTATTTCCTTTACTGTAGGGGAGAGATCAAAAAAAATATTGCTGTGATTTACGTCAAAGAGTGTTCTGCCTATCTTTTCCTCTGGGAACTTTTATGGTATCCAGACTTATATTTAGGTCTTTAATCCATTTTGAGTTTATTTTTGAATATGGTACTGGAGAATGTTCTAATTTTATTTTTTTTACACACAGCTGTCCAGTTTTCCCAGAACTACTTATTAAAGATACTGCCTTTCCTCCATTGTATATTCTTGCCTCTTTTGTCTTATATTAATTACCATAAGTGTATGGATTTTTTTCTGGGCTCTCTATATTGTTCTATTGGTCTATGTACCTGTTTTTGTACCAGTATCATACTGTTTTGATTACTGTAGATTTGTAGTATAGTCTGAAGTCAGGGAGTGTGATTCCTCCAGTTTGTTCATTTTTTATTTTGACCACATTTCAAACAACAGAATTATCTATCATAAATATGAAACTGAAGTCCTGATTGAAAAATATAATATCCAAAGAACCTTTAAAGGTGATCATTTACTACTATAAAAATATATCTATCCTATTCTTCCATGCTGTATCTCTAATGGAGAAGCTTTCAAAGCCTCTACTTAGGACTTGGAAATGGTTCTACTTAAAATACTACAAATTTATCTGAATTATCTATCATTCTCTCTTTGTCCTCCAACCCCAAAGGCTCAACAACTGAAGAAAGAATACAAGACTCTCTCTCAAGGTTCAGTTCAGTCAGTTCAGTTCAGATGCTCAGTCGTGTCCGACTCTTTGCGACTCCATGAATCCCAGCATGCCAGGCCTCCCTGTCCATCACCAACTCCCAGAGTTCACCAAAACCCACATCCATCGAGTCGGTGATGCCATCCAGCCATCTCATCCTCTGTCGTCCCCTTTTCCTCCTGGCCCCAATCCCTCCCAGCATCAGAGTCTTTTCCAATGAGTCAACTCTTCACATCAGGTGGCCAAAGTACTGGAGTTTCAGCTTTAGCTTCATCCCTTCAAAGAACACCCAGGACTGATCTCCTTTAGAATGGACTGGTTGGATCTCCTTGCAGTCCATGGGACTCTCAAGAGTCTTCTCCAACATCACAGTTCAAAAGCATCAATTCTTCGGTGCTCAGCTTTCTTCACAGTCCAACTCTCACATCCATACATGACCACAGGAAAAACCATAGCCTTGACTAGATGGACCTTTGTTGGCAAAGTAATGTCTCTGCTTTTCAATATGCTATCTAGGTTGGTCATAACTTTCTTTCCAAGGAGTAAGCGTCTTTTAATCTCATGGCTGCAATCACCATCTGCAGTGATTTTGGAGCCCCAAAACATAAAGTCTGACACTGTTTCCATTGGTTCCCCATCTATTTCCCAAGAAGTGATGGGACCAGAGGCCATGATCTTCGTTTTCTGAATGTTGAGTTTTAAGCCAACTTTTTCACTCTCCTCTTTCACTTTTATCAAGAGGCTTTTTAGTTCCTCTTCACTTTCTGCCATAAGGGTGGTATACACACTAGCAATTAAAGCTCTTGCTCCTTTCTAATCCCTCCCCTCCAGAAAATTTTCTGCTATGGACAGCCTAGCTCTTCATCTTTTCTTGTTGTTGTTCAGTCACTCATGCAACCCCATGGCCTGTAGCATGCCAGGCTTCCCTGTCCTTCATCTCCCAGAGCTTGCTCATTAAGTCCACTGAGTCAGTGATGCTATCCAACCACCTTGTCCTCTGTTGTCCCCTTCTTCTTCTGCCTTCAATCTTTGCCTGCATCAGGGTCTTTTCTAATGAATCAGCTCTTCCCACCAGGTGGCCAAAGTATTGGAGTTTCAGGTTCACCATCAGTCCTTCCAATGAAAATTCAGGATTGATTTTCTTTAGGATTGACTGTTTTGATCTCCTTGCAGTCCAAGGGACTCTCAACAGTCTTTTTCCGACTCCACAGTTCAAAAGCATCAATTCTTCAGTGCTCATCTTTTCTTACAATGCTGTTATTGGGAATTGTGTCCACCTGGGTTTAGGCCTCTCAAACTTAAAATTGACTTTTCTATTGCTTCATTCATTTCTGAGACATTAAATGTCAATATTCAAATAAGGAAATGTAAGGCAGTTAAGTAAATGTAGGGGGAAGAACAATTAAGATTAAAAAGACTATTTTACTTCAATATTAATAAACAAGACAAAATCAAACAACTGAAAATTCTTCTTTTACTTGTGATAAGAAAGTTACCTTTGATTAAAGGGTCTGAATTCAATGCTACTTCTCACAATCATCTCATAAACCCAGAAAAATACATTATAAATTGATTTATTCATTTAGTAGACATTTTCTAAGTATGTCCTATGAGCCAGTATTGTACTAGGAACTGAAAATCCAAACTGCCTGACACAAGGAGCTCACAGTATGGAAGGAAAATAAACACTCCAGACATTTCCTATAACACTGTAACAAGCATATGAAAGAAATAGAAAGGGGACCTAATCCAGATTAGCGGAAACAAGGGAAATTAGAGAAGACTTCCCAAAGGAGAAGTGTATAGGAAACATATGAAAGAGTTTGCCATATTAAAAAGTAAGTTAGGAGAACATTACAGTAGAGAGGCATATAAAAAAGCATAAGCATTATTATGTTCATACTACATAAGTAAATAGTAACTGTTGCTCAATGTAGAATTCAGGAGGAAGGGTTGACTGGAGTCTGCTTCCAGGTTTGTTTTTATTTTTGCTTGTGTGCCTTGTTTTGGTGTTTAAAGTTGATGGTCTCTAAATCAAGATTAAATAACTAACATGGGCAAAGAAACTAAATACTCAATTTATTACAAATATTAGTTTAAATTGGACATTATAATCAGAAGCATGTTTTTTTCAAATAAAATTGATAATTGATTTAATAGAAGAATTAACACAATCCATATGACCTTGAAATTCCACCTAGAAAATACAGATGCTATCATTTCACATACTCACAAACTAAGAGGTCTACCATGTGCTGTATTATCAGTGTTAGAGGTTAAGTAATCTCAGTAGAAATAATTTCATATAAAAATGAAACATTTAAATCAGTTAACAATTCTCAAGAAAGAACATACCTTATAGGTAAGTATTTCGTAAAGCTTATCCAAGGGCAATTTACATTAGAATACAGTTGAGTGCTTCTGAAAATGTGTGATTCCTAGGTCCCATCTCCAGCAAATTGGGATGATGACATGGAATCTGTATTTTAACAAGAAACTCTGATACATCTGTGCATCACCTATTTCAAAATTGATCCCTATACTTTATGTTTCTCTAACTACAGTCCTTACCTTTCCTGAAAGGAAAAAATTTTAATGTTTTTATATTAGTTGTATCTAATAGTATTAATATTTAATAGCTAAATATCTATAATTATTTAGAAAACAATATATAGCACTGTATTATGATAGATCCTAAATGAACTAACATGACATCCATTGTTTAAAAACAAATACCTACCATCTATTTAGTGTTTACTACACATCAGATACTATCATGTATTTTGTATGATTATTTAATTTACTCCTCATATCAACTCTGAGATATGTAAATTTAACCTCTATTTATACATGAGAATGCTAAAGCTAAGTGAAGTTAAATAACACTGAAATCCACAGAGCTATTAAGCAGTAGAGTCAAAATTCTAATCCAGGCCACCTGCCATTGAAGCATTTTCTTTCTGTGTCATGCTATAACTTATCTCTAATTTGTCAAGGTTGCCAGAGGAAAAGTTTACCCCAGTTCTAATTACCACAAAAAAGAATAAGAGCACCAAATCCAAACTCAAAGTTGGTACTACAGACATAAAATTTTAACAGTAATCCTGATCAAGCCAAAAATGAAGTATCTGTGTCACCAACAATGCATACAAACTCTGCTTCATATTTAGGCTTCTTTAAGTTCATTCAAAGACTAATAGAGTTTTGCCAAGAAAATGCACTGGTCATAACAAACACCCTCTTCCAACCACACAAGAGAAGACTCTATACATGGACATCACCAGATGGTCAACACCGAAATCAGATTGATTATATTCTTTGCAGCCAAAGATGGAGAAGCTCTATACAGTCAACAAAAACAAGACCAGGAGCTGACTGTGGCTCAGACCATGAACTCCTTATTACCAAATTCAGACTTAAATTGAAGAAAGTAGGGAAAACCACTAGACAATTCAGGTATGACCTAAATCAAATCCCTTATGATTATACAGTGGAAGTGAGAAATAGATTTAAGGGCCTAGATCTGATAGAGTGCCTGATGAACTATGGAATGAGGTTCGTGACATTGTACAGGAGACAGGGATCAAGACCATTCCCATAGAAAAGAAATGCAAAAAAGCAAAATGGCTGTCTGGGGAGGCCTTACAAAGAGCTGTGAAAAGAAGAGAAGCAAAAAGCAAAGGAGAAAAGGAAAGACATAAGCATCTGAATGCAGAGTTCCAAAGAATAGCAAGAAGAGTTAAGAAAGCCTTCTTCAGCGATCAATGCAAAGAAATAGAGGAAAACAACAGAATGGGAAAGACTAGGGATCTCTTCAAGAAAATTAGAGATACCAAAGGAACATTTCATGCAAAGATGAGCTCGATAAAGGACAGAAATGATATGGACCTAACAGAAGCAGAAGATATTAAGAGATGGCAAGAATACACAGAAGAACTGTACAAAAAAGATCTTCACAACCCAGATAATCATGATGGTGTGATCACTGACCTAGAGCCAGACATCCTGGAATGTGAAGTCAAGTGGGCCTTAGAAAGCATCACTACGAACAAAGCTAGTGGAGGTGATGGAATTCCAGTTGAGCATTTCCAAATCCTGAAAGATGATGCTGTGAAAGTGCTGCACTCAATATGCCAGCAAATTTGGTAAACTCAGCGGTGGCCACAGGACTGGAAAAGGTCCGTTTTCATTCCAATCCCAAAGAAAGGCAATGCCAAAGAATGCTCAAACTATCGCACAATTGCACTTATCTCACACGCTAGTAAAGTAATGCTCAAAATTCTCCAAGCCAGGCTTCAGCAACATGTGAACCATGAACTTCTTGATGTTCAAGCTGGTTTTAGAAAAGGCAGAGGAACCAGAGATCAAATTGCCAACATCTGCTGGATCATAGAAAAAGCAAGAGAGTTCCAGAAAAACATCTCTTTCTGCTTTATTGACTATGCCAACGCCTTTGACTGTGTGGATCACAATAAACTGTGGAAAATTCTGAAACAGATGGGAATACCAGACCACCTGATCTGCCTCTTGAGAAATTTGTATGCAGGTCAGGAAGCAACAGTTAGAACTGGACATGGAACAACAGACTGGTTCCAAATAGGAAAAGGAGTTCGTCAAGGCTGTATATTGTTACCCTGTTTATTTAACTTATATGCAGAGTACATCATGAGAAAGACTGGACTGGAGGAAACACAACCTGGAATCAAGATTGCCAGGAGAAATATCAATAACCTCAGATATGCAGATGACACCGCCCTTATGGCAGAAAGTGAAGAACTCAAAAGCCTCTTGATGAAAGTGAAAGTGGAGAGTGAAAAAGTTGGCTTAAAGCTCAACATTCAGAAAACAAAGATCATGGCATCTGATCCCATCACTTCTTGGGAAATATATGGGGAAACAGTGGAAACAGTGTCACACTTTATTTTTCTGGGCTCCAAAATCACTACAGATGGTGACTGCAGCCATGAAATTAAAAGACGTTTAAGGAAGGAAGGTTATGACCAACCTAGATAGCATATTCAAAAGCAGAGACATTCCTCTGCCAACAAAGGTCCATCTAGTCAAGGCTATGGTTTTTCCTATGGTCATGTATGGATGTGAGAGTTGGACTGTGAAGAAGGCTGAGGGCCAAAGTATTGATGCTTTTGAACTGTGGTATTTGAGGAGACTCTTGAGAGTCCCTTGGACTGCAAGGAGATCCAACCAGTCCATTCTGAAGGAGATCAGCCTTGGGGGATTTCTTTGGAAGGAATGATGCTAAAGCTGAAACTCCAGTACTTTGGCCACCTCATGCGAAGAGTGGACTCATTGGAAAAGACTCTGATGCTGGGAGGGATTGGGGGCAGGAGGAGAAGGGGATGACAGAGGATGAGATGGCTGGATGGCATCACTGACTCGATGGACGTGAGTCTCAGTGAACTCTGGGAGTTGGTGATGGACAGGGAGGCCTGGCGTGCTGCGATTCATGGGGTTGCAAAGAGTCAGACACGACTGAGCGACTGATCTGATCTGATCTGAAGTTCATTCAGAAAAGACTGAGTAGGGAGCATGTGATCCTTTGTCTAGACAAAATAACGGGAGTGATAATTACTGTGTCAGGGTGAGAATTCTTGCAGGGGGCAATGCCCAGAGCCAGGTGGTTTAAGTCTTTCTTTGGCCAAGTAACACATAGCATTCTTTTTCCATGCTGCCTTTCATAGACCTGATAACTCACAAATTTCCAATAAATTATTTTTTTAGTGTTAAAGACTATGAAATATTTATCTAATTGCTATTTTCCAAGGATAAGAAAGTTTATTAGTTTTTTAAAATATATATATCAAATGCCTCTTGTGTGTTAGACACTATGCTAGATCCTTGACTGGAGCAAGATATCTACGCTTTAAAATCTCACAGTCCATAGTGGGTAGAGATATGAAAAGAATTGCAATACAGAATGACAGATCCTATAATGTAGACTCAGTGGGAACTCAGTGGAGGAGAAAGCATTATTACTACACTTTTTAAATAAAAAATGATAGGTAATATTTTCATTAATCTTCAGTTCAGTTCAGTTCAGTCGCTCAGTCATGTCCAACTCTTTGCGACCCCATGAAACGCAGCATGCCAGGCCTCCCTGTCCATCACCATCTCCTGGACTGCACTCAGACTCACGTCCATTGAGTCAGTGATGCCATCCAGCCATCTCATTCTCTGTCTTACTATGCTGCAATTTCTGAGGGCTTCACTGTATTAACTTACTTAAGCTTCACATTAGCCCTGTGATGTGGATACCTTCCCCACTCTACAGAAAATAATACTGAATTTTTCAAAATCACAGACTCAGTAAATGGCAAGGCTGGGATTTAAGTCCAGGCAAGTTTGCTCTCCTGTGCTTCTTGACCTCCACATTTTACTACATCTTAAAATGGGCAAGGCATGGAACTGGAAATTTCTGTCTCTAACTAGTTCTGGATCCATCTGGAGAGATTACACACCCTAGTATTTCCTTTATTAGTTAAATAAGAGACTGGACTAAACATGTTGTATTCTGCACTAACATAATACTTAAATAGGTAAAATTGAGGACTCTGACTCAAATTCAAGACCAGCAACTAACTGGTTGAAACAGGTTAAGTCAGTCAGTCAACACTCTTATGTATCCAAACCATTCCATAACCTATCACTAAAAATTTATGGGTTTCTAAATATACCATATACTCAAAATTTTCCAAAGAACATTAAAAGAATGTTCTGTGCCTTACAATGGGCAAGGTATGGAATTTGAAATCTCTGTCTCTAAGTAGTTCGGGAACCATGGACAGATTATTCACCCTCAACTCAGTTCAGTCACCCAGTTGGCTCGGACTCTCTGCGACCCCATAAACTGCCCATGCCATGCTTCCCTGTCCATCACCATCTCCCAGAGCTTGCTCAAACTCATGTCCATTCAGTCAGTGATGCCATCCAACCAACTCATCCTCTGTCATCCCCTTCTCCTCCTGCCTTCAATCTTTTCCAGCATCAGGGTCTTCTCCAATGAGTCAGTTCTTCGCATTTACTGGCCAAAGTATCAGAGCTTCAGCTTCAGCATCAGCCCTTCCAATGAATATTTAGGACTGATTTCCTTTATGGTTGACTGGTTTGATCTCCTTGCAGTCCAAGGGACTCTCAAGAGTCTTCAACACCACAATTCAAAAGGATCAATTCTTTAGCACTCAGCTTTCTTTATGGTCCAACTCTCACACCCATACATGACTACTAGAAAAACTCCAGTATGTTGGGGGCCGGCGTGAGGCACTCCGCCCATGGCAAAGGTCATGAGGAAGGAGGCTCGACATACGCAAAGGTGGGATCGAGCCTCAGGAGTACCCCTGGAAATTCTCAAGCATCTACCCCCATAACCAGAGCCTGCCTACTTTGCTACTGTGTGCTCTCACCTACACCTCTGACTTTATGGGGGGCTGTACCCCACCACCTCTTTCGGAGAAGGAGTTAACTTAGAGCTCCAGTTAATAATAATTCCTGGGCATGATAGGAGTGTTTCAACATACAAACTCCTCTGAAGGTTCTCTAGCCTGCCTGACAGGGTTGTCCGGCCACATGTGATTGCTCACAGCCTCCCAACCGTGAGAGGCACGAGATGCTTTAAACCTTCTAAAAACAGGTTCCTTAGAAAAGTTAGAAAACCATTAGTATAAGTATAGTGGGCTGATTAGAAATTGTATTGGTGAAGGGTTTTTCATTTGTTGAGCCAATGTTTGTTGCTAAGACTCCACATCCCCTGCCCTCACACACATTAATGAATATATAGAAGAAATAAGTATTAACCTCTGATATTAATCACGTTAGACCTTAGGCTAAGTAACTTCTTTCCTTAACTAAAACCCACTACACCCTTACCCTATAGAAATGTAACTTTATTTGGGTGGCGTCTGTTTTAAGAATAATCACCCTTGGAGAAAAAAGTGTTCTGGTTGACTGACCACTGTCACGAGGAGAGGGTCATAAATTGTCAGCTGGCCCCCCTGGCCAGAAGATGATGTAACACCCCTAAGACCTCTGAATACATTTGTGTGAAGCACCTGACTTTAATCAAAGTCAGGACTGCTGTCCCCGCGTGACTTTTGTATAACATCTCAGTGTATAAAAACAGACTCTGGAAAATAAAGAACTGGGATCAGTTCCTCGAAAGACTGGTCTCCCCATGTCGCTCTCTCTCTCACTCTGGCTGAGTCTCCATCTGGAGCGTGGAACCCGCCATGCTTACTAATTATGCCTGGGCTTCTAAGATCCGACCGGGGAGGCCTCAGTGTCTCCTCTCCTTCAGGAGAACGGAAGGATGCCTGTGGCCTACGTAAGTGGTGCAAGCTTCTTGTCTTGAAGTTTTATTGGTCTCCCGCGTAAACCAAGCTACTCAGCCTCTTTTCTCCGCTGAATTTTCCTACTGAGCTATCCTCATTCTATTACTCTTTACATCTTTAATTAATGTCTAATTGAAGCTATTGTATCCTGATCCTCGCCGAAGCCATCTCCCCTTCGAATACCCTGGATCAGCCGGGGCTGGACCCCGGCATCTCTTTATATATCTGAAATATATAAAAGGAAAAATACATTGACTTATTGATTATTCTAATGCAGAAAAAGAAGAAGATAAATATGTGTAGGAGTTTGGCTTGACAGACAGTAGTAACATTCAACAACATATGGAAAACAGTAAAAGAAACAGACTGAGACAACACCTACAAAATTCTATCTTGAAAATAATAACAGTGATTAAGAATATAACTTTGTACTCAGAAGTGTCATTTAGTATTAGTATGCTTGCATGTTTAGTCACTTCAGTCCTTTTCAATGTTTTGTGACCCTACAGTCAGTAGCCTGCCAGGCTCCGCTGTTCATGGGATTCTCCAGGCAAGATTACTAGAATGGGTTGCCATGACCTCCTCCAGGAGATCTTCCTGATCCAAGGATCAAACCTGCATCTCCTATGTCTCCTGAATTGCAGGTGGATTCTTTTCCCACTGAGCCACCTGGGAAGCCCTAATACCTGTGTGGTGTGAAGTCAAGTGAAGTGAAGTGAAATTGCTCAGTCGTGTCCAACTCTTTGCGACCCCATGGACTGTAGCTTACCAGGCTCCTCGGTCCATGGGATTTTCCAGGCAAGAGTACTAGAGTGGGTTGCCATTTTCTTCTCCAAGGGATCTTCCCAATCCAGGGATCAAATCTGGGTCTCCCACATTGTAGGCAGATGCTTTACCATCTGAGCTACCAGGGAAGCCCCAATATCTGTGTAGCCTGGGGCAAATTTCTAAAAATCCCTAAAGTCTCAGTTTCCTCACCTATAAAACTAAAGTAATACAAGAACCAACTCAAAGTTGTTCTGAGGATTAAGTCAGCTAGCACATGTGAAGCACTTAGAATAGCAGGAAGTAAATGATAATTCCTCAACAAATGGTGGCCATTATAATAATTCCATTGAATTTGAGGTTGTGGAAGTCATCTGAAGGCAGACAAATCAGAAAATAGTTGGCAATATAGGTTTGGGACCAGGAGAAAGCCTGATGATGGACTGTGTTTCTTCAAAAGGTTCAAGTCTTCCAGACTTTTCATTGATCCATTTATTACCTAAATATGTGCTTCAACTATTCCTGATTCCCAGTTTGCAACTCTAGAAACCATTTTTCCAATACATCCAACCATTTCTCAACCTTCAGAAGTATCTTTAAACTCAATATATTCTTAAAATTGTTTTTATTTGTATAAATCAGTGTTGATGTTTTAACTATTTCAGCTCCCCTGCAAAACTGTAATACCCTACAAGACCCTATGCTGTGCTGTGCATTATAGTTGAATAAAAAAATATAATATTCTCCCTCTCAGTAAAACCTATGTCTATAGAAATAAACCTATTCAGACTATTTCTGACCCAATGGAAAATTATCCTAGAAACAACAAAATTTATTCCTTTCAATGAATAATTATTTGAGCACTTTTATGTGCCAGATACTTGATAATTTCTGTCCTAGGAACTGGAGATATAGTAGGAAAATAAAAAATTAAAAAAGACTAATTGGTGTAAAGGGATGCTGCTGCTGCTGCTGCTAAGTCGCTTCAGTCGTGTCTGACTCTGTGTGACCCCATGGGCTCCCTGTAAAGGGATAGAGAAGACAAAAAGTAAATAGGTATGAGCAAAACATACAGTATCTGAGATGATGATAAGTACAATGAATAAATAGAGAGCAGGAAAGAAGAATAAGGCATGTCTGGATTTTCAACGTTAAGTAGGTAGCCATAGAAGACCTCACTAAGAAGGTGACATGTAAATGAAGACCTGAAGGAAGTGAAGTAGTGGACCATGAAGCTATAATTTGGGTGAATCAGTTCTCCAGCAACGAGAATAAGTGTCAAGAATAGACAGGTTAGCAAAGAAGAAAGTAGAGAAACCAGGTAAGAAGCTATTGTAATAACGCAACCAAGAAATGATAATGGCTTGAACTAGATGAGAAATAGTGGAGTTCTGGATATGTTTTGAATGTAGAGCCATCAGAATTTGCTTAAGGATGGAATGCAGGATGTAGGAGAAAAAAGAATTGAGGATGATGCCAAGGTTTGGGGCCTGAAAATTGAAAGAATGGCATTTCCATTACTCAAAACAGATGAGGAGTGAGAATTCCTCTTGTATTTAACAAGAAGGAAGTTATTGAAGACCTTCACAAGAGCAATTCATAGAGTGGTAGGAGGCAATTTAAGAAACCATAGGAAGAGAGAAATTTAAGTATAGACAATTATACTCCAGGAGACTAAGAAAGAAAGCAAAGAGAGCAGAAACTGGAGGGAAGGTAGGCTCAAAAAATAAAAAAATAGAAGTCAGTTATTGTTTACCTTAAAAACTAGATGAGTAAAGTGAAAATAAACACCTCATCTTGTCTTTTCAAATTATTTCATTACATCCTATTTGTGAGGTTTATTTTTGTTGTTTTTGCTTCCTTCCCTGCAGCAAGTTAGCAAAATATTGAAGTAATTGGACTCATTCAACTCAAATTACAACAATGTAACAATAATGTCTCAAACAAATTAACTGTAAGAATATGTATAAAATAAGCAACAAATCTTTTTTATCAGAAGGGGAGGTAGAATATTCACTGGGAAAAGAGTTTAGTAGTTTGATCAGCGATGAATAAGAATCCTTTCTTTTGTTAAAATCTCTGATTACATAAAAGTGCACAAATATTTTTAAACTGTATCATGGTGTCAGTTCTCTCACCATGAAATTTTAATTCCTGTGGTCCAGTAGACATAGATCTGCTGGAGACAGGAAGCAAAGAATGCCATTCAGCTGAATGAATGAATGAATCATTATGGTAAACTAAATAAAATTTCCAGAGTCAGGTCAGGACATCAGGGATAACAACAGTGTGACTCTCTTCATAAGGGCATGGAAGTTTTGGGTTTTTATTTTCCACCAAGAGTGAAAAAAGATACTGATTTTGAGCTTCATTCAAAATATTCTACTAGAGTCTCTTCCATGATAGTATGGAATAAATTTGTCTCGTTCCCTGTTGTTTTTCCAGGATCCATCATCGCTCTGCATGTCTATTATGAATTCAACAAATATTTTTAGTGAACAACTGAATGAAAGCATGCAGTAATTAGTTAAATGAATAAATGAATGAATAGCACCATAGTCCTATGAAACTACATTAGACTATAAATTCACAGGAAGAGTCTCAACTAATAAAAACACTTCTACAGTAAAAACCACCACACCTAACTCTACTGGAACCACATACTTAGAACACTTTAAACACTGCACGTTATCAATATTGATTATTCAAACCAAAAATTATTACTAACCTCACTGGTAAAGTAAAACATTAAAGTGGCTTTGTTTTAGAAGCACTGTAGGCGTTCAAGAGTTACAGTTCTTAAAAGTAAGACTGTCTTTATTTTGAGAGAATAATCATGAAGAAATCTGTGATGTAACCATAAATAAGAATACTGGTGTTGAAGGCTCAGAGGTGTGTCCTTTAAACACTATAAAATGGATTAATCTTTAGCCCAACTGTGCCCTTCTAGAACAACAGAAATATTTCCCACATATATATTAATATCTCCCACTTGATATCACTTATTACTAAATTACAGAGACTTTTAGGAATATACTATTCAATATTTTTATTCTTTGGCTAATGGAGAGTACATCACACCTGAGGGTGGAGAATTTCCCTAAAAGAAACAGATGATTCTTTCTGTCAATCATCATGGGGCAGGCCTTAGACTGGGCATAAAAAGGAGCTTCTCTGAAATCCAGGATTGCTATAGATTTCTCTATGGTGAGGATAGAGCTTTCCCTGCCACATGATGCCACATGGGAACAAATGGATATGGGGAAAACAGCTTTGAGAACTTCAGACCATCTTTATTCATCAGTACGTTTCTAGAATAACAATATTTCAGTGTGTGAACGACTAGTAGAGGGTGGAAAGAACCACCAAGACATATCAGCCAAACACAAAAAATTCCTTTGGTAGTCCCAGACATTAATTCAGTAAAGGAATCTAGCAGAAAAAATATTAACCACCCTATCTGTTGAATGCAAGTTCTGAGCCATGGTTTGGATCTTATATTGGAATTTTATTGTTTTGCCTCTTTTATGGAAAATGTCCTGCTTAGCTCGAATTTATTGGTCCAGAAATGAGCACCTGATCCAATGTGAGCTAACAGCATTAGTATCTTTCTCCTGGGTTCTTAAACTTGATACGGGACACATCTAGTCTCCATGCTTCTCTACTGGAGGAATGAGAGGCTCTAGAGCTGATATGAGACCATGACTCACCATAGGAAAAATACTTGCAGGAGAATGCATAAAATATCACAGAAAATAAGCAAGGAGAGATGTAATGAGTGACAAGTAATAATTATCCCTCAAATCTATGTACAGTCCAGCACTTCTTGTGGTTTGATAACCAAAGCCAATAAACATTTTCTTCCAAAGCTACTTTAAACTGAATTTCTTTCTCTTTCAATTCTAAAACCAGTACCCCTTCACTAACCACTTGCCTTATGCTGAAATGACTATGTTATGGGCATTTTGACATTTACTGATGTATTTATAAAATATATTCAAAAGAGTCAATAGTGGATGGGTTAGGAGTTTGCAGAACTAGCAAATGGGTTAATATTACATAACTCATAAAGTTTCTATTCAACATAATTTGTTAATAAAGGACTTGTAGTACAACTCATATTTGATCTGGAAGCTTTTTATTCACTGGACAAATACTTGTTTCATGTGACAACTCTGTAAAATAAAACATGATACCAATGTTCTATGCATATGAATCACCTGGGAATCTTGTTAAAATACAAATTCTAGTTCAGTAGGTCTGAAGTGGGGCCCAAGATCCTGCATTTCTCACAAGCACCTAGGTGATGCCAATGTTGCTGGTATGAAAACCTCATTTGAGTACCAAAGTACTAGAAACTCTAGGAAAGTCTATTAATCATTCTTGAGAAGCTTTTAGAGAAGGATGAAATAAATATTAAATGCTACCTTAGTAAAAATAAAGTGTTACAGCAACCAAGCAATACGTGCGACACTGGTTATACGATCTCTAAGTTAAGAAGGTTCAGTAAAGAGGAAAAGGATTGGTTATGGGATCAGGAATTGATTGGAAACAAGCCACAGAGTAAGGTTCATGCATAGATAAAAGTCAGTATTGTTGAACAGATTACACAAATTCTAAAAAGTCTTTTTAGGGACTTTCCTGACAGTCCAGTGGTTAGGACTCAGATTCCACTGCAGGGGGCATGGATGGCATGGATTTGATCCCTGGTCAGGGAACTAAGATCTGCAAGCTGCATGGCGCAGCCCCCCTCCCCCCAAAAAAGATTAAGTACTTTTACAATTTACAAATCAATAGGGCTACTTCAAATTGGCTATATCAAATTGTCATTTCAGAAAAAGATATTCACAAATAAGTATAATATAAGCACTTACCCAATAAACATTCATTAATTTTCTACTGTATGCTAGGAGGTGTTCTAGGCACTGAAGATAAAGTATAAAATAAAATACCAAGAAAAATCAGACTATAATAAGTACAAAAATCAGTACCTAGTTAGGGTTAAGAACCTTGGGTATAAAATATATATATATATATATATATATGCATTAGGAATTCAGAGGGAAAAGACTGACTGAGGCTATCAAGGAAGACCCATGAAGGAGATAGCAACTGGTCTCAGTTATTAGCAAGGAGTAAGATTTCCAGAGGTAGAAATAAATAATAAGGCATTTTACATTGAGGAGATGGCCTAAGTGGAGAAAGAAAAGCAGCAGTTTAATTCAGGAATTGAAAGGAGCTCAAAAGCCAGTTCCCTGTGACAACCTAGAGGGGTGGGATGGGGTGGGAAGTGGGTGGGAGGTTCAAGAGGGAGAGGACATATGTATACCTAAGGCTGATTCACATTGATGTATAGCAGAAACCAACATAATATTGTAAAGCAATTATCCTCCAATTAAAAAATAAATTTTAAAAAGAGCTCATATTGGCTGAATAATAAGGTCATAATAAGACAACTGCTACCCACTCCAGTATTCTGGCCTGGAGAATTCCATGGACTGTATAGTCCATGGGGTTACAAAGAGTTGGACACAACTGAACCACTTTCACTTTCACTCAACTGCAAATGATGAGGTTAAACAGATAGGATTGAAATTAATCTTAAAAATATACAAGCAGCTCATGCAGCTCAATTCCAGAAAAATAAACAACCGAATCAAAAAATGGGCCAAAGAACTAAACAGACATTTCTCCAAAGAAGACATACAGATGGCTAACAAACACATGAAAAGATGCTCAACATCACTCATTATCAGAGAAATGCAAATCAAAACCACAATGAGGGACCATCTCATGCTGATCAGAATGGCTGTTATCAAAAAGTCTACAAACAATAAATGCTGGAGAGGGTGCGGAGAAAAGGGAACCCTCTCACACTGTTGGTGGGAATGCAAACTAATACAGCCACTATGGAGAACAGTGTGGAGATTCCTTAAAAAACTGGAAATAGAACTGCCATACAACCCAGCAATCCCACTGCTGGGCATACACACTGAGGAAACCAAAATTGAAAGAGACACGTGTACCCCAATGTTCATCACAGCACTGTTTACAATAGCCAGGGCTTGGAAGCAACCTAGATTTTCATTGGCAGATGAATGGATAAGAAAGCTGTGGTACCTATACACAATGGAATATTACTCAGCTATTAAAAAGAATGCATTTGAATCAGTTCTAATGAGGTGGATGAAACTGGAGCCTATTATACAGAGTGAAGTAAGTCAGAAAGAAAAACACCAATACAGTAAGTATGCTGCTGCTGCTGCTGCTAAGTCGCTTCAGTCGCATCCGACTCTGTGCGACCCCATAGATGGCAGCCCACCAGGCTTCTCCGTCCCCGGGATTCTCCAGGCAAGAACACTGGAGTGGGTTGCCATTTCCTTCTCCAATGCATGAAAGTGAAAAGTGAAAGCAAAGTCGCTCAGTCATGTCTGACTCCTAGCAACCCCATGGACTGTAGCCGACCAGGCTTCTCTGTCCATGGGATTTTCCAGGCAAGAGTACTGGAATGGGTTGCCATTTCTTTCTCCACCAATACAGTATATTAACGCATATATATGGAATTTAGAAAGATGGTAATGATGACCCTATATGCCAGGAGCCGGCATATTGCATATTGAGTGCATATTGCATATTGCATATTGAGTGCAGCACTTTCCACAGCATCATCTTTCAGGATCTGGAATAGCTCAACTGGAATTCTATCACTGCCAGGAGCCAGCGTGAGGAACTCCGCCCATGACAAAGGTCATGAGGAAGGAGGCTTGGCATACACAAAGGCGGGATCAAGCCTCAGGAGTCTCCCTGGAAATTCTCGAGCATCTACCCCCCAAACCAGAGTCTGCCTACTTTCTGCTTTGTGCTTTCACCTACACCTCTGACTTTACGGGGGGCTGTCCCCCACTACCTCTCTCTGAAAAAAGAGTTAGCTTACAGCTCCAGTTAATAATTCCTGGGTGTGACAGTGTTTCAACCTACAAACTCCTTTGGAAGTCCTCTAGCCTGCCTGAATAGGTTTTTCTGGCCACATGTGATTGCTCAGAGCCTCCCAACTGTGAGAGGCATGAGATGTTCTAAACTGTCTAAATACAGATTCCTTTGAGCAGTTAAAAGATTCATTAGAAATTGTATTGGTGAAGGGATTTTCACTTGTCGGGCCAATGTTTGCTGCTAAGTTTCCATATCCCTTACCTGCTGTGTCCCTGGCAGTGTATTGATTAATATAATCGGTGTAAGTAGTAGCTTTAATGTTTGTAACCTGGGACCCTTGAGTTAATTCTTTTTCTTGTTATAGCCCACCACACCTTTGCTCTGTAGGAATGCAACTTTATCTAATGCTTTTGGAGGGTGGCGCTTGACTTATCACCTTTAGAGAAAAATAAGTTTTCTGAAGAAAGGGTCTTAAAATGTTAACAGGCCTCTGGGCCAGAAGATGATGCAAATCACCTAAACTTTTGCATATGATAAGTTTGCAGGAAGAAAGTCTGGCTTACTGCATGACTCTACCCCTTCCCCCATTATCCTCTATGCATAACTTAAGGTATAAAAACTACTTTGGAAAATAAAGTGCAGGCCTTGTTCACCAAAACTTGGTCTCCCCATGTCGTTCTTTCTCTCACCTTCTGGCTGAATTATTCAGCCTCTTTTCTCCACTGAATTTCCTCACTGAGCTATCCTTATTTCAGCCTCTTTTCTCCACTGAATTTCCTCACTGAGCTATCCTCATCCTATTACTCTTTATATCTTTGATAAATATTTAAATAAATAGGTCGCCTATGCCGTCTCTCCTTCGAATACCCTGGATCAGCCGGGGCTGGACCCCAGCACCTATATGCGAGACAGCAAAAGAGACACAGATGTAAAGAAGACTTTTGGACTCTGTGGGAGAAGGCGAGAGTGGGATGATCTGAGAGAATAGCATTGCAACATGTATATTATCATATGTGAAATAGATCGCCAGTCCAGGTTCAATGCATATAAGAAGGGTGCTCAGGGCTGGTGCACTGGGATGACCCTGTGGGATGGGATGGGGAGGGAGGTGGGAGGGGGGTTCAGGATGGGGAACACAAGTACACCCATGGCCGATTCATGTGAATGTATGGCAAAAACCACTACAATATTGTAAAGTAATTAGCCTCCAATTAAAATAAATTAATTTTAAAAGAAAGAGATAGGGTTGATTCAAATCATCTATTCTAGGTGCAGTGCCTTTGCACTAGCCAGATTTTTACCCTATGCCAGAACTCTCTTTCCCTAAATGTTCAAATGTCTTTCTCCTCATTATTCAGATTTCAAGCTAAAAGTTCATCCTCAAGAAAATTTTCCCTGAAATCTCTTTTTAAAGAACTCAAATCTTAATTTACATTAATCATCTTTTTATTAACTATCTCCCCTAAAATATAAGCTCCACTTTCACTTCTAGTCATTACAGAAACAGTGATTGGATTTACTCTCCTTTATAAAACCTGAACAAAATATGTGAAACACAGTTATTTAACATGGGCAATGCAGAACAGTGATCCCTAAGAGAGGGAAACAAAGTGGACCGTCTGAATGCTCCAGCTTACTAAAGCTTAGAGAATGGCTGTAGTACAAGAAGGGGGACTCCAAGCATAGCTTGATGGTCTCCTTAAGTTGAACAGATGAAATTTAGGAACAGAGACTACCTTCAAGGGTGGAGGGTAGGGGGCAAGGTAATTAGAGTGAGCAAGGCAGACAAAAGAAGAAAGAGATATACAGAGAGGGAGATAATGTAGAGGGACCCCTCCAGTTTTTAGCTGGATAATGATTAAGCATGTAAAAAAACTCATTATTCATAGGGCACTGGATAGATTACTTAGAAATGCATTGTGTCAGATGTGGGGAAAAATTAGCCCTAGTTTAAAGACTGCTTTGTTCCTTAAAATCAAGATTTGAAAGGATAAATTGTTCCCAAGTAACTTAACTGTGTCCTTAAAAAAAAAACAACACTCAAGAATATTTACAAGAAAGAAAAAAAAAGAAAAGAAAAATTACCCAGTATTCAGCAAGGTAAAATTCACAGTGTTTAGCAACTAATAAAACATTATAAGGCATGTTAAAATGCAGGAAAATACAACCCATAGTGAGGATTTAAAAATCAATTAAGAAAAATAGACTCAGAAATAAAACAGATAAAAAGATGCTCAACATCACTCATTATCAGAGAAATGCAAATCAAAACCACTATAAGGTACCATTTCACACCAGTCAGAATGGCTGCGATCCAAAAGTCTACAAATAATAAATGCTGGAGAGGGTGCGGAGAAAAGGGAACCCTCTTACACTGTTGGTGGGAATGCAAACTAGTACAGCCACTATGGAGAACAGTGTGGAGATTCCTTAAAAAACTGGAAATAGAACTGCCTTATGATCCAGCAATCCCACTGCTGGGCATACACACTGAGGAAACCAGAAGGGAAAGAGACACGTGTACCCCAATGTTCATCACAGCACTGTTTATAATAGCCAGGATATGGAAGCAACCTAGATGTCCATCAGCAGATGAATGGATAAGAAAGCTATGGTACATATACACAATGGAGTATTACTCAGCCATTAAAAAGAATACATTTGAATCAGTTCTAATGAGGTGGATGAAACTGGAGCCTATTATACAGAGTGAAGTAAGCCAGAACGAAAAACACCAATACAGTATACTAACGCATATATATGGAATTTAGAAAGATGGTAACAATAACCTTGTGTACGAGACAGCAAAAGAGACACTGATGTATAGAACAGTCTTATGGACTCTGTGGGAGAGGGAGAGGGTGGGAAGATTTGGGAGAATGGCATTGAAACATGTAAAATATCATGTATGAAATGAGATGCCAGTCCAGGTTCGATGCACGATACTGGATGCTTGGAGCTAGAGCACTGGGACGACCCAGAGGGATGGTATGGGGAGGGAGGAGGGAGGTAGGTTCAGGATGGGGAACACATGTATACCTGTGGTGGATTCATTTTGATATTTGGCAAAACTAATACAATTATGTAAAGTTTAAAAATAAAATAAAATTTAAAAAAAAAGAAAACATAAGCAGAAATAGTAGACAAAGACAAAATGATTATTATAACTATATCGCATACTTCAAGAAGACATAGAAATAAGTCATTATGTTAGTTAAAGAGACATACACTACTATACTTACAGAAATGTAAAGAATTATAAGGAAATATTATAAATATTGGAATACTATGCCAACATATTAATAACATATTAAATAGACATATTTCAAGAAAGACAAACTATTAAAATTGAAACAAGAATAGAAAATCTGAATAGACCTATAACAAGTAAAACAGATTAAATTAGTAATTTAAAATCTTCCTACAAAGAAAAGCACAGATGCAAATAACTTCACTGTGAATTTCATCAAACATTTTTTAAAAAGTTAATGTGATTACATCATATACTCTTTCAGAAACCAAAAGGGCACACTTTGCTACCACTATGGGGGAAAAACCAGCATGAAGCTTCCTCAAAAATTAGGAAGTACCATGTGATCCAGCAATCCCACTTCATGATACATATCTGAAGGAAAAGAAATCACTATCTTAAAAAGATATTTGCACCACCATGTTCATGGCAACATTTATTCACAACAGCCAAGATATGAAAAAGACCTAAATATCTGTTATGGATGAGTAGATAAAGAAGATGTAGGGTATATATACAATGGAATATTATTCAGTCATAAAAATAAGGAAATGCTGCCATTTGTGACAACATGGATGAACCTTGAGGATATTATGCTAAGTGTAATAAATAAAACAGATTAAGAAAAGTACTAATTTATATATGGAATCTAAAAAACCCTAACTCATAGAAAGAGGGTAGAATAGTGACTGCCAGGTGACAGGGTGGGGAAAAAAATGGGAAGATACCGGTCAAAGTATACAAACCACTAATTACAATGTTTAAAAGTTCTGAGGAACTAATAAACAGCATGTGAAGTAAAGGTCACTCAGCTGTGTCCAACTCTTTGCAACCCCATAGACTGTAGCCCACCAGGCTCCTCTGTCCATGCGATTCTGAAGACAAGAATACTAGAGTGGGTAGCCATTTCCTTCTCCAGGGTACTTCCCAACCCAGGGATTGAATCCGAGTCTCCAGCATTGCAAACAGATTCTTTAACATCTGAGCCATCAGGGAACATAGTGACTATATTTAACACTGTATTATATACTTGAAAGTTGCTAAGATAATAAATCTTAAATGTTCTTACTACAAGAAAAGATAATTACATGAGTTGATGAAAGCATTACCTAACCTTAATACGGTAATCATTTTGCAATATACATGTGTATCAAATCATCACATTATATACCTTAAACTTATACAATATTATATGTCAATTATACCTTATTAAAGCTGGAAAAAGTTAAAAGTTTTTAAAGTTTCAAGAAAGAAAATGTGCCAGTTAACTCATTATCATTTAGTGACTATCCCTCTTTCTTTTTGAAATAATAACCTCTTTTTAAATTAATATTTAGTAAAATCTTGTATGTCCAGTGGTTCTCAAACTTTTATGTGCCTTAGAATCACCTGGCACACTTGTTAAGCCATTTATTGTTGGGCCTCACCTTGTCTTACACATAGCCAGGTGATTCTAATGATGTTGGTCCAGTGATCACACTTTAAGAACAAGCTTCAATATCCCAATTCCATTGGCATGGTGATTAAGAGCTAAATCTGGGACTTAAATGCTGAATCAAACCGTACTGCCTTGGGAAAATCTATAATTCTCTATAATCTTCTGTATCCTGATTTTAAAATGCAGATAATAACTGTACCAATATCATTTAACTGTTGAGGATTACATTTGATAATATGTATAATGCCTGTTCTGGGTTCCCTTACCCTACTGCTCTCCACCTGGGTGCACTTTCCCAATAAAGTCTCTTGCTTTGTCAGCACATGTGTCTCCTCAGACAATTCATTTCCGAGTGTTAGACAAGAGCCCAGTTTCAGGCCCTGGAAGGGGTCCACCTTCCTGCAACAAATGGCGACTCTGGCGGGGACTCTTCTTCGCTAAGACTGACATCCTGACCACTCGGAGTACCAGGGGCCAGCTTGTCTGCCAATGGACCAGACCCAGTGGCTGCAATTGGGACCCTTTTGTCCCTGATCTCCTCCTAACGCGGACAACCAGCCAGAATGCCCTGACTGGCCCCTACAGTGGATTGGTCTATAGAGAAGACAGCTGACCTGATCTCACCTTAAAATGATGCTCAAGCAGGAGAAACTACACTACACCAGGATGAGAAGATGACGACATCAGAGGTAGACAGCTTGCTCAAGATGCTAGACCTGATTTGTATGATCATTTATGTTTTCTTGACTTCTTAGACCTCTGCATATAAATCAAATGCTTTTCTATCATAGGCCTGATTCTATGCTAGTTTTAGAAATCAACTCAATTGTTGGGTTTGTGGCCAATTACCTGTGTTTAGTTCTTGGTTACCTTGTTAAATTTCTCTACTACAAGACTCTAACTGGTTGGCCCTGAGAAAATTTACCTAAAAAAAAATTATAGTCATATTCAGGTTACTGTGATATTACTAGATGGGATCCCCTCACTGGGCCAATTAATTATGCCTGCTCTGACTCTGGCCATAAATTTGAGCTTTTTTCTATTACTCAAGATCAATCAGAGCAACAAGAAAAGTTTCAGCAAAGGAGGAAAAAATCTCCCACAATTATGCGCTGGATTTATATAGGTAACACCAGGCTATGGTAATTTAGGTTTAAAGTTTCCTCTGTATTGGAAACAATTAGATCATACTAAGGGCAGACACACTGAAACCATACTCACAGAAAACTAGTCAATCTAATCACACTAGGACCACAGCCTTGTCTAACTCAATGAAACTAAGCCATGCCCCTGGGGCCACCCAAGACGGGCAGGTCATGGTGGAGAGATCTGACAGACTGTGGTCCACTGGAGAAGGGAATGGCAAACCACTTCAGTATTCTTGCCTTGAGAACCCCATGAACAGTATGAAAAGGCAAAATGATAGGATACTGAAAGAGGAACTCCCCAGGTCAGTAGGTGCCGAATATGCTACTGGAGATCAGTGAGAAATAACTCCAGAAAGAATGAAGGGATGGAGCCAAAGCAAAAACAATACCCAGCTGTGGATGTGACTGGTGATAGAAGCAAGGTCCGATGCTGTAAAGAGTAATATTGCATAGGAACCTGGAATGTCAGGTCCATGAATCAAGGAAAATTGGGAGTGGTCAAACAAGAGATGGCAAGAGTGAATGTCGACATTTTAGGAATCAGTGAACTAAAATGGATTGGAATGGGTGAATTTAACTCAGATGACCATTATATCTACTACTGTGGGTAGGAATCCCTCAGAAGACATGGAGTAGCGATCATGGTCAACAAAAGAGTCCGAAATACAGTAATTGGATGCAATCCCAAAAATGACAGAATGATCTCTGTTCGTTTCCAAGGCAAACCATTCAATATCACAGTAATCCAAGTCTATGCCCCAACCAGTAACGCTGAAGAAGCTGAAGTTGCATAGTTCTATGAAGACCTACAAGACCTTTTAGAACTAACACCCAAAAAAGATGTCCTTTTCATTATAGGGGACTGGAATGCAAAAGTAGGAAGTCAAGAAACACCTGGAATAACAGGCAAATTTGGCCTTGGAATACAGAATGAACCAGGGCAAACACTAATAGAGTTTTGCCAAGAAAATGCACTGGTCATAACAAACACCCTCTTCCAACAACACAAGAGAAGACTCTATACATGGACATCACCAGATGGTCAACACCGAAATCAGACTGATTATATTCTTTGCAGCCAAAGATGGAGAAGCTCTATACAGTCAATAAAACAAGACCAGGAGCTGACTGTGGCTCAGATCATGAACTCCTTATTACCAAATTCAGACTTAAATCGAAGAAAGTAGGGAAACCCATTAGACTATTCAGGTATGCTGCTGCTGCTGCTAAGTCACTTCAGTCATGTCCAACTCTGTGTGACCCCATAGACAGCAGCCCACTAGGCTCCCCTGTCCCTGGGATTCTCCAGGCAAGAACACTGGAGTGGGTTGCCATTTCCTTCTCCAATGCATGAAAGTGAAAAGTGAAAGTAAAGTCACTCGGTCGTGCCCAACTCTTAGCGACCCCATGGACTGCAGCCCACCAGGCTCCTCTGTCCATGGGATTTTCCAGGCAAGAGTACTGGAGTGGGTTGCCATTGCCTTCTCCGATTCAGGTATGACCTAAATTAAATCCCTTATGATTATACAGTGGAAGTGAGAAATAGATTTAAGGGCCTAGATTTGATAGATACAGTACCTGATGAACTATAGAATGAGGTTCGTGACATTGTACAGGAGACAGGGATCAAGACCATCCCCATGGAAAAGAAATGCAAAAAAGCAAAATGGCTGTCTGGGGAGGCCTTACAAATAGCTGTGAAAAGAAGAGAAGCAAAAAGTAAAGGAGAAAAGGAAAGACATAAGCATCTGAATGCAGAGTTCCAAAGAATAGCAAGAAGAGTTAAGAAAACCTTCCTCAGCAATAAATGCAAAGAAATAGAGGAAAACAACAGAATGGGAAAGACTAGAGATCTCTTCAAGAAAATTAGAGATACCAAGGGAACATTTCACGCAAAGATGGGCTCAATAAAGGACAGAAAAGGTATGGACCTAACAGAAGCAGAAGATATCAAGAAGAGGTGGCAGGAATACACGGAAGAACTGTACAAAAAAGATCTTCATGTCCCAGATAATCACGATGGTGTGATCACTGACCTAGAGCCAGACATCCTGGAATGTGAAGTCAAGTGGGCCTTAGAAAGCATCACTACGAACAAAGCTAGTGGAGGTGATGGAATTCCAGTTGAGCTATTTCAAATCCTGGAAGATGATGCTGTGAAAGTGCTGCACTCAATATGCCAGCAAATTTGGAAAACTCAGCAGTGGCCACAAGACTGGAAAAGGTCAGTTTTCATTCCTATCCCAAAGAAAGGCAATGCCAAAGAATGCTCAAACTACCACACAATTGCACTCATCTCACACGCTAGTAAAGTAATGCTCAAAATTCTCCAAGCCAGGCTTCAGCAACATGTGAACCATGAACTTCCTGATGTTCAAGCTGGTTTTAGAAAAGGCAGAGGAACCAGAGATCAAATTGCCAACATCTGCTGGATCACAGAAAAAGCAAGAGAGTTCCAGAAAAACATCTCTTTCTGCTTTATTGACTATGCCAACGCCTTTGACTGTGTGGATCACAATAAACCGTGGAAAATTCTGAAAGAGATGGGAACACAGGACCACCTGACCTGCCTCTTGAGAAATCTGTATGCAGGTCAGGAAGCAACAGTTAGAACTGGACATGGAACAACAAACTGGTTCCAAATAGGTAAAGGAGTACGTCAAGGCTGTATATTGTCACCCTGTTTATTTAACTTATATGCAGAGTACAGCATGAGAAACACTGGACTGGAAGAAACACAAGCTGGAATCAAGATTGCCAGGAGAAATATCAATAACCTCAGATATGCAGATGACACTACCCATATGGCAGAATGTGAAGAGGAACTAAAGAGCCTCTTGATGAAAGTGAAAGTGGAGAGTGAAAAAGTTGGCTTAAAGCTCAACATTCAGAAAACGAAGATCGTGGCATCCGGTCCCATGACTTCATGGCAAATAGATGGGGAAACAGTGTCAGACTTTATTTTTGGGGGGTCCAAAATCACTGCAGATGGTGACTGCAGCCATGAAATTAAAAGACGCTTACTCCTTGGAAAGAAAGTTATGACCAACCTAGACAGCATATTCAAAAGCAGAGACATTACTTTGCTGGCTAGTCAAGGCTATGGTTTTTCCTGTGGTCATGTATGGATGTGAGAGTTGGACTGTGAAGAAGGCTGAGCGCCAAAGAATTGATGCTTTTGAACTATGGTGTTGGAGAAGACTCTTGAGAGTCCCTTGGACTGCAAGGAGATCCAACCAGTCCATTCTGAAGGAGATCAGCCCTGGGATTTCTTTGGAAGGAATGATGCTAAAGCTGAAACTCCAGTCCTTTGGCTACCTCATGCGAAGAGTTGACTCATTGGAAAAGACTCTGATGCTAGGAGGGATTGGGAGCAAGAAGAGAAGGGGATTACAGAGGATGAGATGGTTGGATGGAATCATAGACTCAGTGGACATGAGTTTGAGTAAACTCCGGGAGGTGGTGATGGACAGGGAAGCCTGGCTTGCTGCGATTCATGGGGTTGCAAAGAATCGGACATGACTAAGCAACTGAACTGAACTGAATAATGCCTGTATAGTATTGCTGGGCAAACAATAACTTCACAGCTCTTTATGTGTGTGTGCGTGTGTGTGTGTGTATGTGTGTGCGTGTGTGGTGTGCATGCATGCTCAGTTATTCCTACTCTTTGCAACCCTGTGAACTGAAGCACATAAGGTTCCTCTGTTCATGGGATTTTCCAAGAATACAGGAGTGGGTTTCCATTTCCTTCTCCAGGGGATCTTCCCAACCAATCTCCAGGGATTGATCCCAACAGATTGAACACATGTATCCTGATGTTCCTGCATCAGGTAGATTCTTTACTACTTGAGCCACCAGGAAAGCCCCTCTTTATTATTAGTACTGCGAGTTTGTCAGTGACTCAGACGGTAAAGAATCCGCCTGTAATGCAAGAGACCCAGGTTCAATCGCTTGGGGAGGTTGCGGTGGGGGTGTGGGGGGTGATGGTGGGAAGATTCCCTGGAGAAAGGCATGGCAACCCACTCCAGTATTATTGCCTGGAGAATCCCCATGGACAGAAGAGTCTGGTGGGCTGTAGTCCATAGCATCTCAATACTTGGACACAACTGAGCAACTTTCATTTTCACTTTCACTTTATTTATGTATTCTTCTGTTAATGAAGGTTAGATTCAATGAACTTTGCTGCCATAAATATTTTTATACATTTTTTTCTGGTACATTTGTGCAAAAGCCTTTCTAAAGCATATTCCTACAACAGAATGTGGAATTATAACGTGGTAAGAAGGGCTTCCCTGGTGGCTCAGCTTGTAAAGAATCTTCCTGCAATGCGGGAGACCTGGGTTTGATCCCTCAGTTGGGAAGATCCCCTAAAGAAGGGAACAGCTACCCACTCCAGTATTCTGGCCTGGAGAATTCCATGCACTCTATAGTCCACGGGGTCACAAAGAGTCAGACACGACTGAACGACTTACACTAAGAAGTTCCATTTTAGTAGGTAAAGCTAAATTGTTTTCCAAAGTGATCATATCACTTTCTGGGGCCAACAGTAAAGGATGAAATTCTTGTTGTCCCATATCTTTGTCAATACTTAATAAATTCCATTCCATTTGTTTTGCCAGTCTTGTGGATCTGAAATTGTATCTTGCAATTTTTATTTGCATTTACTTGATTACAAACAAGGTTGAGCAGCCTTTCTATATTTATAGGTTATTTGTGTTCCATCTTCGGAGAAATTCCTGTTTGTGTCTTTTGCTCATTTTTTTTTAAATTAGGGTTTTCATGTTTTAGGTGTTTGGTATACGTTCTGAATACTATTCTGTCAGTATATTGTTGCAAATATTTTCATCAGGTTTAACTGAGATTATACATGTGGATAGCAGTAAGTAAAGAGCAATTAGCAAAGTTTTTTTTTTTTTCCCCTCTGGCAATGAAACCTTTAAAGGTCATTCATTTCTGGGTTAAGTGCCTCCACCAAAAACACCGGGGTGATATACAGTCAGATTCTTCAGTTTCTACTTTAGTTCTCTCTCCAGCTCTTATATATGTCATGTAAGATAGATAGATGATAGGTAGATAGACAGATTGATTGATTGATTTTGGATAGACAGGTATACAGATAAATACATATATATATGTATCTTCCACTTGCATATTGCCACCAATCAGCTGGATCTCCATTTTATATTACAATGAAAATGGCCTAAACAAAGTGCCTTGTATTCACAAGAAGGTAGTGGGGGAGTATTTTAGCGTACTTCCAGCAGTTTCCAAATCTCACTGTACTTTTGAATCACCTGGGGTCCCTAAAAAATACTTATCCCTAGTTCTCACTCCTCTATACTCTGATTTAAATGGTAAGGCTGCAAACCATACAGTGGGAATGTAAAAAGCTCCCTAGGTGATTTTAATATGCCCTGAATTAGTCCTTGAAACTCAAAGTATTATACATGGACCATTAGCATTGTTATTACCCAGGAACTTATTAGAAAGCAAATTCTTAAAATTCAAACTATGTGATAAGACCTGAGATTTTTGAATATATAGTAAAGTTAGAAAACATACTGGCTTGTCCACAGTCACCTTGTGCCCCTACTGTGTCCTTCATTTCAGCTTAAAGAACTTTCAGCTATGTCTCCTTAATTTCAAAGGACAACTTTGACAAGTAGAGTATTTTGGGTGGCAGTTTTTACCTTTCAGCAGTTTGAACATATAATGGCACTCTCTTCTGGCCTGCAAAGTTTCCGCTATGAAATCCACTGATAGTCCTGTGGGGATTCCCTTGTATGTGAGGAATATCTTTTCTCTTGATGCTTTTAAAATTCTCTCTGATTTTAGACAGTTTTATTATACTGTGTTTTGGAGAAAATTATTTTGGGTTGAAATTTTGGTGGAATCTGTGAACTTCATGAATTTGGATATCCAAATCTCTCCCCAGATTTTTGATGTTCTGATCCATTATTCCTTTAAATAAGCTCTCTACCCCCACTTTCTCTCTTCTCTTCTTCTGGGACTCCAATAATGTATAATGCATTCAATTCAGTTCAGTTGCTCAGTCGTGTCCGACTCTTTGCGACCCCATGGACTGCAGCAAGCCAGGCTTCCCTGTCCATCACCATCTTGCAGAGTTTACCCAAATTCATGTCCATTGAGTTGGTGATGCCATCCAACCATCTCATCCTCTGTGATCCCCTTCTCCTCCTGCCCTCAATCTTTCCCAGCATCAGGGTCTTTTCAAATGAGTCAGCTCTTCACATCAGGTGGCCAAAATATTGGAATTTCAGCTTCAATATCAGTCCTTCCAATGAACACTCAGGACTGATCTCCTTTAGGATGGACTGGTTGGATCTCCTTGCAGTCCAAGGGACTCTCAAGAGTCTTCTCCAACACCACAGTTCAAAAGCATCAATTCTTCGGTGCTCAGCTTTCTTTATAGTCCAAACCTGACGTCCATACATGACTACTGGAAAAACCATAGCCTTGACTAGACGGACCTTTGTTGGCAAAGTAACGTCTCTGCTTTTGAATATGCTATCTAGGTTGGTCATAACTTTCCTTCCAAGGAGTAGGCGTCTTTTAATTTCATGGCTGCAGTCACCATCTGCAGTGATTTTGGAGCCCCCCAAAAATAAAGTCAGCCACTGTTTCCACTGTTTCCCCATCTATTTGCCATGAAGTGATGGGAACAGATGCCATGATCTTAGTTTACTGAATGTTGAGCCTGTATAATGCATAGACTATTTCTTTTAATGAATTCCATAATTCATGTAGGTTTTATTTACACTTTTTCATTCTTTTTCCTTTGTTCTCCTCTGACTGGATAATTTCAAATGACCTATCTTCTATTTAAAAATGTTTTTCTTCTGCTTGATCCAGCCTATTGTTGCTCATTCTTGATTTTTCATTTCACTTACTGTCTTTTTGAGCTCCAAAATTCCTGTTCAATCCTTTTTATGATCTCTGTATCTATGTTAAACTTCTTGTTATTATGTATTATTTTCCTGATTTTATTAAATTGTCTTTCTGCATTGTCTTACTAGACACTGAGCTTCCTTAAAACATCTATTTTAAATTCTGTATTAGGAAAATCACAGATCTCTATATCTTTGGGGTCAGTTTCCTTGATTTTTGATGTTCCTCAAAGTCTTTCATTGCTGTTTTCACATATGAAGAAGCAATCAATTCCTTCACTCTTTACTGGCTGGTTTCAGAAGAGAAATACCTTCTGTCCACTCTGTTAGGGATTCTCAGGCTTTCTTAAACTTTTGCTATGGATATACCTGCTCTATACCTTTTGTTCCCTCTTAAGATTGTATGCCACCTCTCAATAATGCAAAGCCAGGCCAGGTGCTAACAGCCTCTCTTTTGCTTTTCCTAGGACAGTGCTGGATGCTCAGTTAGTGTGATTTTTCCCAGTCCTGTAGAGTCAGTCTGACTTTCTGCTCATGGTCACTAGCCATCTATAAAGGCTCACTTTCTTGTAGCCAGCCATGGTTGAGGAGGGAGTGTGTGGATGAGGTGGGCCTGTGGGCAAGTGGGGAGGAAGCAGGAGTCACCAGTTTCTCATGGATGGGCTTCCTGATGGAGTCCATGACACAGTAGGATCAGCAAGCCCTTGATGCCCTTCAAGAGCACTGCCTGCTGTTCTCCTATTTAGGGCACACTACAGACTATTTTATACAGAGTGAGAAAGAAGTCAGTCTCTTTGGCAGCATCCTGAACAGCTGAGAAAACAAGCACTCACTCATATTTCTCACTTTCCCCCACGGGAGAAGTCATGTACTCAGAGATCTCTTTCAACATGGAGCTATGCCACCTTAGGGGAGAAGTAACATGGGTCAATTGAAATGGTTCTTCTTACCCTCTACAGTTCAGTTCAGTTCAGTAACTCAGTCGTGTCCAACTCTTTGCGACCCCATGGACTGCAGCATGCCAGGCTTCCCTGTCCATCACCACCTCCCGGAGTTTACTCAAACTCATGTCCACTGAGTCTATGATTCCATCCAACCATCTCATCTTCATTGTCCCCTTCTCCTCCTGCCTTCAATCTTTTCCAAAATCAGGATCTTTTCAAATGAGTCAGCTCTTTGCATCAGGTGGCCAAAGTATTGGAGTTTCAGCTTCAGCATCAGTCCTTCCAATGAATATTCAGGACTAATTTCCTTTACAGTTGACTGGTTTGTTCTCCTTGCAGTCCAAGGGACTCTCAAGAGTCTTCTCCAACACCACAGTTCAAAAGCATCAATTCTTCTGTGCTCAGCTTTCTTTATAGTTCAACTTTCACATCCATACAAGACTACTGGAAAAACCATAGCTTTGACTAGATGGACCTTTGTTGGCAAAGTAATGTCTCTGCTTTTTAATATGCTGTCTAGGTTGGTCATAACTTTCCTTCCAAGGAGTAAGCATCTTTTAATTTCATAGCTGCACCTGCAGTGATTTTGGAGCCCAAAAAAATAAAGTCAGCCACTGTTTCCACTGTTTCCCCATCTATTTCTCATGAAGTGATGGGAACAGATGCCATGATCTTCGTTTTCTGAATGTTGAGCTTTAAGCCAACTTTTCACTCTCCTCTTTCACTTTCATCAAGAGGCTTTTTAGTTCCTCTTCACTTTCTGCCATAAGGGTGGTGTCATCGGCATATCTGAGGTTATTGATATTTCTCCCAGCAATCTTGATTCATCAGTGCCATCTTTTTACATTCCATATATATGTGTCAGTATATGATATTTATATTTCTCTTTCTGACTTACTTCAGGCTGTATAATAGGCTCTAGGTTCGTCCACCTCATTAGAATGGATTCAAATGCGTTCATTTTTATGGCTGAGTAGTATTTTACTATATACATGTACCACAGTTTCTTTATCCTTTCATCTGTCAATGGACATCTAGGTTACTTCCATGTTCTAGCTATTGTAAATAGTGTTACAATGAACATCGGGGTACGTGTATCTTTTTCAATTTTGGTTTCCTCAGGGTATATGCATAGGAGTGGGATTGCTAGGTCATATGGTGGTTTTACTCCTAGCTTTTTAAGGAATCTCCATACCATCTTCCATAATGGTTGTATCAGTTTACATTCCCACTAGGAATGCAAGAGTGTTTCCTTTTCTCCACACCCTCTCCAGCATGTATTGTTTGTAGACCTTGATGATGGCCATTCTGATTGGTGTGAGGTGGTATCTCATTGTAGTTTTGCATTTCTCTAATAATGAGTGATATTGAGCATCTTTTCATGTACTTGTTAGTCATCTCTATGTCTTCATTGGAGAAATGTCTCTTCAGGTTCCTTTCCCACTTTTTGACTGGGTTGTTTGCTTTTCTGGTATGAGTTGTATGAGCTGCTTGTATATTTTAGAAATCAATTCTTTGCCAGTTGTTTCCTTAGCTCTTATTTTCTCCCATTTTCAGGGTCGTCTTTTCACCTTGTTTACAGTTCCCTTTGCTGTGCAAAAGCTTTTAAGTTTAATTAGGTTCCACTTGCTTGTTTTTATTTCTATTACTCTAGGAGGTAGGGCAAAGAAGATCTTGCTTTGATTTATGTCATAGGGTGTTCTGCCTAAGTTTTCCTCTAAGAGTTTAATAGTTTCTGACCTTACATTTAGGTCTTTAATCCATTTTGAGTTTATCTTTGTGTATGGTGATAGGCAGTGTTCTAAATTCATTCTTTTGCACATAGCTGTCCAGTTTTCCCAGCGCCACTTATTGAAGAGGCTATCTTTTCGTTACTGTATATTCTTGCTTCCTTTGTCAAAAATAAGGTACCCACAGGTGTGTGGGTTTATCTCTGGGTTCTCTATCTTGTTCCATTGGTCTATATTTCTGTTTTTGTGCTAGTACCATACTGTCTTGATGACTGTAGCTTTGTAGCATAGCCTGAAGTCAAGAAGGTTGACTCCTCCAGCTTCATTCTTTTTTCTCAAGACTGCTTTGGCTATTTGTGGTTTTTTGTGTTTCCATATAAATTGTGAAAGTTTTCATTCTAGTTCTGTGGAAAATGCCATTGGTAATTTGATAGGGATCACATTGAATCTGCAGATTGCATTTGGTAGTATAATCATTTTCACAATATTTATTCTTCCTACCCAGGAACATGGAATATCTCTCCATCTGTATATGTCATCTTTGATTTCTTTCATCAGTGTCTTATAGTTTTTCATATACAGGTCTTTTGTCTCCTTGGGTAGGTTTATTCCTAGATATTTTACTATTTTTGTTGCAATGGTGAATGGTACTGATTCCTTAATTTCTTTTTCTGATTTTTCATTGTTAGTATATAGGAATGCAAGTGATTTCTGTGTATTGACCTTGTATCTCACAACTTTGCCAAATTCACTGATTAGTTCTAGTAATTTTCTGATAGTTTCTTTTGGTTTTTCTATGTACAGTATCATGTCATCTGCAAACAGTGAGAGTTTTACTTCTTCTTTTCCAATCTGGATTCCTTTTATTTACTTTTTTCCCTCTACTTGATGTAGCTAGGACTTCCAAAACGATGCTGAATAACAGTGGTGAGAGTGGACACCCTTGTCTTGCTCCTGATCGTAGAAGAAATGCTTTCAGTTTTTCACCATTGAGAATAATGTTTGCTGTAGGCTTGAAAATACTTTTAAAACCAGAGAATCCTTCCTTTCATTTATAGCCTCCAGCTTGAACCTATGGACTTAATACTTGTAATCAGCTAGAATTTACCATTACTCTGAGTCATTCTAGATGTTTTCTCCACAACCCTCCATAGACACTTACCATTCCAAAAGTTTTCCCACACTTACCCCAAAAGGTATCTCATTCTTTTATTTGTAATTCAGATGTCCCTAAATGCTCCAACTTCCTGCATCCTTTCCGTTAATATCCAAATAAAATGACTCACCCCTGCCCCAGTACACTCAAAAGTTTCTCATGGGGACTAAGAAAGGTACCTCTACTTTTAATTACATTTTACTCTGGATTACACCTTCTTCTATAATTAAATGTAAATGAATTAAATACCCTAATTAAAAGACAGAGACTGGAAAAATGGATAAAAACATATGATTCAACTATACGCTTTCTACAAGAGACTCATATAAGATCCAAAGACACAAACAGGTTGAAAGTGAAAGAATGAAAAAAGATATTCCATGCAAATAGCAAACAAAAGAGAACAGGAATGGCTATAGTAATGTTAGACCAAAAAAAAAAATCCGAACAACCCAATCATGGTTAAGATTCTGTGCTCCCAATGCAGGGGACCTGAATGCAATCCTTGTCAGGGAACTAAATCTCATATGCCACAACCAAAAGATCCCACATGCCACAGCTGAGACCTGGCACAGTCAAATAAATAAGTAAATAAATGTTTTTAAAGTGGGCAGAGGACCTAAATATACATTTCTCCAAAGAAGACATATAGATGGCTGACAGGCACATGAAAAGGTGCTCAACATTGATACTTATTAGAGAAACGCAAATCAAAACTACAATGAAATATCACCCATACCAGTCAGAATGGCCATCATCAAAACTTTACAAATAATAAACGTTGGAGAGAGTGTAGAGAAAAGGAAACCCTCTTACATGGTTGTTGTTGTTGTTGTTCAGTCACTCAGTTGTGTCCAACTCTTTGCAACCCCATGGACTCTGCAGCATGCCAGGTTTTCCTGTCCTTCACCATTTCCTGGAGCTTACTCAAACTCATGTCCATTGAACTGATGATGCCCTCCAACCATCTCATCTTCTGTCGTCCCCTTCTTCTCCTGCCTTCAATCTTTCCCAAAATCAGGGTCTTTTTCTAATGAGTCGGCTCTTGGCATCAGGGGGCCAAAGTATCGTAGCTTACACTGTTAGTGGGGATGTAAATTGGTGCAGCCATTATGGAAAACGGTATGAACATTTCTCAAAAAACTAAAAATAGAGCTATCTTTTGGTGCAGTAATACTACTCCTGAGTCTATATCTGGAAAAGATGAAAACTCTAATTTGAAAAGATATGTGCACCCCAACGTTCATAAAAGCACAATTTACAATAGCCCAGACATGAAAGCAACCTAAATGCTCATCAACAGATGGACGGATAAAGAAGGTGTGGTATATATATATAATAGGATACTGCTGCTGCTGCTGCTGCTGCTAAGTCGCTTCAGTCGTGTCCACCTCTGTGCGACCCCATAGATGGCAGCCCACCAGGCTCCCCCGTCCCTAGGATTCTCCAGGCAAGACTACTGGAGTGGGTTGCCATTTCCTTCTCCAATGCATCAAAGAGAAAAGTGAAAGTCAAGTCGCTCAGTCGTGTCCGACTCTTAGCATCCCCATGGACTGCAGCCTACCAGGCTCCTCTGTCCACGGGATCTTCCAGGCAAGAGTACTGGAGTGGGGTGCCATTGCCTTCTCCGAATAGGATACTACTCAGTCATAAAAAAGAACAAAATAATGCTATTTGCAGCAACATGGATAGACCTAGATACTATCATACTAAGTCAAACAATTACCATGATATCACTTTTATGTGAAATCTTAAAAATTTTACAAAATTTTACAAATCTTAAAAATTTTACAAAACAGAAACAGACTCACAGACATAGAAAACAAATTTATGGTTATCAAAGGGGAAAGGTAGTAAGATATAAATAAGGAACGTGGGATTAACAGATACTACTGTATATAAAATAGATAAACCATAAAGACCAATTGAACAGCACAGAGAATTATATTCAATACTTTGTAATAACTTAAAATGGAAAAGAATCTGAAAAAATAATATATACAGCTGAATCACTTTGCTGTACACCTAAAATGAACATGACACTGTCAATGAAATACACTGCAATTTCTTTTTAAATCCCAATGTTTTTGCAGAAATAGCAATGGCAACCCACTCTAGTATTCTTGCCTGGAAAAATCCCATGGACAGAGGAGCCTGGTAGGCTATAGTCCATGAGGTCACAAAGAGTCGAACACGACTGAGTGACTTCACTCACATAGAGTAAAAAGGCAACCTATAGAATAGTAGGAGATATTTGCAAATCATGTATCCGATAAGGGATCAATATTCAGAATACATACAGAATTCCTAAAATTTAACAAGTAAATAAATTTATTTATTACCATTGAAGTGTACACTTAAAAATAGTTAAGATGGTAATTGTTATGTTATGTATATTTTAACACCACTTAAAAATAAAATAAAATAGCTGAAAAAACTAATCAATATTATATGAAAATATAAAAATGGATGTTACCCTTGTAATTAGAGTTTAATATACATTAACATTTTTATATCCTCTTCTTTACCAAGATACTGTTTGCTACAATACAAGTACTAGAACTAGAAACTAGAAGACAATAAACACAATTAAATTATATATAAGGGAATTTCACTAGTTTTTTTTAATTCAAAATATTTATTATGCTAAATACCATATATGTTAAATCTGTGAATCAGTTCCTGGTTAACGTAGTGCAAAATCCTGCTGGGCAGAAAGACATATATGATTAACTAACTATGAATGTTACAATAAACAAATAATAATTGAAGCTCAGATGAGGGAACATTACCTCTAATATAAAATAAATAATATGTGAGCTGGTCCTTAAAGAGATATGTGGTAAAATATCAAAAAGACTAAAAGGTTAAAATAGAATCCAAGACCCAGATACAAAAAAGAAAAATAAAATTGGTGCTGCTGCTGCTGCTGCTAAGTCGATTCAGTCCTGTCCGACTCTGTGCGACCCCATAGACAGCCTCCTACCAGGCTCCTCTGTCCCTGGGATTCTCCAGGCAAGAACACTGGAGTGGGTTGCCATTTCCTTCTCCTATGTAGGAAAGTGAAAAGTGAAAGGGAAGTCGCTCAGCCATGTCCGACTCTTCTCGACCCCATGGACTGCAGCCCACCAGGCTTCTCCGTCCATGGGATTTTCCAGGCAAGAGTGCTGGAGTGGGGTGCCATTGCCTTCTCCAAAAATTGGTGCACCCCCTTTCAAAAAAAATGGAAGAAATAATGGCCCCAAATCTCTCATCTATGGTGAAAGATATGAATATACAGTTTCAGTAACTTAGCAATAAAACTCTAAGCACAGTATGATCAAAA
This sequence comes from Bos indicus, assembly GCF_029378745.1. NCBI lineage: Eukaryota > Metazoa > Chordata > Mammalia > Artiodactyla > Bovidae > Bos > Bos indicus. Next base: position 34,842,947 of record NC_091761.1, read on the forward strand.
ACATGAAAACCAAATATAAAGAGAAGAGTATTAAAGGTAGTCAGGAAAAAAATGACAAAGTACTTACAGAGGAACAAGGACTCACATGGACACGGGCTTCTCATCAGAGATTATGGTCATCAGAAGACAGTAGAACAACATAGGAAAATTCTAAAAGGAAAAAATGCCAACCCAAAATTGTATACCCAGTGAAAATATTCTTTAAGAATAAAGGCAAAATGAAGACATCTTCAGACAAAAGAAAAACAAGAAATTTTATTGTCAAGATGCCTGAACAACAAGCAATGATAGAGGAAGTTCTTCAGTCTGAAGAGAAAGGATACCAGAGAAGAAATCAGATATTTGTAAAAGCATTAAGAATATTAGAAATAGAAAATATCAGACTAAATATAAAGATTGCTCTTTCCTCTTAATTTCTATAAAAGATAAGTAACAATTATAATAATAATGATAAAAGGTAGGTAAATGGATTATGATGCAAAATTCTTATCATTCAGATGAATTAGTAAAATATTAACCCTAAAGAGACTGTAAAGTATATGTGTTGCAACTTTAGAGAAAATAATTTTTAAAAAATAATTTTAAAATAATAAAAAGAGATACTGCCAGAAGTCCAATACATGCTAGAAAAAAATTTAAGAGATAAGAATATGCCATTCTTCTGGGGAGAGTATTTAAACCAATGGAATGTTAGTAGAAAAAAAATTAAGAATTTAATGCTTAGAGAAGTAACAAAACAAGTATAATTTTCTTCTCCTCCAAAATAAATTCTAATTTTTTGTTACTGGAATGACACTGATATATCCCAGATTCAATCAAATGTATGAACATACATTTATTGGTATAATTAACAGTCTCTAAAGATGCTTGAGCTCAGAAGTAGTGTTTACTGTCAGTATTGCCACCTGTGGATGAATAGGAGATTAACAACATACATAAGGGAGCACTCTGTCTGCAAGTATAGACTCACTTCCCTTCTGTAAAGAAAAAGGGAAAATAATCAAGAATAGGTTGCAGGGAGGTAAATCATCTTTGGTCACTTTAACAAGTTTACTTTCTGCTTTCAGATATATTCAAACCACAATAGAGTTAGTAAACTTCTAGTTCCCAAAAATTAACTTGATTATCTAACTAATTTTTTATCTTTTTTTGAGCTCAAAGTACCTTTCACTGATCCTTTTTGCATTTTCATAAAGCCATACCCATCAAGAGACCCCTGAATCTTATAATTTAAATAGACAATATTTTATCTGTGACCTAGGCTTTAGTGCCACTTAGTGTTCAAATTATAGAATTGCAGCAAATCAAAGCCACCCGACTTGTCACAGCAGCCTCAAAATAATTCCTTTCAATATAAAGGTCTTTAATCCCTGCCCACTTTACTCTGCCTGACACATATAAGCAAAATGCAAAACAGCATATATTAGATACCTTTAGGACTTTTATCAGAGGAAAGTGGAAAATAAAGTGCCACAGATCTTTTTTCTTCCTCTGCTTGAATCATCTAGTACTGTGCCATGACTCCAAATATAAATCAGAACTGACTTACTAAAAGTAGAGGGAAGACAGGTCACTTTCTCAGGGAAGGAAAAAACACAGCTATTCAGGAACAAGACCTAACAAATAAATCACACATTAACAGAAAACACTGATGCAATTTTATAAACAAATGCTGAAATTAAAACATCAATTATTGAGAATTAGGTTCTATAATCTTAATTATATTTAATAATTAATGATAAAATAACCAAGTAGGCATTTACTATTCAACAAATTTCAAACCAAATTTGCAAACTTTTCACTGCATGAGGAAAAGGAATATTGGAAAAATGAACAATAGAATAGTGTGTTACAAAAGAATAAATATTAAAAACGAGAGGTATTTTTAAAAAGTAGAATATACACTGGAAAAAATAGCTAATAGAAAGGCAAATATTAATGTAGAGATATTAAAGAAAAGAAAAAATAAAAATTTGGCCAACAAATGAGATAAAGAAAAATTCACATTGAAATTATGAATAAAATGACATCATTCAAGTTTACTTGAGAATAACATTACTGATAACTATCAATTTTAAGACCAAAATAATGATCCAGATGTACTGTTAATCAGAACTTAAAAAATAGAGAGACCAAAATTTCCATTTTGCAAATTTGTGGCTATGCTTTTTAAAATCTTAAAAATGGGTAATTTAAAGGACATTTCATAGTAGCTCTTTTATTTTTTTTATTGAAGGATAATTGTTTTATAGAATTTTGTTGTTTTCTGTCAAACCTCAACATAAATCAAAAAATTTAAATTATGGAAATTTTAGAAAATTTTAAAACACCGACTTGTAGTCCCACTAATTGGAGATAATCACTACCAATATTTTGTTCTAAATTTTCCAGCCTTTTATTAGTGTAAAATTTACATGTTCTAAATGGAATCCTCATGATTTAATGACCTGGTTTTCCTCTTAAAACTATATATATATATATAATTTTTTATCATTTTAAACAACTACTAGTATTCCATTTTATAAATGCACACTAATTTTTTTAACCACTGTATTGTTGGGCATTTTGGCTGACTCTAGTGTGTAGCTATCATAAACAAATATTGGGTTCACGTCCTTGAAACCAGACCTCATACATACAGTTATTTTCTCAGACAAAGAACTAAAAATTGAATTGTAATGTTAAAACTTCATAGAATTTTAAAGAATTTTTAAGGTAATTTTCCCAATGAAAGGATTTATCAATTGTGTGGTTTTTCTATATCTTGCCAATAATGAGCATAATCATTTTTTTCATCTCTGTTACAGTTTCATATACAAAAGTAACCTTCTTATTTTCATTTGCACTTACTTGACTTCTTTAAAAAGTAAATATGTTTTACATGTTTACTGGCTACTGGATGTCTTTCTTTGTGAATTGCCTGTTCATGTCTCTGGATATCTATAGGAATGGACGGCAGGTAATATAATGGTTAACAGCATAGGCTCGGGCTACGACTGCCTGAGTTTTGAAACGTTAATCTATCACTAAAAGTAAGACGTCTCCAAATTTCAATTTCCTTATCTATAACATAAAGATGGGAGAAGGCAATGGCACCCCACTCCAGTACTGTTGCCTGGAAAATCCCATGGACAGAGGAGCCTGGTGGGCTGCAGTCCATGGGGTCGCTAAGAGTCAGACACAACTGAGGGACTTCACTTTCATTTTCACTTTCATGCATTGGAGAAGGAAATGGCAACCCACTCCAGTGTTCTTGCCTGGAGAATCCCAGGGACGGAGAAGCCTGGTAGGCTGGAGTCCATGGGGTCGTACAGAGTCGGACACGACTGAAGCGACTTAGCAGCAACATAAAGATAACAACAGTACCTAGCTCTCCAGATGAAATGATAACCTAACACATCCTACATGCTTTTTTATTTTAACTCTTTGTTCATCATATGCATTGCACTCATTGTCCCCAGTTGTCAGTTGCCTTTTGATCTCGTTTATAATGGATTTTGGCAGACAGAAACTTTAAAATTTTGTAGTAAAAGCTATCACTTTTTCTCAGGATATTTGCCTTTGGTATCATGCTTAGAAAGGCAACAGATAGAGAAGGAGTAAAGATAGTACAACTTTTTCAGGAAAGCAAAATATATCTGGCATGTATATAGTGAATTAGATCAAATTCCAGCATTCTTCTCATGCACCTCTACCAAGCATGCACAATTTTTAAGTAACTTCAGTCTTAAAAAGAAATGCACAAAAATCACAAGGCCACTCACCATACAAAAACTGCCAGTGGTCATGATTTGATGAGTTCCCTGGTTTGACTGAATCTTGACCTTTGGCTTCAATAAAAGATACATAAATATATGTAAATTATAGACATACCATAGTAACTAAAGTTCCTCTTCTTAACCAGTTTCCAAGATAACTATAAAAATTTTATAGCAAAATTAATTATTCCACAATCAAAAAACTTCCCAGAATCACTTATATGTGAGGGAATCTGGCTTGTGAGTGAAACTTTCTTCACTCCATCCTTAGCAAATATAACACAAAGACTTTCAAAGTTTAAGCAAAATAAATCACCAGTAAGGCAGCAAGGTGCTGACTCATTTGAACTGGAAGAACATTTTCCATCCAGCAGAGGACAGTACACACAAGCTGAAATATCACAAACTATGAGCTGGTTCTTACACATATCTAATAAATAGCATTATCTGTCACGGTCTCATTACAGAGATAGGATTCAGTCAATTAATATTTCTGAATTAAAACTGTAAGCAGCAAAACATAATTGAAATTTATAGCAATGTCTCAAATTTAGTTTAATACTAATTCAGTTTTAATATCTAAAGAATTTATCTAACAAGTAAAAGTACAGGTGAGTATTATATTTTCATTTATAATTAATTCAGAAATTCAAGCCAAAAAGTTTTCACTGGCTATATCAAGAGGATGTTTTTAATCATTACAAGAAACTGAATTCAAGTGAGCCACTTCAGGAACATTAACAGCAGCAATATAATATGCTAAATTTAAAAAATAAGAGCTATGCTTAAAATCTCAGTATTATTCTTACACAGATATTTCAAGCAATTTTTGCTTCTTTCACAATTATAAAATTGTGGTTAAAATTAGAATCATTCAATCAGAAAAGGCTACTGATCTTTCCAAGGTCACAAACAAGTAGGCAATTGTATATCAGTGATAATTTTTTCTTAGTCTGCTACTCTATCCACTACAGTATGTAATTTCTGCCATAAACATCTTAAAATATGTAAGAAGTCATAAGAATTGCTAATACTACTTTTCAGCACTGTCATATTTTGTCCGCTGAGCCAAGCATACCAGATGTCTTTAAATAAAAGATTTAGACAGCATAAAAATAAAGTGTTATTGTATACGGAATTTTTTTAAATACACCAATACATTAGGGATACCATAAGGTTTGAATATATGCTATTACAGAAGAGGGGAAACATTTATAGATACTAATAGTATATACCTAAAGACAAGAAGAAATAGTGATCATAAATGTGAACGATTAAGAAGAAAACAGTGAAAAATTAATGTAACACTCTGCCTGATAAAGAATATCTTAACTATTTTAACAAAATGAGCTAAATCATACATTCCCATTCTTGGAGAAGATATGGATTTTTCATTTCCTAAAATTAATATGCCCCATCAGTGTACAGTTCTACTAGAATCTATGAAAGACCACTGTTTATAAGTAAACTGAAATGACTGAGGGGATAAACAAATTGTGAGGTGATTATTAGGATTAATACTGGGTGTTATTGTATTTAAACACATAGTCACACACCCAGCCAGTAAAACTGAAACTGCCTGTGAGAACAGGTTTGAAACAATAGCTTCATCCTGAGCTGCACTTGTGCATCTGTTACATTTACACAAATCACTCTAGATGTTTCAGTGAACATTTCTCTCCCCCATTTCTAGCCACAGATGATCGTACAGGGGAAAGTAGAAAGAAAAAGAGAGAAGTCAGACTGTCAAGTCTTACATCCACATATGTAAAAGGATATTAAAGGATACATTTGAATATATATAAATATAAAAAAATCATTATTTTAAAATGCTCAGTCAAATAGCTTAAAGTATACTCTCCATTGCCTGTAGACAGTGTAAAACTTCCTTAGTATGACATATCATATTAAAATCCTCAAACCTGTATTTTTAGCCTAATATTGCACCACTCACATATATGACCCCCTTATTCTTTCCACATTGATGCTTGCTGTTTTCCTAAATCCACAGAATGTTATGCTTTTGTGCTCTTAAGCAAGCCATTTCTTTTGCCTTCATTATCTTTTTCCAGCTCATCTGCAGAACTTCAACTTATCCTTCAATACTCAGTTTACTTACCAGAAGATGTTATCATTATTTGCTTATTTGGATGTCAGGCTTCGACAGACTAGTTTTTGAGCTCCTAATAGGCAAAAAGAAACTTACCTGTCTTTATATTCCTAGCATCAATCACACTGCCAGGCGTACAGTTGATTTCTAAATGTGTGCTGAATGGTGAACGAATGAATACACCAATATTCAATTGGTACTCACACTTTTTTTAGGAGTGGCAGAATCTGTTTCCCTCTACTCTTCTCAAACATTCAAAAACACTATAAATAAACCACAGTGAAACTCTCTTCTTTTCCTCATAACTATTCTACTCTTGTTCACACAGCTCCTAACTTCCTAATAAAATATCTCTATTTTGAGGAATTAAAAGACACATTATTCCAGGAAAATGGAGTAAAGGTACTCTTCCATATTCCTACCACTGGGTACAACTAGAAATCCTGGATATGAAAATATATAAACAGTTCATACTATCCAACATAAAAAAAAAAAAAAAACTGATTAAAAAAATGGGCAGAAGACCTAAAGAGACATTTCTCCAAAGAGAACATGCAGCCGGCCAACTGGCACATGAAAAGACACTCAACATTGCTAATCATCAGAGAAATGCAAATCAAAACCACAATGAGATACCACCTCACACCTGTCAGAATGACTATCATCAAAAAGTCTACAAAGAACAAATGTTAACAAGGATGTGGAGGAAAAGGAAACCCTGTACACTGTTAGTAGGAATGTAAATTGGTGCAGCCACTGTGGAAAACAGTATGGAGGTTTCTCAAAAAACTAAAAATAGAATCACCCTAGGACTCAGCAATTCTACTCCTGGGTATATATACAAAAAAAAAAAAAAAACACTAATTCAAGAATGTACATACACCCCAATGTTCATAGGAGCCTTATTTACAATAGCTAAGGTATGGAAGCAACCTAAGTGTTCATCAACAGATTAATGGATAAAGAAAATGTGGTGTATATATATATAGAGAGAGAGAGAGCGCGAGATGTACACACACACAATGGAATGCTACTCAGCCATAAAAAAGGATGAAATTTTGCCATTTGTAGCAATGTGGATGAACTTGGAGGGCATTACACTAGCCAGACAGATAAAAACAAACACTACATGATATAACTTACATGTGGAATATAAAAAATACACAAACCAGTGAATATAACAAAAAAGAAACAGACTCACAGATACAGAAAACAAATTAGTGGTTACCAGTGGGGAGAGGGGAGAGGCAACATAGGGGTAGGAAATTAAGAGGTACAAACTATTATGCATAAAGTAAGTTACAAGGCTATATTATAGAAGTGACAGAGTATATTATACAATATATATTATATATATCCACAAAGATATATTATACAATATAGGGAATACAGCTAATATTTTATATGTGGACTATAACCTTTAAAAATTGTGAACCACTATATTGTACAATTATATAACCTTGTACATCAACTACACTACAAATTTAAAAATTACCCCCAAAATCCTGGCTATGTATAAAATAAACAGAAGATTCTGAAAAGCAGAGAGAAGAAAGCAGATTGGCTAAGTACATCAAAACTCAACGAACAACATGATGGTGAGTTCCTTGGGTTTTACTTTTGCCTCCTATATCCCAGACTTGCAGCTGAAGAACCCAAGAACCTTGACGACATCCGCAGGTACCGACAAAATGCTCAGACACTCAGTCATGTTTAAGTCTTTGTGACCCTTTGGACTGTAGCCCCCCAGGTTCATCTGTCCATGGGATTTTTCAGGCAAGAATACTAGAGTGGGTTGCCATTTCCTCCTCCGGGGATCTCCCCAACCCAGGATCAAACCCGCATCTCCTGCATTGCTGGCAGATTATTCACTGCTGAGCCATCACGGAAGCCCACAGACAAAACAGTCCCAACGAAATCTTGTTTTCACCAAAGGGTGAGCAAAAGGTCAGCCTAGTAAAATGGAAAAATTTATACAATAACTTATCTACTCCAGCCAAATACCACAACAAAAACTGTGACTTCGGATTTCCCTGGTGGTCCGTGGCTAAGACTCTGTGCTCCGAATACAGGAAGCCCGGTTTCAACCTCTGGTCAGGGAACTAGATCTCACATGCTACCACTAAGAGTTGTTTATAGGGCATAACTAAGAGTTCACACACTACAGCTACAGATCCTGCATGTCGCAAGGAAGATCAAAAATCCCACATGGCACAACTAAGAACTGGTGCAGTCAAACTAATTAATTACTTTTAAGAAAACTGTGACTCTACTCCAAGCCATACTTTAAAAGGCTGACAGGAAAGCTTAGAGTTCAACTCTCGTAAGAGCTGCTCCAACACCTTCACCAGAGTGCTGTCAAAGAAAGCCAAGTAGAAAGCTGAGACTTTCACCTCTGCTGGCCAGTAATATAATCTCCTCCTCCCTATGGTATCAGTAGAAACCACATGAAGGATGGGAACTTTCTCCCCAACCCAGCAGTAATGAGCACCCTCCCTAGCACACTGGGAGAGTGTCAGAGGGGCTCTAGCACAGAGCAAGACTTTTGCCATCAACCAGGTTGCAAAGAGTCGGACACGACTGAGCAACTGAACTGAACTGAACTGAAAGGTAATTAGATCACTCCTACCACAGTGTCAGTGGAGACCATGTGGGGAACCAGAATCCCCACCCCCACCCAGCAGTATGAGGAGCCATTCCCACTCAAGTGTCAACATTGACTCCACCTCATATTAACAAGGTAGACTTCCTCACTTCCTTCCACTGTGGTGTCAGAGAAAGTCAACCAAAAGGGAAAGTTAAATAAAATCCAAAGTCTCATAATATAATATGAAAATGTCCAGGTTTTGATCAAAAATCACTTACCACACTGACAACCAGGAAGGCCTAAAACTCAATTTTTAAAAAACCAATAGCTGCCAATAAGAAACATCAGAGGTGCTAGTATTATCTAATAAATATTTTAAAGTCACCATTACAAAGTGCTTTAATGAGCAACTGCAAACATATTTGAAACAAAATAGAAAGCTTCAGTAAAAAAGAAAAGATAGAATCAAATGGAAATTTTAGAAAAATACAATACTATCTTCAAGAAACTCACTCCAAATAGAACATAGGCCTAGTTAAAGTAAAAAGATGAGAAAACACACAGTATGCAAACGTTAATCAAAGTTAAGCAGCAGTGGCTATATTAATATCAGGTAACGTAATAGATTTCAGAACAAAGAAAATGACCAGAACAGAAAGATACATCATAAAAGATAAAAGGGTCAATCCCCCAAGACAAAGCAATCCTAAATGTGTATGCACAAAATAGCAGAACTGAAAGAAGAAACAGATAAATACAATATTATTATACTCCCAGACTTCAGTACTCCCACTGAACATTATATAGAAGAAATAAAATATCAGCAAGGGTACAGAAGAAAAAACTCAATACCACTATCAATCAATAGAACTGAATCAACATTTAGAGAACACTCCACACAGTTAGAGCAGAATACACATTCTTTTCAAATGCCCAAGGAACATATACAAAGAGAGGCTATATCCTGAGCTGTAAAACAAACCTCAACAAATCTAAAAGAATTGAAATCATGAGGAATGTTCTCTGACCATAATAGAATCAAACTGGAAATCAAAAACAGAAAGACAACAAGAAAATCTAAAAAAAAAAAAAAGGAAACTAGACACAAGTCTCAAGGGAAATTTTTTAAATACATAGAAATGAATGAAAATAAAAATACGACATAAAATTTGTTGGACACAGCTAAAGCAGTGCTCAAATAGAAATTTATAGCACTAAATGCAAACATTAGAAACAGAGAAAAATAAACCCAAAGCAAGCAGAAAGAAGGGATAATAAAGATAAGAACAGAAATCAATTAAATTAAACAGAAAAAAAAATACAGGAAATCAACGGGAAAAAAAAGAGCTGGTTCTTCAAAAAGAACAGTTTAATTGCAAACTGCAGGCACGACTGACAAGGAAAAAATGAGAGAAGACACAAATTACCAATACCAACAATAAAAGAGGAAACATCACTACAAACCCTGCAGATACCAAACAGATGAAGGAATACTATGAATAACTCTATATATACATATTTGACAACCTAGATGAAGTGAAAAGTGAAAGTTGCTCAGTCATGTCCAACTCTTTGCAACCCCATGGAATATACAGTCCATGGAATTCTCCAGGCCATAATACTGGAGTGGGCAGCCTTTCCTCCTCCAGGGGATCTTCCCAACCCAGGGATTGAACCCAGGTCTCCTGCACTGCAGGCAGATTTTCTACCAGTTGAGCCACAAGGGAAGCCCAGGAATACTGGAATGGGTAGCCTATCCCTTCTCCAGTGGATCTTCCCAACCCAGGAATCAAACTGGGGTCTCCTGCATTGCATGTGAATTCTTTACCAACTGAGCTATCAGGGAAGCCCAGATGAAGTGAACTAATTCCCAAAAGCCCAAACTACCATAACTTGTCTCATATTAAATGCATAATTTGAATATCCCCATAACTATAAAAGAAATTGAATTATCAACTTAAAAAAAGAAATCTCCAGGCCCAGATGGTTTCACTAGATAATTCTACCAAATATTTGAGGGAAAATTAACACCAATTCTACACAATCTCTCCAGAAAATAAAGAAGGAAATCTTTCCCAATTTGTTTTATGAATTAATACTAATTACATTGATACCTAAACCAAAAAAAGACAGTAAAAGAAAGAAAGAAAGGGAAAACTACAGATAAATAGCCCTCATGAATTAAATACAAAATCTTTTATCAAAATATTTGAAAATGGAATTCAGCAATATGTTACAAAGAATTATGCACCATGACCAACTGAAATTTCTTTCAGGAATTCAAGGCTAGTTCAATAATTGAGCCAATCAGTGTAATCCACCATATTAACAAACTAAAGAAGAAAAATCACATGATCATATCAATCAATGCAGAAGCATTTAACAAATTCAACAACCATTCATAATTAAAAAAATAAAAAAATAAACTTTGATAAATAATCATAGAGGGAACTCCCTCAACTTGGTAAAAAGGCATCTACAAAAAATGTATACTTAACTAGCATTAAACTTAACAGCAACTTTCCCACTAAAATTGAGAACAGGACAAAAATGTCTGCTTTGACCACTCTTGGTTCAACACATAGTGGGAGAAGTTCTAGCCACTGCAATAAGACAAGAAAGAAAAAAAAAAAGATAAAAAGATTGAGAAAGAAGAAATAAAAGTGTTCCTTTTTGCAGATGGCATGATTATTTATATAGAAAATGCTAAGAAATCTATACACACTAACACACACACACAACCAACCTCCTAGAGCTAATAAATTATTTCAGTGAGGTCACGGGATACAAGATTAACATACCAAAATCAGTTTTATTTCTATATGGTAGCTAAAAATACATAAACATTGATACTTAAAATATAGTGCGATTTATTATTGCTCAAAATGAAATATTTAAATATAATTCTAACAAGATATATCCATAATTTACATGCTGAAAATATACAAAGATGATAAAAGAAACCAAATGATAGATAGATAGACAGACCATGATAATGGATTGGTAGATTCAATAATACTAAAGATGTCCATTATCTCCAAATTGACATATAGGTTTAATGTGATTCCTATCAAAATCCCAGTGAGATTTTTTAGATACATAGTTTATTCTAAAATTTATATGGCAAAGACAAAAAAATTAAAATAGTGAAACAATCTTTTTTTTTTTTTTTTCTTTGACATTCTTTGTCCTTTTTTATTTTGGTAAAAAAATATCCTTTAATTCCAGAAGTCTCCAAAAAGCAAAAGTTGAATTTGCCACATACTGGGAAACTATATACATAGCATTTATTTATTTATTTATTTTTCTAATTTTATTTTATTTTTAAACTTTACATAATTGTATTAGTTTTGCCAAATATAAAAATGAATCCGCCACAGGTATACATGTGTTCCCCATCCCGAACCCTCCTCCCTCCTCCCTCCCCATACCATCCCTCTGGGCCGTCCCAGTGCACCAGCCCCAAGCATCCAGCATCGTGCATCGAACCTGGACTGGCAACTCGTTTCCTACATGATATTTTACATGTTTCATTGCCATTCTCCCAAATCTTCCCACCCTCTCCCTCTCCCACAGAGTCCATAAGACTGAACAGAATGGGAAGAATCACTCTACTTGATTTCAGGACTTATAATCAAGACTGTGTGGTCTTGGTGGAAGGACAGACACACAGATCGATGGAATAAAAAAACAGAGAACACAGGGGAAAACCCATACTAATTAAGCCTAACTGATTTTTAGCAAAGGTACAAAAGAAGTTAATGAAGGAAAAATAGCCTTTTCAACAAATGGTGTTGGAGCTATTGGACATCCATGCATGGGTGCTAAGTCATGTCAGCCATGTCCAACTCTTTACGACCCTATGGACTATAGCCCACCAGGCTCCTCTAGCCATGGGGATTCTCCAGGCAAGAATACTGGAGTGGGTTACCATGTCTTCCTCCAGAAGATCTTCCTGATCCAGAGACTGAACTCCTGTCTCATGTCTCCAGTACTGGTAGGCAGGTTCTTTACCACTAATGCCACATACCACCTGGGAAGCCAATGGACATCCACAGGCAATAAGATTAACTTCAACATAAGCCTCACCCATTTATACAAAAAGCAGCTCAAAATGAATCATAGATTTAAATATAAAACTTAAAACAGTAAAACATTTTTTTTAAATAGGGGGAAATCTTTAGGATCTAGGAGTAGACAGAGTACTAAGATTTAACAGATTGTACAGAAAGTACAATCCATAAAAGGAAAAATTGATGAGTTGGACTTCTTCAAAATTTTCAAATTTACTCATTGAAAGACTTTGCTAAGATGATAAAAAGATAAGTTATAGACTAGAAGAAAATATTTGTGAACCACATAGCCAACAAAAGACTAGTATCTAGAATACATAAAGAACACTCAAAACTGAACAGCTTTAAAAAATCAATTAGAAAACAGGCAAAAAAGCATGAAGAGACATTTCACTAAAGAAGATACACCAATGGCAAATCAGCACATGAAAAGATGTTTAACACCATCAGTCATTAGTGAAATGCAAATTAAAATCACAATGAGATATCATACCTATCACTGGCTAAAATAAAAAACAATGACAACACCATACACCGGTGAGGATGCAGAGAAACTGAATCACTCATATATTGATGATACGAAAGTAAATGGTACAGCTATTCAAAAACAATTTGGCAGTTTCTTTTAAAAACCAAACATGCAACTACCATATGACTCAGCAATTGCACTCCCAGGCATTTATCTCAAAGCTATGGTCACACAAAAGCCTGAATATGTTTATAACAGCTTTATTCATAATAGAAAAAAACTGGGAACAATGTAAATGTCTTTCCATGAGCCAACTGTTAAGCAAGCTGTAGTTCATCCATGCTGGGAAATGCTACTGAGCAATAAAATGTAATAAATTATTGACACATGCAACAACCTGGATAAATCTCCAGAGAACTGTAATACATGAAAAAAAGTCAATCACAAGAGGTTATATGCTGTATGATTCCATTTATATAACATTCTTAAAAAGGCAAAATTATATAAATGGATAAAATATTAGGGATATCCAGGTTTAGAAATGGGTTTGAGAAGGAGTTGAGAGTTGGTATAAAAGGGCAGTATGAGGGACCCTTGTTGTGATGGAAATATTCTGTATCCTGACTCCAAGTTCTGTATCTTGACTCCAAATATTCTGTATCTTGACTCTGTAATGTGGGCTCCAAAATCTCGGCAGATGGTGACTGAAGCCATGTAATTAAAAGATGCTTGCTCCTTGGAAGAAAAGCTATGACCAACCTAGACAGCGTATTAAAAAGCAGAGACATTACTTTGCCAACAAACGTTCATCTAGTCAAAGCTATGTTTTTTCCAGTGGTCAGGTATGGATGTGAGAGGTGGACCACAAAGAAAGCTGAGTGCTGAATAATTGATGCTTTTGAACTGCGGTGTTGGAGAAGACTCTTGAGAGTCCTTTGGACTGCAAAGAGATCCAACCAGTCCATCCTAAAGGAAATCAGTCCTGGGTGTTCACTGGAAGGACTGATGCTGAAGCTGAAACTCCAATACTTTGACCACCTGATGCAAAGAACTGACTCATTGGAAGAGACCCTGATGCTGGGAAAGATTGAAAGCAGGAGGAGAAGGGGATGACAGAGGATGAGATGGTTGGATGGCATCACAAATTCGATGGGCATGAGTTTGAGCAAGCTCTGGGAGATGGTGAAGGACAAGGAAGCCTGGTGTGCAAAGAGTCAGACACAACTGGGTGACATGTTGAACATCTGTATTAAATCAAATAATGAAAGAAAGAGTAGGCGATTTCTATTAGCCTATACTTCACCTAGAGGACAGCCCTGTCTTGACCTTCTAAGTAATTAAAATCTAACTCAGTATCTTTGTTTTATGTCCTCGTGAGCAATGCAAGCTTAGTATTAAATATTAAAGATAAGAAGGATCCTTAGAGGTCATTCAGCCCAACTCTTTCATTTCATAAAAGAAATTGAGAATCAAAGAGATTAAATGACATGGTCAGGGTTGAATACAGAGTTAGTAGTAGAACTAGATCTAACCTTCCAGGTCTAAGCTCGCATTCAACAATCCAACATCATTTCCACCATAGTACTTTGATTTACACTTTCCCAAGACTGAACACAGTCTCTTTGATAGTATGTCTATTTGGAGAATTACATAAAGAATCTGCTATATACCACCTGAAACAGAACTCTTACTTACTGCTCACTCTCTGAAACAGAATGGCCACTTTTATATACGATGATTGAGTCCCAAATCATTACCTCTAAACTGTCAACAGCAAAAAGAAACATCAACAGCCTAGAGGCTCATCATCCCTTCTGGAAAAGCACAAAAGAGAGCCCCATAAGCAATGGGGTCCCTAAACCCTTAGAGACCAGGAAGAAATTTTACTTTGCCTCTTCACTCTAACTGTACTCCAACATTCTGGCCCCTACAGACATTAAGTAATCAGTATTTACTACGTATCAGGCACTGTGCTAGATGCTAGAGACGGTGAATAAGACACAGAATCCCAAGTCTCAGAGAGTTTGCCAACTGAGAAAAAACAAACAATTACAGGCAATTTCCGTACAGCCTGTTAAGGATTAAGAGTACATCCATAATACCCTGACAGCTGTAAGAGGAACATCATCTCCTGACGGGTAGGTAGAAAGGGTAAAAAGAGGAGGAATAAGCGTCAAAAGAGCCAGAGAGGAGAGAATTAAGTTAACTGCTTACTCAATTTACTCAACTGAGAAAGTATCTAAATAAAATTATCATTTTGTATAATGTGCGTCTTACTTAAAGGCTTTTTAAGCACTTCCAGTGTTTCTATAAACCTCATAATCACATTCTAATTTATCTTTTCCTCAAGTAAGTTTAAGAAGACTTTTCACTACACTTTTAAAAAAACAACTGTATCACCTCTCTCCTCCCACCCCCTAAAATCAGTTCTTTCAAAAAATTTCTTTTCATTGTATTTACTTTGGTATCTAAAAATCTAATACATAAGCCTAACAACATGGTTTACATTCACTTCCATGACTATCTTGCCATATGCTGTCGTACCCACTAATCAAATATTTTCCCCTCATCTCTGTTACATGTGACACTGGCAGAAGACAATATTATAAATTGCTTTCCAATCACAGTACCTCAAGAGATTCATAAACACATTAACCTCAGGCAAGAAAGCTTGCTTTCATTTTACAGGAAAATAAAACACTAATTACTGTCCTGAAACCTTCTTTAAAGGTCAAAAATAAATCCATAAATACAATAAAAATTGAGAGAAAACTTAACCTAGATCTTAAAGGAACAAATTCTTGATCTTGGAGTAAACATTTAAAAACCTCACTGTAATTTAACTTCTTACATGCCATGGTTCCAAAACAAAGGGGTTAATTAAGGACAGTAATTTTTTTTGTCTGCTTTTTTTTTTTTCAGTCTCATAGGTATAAGTGTAAATTACTTGTCTAGCTTAAGATACTTGTTCACATTTCAGGGCAATAGATATTTGCTTAGAAGAAAGAAATCACTTTGAACAGTGCTCTTAATTAATAATATCTTCACTGCATTGTTATATATTCTGGTAAATTGAAATCAACAGCAAAAATGCCCCCATTTATTTCCGTAGGACTAAAGAAAATTTTAAAATTTATGTAGTACAAACAATATGTGTAAGCCACCTGTTTGCTTTTTAACTAAATGGGTTGGTATGGAATGACAGCTGCTGCAAAACCAACAACACTTCAAATACTATATATTACTTTGCCAAGAAGACTAAATTTTGGTATCATTTATTTTATTGCCATGGGACATGTTAATGGAGATTCCTGAGGAAGAGCACTGTAATGAATATTTCTAGCCACTAAGTGTCACTGTTCAGTTAAAAATTTTAGAATTGCACTGACAGGGGCACGGTGACTGTTGATTTTTTTTGAATGGGGTCAATCGGGGGGAAAGAAAAAGATTAGATTATATAACACACTCAAAGCAAAGCACAGGCAATACACCAGTGTAAACTGCAGAAGAGGAATTCCTAGAGATAGAGGTGTTGCTCTCAGTGGAATGCCAACTGATCAAATAAGACATTTTGCAAGCTTAAATAAGGTTTGAGCTGCACTAAGCCTTGTAATCTGTTTTTACCAATATAAATGCCAAAACTGAATTGCCACTATAAAGTCTGCCAAGTTTCTTTGTATTGTATGTCAGTATGCTGTTTTCCTTGATAGTGCCATCAATAAACATGTCTGGGGATCAACTGCTTGTGATCAGATACACTACTTTCATTGTTTCAAGCTGAGCTGATACTGTAAAAAAAAAAAAGCCAATGCCAAAGAGGTTCCATTCAGGCTCGGGCATTTGAGAAAAGAGGTAAGACACACTTCCCTCTACCCTGGAAACAAAGATTTAAGTTAATGTTAGAATTCCCCCAAGGCTCACAAGTTGTAGACCTCATTTCCAAGACATGCATAAATTGCAGACAGCAGCATAATGCTTTGCCTCTTGCAGGTATTTTCTACATAATTCAACAGATACACACTCAAAGTTTAAAATAACTAGATTTTCAGCCATATATTCATCATATGTAAGAGTTTTGTTACCTCAAAAGAGCAATATTATTGTATATTTTTCTGGTTATGCCACTGCACCATTACAGGATAAAAATGTATGTTTGTTGCTGGAGTTTCACTGCAATTAAAGGATCCCTTCAAATGTCTATGGTCAGAATTACCCAAATTATCTATTCTCACAGGACAGACTACTTCCATTTTGAAATAACAGCTCTCTAGATGCTACTAGTCCCATTCAGGTGAGTATGTTGTGGGGAGTGGGGAGCTTATTCATTTGGTTTGGTTTTTGTTTTTGTTTGTTCAGTCTTGGGCATTTCATGCTGGGCAATCTATAATACTAGGCAGAAAAATAAATGTGCATGCATGCTAAGTCATTTGAGTCATGTCTGACTCTTTGAGACCCCATGGACCATAGCCCACCAGGCTCCTCTATCCATGGGGTTCTCCATGCACAAATACTGGAGTGGGTTGCTCTCCCCTCCTCCAGCGGATCTTCCCAACTCTCAGATCAAACCTACGTCTCTTATATCTCCTGCATTGGCAGGCGGATTCTTTACCACTAGTGCCACATGGGAAGACCAGAAAAATAAATGATGGTGAAAAATTAACACTAAAATAAATACTTTAAAAGTTTAGAAGTGAGGAAAAAAAAACTTTAGAACTGAAAAAAGCAAATTTGCACAAGGTAGGAATGGGTAAGTAAAACTTGGTTTAAAAAAAAAAGGCATGTTTTTTTAAAAGTACACATTAATATATGGATAGAACTTAGAATTAAAAGTGAAAAGAGGGCATTCATGTAGATGGAATGACGTGAGCAAAGGTGTTGAGGCAGTGCATTTTAGCAACAGTGAGCAGAGCAATTAGGATAGAGTAAGGAATCCATATGTAAATATAGTGTGACAAGGACTAAAAGAACTTTGGAACCAAAAAGACTGAAATGAAAACCATGAAGTCAAAAGTTTTAACTTATACAAAATAAGAGACAATGGGAACCACTAAAAATTCTGAACACAAGAATGATATGAAAAAAAAAAAAGTATATTTGGAAGGTTAATCAGACAGGGATGTGGAAGGTTAGTCAGACAGGGATGTGGAAGGTTTGGAGGCGGCGAAGGACAATTTTGAAATATTTTTCATGACTATGCATCCAAATATGTTTAAAGATTCTTAAAATTGAACATTTATACCTCTTAAATTCTTCTATTCAAGAAACAATTCATAAAAAAATTTAAGAAACAAAAATCCACGAAAGGCAAATAACAGGTATACAAAGTAACATTTCAATTAGGAAATAAGAAAATACAGTTCAATGTCCAAAATTGGGGAAAGTGTGACATATATTCTTAATAATGTACAGTCAGCCCCCTGAATTTGCAGGTTTCACATCCTTGGATTCAACCAAAAAGGTTCACAAATATTAGGGAAAAAATTCCAGGAAGTTTCAAAAAGCAAAACTTGAGATTGCAGGTATACAGGAAACTATTTACATAGCATTTATATTCTATTTACAATTATTCACATAGCAATTACATTGCATTAAATACTATGAGTAATCTAGAGATGATTTAAAGTATATTGGAGGATACGCATAGGTTATAGGCAAATATAATAGCCCAGCATTTTATATAAGGGAGCTGAGTATTGGTGGATTTGGGTATCTGAAGGGGGAGACCTAAAACCAATCCCCCAATATATCAAGGAATGAATGTATTATGTAGTAGTAGTTTAATAATTATGAAGACTATGCAATTACATGGAAAAATTAAAAACTTAATGATATAAACACAGAGTTTCACATAACAATTTAGAGTGCAATAAATATCCCCAATGGCAACCCACTCCAGTACTCTTGCCTGGAAAATCCGATGGAAGGAGGAGCC